>NC_140934.1:89187466-89892466 GCF_014529385.1 Adiantum capillus-veneris
ACATCTCGCACCAAAGGTAAGGTGGCGATGGTCCAAAACGGTAAGTACAAGGCGCTCCAAAACAAAGGTAGCCGAAGCAATTTCGGGTTGCAACATGGATGACATCCTTCCAATTGTTGACGTCAACATAAAGTGTAAGAGGGTTGGAAACACCTACATTGATGGTGGTGCACAAATTTGTGTGATGAGTGAAGATATGATGCTTCGGCTAGGGCTCGAGGTTGACAGGCCTTCTCCATGCAAAGCAAAGATAGCAAACAACGCAAAAGTAAAATGTGCATGTGTGGTAAGTGATGTGAAGGTAAAAGCCTTCAATACTGAGGTAGAAGTAGATGTTTTTGTGATGCCAACTAAGGGGGAGGGCTATCCATTGATCTTGGGAAGGCCATGGTTGATGGCCATGAAGGCAAAACAGGATTGGGGCACTGGCCTTCTACGCATTTTGGTAAGAAAGGGGAAACAATCTACTACGACATGAAGACCGGCAAGCAGAAGTAAATGGACCTAGAGACATCAGCAGATGAAACCACTAATGAGTCTTCCACTTATGAGGAGGAGACCACTTCCACTGATGAAAGCGACAATTCCATCGATGTGATGGGTATCATCATGAAGGATCTACAAAGGGTAAGCACAGCTGGCGACCCATCACCAGAAGGGAAAAGCAACGAAGAGAAAAGTAAATCACCTAGCCTAGGAGAAAGTAGGTTGAAGAGTATGTTGTCTATGGAGTTAACAATTGAGGAGAAAAATAACTTTTTGCAAATGTTGATGGGATTTCTTGACCTTTTGATTGACAATTATGAAAGAATCACAGGTATTACAGTAGTGGAGCATCATATTAAGCTAAAGGAAGGGATGAAACCAATTGTGCAAAAGCTACAACGGCTGGGGGTCATACAAGAAAAGGCACTCCTTGCTGAGGTAAGGAAGCATCGTCATCCCTTCTAGAGACACATGCTATCTCAAGGTTATCTAGAAAATTCGAAGCATCTCCCCCTACCTTATCAGTGAAGGTTGGGAAGGAAACATTTGCCATTGCAAAACACGATTTTCAAACTCTTTTTTTTCTCTTAAACACAGGTAGCTAGCGGCTTATAGTGGCTTCTTCCAAGATTGGGTGGATAGATCAAAACAAGATGAAAATTGAAACATTAGATGAGTGATGGTAATCCAACATGGGGAGGATAATGGGATTTGGGGAGCTAAGGATCTCTCCTAGCACCTTAACACTAAATAAGAACACAATCTTCTGTTGATAGAAGATCTTCCTATCTACATATATATGTACATGCATGTGTTGTAGAAACCTAAACAAAAAAGTGGCTGGTCCGTTATCTATGATGCACATAGTGTAGAGTACTCACTTATACCCTTACCATGCCGGTGTTGACAAGTTGGCACATCCACAGGAGGTCATTTCCGTTCATAGGCTCCACCTTCCCTTCATTGCTTAGCACATATGGAGTAATAGCGACATGTTTGACCACCCCTTACCTTTTAGCTAGCAACAGAAGTAGTTACCGTAATCAGCTCATTGCATGAATTCCACACCATTTAATTGTAGCTTATCTCCGGCCCATTGGGTTTCACTGTGGTAGATAGTTTCTCCAAGATGAGTTGTACAGGGAGAGGAGGAAGGCCCTCTACCGACCTTCCAAAGCAGCGAGGACAGTAGCCAAACCACTCCTCTCTAGGGCATGGGAACCTCCTTATCACCTCCACTGCGGGGTTGTCGAAGTGACCTCGCAGCACTCGCATGCGCACCGCAAATTGATAGGTGATCTTCCGGAACTTTGCTTTGGATGACCTTCTTTTTGGTAGCCTAGGCACAATTCTGCTTTCCAAACTCGAAGCACTCATGCGGCCAGGTGTTTCTCCTTCCTTGGGGTCATGTGATTTAGGATTGGCCTAGCCCTCCTTTTCCCTTGGCACGAGCAGCCTCTTTTGGCCACTTAAGAGCAGAGACTACACTTTTATTTTCAGATTCCTTGGGGAAGAGAGGCTTCACTAACCTTTTTCCTTCCTTAATATGGATGATTTCTTCCCAATGGACATCGATGTAGAGGATTTTAGCTTCTCCTTTACTTCTGTTGATGGCACTCATTGATAGAGCTCGGTCCTTGCTCTGCCACATCCAATGTTAGATCATAGGGCCTAGAACTCTCCCCTAATTGAAAGTCGGTGATGCCTATCTTCCACAATGGCCTTGAAGGCCTCTTGCTAGTCTCTCCTTTCATGCTTCTCTCCTTCCACTATGGCCTTGAAGGCCTCTTGCTAGTCTCTCCTCTTGCTAGTCTCTCCTTTCATGCTTCTCTCATCATCAGATTGTGTAGTTTTCTCCCTCCTAGCTCTCTTTACAGCCATGGCTTCAAATGGTTCTACAAAGGTTACCTTCTCCTTACTCTTATATTTCTCCTTTACTCTTGGTGGATCCACTACTACAGCCTTTCCTTTCTCCTCTAACCTTATGATGTTTACATGGCGATCAAGTGGTGGTGCCGGTGGAAGAGGTGGAATGGGTGCTTGTGGTGGTGCCGGTGGTGGGCGTAGAATTTGTGTTGGTGGGGCTGGTGCTCGGGGTGGAGGTGTTCTCTCTCTAGGGGGTGACAATTGGTTTCTCCTACCTCCTCTATTATAGTTTTGTTCGTGGTTTGGGACAATAGTACATACCGTGACCATCTTCTCCGTAGTTGTAGTAGTGATACTCCCTGTTTTGTCGTCGTGCTCTCCCCGGGTCTTGATCTCTCTCCTGATTCCTTCCTTGCTGTATCAAGTGGACAAACAAACTCTGCAGTTGGTCAGTAATGTGGGCCAACATATCTTGTTGGTCATTTCGTACCCCAGGAGCCAGTGGTGGTTGAGGAATGGTGGTTGTTGGTCAACGCAATGTTCCTGCTTCTGTTGACTCAGTTTCTTTGGCCTTCATCCGCAACTTCTTGTATTTAAGGCGAACAATCTCCACAGCTAACTCGTACGTAGCCAAGAATCTACCCTTCACCTTCTCTTTGAGTAGTGGACGCAAGCCATGTGTGAATGAGTCCTTTTTGAGGAAATCGGGTGCAGCTTTCCCTCTTGCCAGTGACTCAACCCACCATTCCCACAAATCCACAAACTTGGACTCATAGGTGGCATACTCTAAAAGACCCTCCTGCTTCAAGTCTCTCAACTTTTCCCACAGCTTCTCTGAAGTGGTAACTCTCCCAAAGCACCTCTTAACAGAAGTTCTTAAGGGCTCCCAGTCATCCTTAGTTGCTTATGGAAGTGCGTTGTACCACGACCTAGCTTCTAGCTTCATGAGATGCTTAAAGATTCTAACCCGAGATTCATCTGTATCTTTGTTTCTTACTACACATGCTACTTCAAAGTCATCTAAGAAATTTGTTACCAAATCCTCCCCCTTCTTTCCTTTAAATGTTGGAAATGCAACACTTGCCATGATTACTAAGAGAGAGATATAGAAAGACACATTGCTTAGCTTGCAATCAAAAGAATTATTTTTTCTTTACAAGGAGGCATATATACCCTTTTTATACTAGAATATAGATTAAAATCTCAAACGGTACATTGCCTTGTACCAAAGGTAAGACAAATGACTAATCTGATGCTAGAACCACAAAGAAGCACTCCCTACCCAGCATGGTGTCGATGACGTGCTGATAGTGAGCCTTCCAGTCCAGTATACCTTGATTGAGCGTACTCGTATCAGAATGTGTGATCTGCCTTGAGGTAGGTTCTACTGATTCATGTGAAGCTTACAGGTGCTTAGTCACTGTCCAAACTTGTGGGAGAGGGTGGTGTTCTTTCCTGAAACAGGCTCAATAGATCCCTAGTCTCTCTAGTGAGAGCATGCACATGTGCTTCCGTTATCTGTGCTGCAGCATCAGGTGCGACTTGGAAATTGACTGTGATAATTACCTCGGTGACTTGAGTTACCCGATTCTCAAAGTAGAATAGTGTTGGTTCTCTATTGTGAAGAGCTTCCTCCATCTTGTTGTTGTAGGTTGGTCGTAGGTTGCGGACATGATCTTGACTTCCTCCTTCTTCTCCTCAGCACACGGCCTATGTATATCCACTGATTCTGACGTGTTTGGTTGACTTTCCCACTCCAAATCAATTACCGTTACGCCTGGCACTCGAGATTCAATGGAGATGCGAAGTTCGTTTAGCTGTTCTTGGAGCTCTTCTTCTTCTGTCGTCCAGTTAGTGAACCCTGCTAACCATTCATCCATCCACAAAAGTTTAGGGGTTTCAATCTTGTAAACTGGAGGGTTTCATGAAAGGATCCTTGGTGGGGGTGCCAAGAAAATGATAGCCGGAAATGACATGCCATATGGGGTGGCGTCTACACCACACATAGCCTAAACATCCCCAAGCATCATTTCAAGGTAGGAGTTATCCTATAACTATAGAAGGGGCACCATCTAGCATAAATAGGGTTAGGACACGAACATAGATGACCTAGGGTAGTAAAAGTGATATAGGGCAGACATCGATGACCTAGGGTAGTAAATGTGAGATGCCATCTAGATAGCCAACATGAAACGATGATGTAGAAAACGTCCAGATATAGAAAATGCCTAGTCAACAATCACAAGTGTGTGTACGAGAGAGATATGTGACAAGGTCGAAGTGGAGCATATTGACTGATTTGGTGATGGAACACGTGATGAAGCACAAGCAGAGTGATATACAAGAGATGAAACATCCCGCGAAAACAAAGCTAAGGAGAAAAGGGAATGGACTCAAAGATCAGGACAGCATTGCACACTTTTATTGATGATGATGATACTTACAAATGGTGGTCTTGTCTGTTACCAACCCTTCTCTTGGCACTGGGGATGCATGATGGAATGCGAGCGCCATATGGTGCATGGCAAACTTTGGGAGTTAGCGGGGTTAGCACGTTAGCGGGAGGTTAGTTGAGGAAAACATCAAGACAATGCAGCCACCGACAACGTCAATCACCAGCATCGAGAGTGGCTCGGGGTAGCATGGTGTCGATGCATTTAATCCTAGCGTGCTCATGCTGCCTTGCGGGGGGAATAGTGAGTGCCTTATGTGCATGGTGGTCATGACTAGTAACTCAACTATGGTATGGGTGGATATTGATGATGATAGTGATGTTGCTAATGCTAAAATGCCCATGCTTGTAACAAAGTATGATACCTTGAGCTCCCTAGCTTGGGAGGTGCATTATGTGCTTAGTGGTGCATGGAATGTAGAGTGCATGGAGCTTGGGTTGTGCAACTACTGTGTTCTTCCTTCACTTGTGTCCCCCCCTTTGTGCTTAGTAGAGGCCTCATTATATAGGTTTGAGAGGTGGTCTTTACCTAATGGTTCTTGCAGATATCCACTGGTCAATGTAGTGAGTCTATATGCCTCTCTAGTAAGGGAGAGAAGGTAGAGATAGAGAGAAGGGAAGTAAGAGTGGGGTGGGGAGTTTTTACAATCTGCTAGCCATTGGCTAGGTTATTAGAGAAGAGTGGGGGGGTCGAGGCGTTTACAAGGGGTTTTATTGATGGTTCGAGTGGCTCACGTGAGGTTTATGCTGCCAAAATTGGTGTTTTGTTGTGTGCTGCCGAGATGCTACGCGGTTGTTCATTTCGGGGCCGGGCATGCCTTCGACATCACTTCTTAAGTTGGTGCCGCCTTCTTGTGCTTTTATTGTTTTTTATTCACCGATGTTGATGGCGTGGTGCTTGTTTCCTTTGTTTTTTACTTTTGTGTGTGTGTGTGTGTGTGTGTATGCGTGCAGTGTGTGTTTATGTGCGTGCATGCAGGCATGTGTGCTCGTGTGTATATGAGTGCGTATGTTCGTGACTATGTAAAGGCATGTGTGTACTGTTTATAATCGTGTGAGGGTGTGGGTGCTGTGAGTGTGTGTGAGTATGTATGTGGGGGTTGTGTGAGTGTGTGTAGGTGTGTGTGTTCGTCGGCAAGAGTGTGTGTGTGTGTGTGTGAATGATAGCATAGGGGATTATATATATATATATATACATATACATTTTTACGTGCTGCTTACGTGCAGTCTATAGAGAACGAGGGGGGGGAGAGAGAGAGTGTGAGAGAGACGAGAGGTTGGGGGGGGTGAGAGGGGATGGCAAGTGTGTGTGTGTGTGTGTGTAGAGGTAGGATTGTGTGTGTGTGTGTGTGTGTGTATATATATATAGAGAGAGAGTCTTGTTACTCCTGCGCCTATGGGCTGGCCCAACATGGAAACGAGAGGGGCACAGAGAGTCAATGGGGAGTGGGGGAGAGAGAGAGAGAGAGAAGTTTAGTGGGCCAGGGGGGGACATGAGGCTGAGGGATGAAGGGGTGTGTGTGTGGGGGCCGTGTGTAGGTAACGAGAGAGAGAGAGAGAGAGAGAGAGAGAGAGAGAGAGAGAGAGAGAGAGAGAGAGAGAGAGAGAGAGAGAGAGAGAGAAAATGTTGTGCTTGTGTGGGCTGTCGACAAGAGGACGAGAGAGAGAGTTAGAGAAAGGGTCAACGAGGGAGCGAAAGAGGGAGGGTATGGACAAGAGGAGAAATAGGGCATAGCGGACCAGGGCGAGAGGGGAAGTGGGTAAGGGAGATGGCTGAGGTGATGAGAGTGTGTGGGTGTGAGTGGAGAGAGGGAGAGAGAGAGAAAATACTCCTTATGCATGGCAGCCTCTCCTTATGCAGAGAACGAGAGAGAGAGTGAATTGTTAAAAAAACGCCCTATGGGCTAGCCTATGCAGAGAATGAGAGAGGGAGAGTGAGAGTTGAGTGATGGGGAGAGAGAGGATAATGCCAAGGGGTGCAACAGCCTATTGTACGCACAGGAGCAAGGGAGGGAAGATTAGTGGTGGCAATAATAAGAAAAAATGTTTTTTTTGTTGTTTTATACCTCACGCTCCCCGAATGGGGTTGATTCCTGCGGTCTCGGCTCTGAAAGCCGAGCAAACTTTAATTTCTCCGGCCAAGTTAGAAGGCGGTGCAGCTAACCCGGTATCAATACCTTTGGTGCCACCGACAAAGTATTGGACTTCATTCAACAATTTGATGCATTATTTGGAGATGAGGGCTTCACAGAGTCCTCCAAGCTATGACATGTAGCTATGCACTTCCAAAAATTGGCTCGTCAATAGTGGGCTAGCCTTCGTAGAAACGATGAAGCCCCAAACACATGGAAAACTCTATGAGTTTCCATCATGAAGCAATTCCTTGCAAGCGATGCAAAGGACAAACTTCTCACCAAATGGCGGAGTTTGAAGCTTCTCTCCCATGAGTCTATTCACAAATATGTGGATAAGTTTTGGGACTTACATCTCAAGGCTACTGTCTTCCAAAAGATAGACTTTGCCAAGCAAAAGCAACAATTTTGTGCAAGATTACTTGAAGAGATGGCCGAGTATGTCAACTCACTACGACTTGGTTCTATTAAAGAAGTAATCCACCACACTATGGTTGCTTCGTGCATCAATTTCCAACAAGGGGCTAGACGGAATGTCAAGCCCATGGAAAACAAAGACATAAATGATGCATAGGGGAAAACCAATGCCCAAAATTATTCCCAAGGCAATTTCAACAATAACAACAACAATCGGTTCAAGGAGAAGGGTGTTTACAAAGGTAAAAACAAACTCTCTCATAAAGAGCTTGAAGCTTTTTGCAAGGACCATAAATTTTTTAAGTGTGGGGAGCAAGGACATGGCTATCGTTCTTGCCCCAAGAGAAATGCTCGCAATGAGACTCCTAGAGCTTCCACCATCAAAGCTCCAAAAAGAGGATGCTCATTGCAAAGGTGCATCTCTCTCCTATGCTTGGGGAAAGGTTGTTTGACCTTGGCTATACTCACAACTTCATATCAATGGAGTTGGCCACCTGGTTGGGCATTCAAGCTTTCGAGATGGGAGATGCTGTAACGGCCGACACTGCTTTCAAGGGACAACAAGCATCTGTTACTCCCTTGATTGGGAAGTTGAGGTTCAATGTCCAAAGCTATGTCGACAAAGAAGATGTTTTCATCTCTCCACTCCAACATGAGGATGCTATCTTAGGGGCACCATGGTTCAACCGCATGGCTGCCAACATGAACTTCCCTAAAAGGAGAATCTACTTCACCTATAGGGAAAAGAACATGTATATAGATGCTAGTGAGTCTGGTCGTGCTATACCACTTGTAAATCCTCCTGCTTTTGATAAATCAATGAAGAGCTCAATTTTTGGGTACATGATTTTTGACAAAGAGTCTCTAAAAGGTCCTAACGTTTCATCAAATGTAAATGGTAGGAATCAAGAAGAGTTAAGACTTGTCTAATTTTCTAAAAGGATTTCAAGATGTGTTCATCGATGATATTCCTATGAACTTACCTCCAAAAGAAGGGGATGATGACCATCGAATTGAGCTCCTACCAGGAAGCTCACCGACTAACAAGCCTCATTATTGAGTTTCCCAAGCTCAACAAGAGAAGATCATGAGGCAAGTACAAGAATTGGTCAACAAAGGGATGGTGAGGCCTAGCTCCTCTCCCTTTTGTTCCCAAGTCCGTTTAGTGAAAAATAAAGATGGTACATACCGTATGTGTGTGGACTATCGAGCACTAAACCATATCACTATCAAAAACAAATTTCGCATGTCTCGGGTAGAAAATCTGTTTGATAAGCTACAAGGCTCTACCTAGTTTAGTAGGATTGACCTTAAAAGTGGCTACCACCAAATAAGGATAGTGGATGAAGATATTCTTAAGACCGCGTTTCATACAATGTTTGGCCTTTATGAATACTAGTATGGCCTCCCTCTTTATCGCGTGCAAAGGGGCTTGTTTTTGTTTTGGACTTTAGCCTTCAGGTTGCAGATTGCGACACATGTAAAGGGCTCCCCCTTCTGCCATATTATGTTAGTAGATCTAGTCACGCCTTTTGGCTTGACTAATGCACCAGCAACGTTCAATTGCCTACTAGAGAAAATATTTAGACTCTATCGTAAATTCACTGGATTGTTTCTTGATGATATCATCATCTACTCCAAGTCCTTGGAGACACATAAGCAACATCTCCAAGTAATTTTTCAAGCATTGAGGGAGAACAAGCATTTTATCAATCAAAAGAAAAAGTGATTTTTTCCTTCAAGAAGTTCAATACTTAGGTCATATTATCTCTCAAGATGGTATGCATTGTCGTGCCGCTTTGGGGACACGGGTTGAAAGATGCAAATTTGCATACATATTCAAGGTTTTTCCAAACTTATGGACAATGTTAGCAGCTGTTATGTCAGCAAGAGGACTCAGATGTATGCTAAATGTGGGTTTTAGTGCCTAGAAATGGAGTTGTTTCCTGCAAGCCGAGTTGTAGTGATGCTACCAAAAAATGATTTTAGAAGACAAATTTGTAGTATTTGACGTGCTCTTTATGCCTGTCTTTACGGCTCGTCAATCGGAGCTACGGTTAAGATGTTATGACAGTTTGAAGCTAGGATTGATTGCATATCTCAGCCGGATTGGGCAACTGCATATGAAGGGTCAAGGATGGTATGAATGCATGGGACTGAAGTGCTCACTTTATGGCGCACGCTGATCTTTCCAGATTGGCAATCAGAGCTCTGGTTGCAAGATATTAACAATTTAAGTTTGATCGGGGACCAATTCTGTGCTGATTTGGTAGCGTCGATTAGCGTGACAAAACTGGGAGTTTTTGATGTTCAACTAGGCTCTAGAATACAGGGTACTTAATAGATCAATAAGTGCTCAAGAATTATCTTGTTCGGAATGTCATCTCTTGCAATGCACTAATAGTAGCTGGGATGCTCGGTTGGGAATAGTTGTGCTTGGCAATGTTTTGATCGATGTGTTTGCCAAATGTAGTGTCCATACAAAAGAACATGAAGTTTGATGAGCTTTGAGTTCAACAATGTCATCTCTTGGAGCGTAGTGCGAGGCTATGCCCATTATGGCTATGGCTCAAGCAAATACAAATCAAAGGCCTTTCGTCACATGTAATCACCTATACTTGAATCTTGAGGGTATGTGGCACTATTCAAGCCGTTGATACAGGAAACAAAACTCACGATGATATTGTTAGTAGGGTTGCTAGAAAGAAAGATGTTGTGCTTGGCAATGCTTTGGTCAATATGTATGCCAAATGGGGTGTCCTTTGAGGGAAACTTGCTGTCGAAAGATGCAAGGAGTGGCCGCCCACCCATAAATTTGAGGTGGCCATCCACTTTAAGTGAAGGGAAGGGAAGGGGGGGGGGGGATAATGTGAATAGAGAGGAAAATAGAAAAAAAGGGTGTGTAGGTAGCGTGTGCTCGACAGCACACGGAAAGAGGAGCTCGCGGTGGCCAAAGGCGAGCTCGGACGAGCACAGAAAAGAGGAAAGAAGTATTCAACAGGCCGTGGTGCCTCTATTTGGCTCAAGTGGTGCCCATTCTTGAGGTGGTCATCATGTCGGGTTGCCATGTTATGATTGAAGCTCACACGCCTCATCATGGCAGCGTGACAACAAAAAGGGGAGGAGCCTAAAAATAGCGGGGGGGATATAGCAAGGAGGGGTGGACAAAGGGAAAAAGAGGAAGGTGTGGAAGGGGAAAGAGGAACGGGAAGTCCTTTGACCTTAGGTAAGCTAGGGTTGATATTAAGGTGGGAACCCGACCCAAGCTTGAGGTGCTTGTCATGCTTGATGACTAAGGTGCTTGAGGTGCTTGTCGTGCTTGATGACTAAGATGCTTGAAGTGCTTGTCGTGCTTGCCAACTAGGGAGCCTAAGGTGCTTGTGGGAACACTACCTAGGCTTGAGGTGCTTTATCATACTTGCTAACTAAGGTGCTTGGGGGTAAGGTGTCCAAAAAGTCAAATCCCATCCCTATAAGAGAGGGGGGCGAGCCCTAAAGCTAGGGGAATGAGAGAGAACACACACACCCTCACACAACGCAAGCTTGGTACAAAGAAAGCAAAAGGGACACTTGTCAAGCTCCTCCTCATGTTGTTCTCATGGTGTGCCTAAAGCCTATTGGTTGGCCTTCCAAGGGGTCCAATAATAATTTAGTGGATTTAATTAATTGTTTTTACATTTATCAAGTCCTTTATCTCAAAGGGGAAAGGGGGACACTTGTCCCAAGACTACCCTTGTTTCTTGTAATGCATCCTGCATGTGATTGGTTAGTCTTGCAGGGGTCCAATGAGCTTCAAGCATGAGCTACAAGGGGGGGTCAACCAAGGAAGCTAAGGGCATGCTTGGGGGGTATACTCTCCCACAAACACACATACTCTCATTGTGTGAAGTGCAAAGTGCAAGAGCTTCATCTCTTTCTCCAAGCTAGTAGAGAAGTTGTGTAATGGAAATGGCCTATGAATTTTGAGAGTAGCGGAATTAGGAAATTAGGTGAATCACTTTTGTGAGATTACTTTGTGAGCATAGCGGGTGAACTTAATTGATGGTAGAAACATAAACATGATACTTAGTTAACTTGGCATGAACAATACTTTTGCAAGAGAGAGAGTTTAGAGAACATGACAATAGTTGACGACCGAATTCATATGGAGCGGTCCCCCCTACAATAAGCATTTGTATTATAGTTTCTCCCATCAAGAGAGACTTGGTACAATACAATCTTGGTGTTCCTTGTGACCTAGGTGATGCAACGAGGATGGAAAGCTTCATGCATTACAAGCATAACATAAACTTTGTAGAAAACATCAACTATCCCAAGCCTCAGTCCCAAGACCTCAAACACCTTTGAAGGTGGAGAGAGCTAGCGGGGAATGAGGATATGGAAGAGGAAGAAGCAACATTCCATAGGAGAAATAAATAGTTCCTCACTTATCATTACTCTTCTTGCTAGCATACATAATAGCATAGTAATGAAGATGGAGAAGATGACAAGCTTAAGCATTGAAGCATGGCTCTTGGTCGGATTTGCATTCCATAGCTAGGAGTGTTGGTGTAGGCTCTCACTTCTCACAAGCTTGGAGAAGGAGGTGGAGTTCCTCAACTTTTTTCAAGTGACAATGGCTCCACCAAATGAGTGTGTGTGGTGTATATCCGCCTAGCACACCTCTTGATTGCTTGAGGCCCGTTGTGGATTTTCCACATGCTGCAAGCTCATTGGACCCCTCTCCCCCTAGCCAATCACATGCAACATGCATTCAAGTACATGGGTAGTCTTTTGACAAGTGTCCTCCTTACCCCTTAGAGAGAGAGAGAGAGAGCTTGAAAATATCTATATATTTGTCAGATGGAATTAGAAGCTCATTGGACCCCTCTTTAGCCCAACAAATAGCATTCAAGCACACCATGTGGTTAAGCTTAAGGAGAATCTGACATGTGTCCCATGTGCCCTTTGGGTGAGTGGAAGGTTAGGTCAAAGATTCCCCATACTTTGGGACTTTCATGCATAGGAAGCTTCTCAAGTACATTATTAAGTTTGTAGGATCTCTTTTTGTCTCAAGCACCTTACCTCCCATGCATGGGAAGCTTCTCAACCACCTTCCTCATTAAATATGACAAGTACCTCAAGTACCTTAGAAGCATGAAAAGCACCTTAGGTGGAGTTCCCACCTCAAGCTCAGCCCTAGCTTGCCTAAAGTCAAAGGCAAGTTTAGGTCGCGTTCCCACCTCAAGCTCAGCCCTTGCTTGCCTAAGGTCAAAGGCAACGGGTTCCCACCTCAAGCTCAGCCCTATATAGCTTGCCTAAGGTCAAAGGACTTTTAACACTAACCATTGGAGGTCTTTAATGAAGATAACCCTAAGGTCTTTTAACCTCCATTAGTTAACCTTGCTCTTTGACAAACCATCTCTCATTTGGGCCCCTTTACCATTGGCCCCGTGTTGAGATAGATCCGTAAGCACATGTCTATATTCTAACCCTTTTTCCGGTTTATTATCCCACTTAAATGATGAGTTTAATATGAGAAAATCATTTGGGCTGGTTAGATATTAGATTTAATGACATTACCTGTCTCTTGAAATCATAGTCATGCTCGACTGTGAGGTAAAAGTGATAAAGCCATACTCATTGATCAATTTGTCTAAGCGGGTAGAGGATCCCTTTTTACCCTACGACATCATTCCAAGATGGATGACTAATCCATTTGGTGCTTGGAAGACATAGCTGTCGCAAGCACGTCTGCTCCTTAGTCCATTTCATCCTCCCAAGTAGAGTGACAAATTCTACATGGTGTTTGAGAGACGTCGTCATCTCAAACATGATTCTAGTATGCATACTACTTAAATTTGTGCATAGTAAAGAGAGAATTAGTCTTATAAGAAAAAAACGTTGATCATTTAAAAGAAACATGTACATTTGCGTACTCTAATATGGCAGTGTAAGCGTTGACAAGGTTCATAGTATCCTTAAGCTGGATTCCTTGCATCCATCTAGCATCTTCAAAAGGATAATTTTTGAACTTAATAAGATAGCGTCGGATAATCTTACCATGTCGTAGTACCTTGTCTTCATGCCCAAGGATAGCTTTGGGTTGGAGTACCTCTTCTTGATCTTTGATTTCGGGAGGTTCTTCAATAATTGGCTCATTTGGAGGCTCTTCTTTGTAGGGCTTGAGTAGGCTCACATAAAAAGCATTGTGTATGCGCCAATGGTTAGGCAACTTGAGTTGATAAGCCACCTCATCTATTGGCTTCAAAATTTGAAAAGGACCATAGTATCTTTTTGCTAGTTTAGCATAATACTTTTGATGGCCTGTAGGATAGTTGCCCGTCCTTTGCCTCAATCGAGCCTTAGGAAACTTAAGTAAGACCCAATCAATTTCTTTGAACGTTAAGGCCCTTCTATGCTTGTCAGCAGGCAGCTTTTTGCCTTAGTTGGGAGATGGATATAGCCTCTTTAATCTTTTGAAAAGATGCTTGCAGGTCACGGCTATACTCATCGGCAGCGAAGATCTTTCCATATACTTTAAGTAGCAAGGGGATTTTAGGTCTTGCCTCTATGATTTCAAAAGGCACTGACGAAGGAAATTTGGAATGGCGGCCTCTACACCAAAACAAACTCCATTGTGCCACAAGGGAAATGAGATGAGGGCACCACCTAGTCTTGGAAGCGTGGACTAGGACCGCTACACAAAGAGAGAGAGAGAGAGAGAGAGAGAGAGAGAGAGAGAGAGAGAGAGAGAGAGAGAGAGAGAGAGAGAGAGAGAGAGAGAGAGAGAGAGAACTATCACTATGAATGAAGCATTAACCTTAGTGTGTGTACAAGGAATGGATAACTTCAAGCACTCCCAACACAAATAGCATGTAGATTACTAAACAACAACTTAAGAATTAGCCAAAATCACATCAAGCACTCTCACACACACATAAAAGATCTCTCTTAATTAACATAAGTAAGAGGAGGGGAGGTTACTAGCATAAAACAATTTGCACTCTAGAATGTGCAAGAATAGAGTGAATGAATGAGCTTTATGGGCTCATGATGAGTGATACAAAGACTCAATGGGGCTGAGGGATACTTGAAATTACAAAGGGGGGGGGCCTCTTTATATAGGAAAGAGAGTGATTAGGAGTGAGGTTAAGATCCAAGTGCAATTTGTACAAATGAAGCTTGATTAGGGACATTCAACCAATGAAGAAGCTCCTTCCAAGTGATTTGTTGACCAATTTGCAACTAATTGGCTCCATCATCACTTGTGTTGTCTTCACTCCTTCCTCCATAGCTTGAGTCCGAGAGCTTCCTTATTTAAAATGTAAAGAATCTACATAAAATCAATGCATATCTAGTAATAATAGAGAGGGGTTGAATGAGAACTTATGAATTACAACAAGATTAAGCATGATTTGAGAAGTGATTAGAAGAGGAATTTGTGATGGTTTTTTGAGCTTGAGAGAGAGGAGGAAGGAGGGGAGGGTGAGAAGACTAATGGCTGATTTTTAGAGAAGGTCTCAATGTGGAAAAGGAAGGGTGTGTGTGTGTAAAGGTAGAGGGGGTGGTGTCCACCACAGTTGAAAAAACTGGCGTCCGCCATTTTGGCCATATCTCCTAGACCGTAGATGCAAAAATTATAAAAAAAATATGGTCAGAATCTCCAGCTCATCAGCTACAACTTTGATGCAGACAACTTTTCTTGGATCGGAGTGGAAGTATTTTTTAAAAATCCAGCAAAATCATGTGTCTGTTTCCTTCCTTTACCAAGTCTTCCACTTGGGTCCCATCTGTTTGAATCATCATATGGCTCCAAAGCCATGATGATATGAGCCACTCATGACCCTTGAATCATGGGTGCATGGCTCCACAACCACATCATATCTTTTCTTTTCACATTTACATATTTTCCCTTCCCTTTACCACTAGGTTCTCCCTCTACCTTTCACCTCCGGTGAACTAGTCAAGAAAATGGTCCCATCAAATCATTTTTTGAATTTTTCCAAGAGGTCGTTCTCACTCTTTCTTTTATTGTAAACCTCTAGAAGCAAGGAAAACCAAAAAAATATAGTAAACAAAATTTGTGATAGGCTCGGATCAACACTTTTCTCGTAGAAGTATGGATAGTATTATTATACACATACTCCAGAAGAGGTAAGTACTTTTCCCATTGTGAGCGTTGATCTACTTTTGTAACATGGGTCTTTAGTAGATCAAGAATCGTAAGATTAGCTATCTCACTTTGGCCATCCGTTTGTGGGTGATAGGAGGAAGAGAAATTCAATCTTGTACCTAGATTTTCAAAGAGACCTTTCCAGAAATTACTGGTCATTCTAGGATCTCTATCTGACACGATGGATGTTGGCAATCCATGGTGTTTGAAAATCTGGGATATGAACAGAGTTGCCATTTGGTGCTTTAATAGTTTTCTTGATAGGGATAAAGTGTGCTTGCTTGCTAAACCTGTCGACTGATGTCCATATTCCCGTATTCCCATGGATAGACTTGGGTAATTCAAAGATAAAATCCATGGATATACTCTCCCATGGTGAATTAGGAATTGACAATGGATTGAGTAATCCAGGTTGCTTCCCTCTATCGTACTTGGTCTTTTGGCATATCACACATTTTGAATCATATTTTTGTATGTACACTTTCATGGTAGGCCAATAAAAGTACTTCTCTACTCCTCGAAGAGTTGGTTGAATGCCTCTATGCTCCGCATAGAGGCATTCAACCTATGCTCCTCCCTATGCTCCGCATAGGGAGGAGCATGGGATTCATACATGACTTTCTCACGAAGGGAGTGGGTAACACATAGCCTATTTCGATGGAGAAGATAACCATCTTGCAAGGTGAATTGTTCCTCTTTCTTCCCCAAAGAAAGGGCTGACATTATGTCTTTAAAGTCAGCGTCAGTAGCATACTCATCTATCATAGAAGATAGATAATTGTGAGTTGCTATTGACACAACATTAACTTTTGGTCATTGTGAAAGTGCATCAGCCACTTGATTGTGCTTACTAGCAACGTGAGCAATGTTAGGTAAAGGCGGTGTGCCTCACCGTGCTTTGCCCGTGTCCGCGGCTGCCCACATTTATCTCCTTATTCTTTATACATACAAAGAATAAGGAGCTCTCACTCGCATTCTCACATGGTGCTCACACAGTGAGATTTGGGAGCTCCACCCACATCCTGTGTCGTTCTCTCTCTTCCTCTCTCTCCTTCGCACTCTCCGCACACACACCGCACCGCACACTCAATTGGTATCAGAGCCATGGTGACCGCGGAGAGCACGACGGCTTTGAGAGCTTCGAGGCGATAGCTCGCTCGCTCTCGGCGGTGGAGAGCTACCTTTGTTAAACACTAGGACTTATAGCACCTAATGTGCATCCATTTAACAAAAAATGATATGAATCTACATTTTTGTGACTATAGTTGCCAATTCTTATGGTGGATGTTATGCTCATAGCACACATGGAAGAGGAGGGTAAATAATTCTTTAAAAAGAAACTAATTACTTCCCTCTGCCATCACTTAAAAGCCTTGCTAGAACATTTACCCATAATAGAATATGGAAAATAACAATACATGGCTTGCTATATGCATAAACAACCATCGATTGAAGATGTTTAGCAATACTTATGACCTGAGCAAATCCTACTTGGTATCTGACAATTTTTGGCCGCCGCTGAAATTGTTCCTGATATTACGTGCTCAAAATGTTCTAGTAAATGGATTTGACTAGCACTTGGTGACTCTATCGTGACACATGATTAAGTAAACAAGCATCGGTGTTAGTCCTAGAGACTCATATTCTCCACTTTTGTAATATGTCTCACATAATTATGTCAAGAAAAATGACATCCATCAAGTACGGGATGTACTTGTGTGTGGAGGTAACTATAAACACTCAGCGACATAAGTGAGAGGGATCCTCATGAACATTGCTCCACACTGGCTAAACCAAACTCCATGAGTTCTTAGACCATGTTGCACACCTTGTGACTAACAACATGTGCCACGGGCATTACCATGTAGGCCTATAACTGCAAGGTGCAAAAGTGTACTTGGATGCTACTTCCTTAGAATGCATTTCTCCTATATGACCTTGTCATGTGTCTGAAGAGCTAAATGGATGAAAGCAGTTAACAAATTCATCCCACTTGGGACACTCAATCAAAGAATATTAAAAAATGAAACAAAACCAAATCATATGCTTACTAGGAAGTGAAAAATGTCTTACACTTACCTAGAGGTCAAGTGCACTTTTCAAACTTGAAGGTACATTATCCAAAGTCTAGCCTCAAAAGGCCCAAGATTTATTTGACGTGTTAAACATGAAAGGAGAGATTAGTGAAAATAAATCAATATTTAACTGTTAACCTTGGGTATTGCCTTGTCAACCCAAACCACTCTGCATAGAAATTGCTTAAACTATCAGTTAACTATGACCAGCACCAATAGTGATTGTAAGCAATGCGATAAGATGAAATTATCTACTAGCCCTTGGTAGATTAAGGACTTCTTTCCATGAAAGTAAAACTACAAAGAGGCCAATCCGTGACCCTCAACACCTATGGAGTGATTTTTCATTAGCTCTATCATACCCTTGAAAATACCACTCCTATGGAGTGATTTTTCATTAGCTGGGTCATACCCTTGAACATACCACTCCTATAGACATAATCAATGCTATAAAGTAAACAATGGATCCTCTCAAGTTGGAGTCTTCTGCACAATTGGATCAAACTAAGTAGCAAATCCTCTTAAGGTGGAATCTTATTCACAAATGGAAGTGAAAGATTCCCAACAACAAAAAGAAGTTAGTCATACTAGGTTTTTTAAACAAGAGATTACCTAGGCTCTCTTAGAAAATTCATATCATCCCATGAATTTGTTGCTTAATAGTGAGGCCATGCCTATTTGCTACAGACAAAAAGCATCATATGTAGTGCATGCACTCGATGTATACAACCAATGATATAAAGTTCCCACCGTTGCAATCATATGCGATGAACACAAGCAAATACACTAGCCTCAGCTGCTATTGAGTAGAAGGGTACCCCTATGGGTAGCCCTTACACTAACTTCAAAAGGAGAAGCATCAAGAAAAATATTGGAACCAAACAAGGTCTTACCTTGTCGTTGCCAGAGTAGCTAGTATTGCAGTGGAAGTGCAAAGAATGATGGGGTGGAATTATGTCGATCTTATTGGCATGTCATGCATGAAAATAAAAAAAATAAAGTGATAATCCCTTAGCCTGATAGCCTCAATAGTTTGAGCCGATATCATAAGTGCCTTCCACAAATTGTATTGGCATGGATACATCACAATTCAACGTTGCCATATGGAAAATGTGAGCTTATATCCTTGTGTTTCCAATTCCCCAATCGTGTGTGCCAGTGCCAAGATTATTTTGAGTTTATTTGTAAATATAAAAAATAAACGATCAGAGATTATTTGTAAATATTACAAAGAATCAACCCAAAGTTTGAGCTTGAAAGCCAAATCTTATTCTGAGCTTATTTGTAAATATTATATACAATTGACCTTGTTGAATTGTACATCTTATTTTGGGTATCATACAAGTAACTGTAATTGATGTACTCACAAAGCATACCTTAAATTATCCAATCTTGAAAGGAGGTAGCTCAAAAAACTTAGCTATCAAACTTCTTTTGATTGGAAAACTGTTCTTGAACGAAGCAACTTTTGCTTGCCAAGATGGCTTGTAGAAAAAGCTACACAAACATTCAATAAGTTCAAAATTGTAATTGTAAGTTGAACTTTCTTATTGACTTGCTTGAATCACTATCCTTGGCATTGAAACTTGTATCATGACAATTGATCAACTCAATTTCTTTTTTTTCCTCTAGGAACTATGTCCTAGAAAATATTCAGACCCAAAGCTCGAAGATGAAGAAAGAGAGACTCATGCTTGCTTCTTGAACTATAGCAAATATTCGGCCCTGCTGAGCATCTTTGCCTCCCTTAGCAAGCAAAGGTATGATAGAAAAATGTATGATAGAAAAAACTCGGCCTTGCAAGCAAGAGGCTTTGCCTTACCTTGCCTTACTACAATTGTATGACCTACCCACTGTTGTCAATTATTCTTGACCGGAGCAAGATCTTTTGCCTGAGATTCTAAAACATTTCCGGTCATCCTTGCCTTTGCATGACACATCTCAGAATAAGACCTAGCTTTTAAGCTCTAACTTTCTAGCCCAGCTTTGGGTATTCCCATCTCAAGAAAGCCCGAAGTGTTGTATTGCTTGTAGAAATCTTCCAAGAAGCTGCAATGTGCTAAACTTGAGCCCTTGTACAAGCTAAATTGATGCCGAACTCTAGCCACCACCATAGAATATGTTGTAGAAACTGATCTATGCATGCATGCATGCAAGCTTGGTCAATGTTCACAACAAAGTATAGCCAATCATGATCCTTTGCATGTCCACTCCTTGTGGATCCTTTTCATGGACGATTCTCATGGTCCTTTGCATGGTTACTCTTCAATGGTTCTTTGCATGGTTGCTCTACTTTGTTGCACCTGTAGGCTTTGAAGAGTCAAAAAAATTTACCAAGACGATGTGGAGTGCCAATCCGTACATAGCGTCCACTTTATGAAATGAACTAAAGCTTGGTAATAACAACACCGAGTAGCAAAGGAAAAGGAATTTGGCCTCGTTGCTTGTGCTATAGTCGAGTAGACGATGAGCTTCCACATGCTCTTCTCCACCCAACCATGCCATATATAGACCCTTGGTCGGCTAAATATAGGCTCTTTGATCGCATGTGCGTCTTGGCCCTTGGCATGACACGGCTTAAAACATAGAGGTAGATGCTTCATTGTGGCCAAGGGTAAGCCCAGCAGGCCAAGGGCCAGGATGGACATGCGGTACAGGGGGTCCCTATCATTATAGGGCGCGTTTGGGGGGAGAAAGTGGTATGCTCCATTCCCCCGTCCTCAGATTGGTATCAGAGCTTGGTGGTGAGGAGAGCTATGGAGGAGGGGAAAAGGAGGTCTTGGATGGTGGCACTTGGAGCTTACATGACCTTTCTTGATCTCTCTCTCTCTCTCTCTCTCTCTCTCTCTCTCTCTCTCTCATGTGAGTTTGCATGGCAAAGTCGACACAAGATCACAACGAAGAGTTTGAAACTTTGGAAACACCTCATATCGCGTTCTTTGGGCAATTTTTCTCAAAGGGATTATTTTCTTCTCATTTGGTCACACGACGCGATAGCAAGTAGTTTTAAATTTGGAAACCCCTCCTATCATGTTCTTTGGGAAATTTTTCTCAAAGTGATTACTTTCTTCTCATCTGCCCGCACTGCACGATAGCAAGTAGTTTTAAACTTTGGAAACACCTCCTATCGCGTTGTTCGGATAATTTTTGAAGCATCTGACACTTTCATCAAATCTTCTCGCACGATGCGATAGCGTATCTTTTGGAAAGTCTCAAGAACCTCCTATCGTGTTGCTCAAGAATATTTTGTGGCAAAGACAAAGCAAGCCCCTTTTCGACTATCAGATGGCAAGGAAAAAGCAAACTCTAAGAAAATTTTATGAAGCTCCGAAGGATTCCTGAACACAAAAGAAAAAGGGTCTCTGAGGATGCAGAATCCTCTCAAGCAAAAAGAAAAGTGGAGTTTCATGATTGATTACTTAACAAAATTTATGTATACTTTTGTTCATTTTGTCCATATGAACATACACCCTTTGGTGGTTCATAATTTTGTACTTCAAAATTTAATACCAACTATTCGATTCGTAACCGTGTATCATGGTGTCATGTAAATTTAAAACAACATAAATAATGATCACAACAAGGTAGAAAAGACAAATATATTTGCAAAATGCTTTTTTCAAGTCCTTGCAAGTGGCTCAAATACAACTCTTTTTGGGAGAAGACATGTGATGCAAGAGGTTGAATTCTCCATCCTTGTGCTCACCACAATTCCATTCACTTTGAATCTATACTCAAGAGATTTTTCATCAAGAAACTCAAGAGATTCTCTATCATAGAATCTAATATCTAACCAGCCCAAATGATTTTCTCATATTAAACTTAATGTGGGATAATAAACGGGAACAAGGGTTAGAATATAAACATGTGCTTACAGATCTATCTCAACCCGTGGCCAGTGGTAAAGGGTCCAAATGAGAGATGGTATGTCAAAGAGCAATGCTACCTAATGGAGCTTAAAGACCCTAGGGTTAGCTTCAGTAAGAACCTCCAAAAGTTAGTGTTCAAAAGTCCTTTGACCTTAGGCAAGCTAGGGCTGACCTTGAGGTGGGAATCCTACCCAAGCATGAGGCGCTTGTTGACTTGCTAAATTTTAGTGGGAACTTTACCCAGAAGCTTGAGGTGTTTCTCACATGCTTAAATGATTAAAGTTCTTGAAGTATTCAAGTCAAAGATAACTCTCAAGAGACATGAACCTGCCATGCTTTATTGAATAAGTCCTGTAAGTATTCCATTCAACCAAATGACTTAATAAGCATAAAAGACTCATGTTTAAATGATCCTCCACATGTGGCCCTCATGATGTGTTTGAATGCTATTGGATAGGTTTTAAAGGGGTCCAATGCGAATCTAGATACATAAAAATAAATAATTAAGTTCTTTCTCTCAAAGAGGAAAAAAAGGACACATGTACAAAGGAAATAATAAAATAATACGAGAGAGAGAGAGAGAGAGAGAGAGAGAGAGAGAGAGAGAGAGAGAGAGAGAGAGAGAGAGAGAGAGAGAGAGGACCAAGTATGAGAGGGGGGGTATACTCTCCCACACACACACATATATTCTCTCATTGTGTGGAGTGCAAAATGCAAGAGCTCCATCTCCTTCTCCAAGTTTGTTGAGAAGTAGAGAGCCTACACCAACACTCTTGGCTGTGGAATGCAAATCCAACCAAGGGCCATGCTTCAATGCTTAAGCTTTCCATCTTCTTCATCTTCATTACTATGCTATTATGCTATGCTAAGCAAGAAGAGTGATGATAAGTGAAGAACTATTTCTTTCTCCTATAGAATGTTTCTTCTTCCTCTTCCCTACCCTCATTCCCAACTAGCTATCTCCACCTTCGAAGGTGTTTGAGGCCTTGGGACTAAGGCTTGGGATAGTTAATTCTTTTTGCAAAGTTTATGTTAAGCTTGTGATGCATGAAGCTTTCCATCTTCATAGCATCACCAAGGTCACAAGGAATACAAAGATTGTATCGTAACAAAGTCTCTCTTGATGGGAGAATCTATAATACAAACGCCTTTTGGAGGGGGGACTGGCTCCAAGTAAATCCGGTCCTTACTCACTTGATTGGGAAGTTGAGTCTTCATATCCAAAGCTATGTCGACAAAGAAGAATTTTTCATTTCTCCTCTCCAACATGAGGATGCTATCCTAGGGGCGCCCTGGTTTGATCGAATGGCTGCGAACATGAAGTTCCCTGAAAGGAGAATCTACTTCACCTACAGGGGAAAGAACACGTATATAAATGCTAATGAGTCTGGTCGTACCATACCACTTGTAAATCCACTAGCTTTTGATAAGTCAATGAAAAGCTCGTTTTTTGCGTACATGATTTTTGTCAAAGAATCCACTAATGATGCTAATGGTTGATCAAGTGAAAATGGTAGGAATAAAGAAGAGTTAGACTTATCTAAATTTTTAAAAGGATTCCAAGATGTTCTCATCAATGATATCCCTATGGACTTACCCTTAGAATGAGTGGATGATGACCATCAAATTGAGCTCCTATCAGGAAGCTCACCGCCTAACAAGCCTCCTTATTGAGTTTCCCAAGCTCAACAAGAGGAGATGATGAGGCAAGTACAAGAATTGGTAGGCAAAGGGATGGTGAGGCCTAGATCTTCTCCCTTTTATTCTCCAGTCCTTTTAGTGCAAAATAAAGATGGTACATACCGCATGTGTGTGGACTATTGCGCACTAAACCATAGCACTAAGCTATAAGCCTCTACCAACTTCAATAGGATTGACCTTAAAAGTGGCTATCATCAAATAAGGATAGTGGAGGAAGATACCCTAAAGATCGTGTTTCGTACAACATTTGGTCTTTATGAATATCTAGTCATGCCTTTTGGCTTGAACAATGCACCTACCACATTCAATCATTTGATGGTGAAAATATTTATACCCTACTGCAAGTTCACTAGAGTGTTCTTTGATGATATCATCATCTACTCCAAGTCCTTGGAGAAACACAAGCAACATCTACAAATGATTTTTCAAGAATTGAGGAAGAACAAGCTTTTTCTCAACCAAAAGAAAAGAGATTCAATACTTTGGTCATATTATCTCTCAAGATGGTATCCGTATGGATCCATCAAAGTTAGAGGTAATAAAAGCATGACCTAATCCAAGGAATCTACATGAGCTAAGAGGCTTTATTGGTATGTGTGCATACTATAGACGCTTCATAGAAAAATTTTCTCAAATAGCAGAACCATTACATGACTTAACAAAGAAGAACGTTAAGTATTCATGGACTATTAAGGAGCAAAAATCTTTTGACAAGCTCGAAGAGAAGCTTACCTCTCAAACAGTCCTCATGCTTCCGGGTCTCTCAAAGCCATTTGAGGTCCAATGTGATGCTTGTGGTGATTGCCTTGGAGCAGTCTTGCTTCAAGAAGGGCATGTCATAGCATATGAGAGCTGAAGGCTCAATACGGATGAATAGGTCTTGGGCATTTATGAGGATCTTTTAGCTGTTCTACATGCCCTACACACATGGAAGCACTATTTATTGGGGACTCCATTCATTTTACGAACAGACCATCAAAGTCTCAAGTACTTCATGACGCAAACAAAGCTTTTCAACAAACAAATGAGGTGGGCAAATTTTCTTTTGCAGTTTAATTTCCACATTGCTCACATTGCTGGTAAGCACAATCAAGTGGCTGATGCACTTTGATGACGACCAAAAGTTAATGTTATGTCTTTAGAAACTCACAATGATCTATCTTCTATGATAGATGAGTATGCTACTGACCATGACTTTAAAGACATAATGTCAGCCCTTGCTTTGAGGAGGAAAGAGGAACCATTCACCTTGCAGGATGGTTATCTTCTCCATGGCAATAGGCTATGTGTTATTCACTCCCTTTGTGAGAAATTCATGTATGAATCTCATGCTCCTCCCTATGCGGGGCATAGAGGCATTTAACCTACTCTTTGAGGAGTAGAGACGTACTTTTATTGGCCTACCATGAAAGTGGACATACAAGAGTATGTTTCAAAACGTGTGGTATTCCAAAAGACCAAGTATGATAGAGGGAAGCAACCTGGATTACTTCAATCATTGCCAATCCCTAATTCACCATGGAAGAGTATATCCATGGATTTTATCTTTGGATTACCCAAGTCTATCCATGGGAATACAGGAATATGGACAATAGTTGATAGGTTAAGCAAGCAAGCACACTTTATCCCTGTCAAGAAGACTATTAAGGCACACCAAATGGAAACTCTCTTTAAAGATTTTCAAACACCATGGATTGCCAGCATCCATCTTGTCAGATAGAGATCTTAGAATGGCCAGTAATTTTTAGAAATGTCTCTTCAAAAATCTAGGTACAAGATTGAATTTCTCTTTGGCCTATCACCCACAAACGGATGGCCAAAGTGAGATAGCCAATCTTACAATTCTTGATCTACTAAAGACCTATGTTACAAAAGTAGATCAACACTCACAATGGGAAAAGTATTTACCTCTTGTAGAGTATGCAATAATAATACTATCCATAATTTTGTGGGAAAAGCACCTGTTGAAATCATAACCTAAATGTCCCTTTCTACTTAAAGTACATGGGAAGATCTTCGCTGCCGATGAGTATAGCAGTGACCCGCAAAAAGATTAAGGAGGCTATATCCATCTCTCAACTAAGGCAAAAAGCTGCTTCTGACAAGCAGAGAAGGGCCTTAACATTCAAAGAAAATGATTGGGTCTTACTTAAGTGTCCTGAGGCTCGATTGAGGTAAACATCTCTCCTCATTGAATAGATCTTTAAGGTCTCTTGGGATACTTTCTTGTGAAGTTAAAATTCTCTTCTCCTCCTTCTTCTTCTTCTCCTCTCAATTGGTCACTATGTCTCTCAATCACTCGTAAAACAATCGAGTCTCCTCCTCTCCCCTCTTTCTATAACATTTCTTTTGTTTGACTTGTCTGATATTTCATCTATATTTACCTTATAAATTTGACAATTTTCTCTCTCCCTTCCCTTCGTCCCCCTTTCTCTCCCACACACACACACACACACACATAGAAATAAACACATACACCCTATTTTCCATAATTATGGAGAATCCTACCAACTTGAATATTCCAAAAGACATACATGCTGACATGGTATTTATGGAGAAACATCCTTTTAATCATGAGTTGTTTCTCGCTCCATAATATACTGCAGACTAACTTAAGCTTTACGTCATTTAGGATTAGCATGTCACAATGCATGTTTGAGAACTATCTAACGAACTTTATCATGCAATCTTTTGCTTCATTATTCTTTGCATCACAATTGGATTCGTCAAGTGAAAGCACCGCAGAGATTAATGCTTTATATGAAACTTGCAAAACATCAATGAGTCTCACAATGGAGGTCATTAACGTTTTTACGCACAAATTTCAAAAAGGGCTTACTATTGTTCTTCAAAATGCTACAAATAGAGAAAGCAAACAACAAGTAGTTGGCATATTGCTTCAACAATTCCAAAAAGGGCTTCTAATTATAGATGCATCTACCATGGGCCTAATATATTATCCTTTCACGAGTTTGCAATCATCTGGTAAGTATGTCCATTGGACAATCCAAGAGTGTGATGTGCTATCGCAATTATGCAGAGAAAACATGAATAAACGAGCTACTCAAATCACGGATCTATTCCTTGAAAAGAAACCACTTTGTGTCCATACACACTCTGCAATTACAAAAAAATTAAAACGTCTAAGAAATACAAAGTCCATAAAAAATGCCTCATTGAAGCAAGATGTCCTTGTTGATCTGCATCAGAGATCTAAGCTTGCAAACAAATTTGTGAAGATACTGAATGACATGCCTACATATCCATGTGAAAAATGTGGTCGACTAATTTTTTGTGTGCAAGTTACACAATTCGTTCCTCAACTCCACTTAGACAATGCAGACAAAAAGCTTAAAAGAGATTCCTCTTCATTTTGTTGCCGTGCATGCAAGAGCAAAACAAACAAATCCAAGATGCCATTTGAGATCTTGCATAGATTAGGCCTTAATGAGCCTCCCCAAACAGTCATGGAACTAAACAATATCGAAGCGTGCTTAGTATCTATTTGCATACCATTCACAAAAGATTTGGTAGCTGACTTACGATGGCCAATATGGTTTGCATGGGAGTGTAGTTAATGTTCTTGCAGACATTGAAAAAGGACAACAAGTTCTTCTTCGCTTTATCCAGGATGAGGCTTCAGTCTTGGTAGGCATTAAACGGAAGCTCGAGTATGCACATTGCTACTTACCTGGAGTTGTAAGACCATTGCTAACACTAAAGGCTACACAAATGCTCTTCTTAATAGCTCTCGATACAAAAAGGAGAACATAACCATAAACAATAAATGGCTTGTACTCTTACAAGAAATCTCAAAATCATCAATTCCCCTAGACATAGGCACATATGTCATCAAGGAATCAATTCCTCTAAACATGAGCACAAATGATATTTGAGGATGAGGACAGTATTCACACTGATGTTATGCTACACAGCGTAACTACCGCTGAGCAAGTTGTCGATTACAACGATAAAATTTTACATGTCGCGCCATCAGAGGGCAACACTCCACTTGGTTTATTTGCTGATGAGTTTTGTGAGGAACTTAGTCTTCCTACAATCTTCTTTGGAGAGCCTAGGAAATACCATCAATACGTACCTAAAAATTACCAAACAATAGCAAAGTGGGAGCTAATGCACAAAGATAGACACTTTGCTCTCAATATCAAAAATTTATTTTTTAGGTTAGTGAAAATCATGACGAAGAAAATACTATCCTCCATTTGGATACGGCTGCGCAAAGCAAACCTTGAGGGAGCAAGATTGTGTGCTGGAGGATTTTGTCAAGACACTAACATAGAAAAACTAATCTCATCACGAATTGGCTACAAAGATTTTGAAGCGCTCCGTACCTCTCCTGACTATAAAGATTTTTTTAATTTTTTTTTGGGCATGATTCGCCAATTAGGGCGGCCAATGTTCTTCGTTACATTCTCTTTAGCTGAAAAATGATGGAAAACCCTTGTCAATGCACTGCAACAAATAGTTCCGCTACAAGATACCAATGAAAGTGATATGTTCTTCCATAGACGTTTGATCCGAGTAGACCCAATTACAACATCTCGCTTCTACCTTAACTGCTTCACATCCATGAAAAGAGTGCTCCTTAATGATACGACAATAAGTGGAAAAATTCTTTATTATTTTTTCGTCACAGAGTTCCAAAGCTGTGGTAGTCAACATGATCATGGTCTTTTGTGGGTCGAAGGTGCTCCTTTACTTGATCATGATACGGATGAAACCATTATTGCATTTGTGGACAAGTGAATAAGTACAAACAACTCTAAACTCCCATCAGACCTTCACGAAGTGTAGAGACATTGCCATAGAAACTTGCCTTAAGAAAACAAATCTTGGCGATTTGGTTTTCCGAGATTGCCCATGGCATTCACACTCATTTTGATACCTGTTGACAAGGAGCACCAAAATCAAACTAGAAGCAAGAAAATTTTTAAACGTATCAAAAACAACCTCGATACAGTTGACGTCGAAAATAACCTACCTTTCGAAGAATGGCTTTTCAGTTGACTTTTGAAGAATATGCCTCCGTAATAAGCAACACATTGTCCACCACAACACTCTTCTTGAAACGACATGTAAAGGACATTTACACAAACAATTTTAATCCCACGATTGCAACACTATGGGATGCAAACACTGATATTCAATTTGTCTTGAATGCACATGGTGTAGTAAGTTATTGTACATCATACATGACAAAAATGGACAACGCATTGATTGCCGGAATAAAATCTCAATTCGATATTTGTGTGGACAACAATGCAACAACAATCGAGCGACTGCGCAAGGTAGGCAACGCCATTCTCAACACATAGCAAATTAGTGCGCAACAAGCATGTTATGTAGCACTGTCATTACCGCTTCATAGTGCAACTCGTGCCTTTGTATACATAAACACTAACCCTCCTGATCAATGAGCATTAGTTCTTAAAAGAACGTCAGCTTTTCAAAACCTTGACTCATCTGACACAAACATATTCTTCCAAAATATTATTGACAAATACGCTCAGAGACTAGAAAGTCTCCATCACATATGCTTAGTTGAATATTCATCAACAATTAACCAAGACAGAGCAACATACAAAAAATTACGTAAAGCTAAGATCATACGATTCACGAAATATAATATTCTTAAGAGTTCAAATGACCACTACAGAGAACAATGCTTGCTATACCTCCCTTGGAACAACAATGAGAACCAGCATTTGAAAGAATCCTCTACATGGAGGGACATATATGATCATCGTTTGCAAGTCATAAAATCAAATGAGATTAAGTTCAATAAAGATGCAAGCCCAATAGAAAACCTCACAAAACAGTGCACTCTCTCCCCAAGCACAACAGACAATGACTCATACCACTCACACCAAGCAGATGTTCTCAATGACTTAAACATCAATGTGTGCTCTAAAAACCTTTTGCAATTAAAACATTTTAAGTACCTTGCTATGAAAAAGATGACTACTATGCAGGCATTGAAAAATTAAACCACCAACAACGACATATATTTGATGACATAATGTCAAAAAAACGAATTGAACCCAACAAAGCAATACATCTCTTCCTTATAGGAGGAGCAGGAACATGAAAAACATTCACCTTGCTATTGTTAGTTGAAGCATTGCAAATATTCTACAACCATAAAAGCCGACCCAATCCAGAATCTCCAACAGTATTACTAACGTCATATACAGGGAAGGCAACTTTTAGTATTGGTGGCACTACAATTCACTTTGCACTTCACTTGCCTCTAATTACTTCTTTGCAAACAAGTCTGAGTATTGAAAAGTTGGATGCACTTTTGTTTCTATATAGAGATTTGAAAATTGTAGTTTTTAATGAGGTATCTTTGATTGGTTCAAGTGTGTTTTCCATGGCCAACTCACATTTGCATGCAATCAAATGAATCCACCATAAACCATTAATTCGGTGGATTGGATGTCATTCTGTGTGGTGATTTATGTCAAGCAAGCCCCATCAAGGATACTTGGATCTTTGCAAAAAAAACACACTTTTGGAAACAATTTCTCCTTTATATTGACACACCTATCCACGATGCTACAAACTTACACTAACAATGCGACAAAATGATCCAATATTCATAGAGATTCTTAATAAATTTTGAGTTGGCCAACACAACTTTGAGGACTTGGAATACCTTAATAACAATTACTATAAACCTATTCCAACTAATCGTCAAGTTTCTCATCTATTTTATTCCAACAAAGAGCGGGACACTCAAAATCTTAATATCTTCAATGAAATGCAAGGAGCACCCCACACTTTCAATACTATTACTGGAATAAGAAAGCGGATTCGCTTTTCACTAAAAAGCACTAAAAATCATGAAAAGCTAAAAATAGCGTGAAAAGCACTCAAAAAGCAGATTTTTACAAAATTGAACCATAGATTCCCTGGAACACGTAGATCAAGGATCTGACCTTGTTTTTTGCAAAAAAGCATAAAAAGCATGAAAAAGCTAAAAATAGTGGATTTTTTTCAAAATTGAACCAAACGTCCGTCTAACCTACTAGAACATGGAAACGACTTTGCTTTTTACTTTAGACCTTCCAATACTGTCAATCAAGCATCTTAAGTCAAAATTTAGCAAAATAGATATTGAAGGCTATTTTTCTTATTTTTAAAAGAGACCCAAAAATTGATATCTTACATTCTCCCACACTTGAAAAATTTGAGGTGTCCTCATCTCGACATGAAATCTGGATCATTACATCATCACGTTCTCAAGTGGTATCTTCCTGAGGATACGTTGACCATTTAAGAAGGTGTTCAATAATGGTCCGATTAGGCAGAGGCTTGGTTCTGCTCTGAAGTATTACTTCGGGATATACTTCAAAAGTTCCATCGATAGAGGTAGATATTAGAGAATCATCAAGAATATGCTGTGGATCAGGTACATACTTCTTGAGAAGTAAGCTGACGTGAAAAACATCATGTACCTTTGTGTGTGGTGGTGACAAGAGTCTCTAGGCTTGATTGTTAATCCGCTATGTGATTACAAAAGGTCCACAATATCTGGCACTTAGCTTCTTACACTTACCCATTGATAAAGAACTACGTTTGGGTTTGACTCTAAAAAAATACCATATTGCCCTCTTCAAAAAGTTTGGCAGATCGTCTTGGGTCAGCATAACTCTTTTGTATATCTAGAGCAGTCTTAATATCCTCTCGTATAAGATCGTTTTGTAGTTGCAATTCATCGAACATTTCTTTGGATGCTTGAACTCGTATGAGAGGGTATGTCCATTTGAGTGGAGTAAGACACTCTTGTCCATACAATGCTTGAAAAGGAGACATCCCAATTGAGCGTTGGAATGAGTAATTATACGCAAATTCAACCAAATACAAATATGTAGTCTATTTACTCTGCTCATGTATACAATAAGCTCTTAACATGTCTTCAGGATTTGATTTGTTCTTTCTGTTTGCCCATCAGTCTGAGGATGATAAGCAAGAATAAGGCTTTCCAAAAATTAGAGGTGAACTTCGCATCATGATAAAAAATTATCAGTCGAGGTAAACCGTGATACATGAAAACACCTTTTATGAATACTTGAGCTATATCCTTAGCCGTAAATGTTGTCTTGACTGGAAATAAATGGGTCATTTTTATAATCATATGTTCTTTCTGTCTGCCCATCAGTCTGAGGATGATAAGCAAGAATAAGGCTTTCCAAAAATTAGAGGTGAACTTCGCATCATGATAAAAAATTATCAGTCGAGGTAAACCGTGATACATGAAAACACCTTTCATGAATACTTGAGCTATATCCTTAGCCGCAAATGTTGTCTTGATTGGAAATAAATGGGTCATTTTTATAATCGTATCAACAACCATAAAAGTAGAGTCATATCCTAGAGATGTAGGAAGTCCTGTAAGAAAATCCATGGATATGCATTCCCATTTCATTTGTGGAGCATCAATAGGTTGAAGCTTATCAGGGTATCAAATTTGTTCAGCTTTAATATGTTGACATGTTAAACATCTTGTAACATAGTTCAACACATCACGCTTTAGTCCTAGACAACAGTAGAGTAAGTCTTATTGTATCGTGGATGTCCTGCTATGGGTATATCGTGAGCTTCATGTAATATCTGAAGTTTGATTCCACCTTGATTTGGAATACAAAGACGATTACCGAAGTAAAGGTCATCACCTCCATCATGAAAGCTTTGATTTGCCTCTCGTGCTTCTCTGCGCGATTATTTAGGTTTATTAAGTACTGGATTTTTAACACTAGTTCTGTAATCGGACACTCAAATGTCCTGAGACACTAAAGTGTCATATTTTCCTAGAAACTTGTCATAATTATTTGGTGAATCTAGAAAAAAATTTTCATAGGTCAGTTCATATCTTAGGTCAGCTATGAGGTGAAGAACATAGACAAATTTTACTTTTGCCAAAATTAATACCGAATTAAGATTATAATGATATGTTTTCAGATGAAAAAATCATAGAAATTTAGTGCAAGTTTAACAAAATTTTCATTAATTGAATATAACTTCTCATCAAAATAATATTTTGCATAGATTTCAAGCTGTATGGATAGGAAAAAAATTATTATAGCAAGAAATTGAGCTTCATAACCTAGTTATGGATCTAGATTTTTCTTATAATCAAAAGACCAAAATCTTGAAAACATTGACAAAAAGGAAAATTTTGGTCTTTCAAGGCCTCTTTCATTAACATGATGAGATTATGGAACAAAATGTAAGGTGTATAGTGTATCTATAGGTCAATAGCCATCAACTAAACATTTTTCAAGGGTTCAAACTCATAGGCATCTTGTAATTTAAGCTCATTTAAAAAAATTGTAGTGTGTAATTTCTTGGAAAGAAAACATTTTGCTATGAAAAACTATGAAAGTGTGTATATAAATCTCCCAATTGTGTGCATATGAGGTATTTGTATACAAGTAAGTGAGATGAATTGAAAAATCTAAAAGTGGACTTTATTTTAAGGCTTATCTTTGATAAATAAAAAATCATAATTACAACATGTGCAGTTTTTGGATATGCCATAAATCACCAAATGTGGCTTGCATAACCATTAAAAATTATAACCTTATGTAATGAAGTCATAGATCTAGTATATATGCATCATAAGACATTGTGAATTTATATGAACTAAATGTTTTTTGCGATCGTTAATTGAATTTGTGAACTTTGCATATTTGACCCACATGACTTTCTATATTTAATTCTAGTCACAAAGGATTTTTTTCACATGACAAGTGAAAAAATATGAAATACACATATAAGTAGATACCACGGATTATTGCATGCACCCTGCTCATTTGTTTCTTAGTCTAGTGTACGCGTTTTAATGAAACATTGAATGTTGTTTTGCATAGGCTCTTTTCATGAGTGTAGTTACTATTGAGGTTATGATCAAAAGTGAGGGATTATAATTTTTGTCAGTACTTTGAATAACATTTTATAAGTTTGCAAAAAGCATTTCTTGAGATGTGTTCTAGATTTTATGTACCATTTTATTTAAATTCGCAAAAAAGGACACTAAAGTGTCCTTTTTGGTACCAACCTAGTGTAAGTAAGTAATATGGGTCCTGAGTCATACCTTCTTGAATAAGGTCAATTAAAGAAGTAGTAGAGGTTGTGACAGCCTGCTACAATACTCTTCTTGCTCAAGGCATTGGCCACAAGATTTTCCTTCTTAGGTTTATATTCAATTCCAAAATCATATTCGCATAACAACTCTATCCATCTTCATTTTGCCGCATATTAAGGTCAGGTTGGGTGTAGATCCACTTCAGGCTTTTATGGTTGGTATGTAGTTCAAATCTCCTTCCAAGAAGATAATATCACCATACTTTAAGAGCATGCACAACAACCAATAGTTCCAAGTCATGCGTAGAGTAATTTAACTCATGTATATGTAACTTACAAGATTCATAAGCTACTGTTTTTCCTTCTTGAGACAGAACGCCACCAATTGCTTGTCCACTTGCATCAGTGAGCACAATGAATGTCTTTGAGAAGTCTAGAAGCTGTAGTATGGGAGTATTCACTAAAGCTTCTTTGAGTTTCTCAAAACTAGCTTGAGCACGTTGGAGAGGGGGAATGGGGAACACACCCGACACACAAACAACTGCCCCTATATAGCTCAGGGTATTCACAGCACCCCTGTCCTCTCGAAAACACCTTCAAAAAATACGATTCACACTAGCAGGGCCTCGCCTGCACTTCGCCCAACGCACACACAACCTACACAATCCTCAGAGAGCGACCACACCGATATTGACCTCTTCCAGCTCTTCCACAACTCAACAGCTCTCTCTCTTTCTCTCTCATACACATAGGGGCCCCGGGGAGCACACACGCTCACACACACCGGCACCACACACCCTCGAGACGAGCAAAGAAGAAAGGAGAGAGAGACGACAGCAAAAATCGACAATGTCAGCTTCTCCTTGAAAGAAAAAAAACGCCATGTACAACAATCATATGGCCTGCTCTAGGTCACACCATGGCCATCACACATCGTTGCGGAGCGGCACACACATCCCTCCAAACTCGCATCCGTCGGCACACTCTCGACCGGAACATCCACTACTCGCTTTGACTTCGACAAAATCTTCTCCTCTCGGCAACCCTCGTTGGCCCCTTCTCTTGCAAATCCTTCGCTCTTTCGAGCCACTTCACGGACCACACCTTGCGTGCTGGCTTCGATCGCCGAGCGCACGTGCACAAAAAGCCTCTTTTCTTTCCCTTCCTCCTTCTCCCCAAGCCCAAGGAAAAAAAAAGAAAGCCCTGCTTTGTCGAAGACGCTGCCTTCCTCTTTCTCTTTCTTCCTTCTTTTTTTCAAGGCAAAAGAAAAAATTTCCTTTTTTGGCAGTGAAGCCACGCGCCACTGCCCTCTCTTTCTAAGCCTTCACTTTGTTCTTTTTCCCCCCTCCTTCTGAGTTAATTTTCTTTCCCTTTTTCCAACTCCATACAAGCGTTTTCCTTTGAATTTCAAACAAGGGGCTCTTAGCACTTGATTCGCATGTCGTCAGTGCTCCACATACACAGGTTCGTTGAAGCGCCTTCTTACCAAGCCACACCCCGGCCAGCTCCAAACTTCAAAAATTTTGCTGCTTTCGATCAATTCACACCCTCGAACATCAGGTCACAAAAGTGGGGAAAAAAACTGATTCGCCTCCGTTTCGATTGTCTGCCCCAACCTAAATTGGACGTACCATGATGCGTTCGACTCTGATCGGCGAGCCATAAATTTCGGCTGACTCTCCATGTCGCATGCAACTTTCCAAAACCTTGGCGAGCTCAAAAAAAATTCTGTCGGCGCGCCTACTCACGTGGCCCGGTGAGCAAGTACCCGACCCCCTGCAAACACTCCTCAGGTCATAACTTGCTCGTCTGAGCTCCAAACGGCAATCCGAAAAGACCGGCGTGCTCCACAACTCGAGCACTACAGGTGTATCATTTCACACCCGCCTTGAACAGCCACCTGTGCCCGCCCAATCCGGTGAGGATATGCAAAGCATTCCATCTTCGGACAATCATAACTTTCACACCCGGACTCCGTTTGGCGAGCCGTCTGAAAGGGCTCCTAGAGCATCTCAAAGACCACATTCTAGAACACTGACTCAACATTATGGGCACCTTCATCTACTTTTCCACCTGGACCATTCTGGAGCCATTTTTGGCCTAAAAAACCGCGTTAGACATACACCTCTGCCATGACATGCTCTCCCAAGGCCTTCATTCCTGCTTTAGCCCTTTGCCATGTGCCTACTAGCACCCTTTGCACTGCATAGCACACTTTATAGCACGGACCAACTTTGGCTGCACCATCATTGACGACCCCCTTGTTGAACATTCATGTTCAACCACAAACAGGCTTATTGCACTAAAAAACTGACACACAAAACAAACTCTCTGCACACCACAAAACCACCTAAAATATGTACAAAACCTGGCATCTATTACCCGCTGCCTTTGTTCATGCGGGTTAGCCAACCCCCTCTTTACCTGTCATCATCCACCTGGGTCAAATACCTGGCTTTGATCACTTCCATCCACTTGCAACGGCCTCCCATAGTGCTGCATCCCATCACACAACCAATCATCCACATAGCATGCCCTCGGCATGCTTCCACTGATTCCAATGTCCATAGGCATATTGTCCATTTCCAAAAAAACACCACCAAAAGCACCAATGCCACTCTCCAAGTGCACATCATCATTCACATTGAACATACCATGCCCTCCCTCCCAACCATATAAAGTGAGATCCTCCTCAAGCAAATCCTGCGCCTACTCGACAGCCCACTGCACAGCTGCGTTTATCAGCATCCCATTCAACCACCATATGCAAATTTCCTCTGATAGCTTGAACAAGTCCACACCCATGGAATTTTCTTCATGCTCAAAAGGACCACTCCGCTTAGCAGGAAACTCCTTCAACATAGGCACCCCGGTCCCCATCACTTCCATACTCACCTCCATACCTGCCTGTGTCGGCACCACCATAGCAACAGACTTCTGCTCTCCCAAAGAAACCTCCATCTGCAGAGGGATAGACCCTCGTATCACCTGCATTCTGGTCAAAGCTTTCCCAGCCATCACCTGTGTCTCTTCATCCATCTCACCCACTGGGTCATCAAACCCCCAATCAACCTCATCATCCAAGCATACCTGCTCAAAAGAACCCGTATCCAAGGCATCTCTCGTGCAATCCATGGCTAGCTGGAGCTGCTCTTTTTCTTTATGAGCGTCCAATATCTCTTGCATGCCATCTTCTTCAACCTGTCCTTCTTCCTTAGCCGCAAAAACACTCTCCTTCTTGGGAAACTTTTGTATCTGTTGTACAATAAAAGCACCTTCCATAGCTACCTTGATGGGCATCATCATTAGCATGGTGCCGCATAGCACTCTCACCTGCATGTCTTTATTCGCAAGCTCCAACACTCTTCCTTGCTCTTCATTCATAGTGGCAACCACCACATCTTCATGCATATAACAAGGTAACTTTACCTTTACCAACATAGACCCTTCGGATTCTGTCTGCCAGCTCGTATCTCTATCCTCCTCGCTTGTTTGCCAGAAGCTTGAGCTTGTAGACTCATCATCTTCATCATAGGCCGATTCGGCATCAGCATCATCATCTTCTAGATGCTCTACAAAAGCTGGACCATCGTCGTGCCCACTTTCATCATCCAACCCCAAGCTCTCGGCACCTACCATTTGGCCACGATCTGTTACCCTTTCATACAAGCACTCCACGAGAACAGCCTCCACCTCTTCAAGTTGCACTGGACACTTGGCATCTGCTAACTCCTCTACACACATGCTCTCTGTAACAAAAGGCTCATTTTCGCTGACAAGCTCCTCCATAATCGGCATAGATGCTTCACCAACAAGTAATTCCGAAGGAACATAGTCAATCATAGGCCTTACTCTAACAGGCTCCACACTTGGCATCACTGGCACCATCCTCAATGGGCCCATAGAAGAAACTGCTGCTTCAATATGCACACAATCTGCAGGCTTTAACAAGACTAACTCCAGCTTTCTTTTCATTTTCCTGCTCTTCACCCGGGCAAATCTGACTGCCTCGGCATAAGTCTTTGGCTCTTCATCATCCACCTTATCTCGAACTCGAGGACACAGGCAAGCTAGGAATTTCTCCAGCTTGAAACCATCCGCATTGACCACTTGGGTGGCATCAACCAGATCACTCAAACAAGCTTCGAACTTATCAACAAAAGCATCAAAATTTCCACTTACTTCTTATCGCAGCCCTTTAATCTTTGCATCTGCTTCAGTAGCCAACACCACTTTGTGAAACTTGCAGAGAAACCGCTCTTGAAAACCAACCCAATCCTGCTTACTTGCAGCTTCCTGACCATCAAACCAGGCTTTTGGTTTACCTCGCAGCACCAACGGAACTATCTCCAGCTTTTCTTCATCACTCCACATTTGCAATGAGAGCATAAATAACTCAAAATCTGCCAGCCACTCATCCGCATCTTCTTCACCCCACTGAAAATTGGGCCAACACTCTGCCACATTTTTTGCCTATAAATACATCACCAAGGAGCAATCAGTGTGCTCCTCCGTGGGGGCACCAGAAGATGGAGAGGGGGAATGGGGAACACACCCGACACACAAACAACTGCCCCTATATAGCTCAGGGTATTTACAGCACCCCTGTCCTCTCGAAAACACCTTCAAAAAAGACGATTCACACTAGCAGGGCCTCGCCTACACTTCGCCCAACGCACACACAACCTACACAATCCTCAGAGAGCGACTACACCGATATTGGACTCTTCTAGCTCTTCCACAACTCAACAACTCTCTCTCTTTCTCTCTCACACACACAGGGGGCCCGGGGAGCATACACGCTCACACACACCGGCACCACACACCCTCGAGACGAGCAAAGAAGAAAGGGGGGAAGGGGGGAGAGACGACAGTAAAACTCGGCAATGGCAGCTTCTCCTTGAAAGAAAAAAAACGCCATGTACAACAATCATATGGCCTTCTCTAGGTCACACCATGGCCATCACACATCCTTGCGGAGGGGCACACACATCCCTCCAAACTCGCATCCGTCGGCACACTCTCAACTGGAACATACACTACTGGCTTTGACTTCGACAAAATCTTCTCCTTCGGCAGTCCTCGTTGGCCCCTTCTCTTGCAAATCCTTCGCTCTTTTGAGCCGCTTCAGGGACCACACCTTGCGTGCTGGCTTCGATCGCCGAGCCCACGCACACGAAAAGCCTCTTCTCTTTCCCTTCCTTCTTCTCCCCAAGCCTAAAATACCGGCATGCTCCACAACTCGATCACTACACGTGTATCATTTCACACCTGCCTTGAACAACCACCTGTGCCCGCCCAATCCGGTGAGGATCTGCAAAGCATTCCATCTTCGGACAATCATAACTTTCACACTCGGAATCCGTTTGACGAGCCGTCTGAAAGGGCTCCTAGATAATCTCAAAGACCACATTCTAGAACACTAACTCAGCATTCTGGGCACCTTCACCTGCTTTTCCACCTGGACCATTCTGGAGCCATTTTTGGCCTAAAAAACCGCGTTAGACATACACCTCTGCCACGACATGCTCTCCCAAGGCCTTCATTCATGAGTTAGCCCTTTGCCATGTGACTACTAGCACCCTTTGCACTGCATAGCACACTTTATAGTGCGGACCAACTTTGGCTGCACCAACTTTCATTCCAAGTAAACACTTTAGCCTTCTTAAGCGTATTGGTCAATGGAGATGCAACCTTAGCATAACCTTCAATAATTGTACGGTACCATCCTGTTAAACGAAGAAATCCACATACTTCTCGTACTGATTTTGGTGTAGGCCAAGCTACAACAATTTGATCTTACTTGGATCAAAAGAAACACCATCCTTGGATATGATAAATCCCAAATATTCCACCTTGTAAGTGAAGAAGGTGCATTTACTACGTTGGGCATAAAGTTTATTTTGATGGAGAAGTTCAAGTACTCACCGCACATGTTGTTCTTTTTATTCTCTTTTTCTTGAGTAAACCAAGATATCATCAAAGAAGACAAGAACAAAACCATCAAGATGTTCTCGAAACACATCGAACATGAAATGATTAAAAGTTGCACGAGCATTGGTGAGTCCAAAAGGCATAACTGTAAATTCATAATGTCCAAAACAAGTATGAAATTCTGTCTTTGTTATGTCCTCCTCCTTGATTTGGATTTGGTAATACCCTGACTTAAGATCAATCTCTGTGAAAAATGAAGCTCCATGTGATCGGTCAAGCAATTCATCAATCCTTGGTATTGCATACTTATTCTTGAATGTTACCTGGTTCAATCCATGATAATCAATACAAAGACGTAGAGTACCATTCTTCTTCCGATTAAAAAGAACAAGAGTACTATATGGAGAAATGCTGGGCCGAATGAAGCCTTGTTCAAGGAGTTAAGTAAATTTCTCTTTGAGTTTCGCAGATTAAGCTACTGACATTTTCTAAGGGTAAGCTCTACTACATGATCAACATCACGCTTGGGCGATGTTGTGATGATTAGCTTTCACTAGGAGAAAAGAATAGGATTCATTTGATTGTTTTAACGATTTGGTGAAAAAAGGTGAGGTTTTGATATGGTGTTTTGTAGTACTGGCAATTGCAGATAAGTATGCCAAATGCAGTGAGCTTCATGATTTGAGGACTTTATTAACCGAGATGGTGTCATCTAAAATCGATCGTGACTAATAAGGCAAGGCAATTGAATTTTATGTTGCATTGACTATTGGTTTTGGAGTGAAAAAGCTTACGGGGAGATGCTCAGCAATGTAATTTATTTGGTCACCAATGCTCTAGTAGATATTTATGTGAAGGGTTGTACTTAGCAATGCTTGGTCGGTATACAAGCCTCAGGTGGTGCACTCACAGAAGCGCATAAGGTTCTTGATGGGCTTTATTTTTGACATCGACATTGATAGTGACATATGCATAACATAAGTGTGGCAGGGAAGCATTGAGAAATCTTATCGGGATGTGCAGGAAAGGCTTTTCTCCAAAGTGATTCACCCATGCTGGAAATTTGATGGCCATTAAAAATCGTTGAGTGGGAATGGCCGCCTAAACCAAGTGGTTAAAAATAAAGCCAAGGTGTTTTTTAAAAATAGAGATGCGGCGGAAGGATAAATAAAACAAGGTGAAGATTTACAATGGCCTGTAGGAGGAGAGAAGGATGGGGATTGGCAATCTCAAAGTTGGTTGTAAGGGAGCATAATGTATGTTGCGGAGTGATCATACCAATACATGAAGTTGATCCCTGATTCATAATTGGATATTGTTGAACTAGCCCAAATGTGGTCTAAAGAAGATCCATGGATAGTTGTAATATCTATTATTAACTGTCTGATGCTAAATTTATTTAGGAAAGAGGAAAGGTGATTTATGTTGAAGTCACCCAAGATAATTATTGGAATTTCCTCAATGTGGTTTTCGAGCAATGATGTCAATGTGTCTATTAGATTTGTTAGTGGCGTCGAAGGGGAGTTGTAAAGCGAAACTACTTTGATGATTTTGTTGTTTGTGAGCTTAATGGTTGCTTGTAGTATCTCAATTCCTGGACAAGAGATACTCGCATAATCAAAGTGGATCAATGTTTTTTGGGGGAGAATTTAGATGCCCATTTTCCCATTGGATTGGTGGTGTAGAAAGCCTGATATTGCACGTGGCAATTTTTTTGTTAGCCTGTCTCTTGCAAACAGAGTACATGTGATGCCATTAGGATGGAATTTGTTGTAATCTTTGTTATATGTTTATTGAAAGAGACAACATTTAGAGATTGAATGATAATATGTGTCTTTGCGTAAGCTTCTAATGGCTTTTGGGTGGAGATCTATTTAGCTTGTACTTGTAGGCGATGCAAATCTTCTAACATGGTTCGGTCAACTTTGATATGGGAAGGTTGCAGTATTTCGAGTAGATATAGATTAGTCGTGTCTCAAATACGAGATAATGCTGTGTATGCAAGACCATGTGTTCTTATGTGTCCAGGATTGAAGGCCAATGTTTGCAACTTAAGTCCTTGTGAACGGTGACGAGTTGTTCGGGCACTAGCTGGTTGTAATGGGAATTGCAGTCTTGAAATTGTATTCAAGTAGTTTTTTCCAACTTGAAATTCACAAACCACACGTTCTATTGGACTCCATTGTTTGCTAAGTGCTGGTGAATATAGTGCATGATTTTCATAGCATTTTTTCTTTCTGAAAATAGGGTTAGAGAAATGAACCCATATTATAGTTTTGCTCATTGTTTTGGTGAAACCTTTGTGTTGTCCTTCTGCGCTGTTCACTAACCCATCAAGAGTGTCTAGGTTTTCCACGCATAGTTCAACAAGAATGCATATTTTTAGGCTTAGTGTGGAGTGCAATCCGCCAGTTGATTTGGGGTCTGTGGGAATGTTAATTGTTTTGTTGCATTAGTTGTACTAATTATTGAAGACCCTCCCAAAATCAAAAACCAAGAAGAGGTGCTACAACCCAAAGCTATCCTTCGGCATGAACACAAGGTACTACGACATGGTAAGATTATCCGATGGTATCTTATTAAGTTCAAAAATTATCCTTTTGCAGATGCTAGATGGATGCAAGGAATCCAACTTAAGGATAGTATAAACCTTGACAACGCTTATAATGCCACATTAGAGTAAGCAAATGTACATGTTTTTTTAAATAATCAATGTTTTTGTCTTATAAGACTAATTATCTCTTTATTGTGCACAAATTTAAGTAGTATGCATACTAAGAATCATGTTTGTGATGACGAAGTCTCTCAAACACCTTGTAGAATTTGTCACTCTACTTGGGAGGTTGAAATGGACTAAAGAGCAAACATGCTTGCGACATCTATGTCTCCCATGCACCAAATGGATTAGTCATCATCTTGGAATGATGTCATAGGGTAAAGAGGGATCCTCTACCCACTAAAAAAAATTGACTAATGACTATGGATTTATATCTTTTACCTCATAGTCGAGGACGACTATGATTTCAAGAGAGAGACAATGTCATAAAATCTAATATCTAATCAACCCAAATGATTTTCTTATATTAAACTGATCATTTAATGTGGGATAATAAATAGGAACAAGGGTTAAAATATAGGCATGTGCTTACGGATCTTTGCTTTGAATGTCCCACTTAGGCTCTCCATAGGCTGCCAATCCACAACTGTTGAAGGAAATATAACTGAAATGGAATAAAAAATGAGAAAGAACAATGGGGGAATGAAAAATTTATTGTATTAAATAGATAAGGTTTTTTTTTACTCACAGTAAGAATGCAGTGTGGGATGTTCGTCCAAGTTTAACACCATATCCTTGGCCATGTACACATGTTGAACCTTAGCTAGCCAGCCATTGTCGGTCACTTTGAAAGCAAGAACATGACCTTTCCAATGGTTTTTTAGTTTATCTGGTTTGGTTCTCTTCACTCCGTGTACACCTTTGGATGAAGGAAGCATTTTTACTCAGTCACTTACACAAAAAGACTTGGGTTTCCAAAGACCATCCTCACAATAAGTTATGTTATGTGCAGGGCGATATGTAGAAGACACCATGGAATCTTAGAAAGTAAAGAAGAAAAAAGAAAATATAGAGACGAAAAGAACTAAACCTCTCACAAAATAGAGGGAAAGTGAAAAAGGTATACATTTGGAAAAAGTAGGTGATTTGTCATTAATGGACTTGTTTTTAGAGCCTTCTCACATAGATTTTGTATCTTTTGACAATAATTTTGTGAAATATAAAATAGAATAAAAGATGAGAATTCATTACTTTGGGCCACAAACTTAATGAGCTTACTCGCGAAAAGCACCTAAAAATAGCAGTTTTGGCCTCACGATCAAAACATTTAGCCACTCTCCGTCAAAATAGGACCATCAAAACCCAAGATATAGGATACAAGAGTGCCATACTTTTGTATACGTGTCAAATGACTAGTGGTATATTCCTTAATCCTTAGATTAACCAACATCCCTTTTTTAGCCGTTTTTGACCCTAATAATGAAGGGCCACCAAGGTGGATAAGGAAGGGCATGAGGAAGAGAAGGTGGAGGCAATGCTGTTGCAAAATTTTCGGGTCATGAGGGTCCGCCAAGACTACAAAACACCATCGGTAGAATGAGGAGGTAGCATCACCTTAGGTAGAGCAGGCCAAAACAGAATAGGAAGAGAAGGGGGTGGCCATCAAGGGGGCACCGTTCAGAGAAGCCGAAAGAGAGAAGGAGAGCAAGGTGGGGAGCACTTAGGCTCACACAACATAGTAGAGCAAAGGATGGGAAACTCGCCGAAGCTGCCAACACACAGAGAATGAGTGTCATAAAATCTAATATCTACCTATCCCAAATGATTTTCTTGTACGAAACTGATCATTTAATACGGGAAGATAAAAGGGAACAAGAGCTAGAATATTGATATGTGATGGTAGATCTATTCTCAATAGGGGACCAAGAGGGGAGATAAGCTTATCTCAATAAAGGTCCAAATGGAGAGAGGTCTACCAAAGAGCAATGTACACTTAATGGATCTGGTAAAGACCTTAGGATAAGCTTCATTCAATACTCCAAAGGTTAGTGTTAAAAGTCCTTAGGGCTAGGACCATTGCCTATGATAGGTAATTTAAACCTTTGATTGTGGGAATTAAAGTTACCTACTGGGTGCAAGTGGAATATTGGAGCTTCCACTTGTATGGGGCAAGCCCTCCTTGTAGGGGGATGAGAGAGAACACACACACACTCACCAAGAGTCCCTCTTTTCACTTAAAGCATATAGGACACATGTCAGGCCCCTAGACAGGTTGCCCCTATCAAGCGTGAATCCTATTGGATGGCCAATGTGATGGACCAATGAGAATTAAGATTAATAAAAACAAGCTTAAACGTTATTTAATGGTCCATTAAATGAACCAATAAATTTAGGACCTATTTTATTCCTATTGGACAATCATTAGGAAATTTCGGAGGTCATTTGGAGGGCCATATGAAAGAGAGAGAAAATAGAGGGCGTCCAATGAGCAGGAGGGCTATGTTACGTAGGAAAATACGTGGAAAGACTCAAGAAATAGGAAAATATTTTAAAAACTTTCACGAATCTAGGATAGTGGCATCGTAACTTCTTTGCTTTTACCGAGCTGTTAGGTGCATGTGTGGTCCCACTTCTGATATTCTCTTATGGTCATTAACGTACTGGAGGGTGACCATTAAGCCCGCACAAGATATTGGAATTCTAAAACACTTTCCCTCTGCTTTCAAATTGAATCTCCCTCCACTAAAGATTTTCTCTCAGAGCTATGGCTTCCACGTCTTCCCGCCCAAGAAGCTCTAGGTGTTTATGGTCTCTCACACCAACTAGCAACACCTGCACTTTTCCTAAAAGGCCAAGTAGTAGCATATCCTCAATTACAATATCAACTTCAATAAGTGCAGAGAACCAATGGGTTGGACAAAGGATAAACAAAGGTTCATGGGTCCTCATGCAACCAAGAAGAGCCAAGAGGTCTAGTGCTATCATGTTTACCGCTCATCATGGAAGGCCAGAGTGTTGGATTTCAAAGTTGAAATCGGCAAAAGATCTGTAAAAGAAGTTCTTGTTCAGCACGTGTTTACCCATCCAAATGTGATAGCAAATGGTGGAAATGTGTCAAATATACATCAACCACATTGCAATTGTAAGTATTCTTCACATCCCAACTGCATTTGATTTGTCATTTCACTTATTTATACTCTCATTTTAACTTTTCTTATATATTTTGCAACGTTTATCCCTCTTCTTATGAGCAATGGCTCCATTCTTCACATCTCAACTACATTAGATTTGTCATTTTCACTTATTGATACTCTTAGTTTAACTCTTGTTATATATTTTGCAGATGTTTATCCCTCTTCTTATGAGAAATAGGAGACAGTGGAGTGCATAATGGGCCTCTTCCTTGTAGTTCATGCCCACATTGGTTCTCTACAGTATTCAGGGAGAACCAGCAAAAGCCTCGCTGATGAAGGAATATTTTTTTATGACCACTTCTACCAACTCTGCCCAAGGAATAAGTATGGCATGTTGGTGAAAGTGCCTCTACCAACCGAATGGAACACTGTGAACTGGCCAGTTCCTGAGGAAACAATGATGGAGGCAATGCGAAGTAAGCTCTACAAGGATATACAGAGGTCTCTACATAGCTCTATTCCCACCAAACTGGTTAGAATTGCAAACTTTTGTCCTGCTACACTGTTCATAGAGTTGTTTCATAACTACAATATACGTGTTACGAAAACTATGTTCATGTGCAAGTAATTTCAGCAGTCATCCTGTGACAAATTTCTTGACAAAGGATGGTATGTAAAGGAAGATATTGGCATACGGTGCAAGGTCGTGCTTGACACTCTAGTTGTCAAGTACATGATTGCAAGCCAATCACTGTTAGTCTCCCTTTGGTATATGCGATCACAAATGCTAAGAGGTAAGTACATTCCTATGGACCAGGTTTCTGCAGGTTTGGAAGATAATCCTGCTGTGGATGTGGAAGTGTTTGATAAAGAGCATGGCCTAATGTTGGTGGTTACAATAAGGGAGCTATGCAGTATTCTGTAGTTGCGACACGAAATAATTGAAGAGTTAATGGACAAGGACCTTTCAGATTTTTCCTTTTTCCTAGCTGGCCGTAAGCTGATGCGGCGTAGGGAAAAAGATATTTTGTGCAAAGAGTTGGATGGTCGGGGTGAAATAGTGTCAATGTAACAGAGATTCTTGTGAACCCAAGTGTATACGAATGAATTTCAATACATGAAGTTTTTTTGAGCTCATTTGTCAATTGTGGTTTGTGAATATAAGTGTTCTTGAAATACATTTCTTTAGCCGTTGCCACATCTATCTCTCTCTCTCTCTCTCTCTCTCTCTCTCTCTCTCTCTCTCTCTCTCTCTCTCTCTCTCTCAATGTTAGGCAAGACAAAGACATGATAGAAGAGTCATCTTAATTCATTAGAAAGTACAAAATTGTCCCCGTGAACAATGGACTGAGATACAATTTTTGTAAGTATGGAATCAAAATGTCTTCAAGGTAAAAATCAAAGGTATGCCCCTGAAAAGAGGGTGGTGAGATAGTTGTTCCTGGTGGATTTAGGTCTCCCTTTTCAGGAGTATCATCAATCAGTAGTGTATTATTTGCATCAAAGGGTACATCGATTTGGCTAAACGGTTTGTACAAAAGAGGTAAGTGTGGTTTTTTAGGGTGGTAGTGGTCCTCGACGGTAACGCATTTTCTTTGATCATACAAAATTGAAAAATTTGACGTATGAGCACCGCATACACCGCAAACTGTTGTAACTAGCGGTGACAAGTTCTGCCTTTGTATTGAAGACCATACGGCAACTCTGAAGCGCAGAAGAAGAAACTGAATAAATTCTTTGGTTCCTTGCGAACCACGACTCGAAAAGTACCCATCCAAAATGTTTGCAAATCCTCGAAGGGGTCTGCTACACCCAGAGGCACGCGCATCAGCAGCAATCCATTGATGTCCAAGATAATCAACCTCTGTAAAAGTTGACAAGTACATATAAGTAGTTAGAAGCTGAACATATTTTGCCATACTTGAATAGACATTACCGGAACAACCGTATCTACAGGTAGCAAGGGTCCATACTGGGTCTCTATAGTGTTGTTGTCGTTGTTGCTATCCTCTACTTTAGCTTCATCGTCATAGTCATCGTTCTCATCTTCATCAATGGTCTCCCCCATGGCTCTTTCTGCCTCATTCAAGGTTTCCTCCAAGGTCTTTTCCTCTGCCTCCATTGTCCAGCTTGCATCATCTATATCCTTTTGCTCATCCGTAAGCCTGCTTTCCTCATCCATCCTTGAATCATCCAGGGTGTTATCCTTGGGCTCTTTTGGCTCCTCCACTGGCCTACTTGGCTCTTTCATTGTGTCCTCCATAAGCCCCTCTGCTTGTACACTAGCACCTTGCATAGCCTCATTTGACCTTTCTTCATCCTCGGCTCTTTCATCTTCGGCTGGTATGACCCCCTCGGCCCGTTGTGATTCCACTGTATCTGATGCAGGGGCTTGTCGTGGTGACTCGTCATGTATTGCCATATCAATTGTGCATCGTCCAAGCCACTATCTTCAGCTTCTCTTGGGTTCAACATAGTGAGCAGGTGTTGTATTAGACTTTCCCGATATCTTTGCAAATAATAATATGTGTAGTTTTGCACAGCACTCTGCAAAATTGAAATACCACATGGTGAGAAGTCTTGTATAAAGAAAACCAAAACTGACTGAATGCATTGCCAAATGGTTACCTTAGTCATGAAAGGTTTTAATGCAAGTAGCTTTGCAGGACATATTCCGCATGGAGAAGACATCTCCAGCCGCAAGAATTTGCATCGGTTTGATTTGGTACAAGCACATCTTTGATTGGGGCCTTGTATAGTTCATACCTTCCACATAGCTTGCCATAAGCAAGCAATAATATCTTTATACAACTGCACAAAGGAGTATCAGGATGTTAGCTTGAGGCTTTCAAATTTACATGTATATCTATAAGAAACACTTTCTGATACATAACACTTACAACCTAATTTCAGGGTGGGTTCCTTTTACTGAATTGAACACCCACACTGCTGGCTGCTCAACATCAAGGCATATGAGACTCCAGTGATGGTTGTTCTCATATGGAAAGATGATGACAGCGGAGAAACCAACTCTCAAATGTGCCAGATGGATTGTTCTTCTGTCTAATAATCACTGACATTTGTGGATCAAGAAGAAACACCTCTGTGGGGTGTGCGGTGGAAGTTGACTTTTGATCAAAGTGCAGGGAGTGTACCTGAGTTAGTATACATATCATTTGAGTTTTCAAAGTTAGCAAAATATTAAAACTTACTTAAGACAAGCATAGATAATTGTATCTGAGATCTGAGCTGATGGATCCAGCAATATATTAATGTCCACTTTTTCCAGAGCCAACTTTCTGGCTCCATCTATAAATGGTATCTCTGTAAGCAAACCATCCTTCATTGAAAGTAGAGTATCTTTGTTGCTTGCATCTATGGATAGGGTCACATTGCATTCTCTTTGCCTCTGGGACTCCACTGCTACTTTTGTTTTCTCCTTAAGCTTTGCTTCCCTTATGTCTTCTGTTTGGCCAGCAAACTGTCCCTGCCCTTGCCCTTGTATTCACATCATGTGTGACATCTACAACTCTGACTTGTGGCAATAGCTCAGGGGGGTATAGAAAAATTTCCCTCATTTTCTTATCCCTGCAGACATTGGGGACCAGAAGTTTGTCATACCTCCACCTTACCCTTTTTAGTGTCTCACTGTCTTTGTCCATTACAGTCACCCTGTGGGCATGGGCTGCTACAATGGTCAAGTCACTGAAGTACTCAAGCAGGAAGTCCTCTACTGCTTCCAGAAGTTTGTCATACCTCCACCTTACCCTTTTTAGTGTCTCACTGTCTTTGTCCATTATAGTCACCCTGTGGGCATGGGCTGCTACAATGGTCAAGTCACTGAAGTACTCAAGCAGGAAGTCCTCTACTGCTTCCAGTAGAGCCATCAATGCAACCACTTTCCACCTTTTAGTGCCCCGGGTAGCTTCTTCACAAATGGACCTCACCATCCTCTGAAAGGGCAGCTTTGGTATGCACAAATCAACACATTTTTGTGTCTTCTTGATTTCTCTGAAAAGTCCCATGCAGCTCTGTAACTTCTTTACCCTTGGACCTTTCAAAATTTTATTTGGTTTTCCAGGTCTCTTCTTTGGGGTTGAAAATCTGCTACTAGCCTTAGCTGCTAACCCTGGTCCCTTCCCCACCTTCCTTGCAGTGGCCTTTGTTCTAGCCATTCCACTGTATAAAAATAGAAGAGTCTCTCTCTCTCTCTCTCTCTCTCTTCTCTCTTCTCTCTCTCTCTCTCTCTCTCTCTCTCTCTCTCTCTCTCTCTCTCTCTCTCTCTCTCTCTCCCAAAAACTCTCCCTGTCTCTCACCAAAACTTATCCCATTACTAACGATGCGCGTGAAAGATTTTTTTGACCCCAAAATACACCCCCTCATGCCGTTAGTGAAAAGGAAACAGAAAGACTCTCTCTCTCTCTCTCTCTCTCTCTCCCCTTCCCCAATGTCTCCACTATTCCTTCCTCTCTCTATAACACACACACAGACTCTCTCTCTCTCTCTCTCTCTCTCTCTCTCTCTCTCTCTCTCTCTCTCTCTCTCAAAGCAGACCAAACCACACACACACACACACACACCCACACACCCACCCACCCACCGAGATACACTCTCTCTCTCTCTCTCTCTCACTTGTTCTCCTTGCGTCTCCACAGTACTAAAGGCGCGCTTACAGATATCCAAATCGTAGGTGGCTGTCTCCGCGCGCCTTTAGTATAGAGAGAGACAGAGAGAGAGGTTCCGTGTGTGAGTGAGTGAGTGTGTGTGCGTGTTGTATTTGTGTGTGTGTGTGTGTGTGTGTGTGTTGTATGTGTGTCTGTGTGTGTAAGAGAGAGAGATATGAAATTTCCTATGAGAGAAAGAGAGAGAGAAAAAGAAACACACACACACACACACACACACACACACACACACACACACACACACACACACACACACACACACACACACACACACACACACACACACACACACACACACACACACACAGGGAGAGACCTTTGAGAAAGAGAGACGGTGATAGAGAGAAAGAGAAAGAGGCACAATGCGACCTTTTGGAGGGAGAGAGAGAGAGAGAGAGAGAGAGAGAGAGAGGGCCAAACCTTCGTAGGAGAAGCAAAGCCTACTCTCTTTTTCACGTGCTTTCTATCGGAGACGCAGACGAAGGCTCAGTTTCTCTTTCTCTCACTCTCTTTGACTCTCTCGGTGTCTCTCTTTCTCTCTCATACCTTTTATATGTCACGTACTAATGTATTCGGCATTAAATGACCGCACGTGCGGCATCATGCACACTAGATTCTATTTTTTAATCACCACCTGGGGGCCCGCCGGGGGTAACCGTTATAAGTGGATAGATGGAGAGAGAGAGAGAGAGAGAGAGAGAGAGAGAGAGAGAGAGAGAGAGAGAGAGAGAGAGAGAGAGAGAGAGAGAGAGAGAGAGAGAGAGAGGGGGGGGGGGGGGGGGGGGGGAGACTCATTACTGTCACAGAGAGAGAGAGAGAGAGAGAGAGAGAGAGAGAGAGAGAGAGAGAGCGCAATGGAGAAGACGGCTCCCATGGAGTTTCTACAAACTCCACCAACAAAAGGTCATCTCTCACTCACTCTCTCTCTTTCTCTCTCTCTCTCTATTTCTAACAATAGCTAGCAGAGTGTGTGTGTGTGTGTATGTGTGGAAACAAACAAAAGCCCATACTATTCAACACACACACACACACACATACACACACAGATAGACACAAATACACACACACACAAAGAGGGTCGCAAACAAACACACACACACACACACACACACTCTCTCTGCCTGTCTCTCTCTCTCTCTCTCTATCTCTCTATGTCTGTGTACTAAAGGCGCGTAGAGACAACCAAGTACCCTTTGCAACTCTCTCCGCGTGCCTTTAGTACTGTTGAGAGGCATCTCTCTCTCTCTCTCTCTCTCTCTCTCTCTCTCCCTCTCTCTCTCTCTCTCTCTCTCTCTCTCTCTCTCTCTCTGTGTGTGTGTGTACTAAAGGCGCGCAGAGACAACCAAGGACTCTTTGCAACTCTCTACGGGCACCTTTAGTACTGTTGAGAGAGAGAGAGAGAGAGAGAGAGAGAGAGAGAGAGAGAGAGAGAGAGAGAGAGAGAGAGAGAGAGAGAGAGAGAGAGAGAGAGAGAGAGAGAGAGAGAGAGAACAAAGACTTGACATGTTTCCTGATGAATAGGATTAAGGTCTAGTAGGCAGAAGAGACTAAAACCGGACCCAGATCTTGTGCTAGGATTCCAACCTTTACAGGCTCAGTTGCTTAGCGTTTTTGCCAAAAGAACTGTTGACTTTTGTCCGGACTTTGATCAAGAAGAGTCAATTTGTGAAGATGAGTCAGAGAGGTCGGCAGGCCAAGAGTATCCCTCACCCTACAAGGGTCCCTCACGCTCTACAATACTTGTGAAGAAAAATACAAGAAAGAGGAATATAGACTTCTTAGATGATGCAGATCTCCCAGCAAGCAGTCCTTGTGCAAGTAAAGGTAAAGACAAAGAGGATGTGACTTCTCTGGAAGACCCAGCTATAACTGATGAGAGGTTGTTCGATTTTGCAGCATCGTGTGGTGCTGGGGACAATTATGATCTAGTTCATTCTATGTTTAACCCAAAATTTGATATTGAAGACCTTTTAGCTCAGCACAATGAATTCTTGTAGCCCTGCAGAGATCAATTTGAACTGATGGTGCAGGTAGGGAGGGTTGTTCTGCCCAGTATGACTGTCGTTCATTTAAATGACTGCGGTGGAAAAGGATAGGGACTGAAGAAGTATAGGAAATTACCACCTGCTTGCCGACATTCAGCTTGCCCTTTGCACCAAAAAGAGTGCAAACTTATTCAGGAATCCTTTGGCTTTATGATTTATTTGAACAGCCTGTTTGGATTCCTCATGCAGAATCTTGATGAGCTGATAGAGGAGTAGGATGCAGCACCAGACAAAGAATGCGAGGAGACAACACATATACAAGAAGTCGAGGAGGTTGAAGATACAGTCGACCTTGAGGTTGAGGCAATTGACGTACAAAGAAGTAAGATGCTCTCTGTGAAAACAACATAAATCAAACTACCCTTGGATGTCAGTAACTTCACTGAGAAGCATGCTCAGATGATGTTGCCTGCTGTGCCTGAGTTCAAGATTGGAGACAGGACCTATATCTTTTTACATGTGTGCAAAGCATCTTTTATTTAAGGGAGGACTTCTCCCTGGCTATCATTTCCAGAGTCCCAGAGGAGAGGAGTGGATTTGTTTCAAAGGATAGTAGTGATGATGGGCAATGGAAACATCCAGCAATCCAATGGAATGCCTCCGAAGTTGCTTTGAGAAAGCTGAAAAATACAAGGAGATATTACCGGATGAAGCCACCTTCCAAGCAATAATACAAAGCCTAAGACCATCAACAAGTCACAAAGAAGTGGAGGATTGGTTTAACCATTCAGGTCAGGGGTCAACTACATCTGTGGACCTGTGGGACAGGAAAACCTCTTTTTGCAGGATGAGAGCTTCATGGTAACTCTGTGTGTGTCTGTGTCACTTACTCAGACATGATATGTGAAGTCTTAGATTGCTGACAAGGATGACTTCCTTCGACGACGGACTCGAGAGTATCGTGGAAGGGATGCGGCCCTAGCACAATACCTTTCAAAGCTTTGCGACTCGCCGATAATAGTTTTTCACAATGGAATGTCACAAGAGGGTACAATAGCAACTTACACATTAAAGACACTATCACGCTTCTTGGGTGGACCCGTGATGCTCAAAAGTGCAGATAAAGTCATTCTTGTGGACAAAGTGTTTGCCAGAGATTGTTTTGGTTACTGCCCGGGCTATACAGGTGGTCAGACAGCGTATTACTACACTTACACAGCAATGGCACTAGCTCTTGGCAGACAAAACCCGGAGGAACTTTTAGAGTATGGCAAACATCCCATGATTCGTTACAAGGGTGATGTGCCAAAAAACAAAATTGAACCTTCAAAATCTTGATACACTTCAAGTAGCAATTGTATAAGATCATGTATTACAAAAATTTTGTACAATGTCATCCACTCAAAGTATCTTTCTCCACTTGTGGTTCACATACACCATTGTCTCTGTCCACCTTCGTTGACCTTCACGAGCACCGGAGTTGTTGTGTGCCATTGATCTTTTTTTTTTTTTTTTGGTTGTAAATGTCTGATGGCTTGTGCTGTTGCTGAAGAGGCCAAGACTTCTTTTGCCTGCATTCGATGAATGATTCTACGGTAGAACCATTCAAATAGTTCTCTCAAACTGTTAGCTTTGATTTGAGAGACACCATGTCGTGTGTGCCTGAAATACGCATTTCTCGCCATGTAATGAGACTTTTCCATCCCTTGGGTATTCCATATTGCTGGGTTCCCATACTTTTGTATAAAATATGGTAAATGATTGAAAATGATGTGCTGGATATGAAAACAGATTACTTAGAATGTTTTACACTCACATACTTACACATAAAAGAGAATCAAATACACAATAATACCATGTAGTGAGTAATCTGGGTGTCTGTCCATGCTGTCTTGAATGATTTCTTGAGAAGGTTGAGATTCTCCTTGAACTTGTTCATATCACCTTGTGACCAGTCATCTTTGTCGCACATCAAAAATAGCATGTCTAGTGATCACCAAACCTCAGCCTTCGCGTTACGAGTAGTTGGTTCTTGATCTTTGACTGCAATATGTAGCTTTTTCTAGCTCTGATACTCTACCTTGCTAACATAAGATGTGTTATATATTTTCCATGTTTTGTTAGCTTCGGATCTCGTATTTCTTAGGGTTTAGATAAAAACCTCCGTGCCTTCACCCCACCGATGGATGGTTTGCATGTGACATCCTTCTCAGCAGTTGATCTCTTTTCATCCCGCTAGATTTTCACATTGCCACCATGAAGCCCCATACCAATTCTAAGCACTACAGGGCCACTTGTCGCTCTGCTGAGTTCTTGATTTTCCAAGAAAATCCGATATATAAGTAGACCAATTTCTCCACAATTCTACAAAGGGCATGCATTGTACATATGTGGACATTCACAAGTGGTATTTTCAAAACCGGTCGAAAAGAAGGGTCCTCGATGTGGCGTGTTGGAGCTTTTCTCCACCACTTTGGATCCATGACCTTTGCAGGCTCCACGCAGAACAAACACGGCGACTTTGCCATTGCACCCATTCCACAATTATACATGCACTTTAATGTTTTGAGGTCACCTGCAAGATGCCACTGAACTTGAAAGTCTCCCCTTCCATCTAGACATAGTATCTCTCCCTGGTTAGTCTGTCGATCAATCACCTCCAGAACATTAGTTTGATGGAACACCCAATATAGAATCTCATGATCTTCTTTCTTTACCTGCAACACAAAATAAACAAGACTTAAGTAGATCTGAATATTTGAGCTTAGCTGAGAATCTCGCTTACCTCAAAAGCACCAAGCCACCATATGTTAGATTCTGATTGAACACTTAAATACAAAGGATCATCATTGGGACACTTTGAGAGGGCTCTATTCATTAAAGTAATAGTAACACGCTCTAGCTTCTTGTCTTTAACAAGCTCACACTCATCCATTTTCAACACAGAATGTAATACCCCTCGTGACTCTTCAAATGTGATGTTGTAAAACTCCACCATTCTCTTCTACAGCATCTGCAGGTCCATAAAAAATTATTGAACTTATCATATGCCATGTTTGCTGCATGGACACTGTAAGTTGCTTTAATATGAAAGGGATGTCCAAGATATTCTCCCTGTGCGTCGTTAAGTTGAAGCCTCTCTTTCCAAACACTTGAGGCTGATGGTAAAAGTTTGGATTTTATTCCCTTCTTAACAAAGATGGATGACACAGATTTCTGTATAACCAAATATCCTCTTTTTCTTACACCAAGTGAATCAAGTGTGTCTTGTATCTCTTTTGCAGGCACTGAGTTCTCTGAAATAAAGCGGTCCACTACATTTCGTTGTAGGACCTTAAACTTCTTGTCATGTACTATATCTGCTGCAAGGCTTCTACTTATAAGTGGCTTCAATCTCTTTCCTATATTGGCTTTGGGGTCAATGTTTTCCTTGTCCGGATAGATTGAATCTCTACATGAAGACAATGCATAAGTAAATAGCAGAAAATTTACTTCACTAACACTATTTAGGCACATGAAAACAATGCATAACAAGAAAAAACAAAAAAATTACTTAACTAAGACTATTTAGTCAACCAAGAAGCATCACCTTAATGCTCGGATTCTTTTCTTGAGACCTTCGGATGCAACCTGCAATGTTTCAAGATTGCGCAATTTCTTCTTTCGGATACGACCACCCAAGATGGTGTCCTTCATTTGACAACTTCGTACCTTTCCTTTCAATTCATGTACCTCTGTTTTGTATTGCAAAATGGTAACCTGATCTGTAGAATGCAAATGTGAAAGAAGAACAATCTCACATTGTTGAGCTTGGAGAATGCCCTTATAAGTTTCAGCTTCCCTTGTAAGAGATTTACAATAACCCAGAAGGCCCTTTTCTCCATCACCAACAAAGGTCAATAAGCTTGTAGGATTGACAAATGGTGGAGACGCATTAGTCATTGGATTCTTAGGATAGAGAGAGCCTCTCGTCCAGATATCTATGTGTTTAGCTCCCTGAGCTCTGAGAGTGTCTATGGATGCGGGAGGTATATGTGTGTTTGCTTTACTACGCTTAATCAATGGTTGGTACTCATTGTCCAAATCAATGTGAAGGTGATATTTGGCTTGTTCCTGCGTAACATTTGATCCATTTGAGGAGTGTGTCATTAGCCAAAGGTGCAGGTTTAATGAAAAGTGAATAGGTGGTTGCGGCTTCGTCCCTCCATGTTAGCCTCGACCCTCATTCCCTCCATGTTGACGAGGTTCATTCAATGCAACTGAAAAGAAGATTATCCCTCAATCATTACGAACGAATGTTGAGAAGACTAAGAATCTACTTAAAGTACACTTTTTGAACTTTTACCATAAAAGACCCACCTCTATTATTCGCCATATTTTCTAAAGAGAGAGTGCGAAAAATACATTTTCTTAGAAGGCCCTCCAAATGACCTCCGAAATTTTCTAATGCTACCAAGGGGTCCAATGAGAATTGAGCACACCATATGTAAGCTTAATTCCTATTGGCTGGCTGACCTTGAGAGCCAATAAGAATTTAGCTTTAATTAAATAATGAATTAATCTCACTCTCAAAGAAGGACACTTCTCACAATGCTACACCCCTTTCTTGATATGACTTAAACATCTCATTGGCTAGCACCAGGCTGGAGCCAACAGGCTTCAAGCAACAGTAAAGTAGCTAGGCCGACCCCTCTCTTGCTATCTCTTGTAGCCCACAAGCCCCCCCCCCCCCCCCCCCCCCCCCCCCCCCCCCCACACACACACACACACACACTCTCTCTCTCTCTCTCTCATGATGTGTAAAGCAAAAATCCATCCTCTTCTCCAAGCTTGAGAAGTTGAGAGCCTACACCAATGTCATAAAATATAATATCTAACTTTACCAAATGATTTTCTCATATTAAATTGATCACTTAATATGGGAAGATAAAAGGGGAACAAGAATTAGGATATTGATATGTGCTTCTAAACCTATCTCAACAGGGGACCAAAAGGAGAAATGGTTGCATCTCAATAGGGGTCCAAACGGAGACGGTCTAGCAAAGAGCAATGTGAAATAAGTGATTCTAGATTTACCTCAGCAAGGGACCAAGAGGGGAGATGGTTACATCTCAATAGCAGTCCAAAAGGAGGAAGTCTATCAAAGTTGACCTTAGGCAAGCTAAATTGACCTTGAGGTGAGAATCCTACCCAAGCATGAGGTGCTTGTTGGCTTGGCTAAGTGTTTGTGGGAACCTTGCCCAAAGCTTGAGGTGATTTTTATACTTAAATGACTAAGGTTCTTGAAGTGTTCAATTCAAAGATAAACTCTCAAGAGGCATAAAGGGTTTCCATGCTTATTTGATTAAGTGCTTGAAGTGTTCAATTTAAACCAAATGACTTAAGAAGCATAAAAGAAAAATGTCAAAATCCTCCACACTTGGCCCTCATGATGTGCTTGAATCCTATTGGATAGGCTTTAAAGGGGTCCAATGAGAATTTAGATGCATAAAAATAAATAATTAAGTTCTTTCTCTCAAAGAGGAAAAAGAGGACACATGTCCAAATGATATAACTAAATAATATGAGAGAGAGAGAGAGAGAGAGAGAGAGAGAGAGAGAGAGAGAGAGAGAGAGAGAGAGAGGTGGACCAAGCTTGAGAGGGGGTATACTCTCCCACACACATACACATTCTCTCATTGAGTGGAGTGCAAAATGCAAGAGATCCATCTCCTTCTCCAAGCTTGTTGAGAAGTGGAGAGCCTTCACTAGCACTCTTGGCTATGGAATGTAAATCCAACCAAGAGCCATGCTTCAATGATTAATCTTGCCATCTTATTTATCTTCATTACTATGCTATTATGCTATGCTAAGCAAGAAGAGTGATGATAAATGAGGAACTATTTCTTTCCCTATGAATGATTCTTCTTCCCCTTCCCTATCCTCATTCCTGGTTAGCTCTCTCCACCTTCGAAGGTGTTTGAGGCCTTGGGCATGAGACTTGGGATGATTAATCCTTTTTGCAAAGTTGATATTATGCTCATGATGCATGAAGCTTTCCCACTTCATAGTATCACCAAGGTCACCGGGAACAAAAAGATTGTATTGTACCAAGTCTCTCTTGATGGGAGAATCTATAATACAAATGCCTTTTAATGGAAGGACCGGCTCCAAGTAAATCCGGTCCTCAACTATTGTCATGTTCTCTAATACTCTCTCTCTTGCAGAATTCTTATTCATGCCAAGTTAATTAAGTACTATGTTTATGTTGCTACCATCAATTACGATCACCCTCTATGTTCTCAAAGTGATCTCATAAAAATGCTCACTCTAATTCTCTTAATTTCGCTATTGTCAAAGTTCATAGGCCATTTCCATTACACCAACATCTCTTGGCTACAATATGAAAATCCAAGCAAGAGTCAAGCTTCAAAGCATGCTCGTCATCTTCTCAATCTCCATTATTATGCTAAGTTATGCACAAAGAGTAATGATATGTGAGGAGAATACTTCTTTCTCGTATGTTACATCTTCTTCCTCTTCACTTTCCTCACTCCCTGCCAGATGTCTTCACCTTTGTAGGTGTTTGAGGTCTTGGGATTTGAGGCCAAGGAGGACAAGTTTATGTTATTGCAAGTAATTTTAATTGTTGTTTTGGGCACAATCTTGATGCATGAATATTCCATATTCATGGCATCAACAAGGTCTCAAGGAGCACAAAGAATGTATTGTACCAAGTCTCTTAGTGGGAAAACGTATAATACAAAAGCCATTTGGAGGGGGGACCGGCTCCAAGTAGATCCGATCCTCAACTGTTGTCAATTTCTCTAATTATCTCTCTTTTAAAAGTATTGTTCATGCCAAGATAACTATGTAAAATGTTATATTTCTATCTTTAATCAAGCACTTCCTCTCTACCTTTATTAGGAATTCTCTTAATGAAATGCTCACTACTGTCACTTTAATTCCGGTACAATCAATGCTATTAGCCTAATTCCATTACAAAGAAAGAGATGAGAGCTTGGGAGAGAAGAATCTAGGTACAATGGGCTACAAGGGGACTGTAGCTTAACTGCAACACTAGGAGACGAGTTGCAAGGAGTTTGAGATCCAAGAGGAGCCGCAGCTTGTTAGGGCATTGATACGGGTTTCATAGGGCTGTAGAAGGAGGTGGTCAACCGCCAAGTAGAAGGGAGAGATGAAGGATTGCATCAAAAGAAGGAGTTACAGTAAGAATTTGAGATACAAAAAGGGAAGAGTGTGATTGCAATCAAAGGTAGATTGACTTGCACTTTGTCTCGCTGGCCCATTTTCACCTTGTGTAGAAAGTGAGCAGCTCATTGTCTTCAAAAAATCTCCAATAAAGATATAAAACCACCTTCAATATACCCTTTTATTTCAACCATGTTCTTACATGTACTACTACAAGAAAGAGGATGGTAATAGGAATAAGTGGTGTTTCTTTTCGTCTTCTCTCAAAGAGAGAGAGAGAGAGAGAGAGAGAGAGAGAGAGAGAGAGAGAGAGAGAGAGAGAGAGAGAGAGAGAGAGAGAGAGATACTCTTATCATTGTGTGCTCAAGAGTGAGTATATTTGTGGGAGGGGTTTCTTCTAAAAGAGCTTATTAGTGTGCGCCTTCGAGCTATGAAGAAGAATTTGAGGATTGGGCCTGGGTGTGTAATTTGCGCTGAGCCTCATCAATCTTCTGGAGATCCCGCTGGGGAGTGGTCTATTTTTTGTGTTGTAAAGCTTTCAAACAAGTCTTGAAGGGAAATTTCTAGGATAAAATCAATGTGCTCATGTGTTGAAGCGGTCAAGTGGCTACAAATGGCGTATGCCAAGATAGATAGGTGTTCTAGAGGAGCACCAAGGTAGATGTTCCGACCTTGGATATGGCTCGTGGAGCTAGAGATGGAGGAGTTGGATATCTCCATTGACGAAGAAAAGGCAGATTATGTGTGCAAGGGCTTCGCGGAGCTACATGGAAAATCTACTACTGCAAACTCTTAGCAACAGACAAAAGAAGTTGGTACCAAATAAAGTTGGCCCTACTTATGGAATTTTGTGCAGATCCAAGCAGGTTCATGGGATTAACCACTGGTGGAGAGTCTATCTTTGATTGTGAAGAGTCATCAAGTTCTATAAGCAGCAACAAATATGCAAGTGGATCTATGACAGATTGGAGAGATAGAAGCTTGGTTAGTGCTGAAGGTTTGGGAGTCTTGAGCAGGCTTTTGGATGGAGTACTCAATGGAGTGCACACTGTAGGAGAGCAAGACAATGAATTGGATGGTCTATATCTAGATTGTGTATCTAGTTCAATGGACGATTTCCAAGAGGTATCAAAATTCGGTTTTCCAAAGCAAGAGGGTGGAAAACCTTGCCATGATCAGCAGCATGTGGAGGTTCATCAGGTTTGAGAGTTTGTGTGTGGTCGTGGAGAGGTGTGTCTGAAAGCAGACTCAGTGGAAACTGATGAAGATGTAGCCTTGGAGTGTGGGTCGTCATGTGTCAAGGATGAGAAAATATTCCCTTTGCATTGTTTTAATGATGTGTTGGAGTTTGAGAAGGTATGGGATGAATTCATGTCTTACTTAGCTAATGATGTGACGAATGAGCATTACACTCAGAAGAGGAAGCATACGTGGTTTGCAAGATGGTGAGAGATCTTCTAAAGCAGGGGGTTGGGCAATCATCCATTGTAGAGGAGCCAATGGTGATTGAGGCTGTAGTGGAAGAGATCTCTAGTGAAGAGGATGTGGCGTTTGTAGATGATCTTGCCGATGAGGACTTGGTCGCTCCTTGTGCAGATTTAGAAGCCTTGAATGTGCTTGACGGTGAGGACAATGAGTCTTTGGATGATGAAGGGGGTTTTGATGACCCGGATGTTTCGATTGATCCCTCCCAACATGTTTATGCCGATAAGGCTTTAAGCAGTATCAGAGCCATGAGAAGCTTGTCTAGTGTTCAGGAGTCAAAGGAGAAAGAGGTGCATCAACCACTGCTAAAAGACAGCTCTCTCGACACTCATGAAGCAAAGGAAATCAATGGAGGAGATGTCTCTCTCATACAGGGTGGTTGTGTGCACGCATGTGTGTGTAGCTCCTTGTGTCAAAATACCCTCTGTGTGTGTGTAGATCCTTGTGTCAAAATCTCTCTCTCTCTCTCTCTCTCTCTCTCTCTCTCAGTACTCTTGTGTCGATTTCGATGGATGGCTCCAAATGAGTGTCATACATTAAAGAAATTTGAGGGTCATGTATAAAAGATTTGAGTGTCAAAATACTCACTCACTCTCTCTCTCTCTCTCTCTCTCTCTCTCTCTCTCTCTCTCTCTCTCCCCCCCCCCCCCCCCCCCCCCCCAAAAAAAAAAAAAAACCCCTTGGATCAATTGCGGAGGGATTGCTTCAAATTTTGCATAGTTTAATCTTTTTCACAATAGGGATGTATCTTTGGTGTCATATATAAAACTATTTCAACAATGAGCACAAAATACCCAAAATACCCTTCTCTCTCTCTCTCTCTCTCTCTCTCTCTCCAATGTTCGAGAAAAAGCATTTTCCCAAACATACAAAATTCCTCTCCTTAAATTTGCTAACAGAAAAATTTAGAAAATTAGCTTTATTTTTTGAATTATTATTTTTAGGTTTGTTTGTCCTTCTCCCCTTGCTCTCAATCGGCATTTTTGAAATTGAAAACGGCACTATATTAAGCCAAGTGACATATTCCCGAACTCTAGTGCGTCCCCCCTAAATACCCTTGTGTCGGCTTCATATGGATGAATTTGAAAGAGTGTCATATATTAGAAAAAATTGAATGTTATATACAAGAAAAATTCAACAATCTGAGTGTCATATTGAAAAAGAATTCGAGTGTCATTTACAAAAATATAATACAAAAATTAGCTCACAAATACAAGCTCTTAATGTTTAAAGGATTTAATAGCTCTTATATTCTTTAAAGATTTAATGTTTAAAATATTTAAAAGATCGATCATCACTTTAAGGATTTAAAAGATTTATCAACATTCTTCAAGATTACATACGTTATGAAAAGATTCAATGAAATGTTAACAATCTTTAAATTGCAATTTAATAGCTCTTATATTCTTTAAAGATTTCATGAGCTCCACCAACCGGCTTATCAAATCGTGGACATACTGTACCAAGAGCAAGGTTGATCGAGCTGTTGCTGTTGGCTTGAGCTGAACGCAGACGGGCAGTTAGCTGGGTGAGGGTGAGGGCGAGGGCGCCAGGAGCCAGATGCTCCCTCTCTCTAGTTTCGACAGCGCCAGCAAGACATATGCGGGTACGATAGCTCTCTCTCTCTCTCTCTCTCTCTCTCTCTAGTCTCCAGTGTCGCTTGAGCGTGGCGAGAGCCAGCTCGAGGTTTCTTGGCCTTCATATTTTTGCCTCCAATGAGGCCACCTCCACATTTGAGTGAGCGTTGAGCTATATGGTATAATCACCAATTTAACCTTGGCCATTATTTATAAGGGAAAATTACCAAAGTACCTCTCTAATTTGCAAAAAATTCCAAAATACCCCTCAAATTTCAAAAATTCCCAAAGTACCCTCAATATTTAGTCATAAATTTCCAAAATGCCTTCCAAATTTTCCAAAATTTCCCTAGTTGTGAAATTAAATTTCTTCAAAGATGGAAAAAATTATAGCTTTTCATAAGAAGACTAATTGTCTATCAGTACAAGATGATAAAACTAGAATTTGAGTTGATTATGTAAGCTTTGGAGATGAATTGCTTCATTAATTTTAGATATAATTTTTAAAACTATTTTGAGAGATTTAGAACGACGGAATGTGAAAAAATTTGAGCTACCTTTTTTTAACTTTACACTATTTTGAGAGATTTAGGAACGACTTTTTTTTTTCTTTCCCCTTACCCTCAATCGGCATTTTCAACATTCAAAGCGGCACGATTGAAAGCCGAGACAAAAGACAACACCCATGGACCATATCACATGTTAAGCATAAGGCATGACTCTACTCAGCATATTGGTTCTCAACATTAGCATATTGGTTCTCCCAATGTTGACTGGCTAATTTGATGCATTCGTTTCAATGGTGGTTTCCACATGTGTTGCTACATGAGTCTACTTGGTTGGATCCAAATTGAAGTGATTTATAGACCTATACAAAAAATTAATCAATCTAAACCTTTTTGTTATTTTGGAGGATGTTGATCATGCCTCACACATTAAGTATGTTCGGCTAGTTTGAGCTCTTCTCTAGTATCGAAAATAAGTGAGAAAATCTACCTTTTTAAGCGTTTCAGACAAGGGATACTTCACTTTAGGGCTCGAGTTCATCCTAAACCTGTTTAAAGCAAAGCAAAGAGTAGGATGTGCATGCTATCCGTGTCCCCCCTTCTTCTCCTAGCCCAATCCCAAATGAGCCACAACATCTAGCCGCCTTATAGGCATGATATCAATTTTTCTCGAACACTATTTCAGCTATAGAGTTTGCCTAGCCAAACACCTCATAGTCGTATTGAAGCATGGTAAAGAAAATGAGATAGGGGGATTTCATCTTTCATTAATCGCAAAACAATTCAATTTTGAAGATAATTATGAAACGACCATCGTAAAGTGGAGCTTGCATTTTATTTATCTTTGATGCCCTTCACTGAATCGTCAAATAATCTTATATAAGCTCATAATTGTACATATCACACCTTGCAGATCCGTCTATAGTCATAAGGCCATCTACCTCGATTGCTCACAAGCTACAATCATTTGACCATCTGCCTTATCTTCATGTCTACAGTCGCCACCTTATCTTCCTATTCACACTAGCAATTAAGAATTTTTAATGCCTTCAAGTGCAAGGAATGCCTATTGCAGTAAGAGACATATCTATCAAAAAAGATATAGAGACGATCCCAACAAGAAGTGAGAGTAGTAAGTACATAAACTACTTTGTAGGTAAGGGATGTTCCTAAAAGAGGATTTGTGAGTACATACTCATAGTAATGCATGAGATTGAAAATTATGTGAATGATATTATATATATGAAATACAAGCATAAACACAATATACATATACATGACTGTGTTATTATGTAGCATTCTACCGTAAAGGATGCAAATGCCACCAGAATTAATCATGTGAATTTGGAAGTACACATGACTGATAACTTAAGTGATGAAGACACCTAGAAGGTTCCTGCCACCCCTCAGTCGTAATGAAGATTGCCTCCTTCAATGTTAAGGGCCTCAGTCACCCATCTTGCTTTTCAAAATTGGTTGTTGCATGCTGATTTGGATATTTGTATGGTTCAAGAGCACAAGCTCCACTCCAAGGCTGGTAGTGTCATGCATTTTGAAGGATACATTTGGTTTTATGGGGGAAAGACATGAGGTTACTCTGGCACCTTCACCTACATTAGGAACTCTGTGCAATCACAGTGGATGCTGGACCATGCTTCAGGCAGGTGTTCTGTCTTCCTAGTAAATTCTGAATGGGGAACTATAAAAATCACTAGTATCTATGCTCACAAAATGAGCTTGCTCATAGGATGGAATTGTGGAATTGGTTGGACACCATAAAATGGAAGCAGGGATTGTTAGGGGGTGACTTTAATATGGTGCAAGGTATTTACCAAACCACCTCCATCTCAACATGATATTACTCAAACAAATAAACAGAGGTTTTTGTGCAGACAATGGGTTCTTACAGATGGGAGAGATTCTTCCAAAAACTTCCATAAAAAACTCAAGCACAAGAAGAAAAGGTAGAATCTAACAGTACTCCATCAAGATGATGGGCCTCCTTTGGCCAAAGGTGTGCAAATATTATGGCAGTTGCCACTCAGTACTATAATGCTTTGCTCAATGTCTCTCCTGTGGATTCACCTGCAAGAAGTAATGGTGACCAAACCCTCTTGAGTGTTGTGGATCCATGCATGGAAGAGGCCACCGCAAATAGACGTGAACAACCATTGGAAGAGGCAAAAATTTACGATGCTCTCACTAAACTACCAAATCATAAATTCTCAAGGGATTTGTGAATTGTCCAAAGAGTTTGTGCTTTCTTTTTGGAAAAAACTTAGGGGCATTGTATGCCCACTGCTGAATGCAGTATGGATCTCTCAATGTATTGTCCTTGCACTTGAGCAGGGGATCATTAAGCTCATCCCAAAAAGCACATTTCCAAAAACTTTGGCAGATTGGAGGCCCATCACCATGATGGGGATGCTGTATAAATTGCTGGCCAAAGCTATTGCGATCAGAATTGCACTTGAATTAAAGAAATACATTCGTTCTTCATAGACATGTTTTATTAGAGGCAGGTCCGTATACGATAATATATTAACAGTTCAGTTGGGCACATTGAGCATGCACTCAACACAAAACAGGACATTGTCATGTTTTAGATTGACTTTGTTAACACCTTTGACACAGTGCAGTTGGACTTTGTCCAACAAATATTGAAGAAAATGGGGTTTGGGGATAAAATTAGTGAATTCATTAACTTGATTGGTCATCATGCTTACTCAAGGATTGTAATCAATGGCAGATTATGAGACAAGGTGTAAATATCTAGGCCAATTAGACATGGCTATCCCATTAGTCCCCTTTTTTTTTACAGTGGCTACCTATCTCCTTTACTGCTATCTGGACAGAGTGGCAGCATCTGGTCATATTCAAGCTATGCATTTGGGTAGTAAAAAATTACCTGGAAAAGGCTTTGCTGATGACACTTTTCTGTTCTGAAAGTTCACAATGTCAATATTGTGGATGCATTAAGTTGCTGGATCTGTATGCATTAGCTATTGGGTTAACAATCAACTTGACTAAATTTGCCTTGATTGAAATTTCAATCAGACCCTTTGATGCTCTTATTTGGGCTAGCAAGAGATATCCAAAAGGTCATATCTTCAAGCATCTGGGATATCCCATAGGAGTTGGGCCTATTTAGAAGCAAATGGAGCAGTAGGTTATTGATAGTGTCAAGGGGAAAATTGTTTCTTTGTTTTGTGATGAATGGAATTTGCATGTTAGATTGAGAATAGTACAAGCTATATTTATTCCCTACATGCTTTATTATCTGCCATTATTGGACTAAAACTTCTTAAAATATGTATTGTCTTGATGTCCTAAGTTCTTATGGAAGACTGCCTCTGCTGCTCTGATTGCTTGGAATAATTTCTTTGCCTTACTCTCTGGGGCGTCTTCATGTTCTCAACCTAGCTTTGCATGCTCATGCTACAAAGGCCTACCTCATTAAGCATATGCTTGAAGCAAACATTGATTGGTCCTTATGCACGTGGAAAATCTTAGAAACTTCAATGGTCTACTTCCATGGTGTTTGGCACATGACTGCTTGGCATAAAGCTTGATCTTTGCTCCATTATATACTCCTGGAAACATCAATCCAGATAAATCTCTGAGTCTGACTGTGCCATTGGAGAAGACCCAGTCTATCTCAAAAGGTCCTACCCAGGCAATCTTCAAGTTCGCTTCTTTGGACCCAGTCTATACTGATATAGAAGCACTAAGTCTCCTTTTTGGAATTCTCGAACTTTAATTTGGCGATCCTGCCAGTGCTTCCTTCCCTGTTGAACAATTTCTTGTTCCAGTATAGCCCTTTGCCTGAGTTTATCTACTTGCATCAATTCATCCAGCCTCTTCTTAAGATTATGGTTGAAGTCTAATCCATAGTTCACAGCCATTCTCAGACTAGGGTTTACAAACTCCATAGAAACCACAGCTTCAGTACCATACACCATTCTAAATGGTGTCATTCCAGTAGTTACCTTATAAGCTGTCCATAAGCCCATAGAGCAGTCTGAAGTTTCAAATCCCACTGATCTGGTTTCTTTTGCACCACCTTAGTGAGAATAGTCTTTCTTGTCTTATTGCTACTTTTAGCCTGTCCATTGCATCTGGGATAGTAAGGAGTATATTTTCGATTCTTGATTGAAAGCATATCCAATAGGATTTCCATAGTGTCATTGATAAAATGTGTTCCTTGATCGGTCACAATCTCTACTGGACATCCATATCGACAGACAATATTCTCAAACAGAAACCTTGCAGTTGACTTGGATGTGTTGTCAGGAAGAGCCTTAGCTTCAACTCACTTGGTAACATAACAAGTAGCCATTACTATGTACTTGTTCTTTCTGGGAGTCACCTTCTTAAAAGGTCCCATAAAATCCAGTCCCCATTTCATGAATACTCCCAGTGGTTGTATTGGCATTAAGGGAGTCATATCTACAGCTGTTGGTCGGCCCATTCTTTGGCATATGTCAAAAGTTTTATAAAAACTTCTAACATCAGCAATCAGTGTTTTCCACCACAGACCAGCTTGCAAGAATCTTCTTGTAGGTTACTTCGTTGGAAAAGTGTTCCCCAGACTCACCATTATGCGCTTCTGAAATCACTTGCATTCTTCCTTCCATAGGGACACATCGTCGAAGTACACCATCTACACCTAGTTGATGAAGTAATCCTCCTATGATAGTAAATTTCAGGCTTTTTATGATCAAATCTTTCTTCAGATTCTGCTTCTAATCCTTTGGAAAGGCACCTTGGGAAAGGAATTGATAAATATCATACCATTCAGGATCCACTGATTCTTCTGCCTTTAACTGAAATAAATCAGCATCCACTGGCTCATCTCTCAAGGGTGATTCTGAATATGCTTCCGTACTTCTTGAAAGAAAATCAGCTCCACAGTGATTTCGGCTAGGCTTATGCTGAATTCAAATTCCATAAGGAACATCATCCATCTTATCAGCCTGCCTTGAATAATGACTTTGTTAATCAGAAACAGAAGAGCTTGATGGTCCACATAAAAAGGAAATAACTTTCCCAACAGGTAATGCCTGAACTTTGTGGCGCTAAAAACCATTCCGAGGGCTTCTCTCTTAGTAGTCGTATAGCCTTGTTCAGCCTGTCTGAATCTGCGACTAGAAAAATAGACCGGATAGTCTGTTCTGCCATCTGGATGAGCTAATATTGCCCCCATTGCCAATCCTGAAGCATCTACATGTACGTGGAAAATAATATTCCAATTTGGCTGCCTAAGGACTGGTTTACTGGTAATGGCGTTTTTCAAATTTTGGAAACTCTCCTCACACTCAGCAGTCCAGTTGAACTTACTGGTCTTCTTGGTAAGCTCATAGAGTGGTACTGCTTGAGAAGCAAACTTGTGTACAAATCTTCAATAGAAATTCACATAACCCAAGAAAGAACTCAACTCTGAAGCAGTTCTGGGTGCTTTAGCTTGCTGGACACACTGTATGTTGTCATTGGCCATCTCTATTCCATTGCAGGAAACCACATGTCCCAGTAGTTGTCCCTTCCATACTAGAAAAACAGATTTGAATGGATTAAAACAAATCCTCTTCTCCTGACAGAGTTTAAAAACCATTTCTAGGAATAGAAGGTGTTGTTCCTCATCTGAATAGACAGTGAAGTCATCCATGAAAATGGCAAGGAACCGATGAAGAAATTCATTAAACATCTCCATCATACACCCCTGAAAAGTAGCTGGTGCATTGCACAGGCCAAAAGGCATCACTAGATACATGAAAGCTCCCCACTCAGTGATAAAAGTGGTCTTGGCTCTATCTTCAGAGGATATCTGTAACTGGTTATAGCCGCTATAACCATCCATGAAGCTATACATATTATATCCTACGATCTCATCAAGCAGCATATCAGTAAAAGGTGAGGGAAATGGATCCTTAATAGTCTGGGCATTTAGTTTCCTATAGTCGACACAAACTCTCAATTTCCCATTCTTTTTGGGAATGACGACTATGGGAAATAGCCAATCACTGCTTGCCACCTCCGTAATGAACCCAGCCTTGAGAATATTATCAATCTCCTCCTTGACCTTCTTTGCATAGTTGGGGTTCATCCGGTACCTTTGCAATCTTACTGGCCTAGCATTTGTTTTCAGTGGTATTCGGTGCTCACAGACTTCAGGATCTACTCCCTTCAAATCTGTATGTTCCCAGCCAAACACATCTTTATAGTTCTGGAACATTTTCCGTACCTTTTCCTTTATTGCCGGGTTGAGGTGCTTGTTAACCTTGATCATTCTGGGATTTTTCTCTGATCCCAGGTTCAACTCTTCTACTTCCTGATCGTCTAGAAGCAACCAGTTTGGTCCGCCTCCTTTTCGTTTGGTCGATTCTTTAGCGTAGTCCCAGGATGGTCCATTCATTTTTGAATCATTATTCTGATCCAGTGGGTACTCTTTAGAACATACTGGTTCCTCTACCATACCAGTATTAGCTGGTTCCTCCATCCTTCTAGTTAGCTGAACTGTTCTTTCCCCTGCATTGACTTTGGTAAACTGATCAGAGAATTGTCTCTTCTGCTTGTCAGCCTGCTCTTTGTTGAGCAAGACTGCATTTAAGTCGAATTCTGCCAAAGGGAATATGTTCACAGCCACTAGCATTCGCTCGATTTTCTTGGCTCTGTACTTCTGACACAACTCCTTCGGCCTCAGTTCCTTTTTCTAGCTCTTGGTTTTTTTGATCTGGATTTGGATTCTGCCACTGGCCCCTTCTATGGTCAAGGTTTGGTTTGCATATTCATGAACAACATGTATTGTTCTTAACCATGGGCGCCCTAGTAGCATTCCATATACTCCCTACACATCTAGGACTAGGAAACTGGTTTTGAATTTCTCCCTCCCAACTCTTATCTACATGTTTTCAATCATACCCGTCGCCTGTACGACTCTATGATCTGCCATTCTAACTTTGAATGGTGCTGGTTTCATATTAGTGATACCCATTCTTTGCTAAAGATGGGATCCCATTATGTTGACTCCTGCCCCTCCATCCAGGATAATGCTTGAGAGAGTTTCCCACTGCTTCCTGACCTTGTAGTCTACCTGAATAAGTGGAACTTCATCATCCCGGACGGCCGTCAGGTCCACTGTTCTGGCCTTTGCCTCAGTCTTCCTGTGCTGTCTGATAAAGTTGGCCACCTCAGCCAAGGTCTTCCTTATATCCTCCAGCTCTACAGTCAGCTTCTGGATTCTATCACAAATTTTCACATGAAATTCTTCTCTCTCTTGGTCAGACTGATTGTCGGAGCTTGAAGAACTAGTATCTTCACATTGCCATTCTTCTTTTGCAGTGCTTCCACTCTTTTTATCCACTCCCATTTCATCAGATATTCCATGTCCCACAGCCAGCATGGTCTCTGTCATGGCCGGTACTGACCGATCTTTATCAGTCGATTGGGCTGGTATCCTCTGAATGACTCTAGATGCGGAACTTTGTGGCTGCTTTGGCAGCTTCTTAGCTAAATCCTCCGTGATTTTAGCTGCTAGTTCCCGCTACTCTTGCCACTCATCTACCATCTTTTCTTTACCTTTGGCCTTCCAAACTTCCCTTTGTTGAGCGCACTTGCTACTGTTAGGATTGACTGGTACTTCTGAAATGTCTGGGATTTCTTCAATGACTACTCCCTTGCTCCTGTTAAACACCCTGACTGGGACTGGCTCTGGTGCCTTAGCCTCAGTAGTAGTCGTTACAGGTTCATTTGGACATTGGGCTGCAAAATGACCATACTTCCCACAAGTATAGCAATTCATGCTCCTGTTCTGGAAGTTGCCTCTTCCTCTTCCTCTGCCCATTCCTAGTTGGTATCTGCCACGTCCTTGACCAATACCACAGGTACCTGGTCTCTCCTCTTGAGCTAATTTGACTAGTTCTACCTTCACTGGTTCAGTGTAGGCAACCATTGACACATCCTTTCCTTTCTTAAAATGGTGAATTCTGATGCAACAATTATTCCATAGGTGACCAAAGGCCTTGCAGTAGGTACATTGTGGACATTCATTGGAGATATGGTCCTTGGATTTGCATCTTGAACACCAAGTCTCCATCTTTCGGACTGGCTGTCTTGTGTGGCTAATTTTTGCAATCTGCCTAGCCATCTCTTCAATTTTCTTGGTCCATGATCCCTTCTTTGATTTCTCCTTTGCTCGTTCATTGGAGCTGCTCTCGAACCTACTGGACATTTCACTAGAATCAGAAGTTTCAATTGCAGAGTTACTGCTACTGGTCCTTCGCTTCTTGTGGCTCTTTTCCTTCTTAGCCTGCTGTTCCAGCTTTAATGCCCTTTGGACCAGATCATTGAATTTTTTTGTAGGGGCTGGTACTTCTTGTTCCCTAAGCTTCTTACTTCTGAACCCATTCAGGAACCATGCCCTCAAACTCTTCTCCGATGGCGGTTCTTACAATTGTATGGTTAGCTCTTTTATCTTTTCCACATAGCTGCGGACTGACAAATTCCTTTGTTTGATCTTATCTAATTCACAGAGAATATCTTCGTCCCCTCTATTGCCGGAATATTCCAACCTGAAGGCCTTAAGCAATTTGTTATATGATCTCAGTTGGCATGCAGGGTAATGGTAATACCATTTCCTCGTTGCTGCCTCCTTCAAGGTTTGTGGAAAATATTACGCCCAATCATCTTCATCAATGTTTTTTAGTTCAGCATACTGCTCGAAACCTTGTATGTGAACATCTGGATCATCCTTTTTCCCCCTTTGAATATTGGAAAGGAAATCTTCAGTGAAGCTGTATAATCATTTCAATTACTACTGATCCTACCACTTCTCCTCTTGGATTCAGAATGACGCTTGGTACCCTTCTTGCAATTGTCAATGTCAGCATCCCAATCAATCTATGTCTCTATCTCAGTGTCAGTGTCTTCTCTGTTTTGTCTGCTAGAAGTACGGTGACTTTCCTCACTGCCCTTGGTATCCTCATCTCTCTAGCGAGACTGAGAATTCTTGGAACTCTTTGCCTTCCGTGCTTCCCGTTATGCCTGCCGTCGGCATCGAGAATGACTGGAATGCTGTGAGTCCTGCACCTCATCAGCTTGACTATGCTCCTCCTAAGCCTCAGTGTCAGTCATTTTCTCTTGCTTGGGGTCAGACTCTCTTCCTGACTCCTCAGGAATGGGGTCCACACGCATGGTAGATTTCCGGCCACGATTTGATTTTGGCGCCATTGCTGAAAACTTCAACTGGGAGAAGAGTCTTTCAGTCAACGAGCTTCAACTCGAGCCACCGTGATCGCCAAAATGGAATTGGAGCTGATCTCTTGAGACAGCTAATTCCAGTGTTGAAAGATTTCAGCTACTAGTGTGGGAAGATTTCAGACAGCAGGCTGGATAGGAATCAGAGACTAGACTGAAATGTGGATACTGAAATAAGAATCAGACTTATGTACTGGAAATAAGGTTCAGAGTCAGATTCAGATTCAGAAGACTGGACGAGAAGTAAGTATAACTGAAATATATGCCATGATTGGGATTACAGATCAAGATTATAGCGAATATGATTACAGAGAGAAAGTACAACCGACAATACTGCCAATGATTCTCAAGTACAATTATAGCCAAAGCGCTAACCCAAGTGATAACAATTGCCAACCGGATTGTAATGTAATGGGCCCTATTTATACACTTCGGATTTACTGTAGTAATTACTAAGTAATTCGATGATCATCTTCTAAGAAGACGTTCCCACATAATGACTATCCAGCCGTCTACAGTGTGTGTGAGAGAGAGTAGAGCCAAAGAGAAATGGTTCCAACGTTGAAGCAGGGGTGTGTGTGTAAGCTAGCATTTTTTTAATTGCTATTTTTCTTTTTTTAAAATCTTGTTTAGAGTATGTTCCCATGGACAAGGGCATTTAAGGCCATTTAAGATAAAACAAATTAAATGAAGCCTCAAATAATGCAATGATGGTGTATCCCCCCTTTTTTTTCTTTTTTTTTAAAAAGATGACGTGCTTATTACTGCTACATGCCTTCTAAAAAATCTTAGATTCAATTAGACACTAATTGTAATAAAAAATCCACTTAGCACACTTTCTTGGCATCCAAATTTTCTTAATGCAATTGACAGTGCGCATACACGCAATCATTGCTTTGAATTTGTAACAATCCTTGGAGAAGGTTGGTCAAACCCACCTATTGGACATTGCAAACACATCTATTGCATTGCACATCATTGGTCATTTCGAACCCACTTAACAATTATCACAAAAATCAATTGCTCGTCTCCGATTTTTCAAATCATCGAAACCCAATCGGCTTGTCATTTTGGTTTGCATAGCTACATATAAATTGATTATGGGATTTGCACATGCACAATATAATGAAATTTTTTTCCATATCCAATCAAATTGGTATACAACTTAATGGCAATACACATTCTCAATTATGTGCAATTGAGTCATTCATCTCAATTGATTTGATGACATACACACAAATGTTTAGGTCTACTCAATCATTATGATTAGTGATCAACACCAATCATTCATTCCAATTTGGATCGATAATGCCATTTCATAGGCACACACAATAGTGCATTTTTTCCATGTTCATCAAATTGATTCATCATTAGCATGGCAATGCACTAAAAAATCTACACAATTGAGTACCAATTGAGTGATCTATCTCAATCGTCAAGCCAATTGTGACACATACATCAATTACTTGGCCAAATTAATCATCATAATTGGTAAAAAATACCAATTATCAATTCAAACACCTTGGATTGCACATGCCATTGAGTAGGCACACATCCATGTTTATGCCAAAAAGTCAACTATTCCATCAACATTGTAATGCTCAAATTGCAAACTCAATCAAGCATAAGTGAATGCATGCATGTTTAATGTCTAAAAAATTATCACTATTTTGACCCAATCAAGCAATGCACACACTCAAAAATTAAGCAAAAAAATCCAAATTTGGTTCAATTGGCAATGGATTTAGGCTTATACCTAATGATTTCACACACTTTTCATGCACATATCACAATAAAAAATCATTTAGGTGCCCTAATTGACCATCAATCATAGAAAATCAAGTGGTCTTGGATAGACACACACACACACACACACACACACACACACACACACACACACACACACACACACACACACACACACACACACAATTTTTGCCCAAATTTTTGGCAATTAGGCTTATCCAGTGATTGAATTAGCCTAGTATACACATCAATTACATGATTGCATACTCATATACCATCAATTCCATCACTTTATATGCATGCACACACTCAAGATTAGGTGCACATACACTTGAATTTTTATACAGTTTTTTCCTTCTTTGGTGCATTACACACACAATATTTTTTATGCACACACATGAATTCTTGATGAGAATAAAGCATTATCTTGATACACACAATGTTCATTGTCAAAATTTGACCATCAATTTCATTTCAAGTGAATCAAATTAGGTTCAAAGTGCAGGTCAATTGAATTACACACCTAATTTTAGTAAATAATTAGCAACATTGAACCACATTAATCAATCAAGAATTGACATGAGAAAGTGAGTGAACTGACATCATAATCACACTCCAAGCTATTCCTTTGCTCCACGTGAAGACGCATCATTGCACACACAAGTGTGTGCACCATCAAATCGGCTCCAAAATTGACCATTGTAGGCCAAAAATCAAACACTCAAATCATCAAATCAAGCATAGATTAGTACAATTAACTTGATTAAAGTGATGGTTCCACCTCTTACAAGGGGATTTAACATACATTACACTTCAATGTTAGTGGTTAGGTTAGCGAAGTTAGTCAAAAGTTAGTAAAAATTAGCATGGAGTTAGTATAATTAGCATGGAATTGAAGCGAAATTAGTAAGGGTTAGTATGAAATTAGTGAAATTGGGGGTTTGGGGTATTCATAAATCAACAATTAGCTTCAATTTCTTGCACAACATCATCAAATCAAACCAAAATTGAGTTACATATACTCAAGGACCGATGAAATTAGTAGGGAAATTACTATATTCTAAACATCCTATACTCACTAGCTTAGGTTTTCGATCCCCGGCAATGGCGCCAAACGTTGGGAGGCATTGTAGCAACGACCTAATTGCAACCCACACAAAATTACAAATCTGTGGATCGGTAAACCGGCTAGGGCATGGAAGCACAAGCATCGGATGAATAGAAATAGAGGATTCAAAAGAACACCTCTCCAATGGAAGTAGACAGTAGCCATGGCAAGACTAACTCTAAACATACTCTAATCACTAATCAATCAACTCCTAAACACATCAAGTCCACCGAAGTACGACTTACCATAGACTAGAAACCCCAAGCATACTAATGATAAGCATGCACTAATTGCATTGGTGTTGGCCTCTCCAATCACCACATGCCAATCACGGCACTTCACTGACTATATAGAAGTTGCAATTTTTTATACCCAGGTGTCATACTTGAAGCTTACTAATAATGAGAAGTAATCTATCTCTAAAATCTTGGTCAATCAAGGCCAGGGTATTTTTTAATGTTCTATGTCTAATGACCGACATAGGGACAGTATGCTGCTATCCATTTAGTCTATCAAACACAGCCATGTTCCTCATGGACCACATAAACCAAGAAACCATATTCTAAAGGACTGAACATCATAGATCAATGTAGAGTCTTGATGATTGTTAACCTTAGAGAAGGTAAGCTTAAAATTGGCTATGTGTACTCCCCAAGCATACTGCCACAAAAATGCTTCCCATTTCAACCATTCTGTAATCTTTTTGCAGTGCCAAAATACATGTCTTACTGATTCTTTTCTATTACAAACACAACATTTACCATCAATGAACCCTTTCTTCTGTGGATTTTGAGTAATTGGCAGGGCCCTAGTACAAACTCTCCACAATAAAGTTTTAAACTTAAACTAATTTGGTATAGACCATACATCAGACAATACATGTAACCACCACTTCTCAGTCATGTGTAAAGTCCATTGTTTATTACATATATCTTGTATACATGAGTTAGACAACATTGCCTTGTAGAAGATAGAAGATGGAGATTGCCACCACTTGGCTACAAAGCCTAGCAATGCCTTGTCCCTGTGTCTGTCTGCTACATAGCCTAGCAATGCCCAGTCCATGTGTCTGTTTGCTACATTTGCATGTCCATAGAATGATAAATTGTATACATGAGTTATCAATGGCTGATGCTAGAAGCCCCTGCTCCATTATATACTCTTGGAGAAACTGAGCCAGAACAAGGTACTAAGGAACTAGAGGTTGCTGATCAAGAGATACCAGAATCAGATATTTTTGGACTTTTTCATGTGCAACCAGTTCCAGGTTCAGAACCAGTACCAGAAGGACCAGATTAGGCTGAACTTAGAATTAGTACCAGTATGGTCGATCTAGACTGGAAATCAGTTCAGTACTAGTATGGATACACTTTCCAATTTTTAAGCGCCCAACGATCAAATGGCACGCTAGTGGTAATTATTACAAGGATGGGTCGCAGTCTTGTCCAATGCATGTCTGCCATGAAAGAAACGACGCACACAAGTCTAGGAGTGGCGAGTGGTGGAGTTTTTATGGCGCAAAAACGTATAATAGTCAGGAGAGTTAGCATTTTTTCTCATAAATCCCTTGCGCGACGCTTCCCTCCCGTTAACCATTCGCCATCGCCAAGCTCCGAGGTTTCTTCACTGCAGCCGCAAACTTCGACCTCTGACGAGACAGTTTACTTTCAGATAGTCTTGCCAGCGACACCAGGAAATGGCTTCGACACGACAAGTAAGTCATCTTCTCCTTCGCCTGTTTCATCGTCATCGACCTCACAGTGTATGGGTAGAAAGAAACGCTTAGAGAAGATGTAGGAGTCTCTTGAGGAAACCCAGGCCATAGTTGCTGAGGCAAAGGCAAGCCTTCCTGTTAGCCCGTACAGTAAAATCCAGCGTTATGTATTTACTAATCAAGCAATGACTCTGCTACAACTCTGGGATCTTCGAGTTGTGTTGCAAGCTACAAGGATTGCTTTTGATGTAGACATCATCAAGCAAGTTCTTGGTTCCTTCGACGCTGAAGATGGCAGTGCCATGGTAAATGGAAGGAAGGTGTCAGTAACAGCAGAAGCCATAGCATTTGCATTCCAAATGCCCAATGAGCCCAAACCTTCTGTGTCAACTGTGCAGCAGATAAGTATAGCTCTGAAAGAAGATGAAACGGCTAGACGGAACCGCAAGGCAAGTGCTCAAGGAGTTCCAGTAGCAAGACTGGAAGCCTCCACTACTTACAGGTTTGTAGTTGAAGCAATAAGCCTTAAGAACAACCCAACGTATGCATCCGAAAAATTGTTTGCTCTGCTGTTGGCCAAGATACTGGATCCAGAGGTTCATATCAACCTTTGTCAAATTCTCTCACATAATGTACTCTAGCAGACTGCCAAGCTAAAATCTCAAACTGTTTTCAAGGCCTGGTATGTTTGGCAATTACTGTAGTGGGCTACTTCTGCAGATGTTAATGAGCAGGTAAAGAAGGCTTGGAGTGAGAAGCCAATTCTTGAACCAACGAACATTGAACTGTCCTCAAACGACAAGGAAACATACAGTCAAACTATTTCAACCGACCTGAAAAGGAAAGCAACTACAGAATAAGCTGGCAGTTCAAAGAAGCCAAAAATTACACTGACAAAAAGCAGTGAAGTTTTGAAGCAGATAGAAAGCCAGGTCAAGACAGTAACCACTGAGAAAGCTGTAGTGAGTCAGAATGAGCAACAATCTGCTCAGAAGACTGTGCCTGACCAGTCAGTCATAAAATGCATAGTTGCTACTGGGTTTGGGAAAGATCATGTCAAGCCATTCACTGTTGGGAAGATAGCAGAGCAGTCAGGGGACAAAGGCAAGAGTCAACTAGACAAAGGGAAAGGTCTAGCATTCTTGACTTTGCCTGGTGGAGTTCCTACAAATGCTGGAAACATACTGCAAACTGGTAAAACAGGATAAGTTACAACAAATGCAGACTCAGCAATTGAAAGGGAATCTTCTGCTCAACAAAGCTGATTATGCAACTCTACCCTACGTGGCTCCAGTGGCAATATATGAGCCTACTGATTCTGATCCTGCCATAGTCAAAGACAAATGTTCAGTCCTTATACAATGTTCTTGGAATACCATTGTCAGTTGTATGGAACAACTGATGGAGGCTGCTGGATCAGAAGAGGAAGTCAAAAAGCTCAAAGCTGACTTGATAGAAGCACAACTTCAGATTGAAAAGCTCTAGAAAGCCCACGAAGAGCAGAACATACAACACAGGGTACTAGAAGCTCACTCAGAAAGGACTAATGAGTTGTTGAACAAAAAGCTAGCAACGGATGAATCTGAAATAATGATCATCAAGAATCAAAAGAATGAAGCACTGAGAGCTGCCGAGTGGGCTGAAACTATGCTCAAGATGAAGCGGGCGGAATTCAAAAAACTGCTACTGCACCATACAGCTTTGAAGGCTTCTCTGACTGACAGATACATCTACAATAGCTTGTCTGAAATTTTAAACCCACCAGGCAATGTTGTTTTCAATTTAGAGAATTTAAAGTCCTTGATGGAAAGTATCCAGAGCGATTTGCAGGACAAGGTGAGTGAGTACAATAAGGCTATGATGAACCAAGCTATAATGGATTATATTGAGCAGCAGACTTCTCCGGATGAGGAAGAAGAAGACGAAGAAGATGAAGCTGATCAGGAGGAGGATGATCAAGAAGCTGGGCATACAAAGGATGATGATGATGCCCCACCACCATCTCCACCTCCAGGACCTGGTACTGGTGGGACAGGGACAAATGAAGGAGGCCAGTCATAGCCAGACCAGCCAGATCAGAATGAGGGCCAGCAGGAAGGACAAGAGAAAGAGCACCAGTCGGGTAACCAGCAGACTGAAGAGCAACAGCCTAGTCACAGTGGGAATCAGCCAACTGATCAGTCCCATCTAAGCAGAGATGCAAAAGGGAAAATGAAAGTACAAGATGAGGGACCAGGTGCTGATCATCAGCATTCATTGCAGCTCATTACCCTGAATAGGCGACTGAGACATCAACAGGCCTCCATCACCAGACAGTATCTGGAGGATGATGATCTCTTGAGTGACTTGGAAAGATTTCAAACACTATATGTGGGAGCAAGGAAAATAGTAGAACATTGGAAATCGGAAGCTTTCCATGATGAAGAAGCTTTCTGACTACCTGCACATCCCAGTACAGTCCACTTGTTGGAATGAGTTCCTAAGTGGATACTCAATGCTAATGAGAGAGTGGAAAACCCACACTAGCAAAGGTAGTGTACTGCAGATTGTCGCTCCCTAGCCCTGGAATTGGAACTTCTGCTAGGTAACAAACCAACTTACCGCTGTATGAAGGATGTTAGGGTACAACTCAAGGAAGTTTTGGTGCAAATGCAAACTGCTAGAGGTGTTTTGAATGAGAGAGTCAAAGCCATTCTTGAGGACCAGACAGCCACTAGAAGAGGACCTCAGACGAGAATGTCAGTTGGAGCACAGGCAACTGCTCTCCGAACACTGTTCCAGCTAGTGAGAATCACCAGAAAGATGATGCAGCAGGAGAACCAGGCTATTCTCAATTTCTTAGAATTTGTGCATGATTCTCAAATTCTCTTGTATGCTGTTCCAGCAAGAGAAACCGATCTACCAAGATTCTTTCCAGCACTGTATCCTCAACATTAAGAACCCATTGATCGTCTCACATACTTCAAAATAGTTGATGAGCTTCAGGATTGGTATGAGCGGTCAATTGTAGAATGGAAGACTTGGCAGACGTTGCTCAATGATGCTCTCCAAATCAATGACATTCAGGCATTGAAAGAGGAGCTGCATAGGATCCAGCTGTGTATGGGCCAGTGGAAGATTCAAGTCAGAGGACTGACCATGATTACTAATCAATTGCTACAACTTACAGTCGAATCTTCCAAATTTCCTGAAAAAGACATTGCAGCAAAGCCGGGTCTAGCACCACAATACAGGGAGATGGCTGAGATTCTTTTCGAAGCTCGAGTCAAAACTAATCAGCCTCTTCCAGAAGTATGGATCCATACTGCTTTGCATTGTCATAAGTTGGCCAGAACCAGACCGAGTAAGGGCAGGCGTACACTCTATGATCCTGACACCAAAACCTATAATTCTCTCACGCCTTATGAAGTAGAGATGACCACCAACCAGCGGGATCAGCTTGAGTAGGAGGCCATTTACCGACTGATTCAGAAAGAGAATGCTAGTACTGGGACTTCTCAGGCACCGTCCCGGTCAAAAGGCAAAGGCAAACGGAAGACAGTCCAATGGAAGGATACTGGGTAGTTCCATCTCAGAATTCAGTGGCGACTTTTGTTATCAACAGGCAGGGAGAGATGACAGCTCTACCTTTGCCTGATGACGGCTCCACCTTGGCCTGGTGAGAGCTCCACCTTGGCCTTTTCCTCTGCCTCTCGCCATCCTTGGTCCTTCTTGAACTCCTACTCGTAATTTTTGAATGGCCATTCTATTAGTGGTCAAGCCGGCATCCCAACATTAGAACCAGACGATGGATTTTTCAGTCTCACATCAGAATCCGACAGGGGAATTTTTCAAAAATTTTGGAATCTTGCCAAAATTCAAGAAAGAAGGGAAGGATGTAGACGATTGGATAGTCACTATGTGGGAACGTCTTCTTAGAAGATGGGCATCGAATTACTTAGTAATTACTACAGTAAACCCGAAGTGTATAAATAGGGCCCATTATATTATAATTGGGTTGGCAATTGTTATCACTTGGGTTAGCACTTTGGCTATAATTGTACTTGAGAATCATTGGCAATATTGTCGACTGTACTTTCTCTCTGTAATCATATTCGCTGTAATCTTGATCTGTAATCCCAATCATGGCATATATTTCAGTTATACTTACTTCTCGTCCATTCTTCTGAATCTGAATCTGACTCTGAACCTTATTTCCAGTACATAAGTCTGATTCTTATTTCAGTATCCACATTTTAGTCTAGTCTCTGATTCCTGTCCAGTCTGCTGTCTGAAATCTTCTCACACTAGTAGCTGAAATCTTTCAACACTGGAATTAGCTGTCTCAAGAGATCAGTTCCAATTCCACACACACACGCATCCACTTGCCCTTCTTGGCACATCCGACCCGAACACACACACAGTTTTTTGATAACGCCAAACTAGGCATCATAAGTCTCCTTCACGCGCCTTCATTGACCTGGCTCGCACCCCATAAAACACACACACACGCTCTTCTTGTAACACTCCTTCTATCGTATTTTCTCCATTTGCACACTCCCAGGACCCACAATATTCTATCATCCATATACTGCTCCCAAACCCTCAATTGCTGCATAGATGCAACTAGATGCAACTGCCCGCCTACTTCGCTGGTCTTCCACCTACGGACCACCACAAACACACACACTCCTACACACACACACACACACACACACCGCCGTGCCGACTCAGTCAGCCCTGCCAGGGCTTTTAAAAAAAAAACATAAAATAAAACTAATGTTGCCTTAAAAAAAAAAAAAAAAGGTAAGATGGGGTTCCCACACCTCGTACCTTGCTCCCCTTCCGAAACAAGTGGTTTTGAAAAGCAATTTAGTGCTCACTTTTTAATGCCAAAATACTTGCATGCATTAATAATTGAATTGTTTTGAAGGAGTGAATAACAAAGAATACCTTTTTTTTATTGTACGAGGGGACGATAAAATACTTGGCATTCCAAGCTCACACAACTTCATGAGTAGCATTTTTCAGAATCGAGTTTCCTATGAACTAGCATGCTAGCCACAAATGGCCACTTAAGAGAAATTTGAAATTGTGGGTCCCTTTCCATGATAACTTTCTTCAATATCAGACGCTGAGACTTGGTGCATGAGAGAACGAGTGATAGGCTGCGTATGAATTCATGAAATTTCCTCGCTCTTATTGCTTTGTATGGAAAAACTTGCTACATAAGAGCATGCGGGCATTAATTGTATGTGCCTAAATTGCAGCATTGAGATTTTCAACCGAGCATTATTTTAGTCCTTTTTTGTAATTCTCATTGCACTAAAAGGCAAGTTCTTGTTGAAATGCATGTGAGTTTCTCGATTGTGAGAACTACATTGGGCATGAATCCATGTTTGGTTGAGGTATTTTGTGCATTTTAGTGCTTCATATGTATGAAAATCCTTGCAAAAGCACTAATCATTGAGCTTGTTTGAAAGATCATGAGATAGCATTAGCACAATTGGTGATTGAGCACGCTTATAGTGCTTTTTTGAATGACTAGATGCTTAAGAGCACTAATGATTGAGATTTTTATTTAAGGGTTGTGGGAAACCAAAACTTTCATTGATCCAAGAAGGGGTCATTGTAGACGGCTGGATAATCACCATGTGGGAACGTGTTCTTAGAAGATGGGCAGCAAATTACTTAGTAATTACTAGAGTAATTACTACAGTAAACCCGAAGTGTATAAATAGGGCCCATTACATCATTATCGGGTTGGCAATTGTTATCACTTGTATTAGCGCTTTGGGCTATAATTGTAATTGAGCATCAGTGGTGGCAGTGTTGTCGGCTATACTTTCTCTCTGTAATCATATTCGCTGTAATCTTGATCTGTAATCTCAATCATGGTATATATTTCAGTGATACTTACTTCTCGACCAGTCTTCTGAATCTGAATGTGAATCTGAACCTTATTCCAGTCTATAAGTCTGATTCTTATTTCAGTATCCACATTTCAGTCTAGTCTCTGATTTCTGTCTAGTCTGCTGTCTGAAATCTTGCCACACTAGTAGCTGAAATCCTTCAATACTGGAATTAGCTGTCTCAAGAGATCAGCTCCAATTCCATTTTGGCGATCACGGTGGCTTGAGATGAAGCTCGTTGACTGAAAGACTCTTCTCCCAGTTGAAGTTTTCAGCAATGGCACCAAAGTCCAATCGTGGCCGGAAATCTACCAATCGTGTGGATCCTATTCCTGAGGAGTGAGGAAGAGAGTCTGACCCCAAGCAAGAGAAAATGAGTGACACTCAGGCTCAGGAGGAGCATAGTCAGACTGAGGAGGCACAGGACTCACAACACTCCAGTCATTCTCGACGCCAACGGGGAGAACGGGAAGCACGAAAGGCAAAGAGTTCCAAGAGTTCTCAGTCTCGCTAGAGAGATGAGCATATCAAGGGCAGACAGGGAAGTCACCGTACTTCTAGCACACAAAACAGAGAAGATACTGATACTGAGACAGAGACAGAGATTGATTGGGATGGTGACACTGACAATTGCAAGAAGGCTCCCAAGCGCCATTCTCAAGCCAAGAAGAGAAGTAGTGGGATCAACAGTAATCGGAATGAGTACACAGCTTCCCTGAAGATTTCCTTTCCCATATTCAAAGGAGGGAAAAAGGATGATCCAGATGTTCATATACAAGCTTTTGAGCAGTATGCTGAACTAAAAAACATTGATGAAGATGATTGGGGGGAATATTTTCCACAAACCTTGAAGGATGCAGCAAGGAAATGGTATTACCATTACCCTGCATACCATCTAAGATCATATAACAAATTACTTAAGGCCTTCAGGTTGGAATATTCCGACAATCGAGGGGACGAGGATATTCTCTTTGAATTGGATCAGATCAAACAGAGGAATTTTTCAGTTTGCAGCTATGTAGAAAAGATAAAAGAACTGACCAGGCAGTTGCAAGAACCGTCGTCTGAGAAGAGATTGAGGGCATGGTTTCTGAATGGGTTCAGAAGCAAGAAGCTTAGGGAACAAGAAGTACCAGCCCCTACAAAAAAATTCAATGATCTGGTCCAAAGGGATTAAAGCTGGAACAATAGGCTAAGAAAGAAAAGAGCCACAAGAAGCGAAGGACCAGTAGTAGTAGTTCGGCTACCTCATGAAGCTTCTGATTACAGTGCAACGTCCAACATCTCCGACAGCAACTCAAATGAACGGACAAAGGAGAAATCAAAGAAGGGATCATGGACCAAGAAAATTGAAGAAATGGCTAGGCAGATTGCAGAAATTAGCCACACAAGACAGCCGGTCCGAAAGATGGAGTCTTGGTGTTCAAGATGTAAATCCAAGGACCACATCTCCACTGAATGTCCACAATGTACCTACTGCAAGGCTTTTGGTCACTTATGGAATAATTGTGGCATCAGAATTCACCATTTTAAGAAAGGAAAGGATCTATTAGTGGTTGCCTACACCGAACTAGTGTGGGTAGAACCAATCAAAGTAGCTCAAGAGGAAAGATCAGGTACCAGTGGTACTGGTCAAGGACGTGGCAGATACCAACTAGGAATGGGCAGAGGAAGAGGAATAGGCAACTTTCAGACCAGGAGTATGAATTGCTATACCTGTGGGAAGTATGGTCATTTTGCAGCCCAATGTCTAGATGCACCGGTAACGACTGCTACTGAGGCTAAGGCACCAGAGTTAGTCCTAGTCAGGGTGGTTACCAGGAGCAAGGGAGTAATATTGAAGAAATTCCAGACATTTCTGAAGTACCAGTCAATCCTAACAACAGCAAGTGCGCTCAACAAAGGGAAGTTTGGAAGGCCAAAGGTAAAGAAGAGGTGGTAGATGAGTGGCAAGAGAAGCGGGAACTAGCAGTTAAAATCACGGAGGATTTAGCTAAGAAGCTACTAGAGCAACCACAAAGTTTCGAAGCTAGAGTCATTCAGAGGATACCAGCCCAATTGACTGATAAAGATTGGTCAGTACGGGCCAATGACCATGTTGGCTGTGGGACATGGACTATCTGATGAAATGGGAGTGGATGAAAAGAGTGGAAGCATTGCAAAAGAAGAATGGCAGTGTGAAGATACTAGTTCTTCAAGATCCAACAATCAGTCTGACCAAGAGAGAGAAGAAATTCATGTGAAAATTTGTGATAGAATCCAGAAGCTGACTGTAGAGCTGGAGGATATAAGAAAGACCTTGCCTGAGGTGGCCAACTTTATCAGACAACGTAGGAAGACTGAGGCAGAGGCCAGAACAGTGGACCTGACGGCTGTCCAGGATGATGAAGTTCCACTTACTCAGGTAGACTACAAGGTCAGAAAGCAGTGGGAACCTCTCTCAAGCATCATATTGGATGGAGGAGCAGGAGTCAACATAATGGGAGCCCATACTCAGCAAAGAATGGGTATCACTAACATGAAACCAACACCATTAAAAGTAAGAATGGCAGATCATCGAGTCGTACAGGCAACGGGTATGATTGAAAACATGTAGATAAGAGTTGGGAGGGAGAAATTTAAAACCGGTTTCCTAGTCTTGGATGTGCATGGAGCATATGGAATGCTACTAGAACGCCCATGGTTAAGAACAACACATGTTGTTCATGACTATGCAAACCAAACTTTGACCATAGAAGGGGCTAGCGGGTGGTAGAATCAAAATCCAGACTAACAACACCAGGAGCTGAAAAAAGGAATTGAGGCTGAAGGAGTTGTGTTAGAAATACAGAGCCAAGAAAATTGAGCGAATGCTAGCAGCTATGAACATATTTCCTTTGGTAGAAATCGATTTGAATGCAGTCCTGCTGAACAAAGAGCAAGCTGACAAGCAGAAGAGACAATTCCCTGATCAGTTTACTGAAGTCAATGCAAGGGAAAGGACAGTTCAACTGACTGGAAGAATGGAGGAATCAGCTGCTGATATTGGTATAATGGAAGAACCAGTATGTTCTGAAGAGTACCCACCGGATCTGAATAATGATTCAGATATGAATGGACCTTCTTGGGACTACACTGAAGAATCGACCAAACAAAATGGAGGCGGACCAAATTGGTTGCTTCCAGATGATCAGGAAGTAAAGGAGTGGAACCTGGGATCAGAGGAAATTCCTAGAATGATCAAAGTCAAGAAGCACTTGAAACCGGCAATGAAGGAAAAGGCACAGAAAATGTTCCAGAACTATTATGATGTGTTTGCCTGGGAACATACAGATTTGAAGGGAGTAGATCCTGAAGTTTTTCAGCACCGAATACCATTGAAACCGGATGCTAGACCAGTAAGATTGCAAAGAGACCGCATGAACCCGAGTTATGCAAAGAAGGTCAAGGAGGAGATTGATAATCTTCTCAAGGCTGGGTTCATTACAGAAGCAACAAACAGTGATTGGTTATTTCCCATAGTCGTCGTTCCTAAAAAGAATGGGAAATTAAGAGTTTGTGTTGACTATAGGAAACTAAATGCCCAGACCATTAAGGATCCATTTCCCTTACCTTTTACTAATATGTTGCTTGATGAGATCGCAGGATATGAGATGTATAGCTTCATGGATGGTTATAGCGGTGTCAAGAGTTTTTTGGAGCAAGGGATTGCGCATATGTACATATACATGCATGGTGCATCAAATAAAGGATTGCCCAATTTCCATAGCCAGGTGGTTACGTGGGGGCCACGTGTGTACAGGTAGGGCAGCATGTACATAGTGCATCGATTTTCATCGTTACCAGTACTAGTGTGTTTTTTATACAATAAGGAGGAGTTGGAAGTGCGTAAAACTTCTCGAGGAAGCTATCCACGGGTCGACGACATGAGGTCAGCTGGTGCGTTAGATGGCATCTAGTGGCGTCAGGAGGGCGAGCGAGGTCAATATTTGCACGCGGATGAGGACGGAAACAACGTGGGTGTTTTCTTGTGAGAGTTATGCAGAAAGGTCATCATTAGGATCAATTTTTGGGGCCACTTCACGTGGTGGCGAGATGCCTTATTGGAAAAAAGCTGAGTGCAAGGTGTGCGAATGATGCAAAAAGGTGACAACTATGCACTGCGAGGTCAGTTTTTGGCCTGTTCGGGGTCCGTTTGAGGTCATCTAAAAGACCAAGGGTGCCCAACTAAAAAAGATAAGTGTGGGAACTGAAAAAACTGAGAGAAGACCAGAAAAAACATGGAGAAGAGAGGAGGAAGAGCCGCAGGTGTGTTTTTGCTCATTTTGGAGCTTGTTTTGGCCGTAAACTGCTCATCCGAGGTCGGATTTGAGCACTTTGACATTGTAGACTGAGGTTTTGGGCCGTTTCGGACGCGATGGCGCTGTCCATTTTGCCAAATTCCTCACTCTTTTTTTGCCGTTTTTCTGTGTAAGTTTCTCCTATGAGCGAATTTTCTGCTCCAGTTTGTGATTATATCTGGCTTATTTTACCCATACTGTGTGAGCTATTTGCCCCATTGGTGTTGGCCCAAGCTCAATTGTATGTAAACATCAGAAATTCTCCTCTTTTGAGCTGAGTTTTTTGGGTGTGTGTGTGTGTGTGTCTGCGTGGAGTGGGCAAGTGGATAGTCTCTCTCCTCTCACTCCAGAGGTGTGTTCCCTGTCTCGGCCAGGTGTGTTGTGTAAGCCGAGTGGTGCCCCATAGTGTGTGTGTGTATCTTCCCAAGAGTGTGTGTCGGGTCGTTATAGAGGCGCTCTGTGTGTTTTCATCCCGCTCACAGCGGTTATAATCGGACTTGAAGCTTCAGACTGCTCTATGGGCTTATAGGACAACTTATAAGGTAACTACTGGAATGACACCATTCAGAATGGTGTATGGTACTGAAGCTGTGGTTCCTATGGAGTTTGTCATCCCGAGTCTGAGAATGGCTGTGAAGTATGGATTAGTCTTCAACCATAATCTTAAGAAAAGGCTGGATGAACTGATGCAGTTAGATGAACTCAGACAAAGAGCTATATTGGAACAAGAGATTGTTCAACAAAGAAGGAAGCACTGACATGATCGCCGAATTAAAGTTTGAGAATTCCAGAAAGGAGACTTAGTGCTTCTCTATCAGTTTAGATTGGGTCCAAAGAAGCCGAATTTGAAGCTTGCCTGGGCAGGACCTTTTGAGGTCGATTGGGTCTTCTCCAATGGCACAGTCAGATTGAAATATTTATCTGGACTGATGTTGTCGGGATTATATAATGGAGCAAAGATCAAACTTTATTATTCAGAGACCAGAGAAACTGGGTTGGAACAAGGTACTAAGGAACTGGAGGTTGTTGATCAAGAGATACTGGAATCAGATGTTTTTGGTCTCTTCCATGTGCAACTAGTTCTAGCTTCAGAACCAGTACCAGAAGAACCAGATTAGGCTGACCTAAGAACCAGTACCAGTATGGTCCAGCCAGAGTGGGAATCAGTTACAGAACTAGTATGTACACACTTTCCAATTTTTAAGTGGCCAACGGTCAAGTGGTATGCCAGTGGTAATTATTACAAGGATGGGTCGCAGTCTTGTCCAATGCATGTTTGCCACGACAGCAACGGCGCACACAAGTCTAGGAGTGGCAAGTGGTGGATCTTTTATGGCGCGAACACGTATAACAGCCAGGAGAGTTAGCATTTTTCCTCATAAATCTCCTGCGTGACGCTTTCCTCCTGTCAACCATTCGCCATCGCCAAGCTCCGAAGTTTCTTCACTACAGCCAAAAACTTTGACCTCTGACGAGACAGCTGACTGTCAGACAATCTTACCAGTGACACTAGGAAATGGCTTCGACACAAGTAAGTCATCTTCTCCTTTGCCTGTTTCATTGTCATCGACCTCACAGTGTATGGGTAGAAGGAAACGCTCAAAAAAGATGCAAGAAACTCTTGAAGAAACCCAGGCTATAGTTGCTGAGGCAAAGGCAAGCCTTCCCGTTCTTCCATACAGTAAAATCAATGATATGTATTTACTGATCACGCAATGACTCTGCTACAACTCTGGGATCTGCGAGTTGTGTTGCAAGCTACAAGGATTGCTTTTGATTCAGATATCATCAATTAAGTTCCTGACTCCTTTGATGCTGAAACTAGCACTGCTATGGTAAATAGCAGGAAGGTGTCAGTAACACCAGAAGCCGTTGCATTTGCATTTCAGATGCCTAATGAGACCAAACCGTCTGTGGAAACTGCGCAGCAAATGAGTATCGCTCTGAAGGAGGATGAAACGGCTAGAAAGAAGCGCAAGGAAAGTGCTCAAGGAGTTCCAGTAGCAGGACTGGAAGCCTCAGCTGCTTTTTATAGGTTTGTAGCCGAAGCAGTAAGCCTTAAGAACAACCCAACATATGTGTCAGAAAAATTGTTTGCTATGCTGTTGGCCAAGATACTGGATCCACAAGTCCATATCAACCTTTGTCAAATACTCTCGCATAATGTAATCCAACAGACTACCAAGCTGAAATCTCAAACTGTTTTCAAGGCATGGTATGTCTGGCAATTCTTGTATTGGGCTACTGTTGTAGATGTTAATGAGCAGGTAAAGCAGGCTTGGAGTGAGCAGCCCATTTCTGAACCAAAGAAAATTGAACTGTCCTCAGATGACCAGGAAACATATAGTCAAACGATTTCCACTGACCTGGAAAGAAAAGCCACTGCAAAAGAAGCTGGCACTTCAAAGAAGCCAAGAATCACACTGACAAAAAGCAGTGATTTTTTGAAGCAAATAGAAAGCCAGGTTAAGGCAGTAAGCACTGAGAAAGTTGAGATGAGTAAAATTGAGCAGCAATCTGCTCAGAAGATTGTGCCTAATCAGCTAGTTGTCAAAAATACAGTTGCTACTGTATCTGGGAAAGATCATGCCAAGCCAGTCACTGTTGAAAAGATACCAGACCAGTCACGGGACAAAGGCAAGAGTTAATTGGACAAAGGGAAAGGTCCAGCGTTCTCAACTTTGTCTGGTGGAGTCCCTGCCATTACTGAAAATCCTCTACAACTGGTAAAACAGGATAAGTTGCAGCAAATGCAAACTCAAAAATTAAGAGGGCATCTTTTGCTTAGCAAATCTGATTATGCAACTTTACCCTACGTGGCTCCAGTGGCAATATATGAACCTATTGATTCTGATCCAACCACGGTCAAAGACAGATGTTCAATACTGATATAGTCTTCTTGGAATACCATTGTCAGTTGTATGGGACAATTGGTGGAGGTTGCTAGATCAGAAGACGAAGTCAAAAAGCTTAAAGCTGACTTGGCAGAATCACAACATTAGATTGAAACACTCCAGAAATCCTAGGAAATGCAGAACATACAACACAGGGTACTGGAAGCTCAATCAGAAAGGACTCAGGAGTTGTTGAACAAAAAGTTGGCTAAGGCTGAGTCTGAAATTATGATCATGAAAACTCAAAGGAATGAAGCACTGAGAGCTGCTAAGCGAGCTGAAACAATGCTCAGGATGAAGCGGGCAGAATTCAGAAAGCTGCTATTGCACCATATAGCTCTGAAGCGTTCGCTAACTGACAGATACATCTACAATAGCTTGTCTGAAATTTTAAACCCCTCAGGCAATGCTGTTTTTGACTTAGAAAATTTAAAGTCCTTAATGGAAAGTATGCACAACAATTTGCAGGACAAGGTGGGTGAGTTCAATAATGCTCTGATGAACCAAGCTATAATGGATTATATTGAGCAACAGACTTCCCCGGATGAGGATGAAGAAGATCAAGAAGATGAAGCTGATCAGAAGGAGGATGATCAAGAAACTGGGCATACGAAGGACGATCATGATGCCCCACCACCATCTCCACCTCCAGGACCAGGTACTGGAGGGACATGTCCAGATGAAGGAGGCCAGCCATAGCCAGACCAGCCAGATCAGAATGAGGGCCAGCAGGAAGGACATGATAAAGAGCACCAGTTGGGTAATCAACAGACTGAAGAGCAGCAGCCTAGTAACACTGGGAATCAGCCAACTGATCAGTCCCATCACAGCCAGAGAGGCTAAAGAGAAAATGAAAGTTCAGGATGAGGGACCAGTGACTGATCATCAACATTCAGTGCAGATCATTACTCTGAATAAGCAACTGAGACATCAACAGGCCTCCATCACCAGACAGTATCTGGAAGATGATGCTCTCTGGACTGACTTGGAAAGATTTCAAAGACTATATGTGGGAGCCAGGGAAATGGTAGAACATTGGAAATCAGTTGCTTTCCATGATAAAGAAGCTTGTAGACTACCTGCACATCCCAGTACAGTCCAGTTGTTGTTGGAACGAGTTCCGGAATGGATACTCAATGTTGATGAGAAAGTGGCAAACCCGCACTAGCAAAGGCAGTCTAGTGCAGATTGTCGATCCTTTGCTCTAGAACTGGAACTTCTACTGGGTAACAAACCAACTTACCACTGCATGAAGGATGTTAGGGTACAACTCAAGGAAGTTGTGGTACAGATGCAAGCTGCCAGAGGTGTTTTTGATCACAGAGTCAAAGCCATCCTTGAGGACCAGACAGTCACTAACAGAGGACCTCAAACGCAAATGTCAATAGGAGCACAGGCAACTACTCTCCGAACCTTGTTCCAGCTAGTGAGAATCACCAGAAAGATGATGCAGTAGGAGAACCACGCTGTTCTCAATTTCCCTGGAATTTGTGCCTGATTCTCTAGTTCTCTTGTATACTGTTCCAGCAAGAGAAACTGAGCTGCCAAGATTCTTTCCAGCACTGTATCCTCAACATCAAGAACTAGTTGATCGACTCACATATTTCAAAATAACTGATGAGCTTCAGGATTGGTATGAGCGCTCAACTGTGGAATGGAAGACTTGGCAGACATTGATCAATGATGCTCTCCAAATCAATGACATTCAGATAATGAAAGGGGAGATGCATAGGATTCAACTGTGTATGGGCCAGTGGAAGATTCAGGTCAGAGGATTGACCAAGATTACTAATCAGTTGCTACATCTTATGGTCAAATCTTCCAAACTTCCTGAGAAAGACATGGCAGCAAAGCCGGGTCTAGCACCACAGTACAGGGAGATGGCTGAGATTCTTTTCGAAGCTCGAGTCAAAACAAATCAGCCTCTTCCAAAAGGATGGATCCATACTGCTTCGCATTGTCATAAGCTGGCCGGAACCAGACTGAGTAAGGGCAGGCGTACACTCTATGATCCTGACACCAAAACCTATCATTCTCTCAGGCCTTATGAGGTAGAGATGACCACAGACCGGCGGGATCAGCTTGAGCAGGAGGCCATTTACCGACTAATTCAGAAGGAGAATGCTGGTGCTGGGACTTCTCAAGCACCATCCCGGTCAAAGAGCAAAGGCAAAAGGAAGATGGTCCAATGGAAGGATACTGGGTAGTTCCATCTCAGAATTCAGTGGCGACTTTTCTTCTCAACAGGTAGGGAGAGATGACAGCTCTACCTTGACCTGATGACAAACACCTTGGCCTGGTGAGAGCTCCACCTTGGCCTTTTCCGCTGCCTCCCGCAATCCTTTTTCCTTCTTGAACTCCTGCACCCCAACATCAGAACCAGACAATGGATGTTTCAGTTCCACACCAGAACCAGACGATGGATTTTTCAGTCTCACATGAGAATTAGACGGGAATTTTTCAAAAATTTTGGAATCTTGCCAAAATTCAAGAAAGAAGGAAAGGATGTAGACGGCTTGATAATCACCATGTGGGAATGTGTTCTTAGAAGATGGACAGCGAATTACTTAGTAATTACTAGAGTAATTACTAAAGTAAACCCGAAGTGTATAAATAGGGCCCATTACATCATTATCGGGTTGGCAATTGTTATCACTTGTATTAGCGCTTTGGGCTATAATTGTAATTGAGCATCAGTGGCAGTGTTGTCGGCTATACTTTCTCTCTGTAATCATATTCGCTATAATCTTGATCTGTAATCTCAATCATGGTATACATTTCAGTGATACTTACTTGTCGACCAGTCTTCTGCATCTTAATCTGAATCTGAACCTTATTCCACTCTATAAGTCTGATTCTTATTTTAGTATCCACATTTTAGTCTAGTCTCTGATTTCTATCTAATCTGCCGTTTGAAATCTTTCCACACTAGTAGCTGAAATCCTTCAACATTGGAATTAGCTGTCTCAAGAGATCAGCTCCAATTCCAGTCATCATTGCAATACATTGCAAAATGTGGCTAGTTACAGCCATTCCACTTCTTTTGATTAAAATTTGTATATATGCTAGCTCATAGCTTGGTCAAAAGTTAAAATTTTTCATTTTGAGCTAGTGTTTACCCAAATTTTTTGAGAGCTTTCAAGTATAGAATTTGGCTATTGAGAGCTATTCATTTTTATTTCATCAAGTTGCAGTTATCTCTAGCTCATCGATTGCTCTAGATTTTGAAAAATTTAATGTGAGCTAGTTGTATCTACCTTGTTTAGAGCTTCAAATTGTAAAATTTGGCTTTGAAGAGCCACTTCATTTCATCAAAGTTGCATTATTTTCAGCTCTTGGCTTGCTTTAAAATTCCATACCTCATTGAGCTAGAAATTAATCAACTTTGAATCATGCATGAGAGATGGTAAAAATTGCAAAATTTGCTTATGTAGAAGCATTTTATCTCTCTCTTTGTTAATATGTATGCATAAATTTGCTACTTTAGAGCACCATGTGTATAGCCAAAGGAACTTTTTTCTTTCATTTTTTTTCCCTTTGGCAAATTCGGGTATGGAAGACCCTAGCATTAAGATTTCATCAATGTTTTCTTTGTGTGTTTTTTTGGCTTTTAATAAAAGGCCTTTGGAGCTTGTGTTTACACAGCTTCAAAAATCTTCTTTTGCAAATAAAAAAAAGATCAAGAGACTTATCTACACAAAGGGGATGTTGCTCAATGATGCTCAATAGAGCATGAATAGGTGTAATCCTTCCATGATTTTTCTCTTTTGTTCATCTCTTCATTCTCTCTGCTTGGCTTAAGTAATTTTTGCTTCTAAGCTATGGTTCTTTCATGTTCAAAAGCTAGGCATACTAAAGTTTCAACACTTTTCTTTGTGAATATTAACCCATTAAAAAATTAGGTTTTATGTGTGCTAATCATAGGTAATTGGCCTTGACCTTATGTTAATGTACGTTCATTTCTCATTAGTCCTAGACTCTTAGTGATAGTCTTAATATTCCATTCATTTTTAACATGACCTAGGGCTATGATTAAGCTCTAGTCCTTTACTCCACTAGCATCTCATATTGGAAGAAATAAAAAAGTGCTAAAAAAATGGATCAATGAAGAAAAAAAGTGTCACAAAAAAGTAGCAAAATGGTACTAGGTACCATTTTGCTACTAGGTACATGAAAATCAAATCCCTATGTTATGCTGTGTCTTTGTGAGTCCTAGCACCTTATTGGCACTTGGCAGGCGAGGGGAATCACTTTGGCTTGCGTGGTCAAGACCCTAGACCGATGCCCGGGGCTCATAGGGGTTAGAGTCGCCTTGGTAGACTAGTAGGCTTTTGGAACACCTTCTTGAGGGTTCAAGGAGCCGAGAGTCATACCTAGACTTGCCTTGGGGTGGTAGCCTTGTATTGTGCTTTACTGTTTTCAAAAAGCAAAACTTCCACGAGCTTCAAAAAAGATCTAACAATGTACTAAATAGATTAGGAGCTTTTGTATAGCCCATAGACATGATAGACTTGAATGATTTATTAATATTGGTCACATAGTTTTTAGGCTAGTAGATTTATGAACTTGAATTAGCCTAGGGTTTTAATTGATTGCTTGTGTTTCATGCATAAAACTAAAATTTCAAGTGGTTTAATATTCACGATAGTTTAGATGTATTTTTTGCTTTATGATGTCTAGTTTTTGACTATGATTCACCCATCTTGTAGAAGCAAAAAATTCACTTTGAATGATTCTTCATTGTACTACATGTTTTTATCCTTATTGGCCTTTGATGCTTATTAATTGTTCTTATGTTTTGCAGCTCAACATTTCTTCCATGGACTTGATTTCTACCATGTCACCGTGTTTTGCTTCACCAACACACAAGGACGTGCACCAAATTAGGAAGGGGGAATGTTACCAGCAACTAACACAGGCTACACCAAATATGCATCAAGCGGGAGATATGCTATGCCCAATATTTCTTTCATGGACTTGCTTTCTACCATGTCATCGTGTCTTGATTTAGCGGCGCACGAGGACGTGCACCAAATTAGGAAGGGGGAATGTTAGCAGCAGCAACTAACACATGCTACATTGGTTATGCATCAAGCCGGAGATAATAATTAGGAAAAGTTTGGACTCAAAAATGGGCCTTGTAAGAATTGTTGATGTGGCATAGCTTTCAAAAAGTGGGGATCGCTAATTTTTTTGCAAATAAGATCCAAACTTGCCGTAGGTTGGATATTTAAAATCTACTCTTCAAATGCTATCTATTGATATATAGCATGAGTGTATCGGACATTGCCTTCATGTAGATCTAGAAAAAGGTGATTTTAGATTACCGTAACGGTAACAAAACCTGACTGTTTGAAAAAAAATGGCATAATTTTCATAGAAGTCATCCAAACTTTTCAGACCTTGGCTCTTTAGAATCAATTTTTCAAGAACTTTCCAATGATAGGTCATATCATGGGGTTCTAAGCAATATTTAGAGGGGTCTACCGGGTTGCTTTCTTTTGTACAATTTTGATGATGTGGCACTCTTAAAAGGCCCAAAAATGAGTTCAAAATTTTCCTAATGTGCTATGGATATGACTCACTATTTCCTACTCACTTTGTATAAGTCTTGGGCTCATTGGTAGTTCCAAAGTTGTATATGCTAGATAGAGGGCTCAAGATTAAACCCATAGTAAAGGGATTGTGGTGAAAGGCTTTAAAAGGAAGCCATTATGCAAGGAGGCTTCATTCTTGAGGATCCACTTTTGAGAGCTCTCTCTCTCTTGAGTGTTCACTCTATGGACTAGACTTGAGCTTCATGCCCATGCTTAAGAAGCTAGTGCTAATCCATCGTAATTAGAGTAAGCTCTTCGTGATTAATCTAATCCCTATTTTCTCATTAGTCTACTTCTTCTCTACATTTCATTATGTCATGAAGTATTATTACACTCTCATTATTCTAGATCTGAGAGAGTTATGTACTTCTTGCTACTAACCACTCTTATCCTTCTATTAACATTTGATTTGCGATATTTAGCATCATTAATTAGGTTGATTAAGTTGGGTCTTAATCTTGTAACTAGTGTGTGTGCCCTATTGTTTGCTTGCGTGTGGATAGGTTTATGAAACTCTAGCACCATTCACATCGTGTGTGTAGCTATTGATGAAGTGCCGTGATTGGGATGTGGTGATTGGAGAGGCCAACACCATTGTAAGTAGTGCGTGCTTATCATGAGTGTGTTTGGGGTTTCTAGTCTATGGTAATTAGAACTTCAGTGGACTGTATGTGTGTAGGAGTTGATTGATCAGTGATTAGAGTATGTTTAGAGTTAGTCTTGCCATGGCTAACTTGCCATGGCTAATCTCTACTTGCATTGGAGAGGTATTCTCTTGAATCCTCTATTTCTATTCATCCGATGCTCGTGCTTACATGCCCTAGCCGGGTTGCCGATCCATGGATTTGATAATTTTGTGTGGGTTGCAATTCAGTACACACATCAAGTCCACCAAAATTCCGACTTACCATAGACTAGAAATCCCAAGCACACTAATGATGAGCACGCACTAATTACATTGGTGTTGGCCTCTCCAATCACCACATGCCAATCACAACACTTCATTAATAGCTACACACATGAGGTGAATGGTGCTAGAGTTTCATAAAACCTATCCACACACAAGCAAACAATAGGGCACACACACTAATTACAAAATTAAGACCCAACTTAATCAACCTAATTAGTGATGATAAATATGACAAATCAAATGCTCATAGAAGGATAAAAGTGGTTAATAGCAAGAAGTACATACCTCTCTCAAATCTAGAATTATGAGAGTTTAATACTACTTCATGATATAATGAAATGTAGCGAAGAAGTAAACTAATGAGAAAAAAGGGATTAGATTAATCAAGAAGAGCTTACTCTAATTACAATGGATTAGCACTAGCCTTTTAAGGATGGGCATTAAGCTCAAGGATAGGCCATAGAGTGAACACTCAAGAAAGAGAGAGCTCTCAAAAGTGGATCCTCAAGAGTGGATACTTAAGAATGAATCCTCCTTGAGTAAAGGCTTCCTTTTAAAGCCTTTCACCACAATCCTTCTACTATGGGTTTAAGCTCGAGCCCTCTAAGTAGCATATACAACTTTGGAACTCCCAATGAGCCCAAGACTTATACAAAGTGAGTAGGAAATAGTAAGTCACATCCATAGCATATCTCCGCTTGAATAACCAATGTAGCATGTGTTAGATACTGCTAACATTTCCCCCTTCCTAATTTGGTGCACGTTCACGTGTGCCGGTGAAGCAAGACATGGTGACATGGTAGAAAGCAAGTGCATGGAAGAAATGTTGGGCATAGCATATCTACCGCTTGATGCATATTTGGTGTAGCCTATGTTAGCCGCTGCTAACACTCTTCTCCTTTTAGTGAAGAGTGAGAGAAAGAGTCTCCTCCTTGATCTTTAAGAGCTAGAGAGAAAGAGCCCCTCTTTAGCTTCCTTGATTAGGCACGAAAGAGGAAGAACAGATCGCTCTCGAGTTGCCTCCTTCTCCTTGTTTCTTCCTTTTTGAATTCCCCTATTCTTCTTGTCTCCTCGCTATCTACGTTTGCTTGCTTTTGTGATTCAATTGAGAGCTTGAGGCTGAGCGTCCTTCCCTTCTACCTCCTCTTAATTATGGCCGAGTGAGCGAGAGAACGCCTTTCTTGCTTTTTTTATTTGATTGAGAGCTTGAATCCGAGCCTCCTTCCCTTCTTCCTCATCATGATTAAGAAAGAGAGAGTGAGAAACCTTCCTTGACTTGGCTTGAGAAAGAGAGCCAACCCTTCCTTGCCCTTTGTTGCTTTTGTTCTCTTCTTTTTCACTCACCACCAAGCCCTTCTCCCCCAACTCCTAAAAAATTAGGCCCCACCATGCAGCCACATCATCGTGACTAATGTGGCATGGGAGCACATGCAATGACATGGTAGTGGACGAATGTTGGGTGTGAAAAATCTTCTGGGCCAGGCTCCAAAAAGGTGCACCTTGGCATGCTAGGTGTTTTTTCCTTCTTCGTCAGGCTCATCCAAGCCTCGTGCAGGCCGGCTTGATCTTCTTTTTCCTTGCTCGTTCTCTTGCTTGCAGCCTGGTCGACACCATGCCCTTTGTTTTCTTTTTTCCCTTCACACACAATGTGTGTTTTTATTTAAAATGGGCAGCCAAAGTTTCTTTAATTTGGGGGGGCGGTTCCCCTCGAGGGACATCACATTTGGCACCAAAGCACTGCAAGCACCTGCATTCAGCACACTCTAGGAGACGATATTTCAGACAAAGAGATCATCAAGAACTCAATATGCTTCCGTAGGGTACCGCACTAGGCATACACACTTGACTATACACTTTAACCTAGGCATTGCGTCGCACGACATCTTTTCACAACAGTCCTTTACTAACAATATCATCGTGAATTTTGTTTCCCCTATCAATGTCTCCTACCCTCGAGAAGCAAGTACATGTGATTGGATTCGGAGAAAGGCATTCCCTTTGCACTCGGTTGTCTATTTCTTGTATCAGCTTCTTGGATGATGCCAAAAATTATCTAGCTCAACACTGCAAGCAATTGTGACACTTGCCTCGAGCCGTATTATCTCATGAACCCGGACTCTTTCTGACAATTCGTAAACTCATATAGACTTCTTAAGCTGCATAGAATGCATGCAAACCCCAATGAGCCTGTAAAATTCCCAGATGGCACATCGACCGAGCCGAACAGACTCGTACGGAACTAGCCCTCGATGAAATTTAATCTGGCAATATCTTGGTAGCCGTAAGCGATTGTTGATCTAAAAAGGTTGACGTGCTCCACAAATTGAGAACTTTAGCCCCATGCATTCACTTTATTTTTTGTCCCTTTAGCCACAATTGCCCAATCCAGTGGTACAACCAAAGTTGGTCGACTATAGAAGATGGCATGGGTACGTATGTGCAGGCTAGGAGAAGCATGGCAAAGGGCTAGAGAAGCTACAAAGATCATGGGCTGACAGGTAGCAGCAGATATGTATGGTTGATGCGGTTTATAGGCCAAGAGAGGCTCCAAAGGGAGCTAATTTGGGGAGCAGATGAAGGAAGTTCAAGGTTCTGTCTTTGGGCCTAGAAGTGTAGATCTTGAAGTGCTTAAGGAGAATGTCTAGGGGGCTCATCAAACAGAGCTACGGAGCCCAAGATTTTGAAATTTTAAGGTTTGGTGTGTTGCAGATTCTTGCCGGCGGATAGGGTAGCTGGGGCCTGGTGGCATGAGTGGATGTCAGTGTATAAACATGTAGTGCTCAATTTATGGAGCCTACTTGTGTTTTTTAGATTGCAGATCAGAGCTACAGATTGCAGGTTATGGTCAGTTGAAGTTTGTCGGGGGCGAGGTTGGTGCCCACCTGCCCGCTTGGGGAATCATGCCATCTGACATCTTTTTGGCTTCAAAAAGGCTCTCAAAGGTAGAGGACATCATGTGGAGTTCTCAAGAAGTGATAGTTTGTCAATTGGGAGTTCGATCATCGAGGTACCACAATTCAAAGTTTGGGATTGTTCTTTGAGGGGTACTTGCAGATGATTTTATTGTGTTTGGCCCACCTTATTATGCGGGCTTGGAAGAGTCGAGACGTAGCAAGGGTTGCCTAGAACGAAGGAAAAACTATGAGCTTGCAATTAGTCCTAGTAGCTTGGGTATCTGACCCCAGACCAGGATGTTGCAGACTGGTGAAGTGGGGGAGGGGGGGGGGGGGGGGGGGGGGGGGGAAATTGAATATGTGGGATTTTTGTTTAAAAAAAGGTCTTTTGAATATTGGAGGTCATTCCAAGAGGGAGTGCACTATCGTGCTGCCACGTGGCAGGAATAAGCCCCACATGTGGGACTTAGTGGAAGGGGGTTGTGTATAACACCAGAGGTGTGAGCCCATTACAAGTGTGAAGTGGGAGAGAGAGATCGCCTTGCGTTCGTGGCTATGGCTGCCACCCCTTGGGCGGGCGGTGGCCATGGTGGCAGCTGCTGATGTGTCATGGCACCCAGTATGGGCTAGCTCCCGCGCCCTCAAGGGCCCCAATTTTTATGAAGGCAAAGGGATACCCCCCCACTAGCGATATCACTAGTGCAGAGGGGAGGGTCTCACAGCAGCAAGCAGAGCATGGTATAAAGGGGTGTGTCCCACGGCAGACAACACTAAAGCAGAGAGAGAGAGGGAGAGCCCAAGACAATCCGGAGGTGGTCCCCTGAGTGCCGGGGGGTGAAGGGGAAGTCTCGATAGTGGAGCAAGCAAGACGGAGAGTCACAAGGGCCACAAAGGGAAATGAAAGAGGTAGAGAGAAGGAAAGCTTCAAAAGCCAAGCCGGGCGGCTGAATCAGGCGGACAAAGAACAAAGGGAAGAGCCCACCATGAAACTGTTTTCAAAAGGGAAGTTAACCAAATGCTAGCAATGCAGGTAAAATTCTAAAAAGGTCTCAAGTGAAGTGAACGAGCTAGAGAGCTCTCATTTTTTCTTTTTTTGGGTTTAACTCCCCCTATAAAAGGATGTAAACATGAATTAATGTGAATTTTGAAGGGCTTTTGCCAAAGTAAGCTTTTGGACATTATGCTTTCTTGCCAAGACTTTTGGGCCATTGTCTTGTTGCCAAGGGTTGTGTCGGCAGGGTGTTGGTTGTACATGGTGTTTTATATGCAAAAAGGACATTCATGGTTGTCTCTTGACATCATTCCCCCTTCTCTTCTCTACTTGTGCGTGTGTTCGGGCGTGTGTCAGCTTGTGTGCCCCCCCAAGGTTTTTTGTGCAAATAGAGGTAGAGAGAGGGAGTGTGCGTGTGGAAGGCTATGAATAGAGTAGAGTAGAGTGATCGCGTCTGTTTGGTGCATTGCAAGGCGTGTGTGTATATGGTTGTGTGTAGGTGGTGGTTTGCTTGCGGGTAATGTCAAGTTTTGAAGTTGAACTATAATGGATTGGGGTGTTGTGTATACCATGGGTTATAGTGAGGCATTGTGTTGTGTGTTGGTTGTGTTCCCCTTTCCCCTCTCCATCTTCTGGTGTCCCCACTATGGAGCTGTCTAATGCTCTAATTTGAGGTTGGAAGCGGTGTTTTTTAGCCGACAAAGCGGTCGGTTGATGGTCAAGATGTTCGATGGTCAAATTTGAAGGTGGAAAGGATGGTGGAGCCAGGTTTTGGCCCCATATTTACGGGCATTGAAGATCCCAAGGATTGGTTCGCAGATTTTGAGTTATGGCTGATGTCGATGCATATGTTGACGGATGCGGAAAAGTTGCTGACGGTGTTGGTGTTGATGTGAGGACAAGCCAAGATTTGGTTTGATAGTTTAAAGAGCGGTGATTGAGCATCATGGCATAGTTTGAAAACTCAGTTTTTGGAGCGGTTTCGAGAGGTGATTACATCGGAGGAAGCTGGTGCAAAGATGAAGGCGGTACTCCACAATGTGAGTAAGATTTTTCTATTTTCATTGAGCAGTTTGAAGCCTGTTGGAAGCAGTTAGAGGTTGCTACTGGGGTAAAAAGAAATCAGTATTTGAATCTATCAAAGCTGCTAGAGTGCTTGCATTCAAGAAAGGTCCAAGACGGTGCAGATACCTATGAATCTGGAAAGGATGGTGGAGCCAGGTTTCTTGCATCAGCATGGCCACTACATGGCACCATACACCACCTGTATCTGCATACCATCATTTGTAGGCCTAGACTGCTCCACTGGGTCCGGGTAGTTAGAAAGCTATGCAGGCAAAAGCTATGTGATGCAAGGGGTGGGGCAACCTACTTGAAGGTTTGGCAATAGGTAGAATACGACTATGTATATATGGTTTGGTTTTCTCATAGTGTGTGCCAGGTTTTGCAGTTAGAAATGGAATAAAGCTCTTTTTTGTTTGAGCATAAATTCTCAACAAGGGGGTGGGCAATGATGGTGCAACCAAAGTTGGTCGACCATAGAAGATGGCATGGGCCGGGGTATGTTCAGGCTAGCATAAGCATGGCAAAGGGATAAAGCTGCTACAAAGATCATGGGCAGACAAGTAGCACCGGATATGTATGGCTGATTCGATTTATAGGCCAAGAGAGGCTCAAAGGGGGCTAATTTGGGGAGAAGATAAAGGAGGTTCAAGGTGCAATCTTTGGGCCTAGAAGTGTGGAGCTTGAAGTGCTGAAGAAGCAGGTCTAGATGGCTCATCAAACAGAGCTATGGAGCCGAAGATATTGAAGTTTGAAGGCTCGGTGTTTTGCAGATTCTTGTCGCACAGGGTAGCTGGTGATAGGTGGCCCGAGTGGATGTCAGTGTATAGACATGTAGTACTCAATTTATGGAGCCTACCCATCTTTTTAGATTGTAGATCAGAGCTGCGAATTGCAAGTTATGGTCATTTCAAGTTTTGTTGGGGGCCCGGTTGGTGCCCACCTGCCCGCTTGGGAAATCGTGCTCATCAGCGAGGTACCACAGGTCAAAGTTTGGGATTGTTCTTTGAGGGGTGCTTGCAGATGATTTTCTTGTGTTTTGGCAACCTTATTAGGCGGGCCTGGAAGAGTGGAGAGGAGGCAAGGGTTGCCTAGAATGAAGTCGGAACTATGAGCTTGCGGCCTGAGCTTGCGGCCGGGCTTGGCGGCTTGGGAATCAGACCCGGATGTTACAGGCTGGTGAAGTAATGGGGGGAAATTGAGTATGTGAGATTTTTTTTTTTTAAAGGGCTTTTGAGCATTGGAGGTCATTCCAAGAGGGGGCGCCCTATCGTGCTGCCACATGGCAGGCACAAGCCCCACATGAGGGACTCAATGACGGGGGGTTGCGTATAACACCAGGGGTGTGAGCCCATTACAAGTGTGAAGCGAGAGAGAGAGCTCACCTTGCGTTCGTGGCTATGGCTGCCGCCCCTTGGGCACTGTGCGAGCGGTGCCGGTGGCGCACAATGGCGGTTTCTGAAGGTGTGGAGACTACATGCGGTGGTGGCTGAGCGTCGATGGTGGAAATTGCTGACGTGTCATGGCACCTGAAATTGGCTGGCTCTTGCCCCCTCATGGGCCCCAATTTTTATAAAGGAAAAGGGGTACCCCCCAACTAGCGATATCGCTAGTGCATAGGGGAGGGTCCCATGGCAGCAGGCTCGGCATGCTATAAAGGGGTGTGTCCCATGACTGATAACAGTAAATCAGAGAGAGAGGGAGAGCCCAAGACAATCTGGAGGTGGTCCCTAACTGCGGGGGGTCAAGGGGTAGTCTCGCTAGTGGAGCAAGAGAAAGAGAGTCACAAAGGCCACAAAGGGCAATGGAAGAGGTAGATAGAAGGCAAGATCAAAAAGCCAAGCAAGGCGGCCAAAACATGCAGAGAAAGGACAAAGGGAAGAGCCCACCATGCAATTGTTTCTAAAAGGGAAGTGAACAAAATGCTAGCAATGTAGGGAAAATCCTAAAAAGGTCTCAAGTGAAGTGAACGAGCTAGAGAGCTCTCATTTTTTCTTTTTTTTGGTTTAGCACCATGCAACGTGCTACAACAAATAACTGGTACTCTTCAAATCTGCAACTTGCACTTTAGTAGCCCCCAATATCAAATGAAAACCAATCATGTGTCCCACTATGAGAATTCCTTCAAAAAATTTACACCATCCTCTAGGATTATAGACAAAATACAAGAATTTTTAATCAATAGAGCATAAACATGAATTAAGCCACAAATCTCCATGAAAACCGCCTGGATCATATGGCATATAAATCAATTGCCCTAGACCATGCATATATCTGTCACCTCCTGGGTCAAAAGTTAGCTCAAAATCTCCTACATCATAGGGTACCATCAAACCCCATATAGCATCAAGTATCACTAGATACTACCATATCTCTTGTGCAGTTGTGTATGCTTAGCCATGTATCGAAGCTGGAAACTTGCATGTGCACTATGTGGCAGCCTTGAAAGGCTACAAGCACACAACTAAAAGATCCTAGCAAGCTCAAAGGGGCAGGGTTGTTCACTCATCGCTCAATGATTCCATCGTGAAGGATCCTGTGCTGCAAACAAGAAGGAGCTGCCATCGATGTTGTGCTCAACCACCTCGTCACCAATGCTATCGCAACTCTCAATCTCTCTCTCTCTCTCTCTCTCTCTCTCTCTCAATCACACACACACACACACACACACACATTTGTGAGCACATGAAGGAGAAGAAGAGTCAATAGCTACACACACGAGGTGAATGGTGCTAGAGTTTCATAACACCTATCCACACACAAGCACAATAGGGCACACACACTAATTACAAGATTAAAACCCAACTTAATCAACCTAATTAGTGATGCTAAATATTGCAAATCGAATTCTCATCGAAGGATAAGAGTGGTCAATAGCAAGAAGTACATACCTCTCTCAAATCTAGAACAATGAGAGTGTAATACTACTTCATGACATAATGAAATGGAGAGAAGAAGTAGACTAATGAGAAAATAGGGATTCGATTAATCAAGGAGAGCTTACTCTAACAATGGATTAGCACTAACCTCTTAAGCATGGGCATTAAGCTCAAGGCTAGGCCATAGAATGAACACTCAAGAGAGAGAGAGAGAGAGCTCTCAAAAGTGGATACTCAAGAATGAAGACTCTTTGCATAAAGGCTTCCTTTGAAAGGCTTTCACTGTTAGTTAAATATGACGTAGCTAAATAGATATTTGAGTAGATTACTTAATGGAGAGAGATAGATTTCACACACAAGAGATTATAGAGTAGAGAGAGAGAGAGAGTACACACGATATACGTGGTTCACCCAATGTGGGCTACGTCCACGGGAAAGCAGCCACTCAATGGCTTTAGCACTTCAAAACAAGAAGTATTTTACAAAGGGATTATACCCTTTTGGAGCTCCCGCCTTGCTTCACTCTCACCACCTCACACTCACCTTGTTGCATCAACTTCACACTATGAAATGTGTGTAGAAATGGCCTCCTTTTATAGGCCAAAAGGGCTGCCTTCTCTCATGAGAGGCAGTCATGTGTAGCCGCCCTTGTGTAGATAAGTCCAAATCGGACCCTTCAATCCGCCCATGTGTGGCCGCCCTTGAGAAGACAAGTCCACTTTTGAATTCGGCCACCGGCCATCGGCCATTGACTTTCTACCACCGACCACCGGCCATTGACTACAGGCCACCGACCAACCGACTGGTTGTTTTCCGACCACTTTCCGGCCACTATCCGGCCATAATATTTCGATGAAAAGGAATATTCCGTCCCCTGATTTTTGGCAACAATTTTGGTTTCTGGCGAGTGATTTTCCTTCATGCACGATAGATTCTCCTCATAGTGGGAGCCTTACAAATGTGCGCTTTTACCACAGAAAATTACAAGGGTAAATCAGGCTCCATACTTAACATTCACCACAATCCCTTCTACTATGGGTTTAAGCTTGAGCCCTGTAACTAGCATATACAACTTTGGAACTCCCAATGAACCCAAGACTTATACAAGTGATTAGGAAATAGTGAGTCACATCCATAGTATATCTCCCGCTTGATGCATAACCGATGTAGCTTGTGTTAGCCGTTGCTAACAAAGAGGACTCAATATTGATCTCTCTCTCACTCTCAAATCTAAGCAAGGAGTTAGAGGAGAAAGGAAAGGAGTCACTCTTTCTCTCTCTCTTGACCTAGGAGATAAAGCAGAAAACCCTCTTTCTCTCTCTTGACACTATGAAAATCCCCAAGTGTTTACCACACTGTTTTACCGCGTTTTGTAGAAAGAAGGTGAAAATTCAATGAGAGAAACAAGAGAGAGGAGGACGGGTTTTTTTTTGTGTTTAAAGTATTACCACGACTTTCTCCGCTATTATTACCGTGCTCATTATCGTTGTTATATCCGCTGCCCAAATTTAGCACCTAAACTTTAAAATTCTGGCTTAACCCCTCCCCCCACCATTCAAAGTTTGGTGTTTCCCTCCTCTCAATAGAAATTAAAAAATATTGTATATAATTTTCAAATATAAAAAAGAAGAGAGAGAGAGAGAGAGAGAGAGAAAGAGAAAGAGAGAGAGAGAAAGAGAAAGAGGGGGGAGAAGGAGAAGGGGGATATAAGATTACACTTGGTTATAACTAAAATAATCATTGTCAATTGATTAACATAATTGAGCATATTCTCAAATCTAAAGAGAGGGAGAGAGAGGTGAATGGATTACATGACCAAAAAACTTCATAACTCCAAAATGTTTATGAATCATCTTCCAAAAGATCTCTACATGAAGCATCATCCAATTTTAAGCCCATGGCTCCTAAATCAATAAAGAGAGAAACGAAATTGTCGTTTGTGGATGCATTGCCAGTTTCATCATCTTCGAGTTCATCATCCTCCATCTCATCATCTTCATCATCATGACAATCATCCTCGCTAAGACTTGCTGCCGCCGAACTTGATTCATCGACCTCCCTCTCCTATGTTTTCACCTCATCCAAAGTCGGATGTGGAAGAGGGTTGAAGATAGTCTCCACTTCATTAATGGAAAAAATGGTTATCCACCGAGGTGTTTAACACTACAAGAAAATAAGAATAAAAAAGGCACATGTCACTCACCTGCTCACAATTGTTGGGGTTAAAGCCCAAGTGGCTTCCAGTTGTGGCCGGCCGCCCAAGACTAACTCAATAACCTTACTCTTTGTATATACCCACTTAATCTTTGTAGTAGATAATATAATTTGGGACATTACCCTTCTCTGCATGTGTTCTCTGTGTGTCGATTACTCTGTGTGTGTGGGTGAGTGCAAGCTCCGCGCGCTTCCGGCTACTTCAATTGGTATCAGAGCCTTGGCTAGCTCAACATTGGAGCTTCCTTAGTAATGCTAGGCTAAGGGCTGAAGTTGTAGCTGTCAGGAGAACATGTGTGTAGACAGGAATAGGTGATCTACAGTAGTAGCAGGGGAAGATTTGAGGTAGTGTCAGATTTTTACGATCTGATACTCTATCTAACCAAAATCGGCAGCTCCGGTTAGAAGCAGCACAATGGATTTTGGTGGAATCTGCTATTCTCCACGGCTACAGGTGCATAGAGAGTGACTCTCTTCATTGGTGGTGCACACATACTTCAGCATCGGCAAGTGGATCTATGGTATCTACATCGCCACAATCATACTCATCCATCTCTGGAAGCATCGCCCTTTACTCTAGATACACATATATGATCAGATATATATCAATCTGTGCTTTATCTTGTGATTGCCACATTCCAGGGGAGGTGTAGCCATTTGACGGCTTGACACCACTGGCATGTAGATTGATGTATTGGTATTGTGGGTCTGCCAGTTGTGAGTCACGCTAGCAGACAGACTGCCGCAGCGGTCATAGGAGAGATTGGATATTCATAGGATGCATGTTAGATCTGAGCAGTTTGCTGAGCCATCTAAGAGGGTCGTGTGTGAGGTTTATTGAAGCTGAGCAGTGGGGGCTAGGTTACCCAGTGTGAGGTAAATTAGGTTGTTGGAGCTCCCCTCTACACGCATCCTCTTCGACGACTTTTATCCCATAGGATGTATGACTTTGTGTTAGACAGATTGGATTGCCTCTTATGCGTCTGGCCGTTGAGACATTGTTGATGGTTCATGTATGATATGGATACAAGTTCCGTGGTTGCCCAAATACAGAGATAGGAGACAGGCTATACACGTAGGAGACAATATATTTGTTAGTGGTCAATTGATTTATGGTCCATTGAGCTGTTTTTTGGATTTCTAGAGCTCAGTTAATAGGGGAGACTCTGCCAAATTGTTTTGGGAAGTCTGGTAGCTCTTGAGAACAGGTTTTTCATCTAGTTTCTAGTGCTCTTTACTGTGTTCAGAGGCCAGTTTACAAGGGAAACTCTGCTGGAGTTTTCCCAAGACAGTAGACAGGTTGGCAGACATGGTGTCTTCTCAAAATGAGACTTTGAGAAGCTGGATGGCACACAATTTCCATTTTGGAAGAAGCAGATTTGGAAGGTTTTGGTGCAGAAAAAGGAGGTGAAGCCATTGAAGCTCAAAGGGGAAAGACCAGAAGGCATGGACGAGGATGAGTGGGAGGATCTTGATGAGTTATCTTGCTCCACTATCATGTTGACACTAGAAAAAGCTTTTACTTCAATGTGGATGAGGAGACAACGGCTTATCGCGTATGGCAAAAGTTATGTGGTATGTATGAAAAACAAAGTGCTACTTTAGAGATTTATTGGATCAAGAAATTGGTGGATTTGAAGATGAAGGGACAACCATGTCAAATCATCTCAATGAATTTCACACAATTTTCAGCCAGTTAACAACATAAGAGATAGTCTTTCCAGATTCAGTGAAGGCTATGTTTCTCTTAATCACTTTGCTAGATAGTTGGGATACTTTTTGCACAACATTAAGTAATTCTGTCATGCCAGGAAGGTATTACAAGTGCCAATGTAGAAGGCAGCTTGCTCAGAGAGGAGGTGAAATGGAAGAACATTGACAAAGGCAAAGGCAATAGTGCTTTGGTCGTTCGAGGGAGACAACAGTCTAAAGAGAAGAAGGGTAAGGAGGCACAAAACCGAAGTAAGTCTCGTGACTCAAAGTCAAAGGATAACATAGAATGCTACCATTGTGGCAAGAAGGGTCACATGAAGAGAGACAATACGAAGTGGAAACAAGAAAAAGGCAAAACAAAGAGTTCTGAGCAAGATGAAAAGAAGAGTTCAGTGAAGATTGAAGAGGTGAATGTCACAGGATCTGGTTCTGACAGTGATTCTGATATAGTTGCTGGTGACATCTTCCTCACAAGAAATTTTGATTTTGTTTTCTTGACTGCAGCGGATGGACATGCTATGAGTGATTGGATTATCGACTCAGGGGCATCTTTACATGTTTTTTCGCACAAAGAGTGGTTTACATCATATGTGGCTACTAAAGATTATGTCAGACTTGGCAATGAGCAGGTTTGTGACATACTTAGAGTGGGAGATGTGAAGTTGAAGTTTTAGAATGGATCTTCCTTATGGCTCAAGAATGTCAGACATGTTCCAGCAATCCGAAAGAGCTTGATCAGTACAGGGAAGTTGGATGATGCGGGTTATGTGACAGTTTTTGGGAACAACGCTTGGAAGATCTCAAAAGGTTTGATGACCATAGCACATGGCAGCAAGTCAAGAACTCTGTATACTTTACATGTTTCAGAGGTTAAAAACCATGTAATTAATGTGATTGAACAGCCAAGTGTGTCACTGTGGCATCTGTTGACGGGCGAGCATCAACAACATGCATTATGCTTCCATTGGTGTGTATACATATATGTATGCATATATGTTTTGTATTTACGGACTCCACAGTGAGTTCCAAGTTGTACATTGATGATTAGATGAGCCTAGATATCTACAGCATGTTATACATTTTTTGGCCGGCCGCCCATTTTTAAAAGCCCTTGTATATAAGTCAATTCACAAGATGTGAAAGGGCATTCTTAGAGAAGAGAGTGTGAGGGAGTGTGGAGAAGAAGAAGAGGAGTGGCTATGGAGCTTGGATCTTTCACATCATATGTAGCAGTCATTGGGATTAATGTAAGCTAAGTTCTCTCTACTTTCTCTTGTCTTTCGAGCTTATGTGTGTTAATGGTGTATGATTAGTGCTGATCTTCTCTTCTCTCTCATTTTTTCCCTCTTGTTTGAGCATTCTTGCTTCACATGTGTGCTAGATTAGAGTGTGTGTGTACGTGGGCCGCATACATTTCTCTCATTAGGCTTCTTTGTGTATGCTTAATGTGTAATTAGAGTGTGTGTGCTTGAGATTAGAGCAAAGGGATACACCATTGTCTGCATGATTAGAGAGTTAGAGTGTAGATTGAGAGTGTGTGTGCATAGATCTTGCTTCATTGGCTTTCCCTCTTCTCCTCTCTTGCTTTATCCCTCTTCCTAGAGTCCTCATTCCGTCACATTAGGTGCATCCTTGCCTCCATGCACTAGCCGGGTTCTGATCCATCGGATTGACATTGCCGGTGGGTTGTGCGCTGTGCTATGACCACCAACATCGGCGCCGCTGCCGGGGATCGAGCGCCTAAGCTAGAGGATCACCCGTGTGATGGTTTGAGTTTCTAATTTTCATTAGGATTAGATATTAGTGATGGTGAATGGTTGATTTGTGATGAGATTTTGTTAAAAAGTTGTGTGTAATTTTCATGTTTTCTCTTCATTTTCACTAATTGATCACTAATTTACTACTAATCCGCTAACAATTGGAGTGTTTTACATGTTTATGTGCCTAATTAAAGGCTTGTGCATCGCTCTTACGGGTTGAAATTTTATCAATTTTGCATGATTTGAGTGATTAGAAAGTGTGTAATTATGTGTGATTTATGCTAATTTTGATGTCTAATTACTCACTAATCTTGTGTATTTTTGGTACTACACATGAATAAATCTCTAATTGGATGTTTTGCCTTCATGATTATGTGTTTGATTTGAAGAAAAATGATGCTACACATGATGCTTTGTGATAGGTGCTTGTAGGTGGAGATGCGGTGAAGCGGTTGCCTACACACACACACACACACACACACACACACACACACACACACACGTGTGTAATCGTCAATTGGAGTGGAGAAATTGACACGGTTCTTGTTGTAATGTGAGTGCATTAACCCACTTTAAAATTTGAAATTAAAGTGCAAGTTTGAGAATTGATTAGGTGCACTTAATTGGTGCAAATCTATGTGCACTAGTGTATGCCAACGTGAGGGCAAATGTAAACAAATTGGTACTTGTTTTTTGGCAATTTTGATGTTAATGTGTTTGATGCAAAACCATTGATTGATTATGGTCATTATGTTGATATGGTTTATGGTTTTTGATTGCCAATTTTACACCAAACTGCTGTCCAAATTTCGGTAGAATTGTGTGTGATTAGTTGGTGCATTTTAGGCTTAATTGTGCTTGTGTATACACACATAATTAAACTAATTGCAAGTGGAAAATTGGAGTGTTTATGATTGTATTGTGATGTTGGATTAGTGGTAAACAAGTGTATGCGTATAAATTTTCTAATTGAACTACCAATTGCGCTAATTTTTGGGCCAAAAATGGACAAAAAAGAGGTTAAAACGGGTCTTGGTTTGATTGGCAATTGATGTGTTAAACACACACACACACACACACACACACACACACACACATACACAAACATACACAAACATACACCCCTCTTTATTTTTCTTACTTTCTCTCTCTCGGATTCATACACACACACACACACACGTCCAAAAAAAATAAAAAAATTTAATTAAAAAAAAAAACGTACACACAAAAACCGCCCCCCTTTAAATATTCCTTGATTTTCTCTTTGTTTCTTTCACTCACACACCACAAAAAAAATAAAAAAAAATCCCCCATTAAATATTCCTCGACTTTCTCTCTTTGTCTCTTTTCCCTTAATCACTCCTTGATTTTCTCCTTTTGTCTCTTTGCCCTCTTTCACTCACCCACACAAAAGATCTCCATTCAACACTTCCTTGGTTTTCTCTTTGTTTCTTTCACTCACCCACACAAAAGATCTCCATTAAACACTTCCTTGATTTTCTCTTTTTGTCTCTTTCTCTCACTCGAATTTACACACACACACGTCCCAAAAAAACAAAAAAAAAACTTTTTAAATTTTTTTCCTTTGCTTCTCACACATATTCCACACGCATTACACGCCCCACATACTCAACGCTCGTGCGCATGTACACATGATTAGACACATTTAGAGCAGATACGTCTGAGAGTTAGATTGTGTCAGATTTTGCCAAATTTGAGTCCGATTGTAAGCATAAACCTTGATATAGTGCAGATTTTGATTTTAGTCTACATTCGACGAGTTGACGAGGTTTAGAGGCCTATCACACATCGAGAGCGCACATATGATGGCATGACAACTTCGTGCTCTGAGTACACATTGCTCACGCTTGTAGGTGAGCACAGAGGCCGGCCCTTTTACACGGACACATATGGACATTTCCTTGTTCAGTGCCATGCCTCCTTTGGCCCCACACAGACCCTCCAGGTAGTGCGATTCCTTCTCGACGACACGCGGGATGGCACATTTAGAGATGACTATCGCGCCACGTATGTGGTCGACCATTTGATTAGGCTAGAGGAGATAGAGCTAGTACACGTAGATGATTGCCTTGAGACCTTCGACCATCCCATGCAGGTTACATTACAGCGGGTAGGTCCTCGAGTGATCTATATAGATAGTGCTCAGCGTATATATCGATTAGAGTGTCGCACTTCTAGTAGACGCCTATCCACAGATATTGTGACACTAGTTGGCGAGCCTAAAGACAGATGCTACATGAGCACCACAGGCACTGAGCTTTACTTTTTGACTTGTGGATTTCCATATGATCCTCGATTGACCCAGAGCCCTGCTTTGAGTAGGATTGCCTCACCTCCTTTAGACACAGTACCACGACCCACATCACTCAGTAAACCACCGCCAGGATTCTCGTTGCCTAGACTTGATTTTCCGCCAAGTGTTTCGAGCTATCACGAGTCTAGAGTAATGTACACGGCGATTGCTAGCACTTTGTGTACCACTCAGAGTGAGCCGCAGATAGAGACCTAGAGCCTTCGAGAGACGTACTTTGGAGAGTCTCAACCTCGACACCTTGCACCATCTAGAGACCCATGCCAGCCTTTCATGACAGAGATTAGAGAGCATACGAGAGAGTCTATGAGGACCACATCACCCCAGTTGAGAGCACCAGAGGTAGGGCCCGGTAGCTCACCCATTGTAGATATGAGTGCCCAGACCACTGACCCCCACCCTTCAGACACTGTCCGAGACCAGAGAGACTAGGGATAGTGTTAGAAGCTGGACACACCCCACAGAGACTAACTACTCGGAGGATTATCATTTTTTTGTAATTATTCATTTATTGAGGAAACCTGATTTTTCACCTTGTAAATATTGGGACTTACAGAAGTTTCCAGATTGTATCCCAGTTTTGATAGATAGATGGAGTAGTTGGTTGATTTTGGAACTTTAGGTTTGAGAATTGTAAGGTATATATACCACTTTTTGACCTTAATGAAAACCTTTTGTCATTTTAAAAAAACAAGTTTTGAAGTTTGTGAGTGAGCGTACTGTGTACAAGAGAGAGTGTGAGCTTCATCTTGACGCTAAGTGTGCACCGGTGGTCGGAATCGAGTGCGGAGAAGTGCTGCGTGTTGCCCCCGATGAGAGTTACGCACCGATACCTACATTTCACGCGTACGGTCCGGTTTTGCGAGCTCCTTCTACGAGCTTCATTTGGTGATTGAGTGAGCATACGTTGTCTGATTTTGCATTGCAGCATATCCACGCGTTCACAATGAGTAGAACTACACATTAGACACTTTAGATTTTGGAAACAAAGACCTGCAAATTTCGACCAGACATCCTACGCGATTTTGCACCGGGTATTTTGGGTTGGGGTTTTGGTTCATAGACCTTAGGGAGAGCGACCTATTGGTGTTAGTAGGGTCTCCTTAAAGTTCTATGGTGTTTCGAGATTGTTTGATGGGTGTTCAGCTCTAGAAAGCGTTGTAGGAAGTTTCCTCTTATGCACTCTTGAAGGCTGTGACTTAGACAATTGGTAGAGACCTCTGTAGGAATTAGTTAGGAGTCGGTCGAGTGTAGGTTTTTGACACCTTATGCTTGCTTCCACGCGCCTGCGGGTCGAGATTCGTCCTTACCTGACATTATATGTTAGGTGAGTTCTCGTTGTGCTTACGTTCGTTGCGGCGTATCCGTCTAACATTGGCGCCGCAGCCGGGGACGAAAACCTTAGGTAGGTGACGGAGACTAATCCTTGAGGATAGAGATTTTTGGCTTGCCAAAAGTCTTGTTTTACATTTAGATAGGATCAGAGGGTGGAGGACTCTCTAGGTCTTAGAGGGAGTCTAGGAAGCGTGTGTCTGGCCTAGATCCTTTGACTTAGGTAGACTAAGATAGTTTAGGTAGTAGTTGAGTTCTTAAGTAGGAATTGGAGTGGTAGAAGCGGTGAGAGGAGAGCTTGAGAGTCCGGAGAGGCAAGAAAGCAACCAAAACACCATTGTCACCATTTCACATGATAAGTAGGAGTAGAGTAAGTAGGACATCACGATTCAGGATCTAGAGCATTTCATGTATGTATACTTGCTTGGTAAAGTCATCACAAGTTTGTAAAAGATGCAAAAAGACGCAAAAGTGTGTTTGAAAGCCTAAGAGAAGTCCAAAAGTTACTGTGAGTGTTTCTGATAGAGCTACAAAGCATTAGGAGCATTTCTGTCAGGAAAAAAATTAATTTCAAGTCAGGAGACGATCATACGCGTAGGATGTCTACATGCTAATCTGGTGGGAATTTTGAAATTTTGAGTTGACCAATGTGTTCAGAAGGTGGGGTTTACCCTAATTTCCATTGGAAAGTGGAAATTTGACCATATCTTGATAGGATAAGGTCAGATAGATTGAAATTTCCAGACATCTTACCCAAATTGTACCAAAACATTATTTTAAGACCAAAACCATAAGATGGCTGCATGAGCATGTCTTGCATGATATATTGAGTGACCGAGAGGGGTTTCATCTCATTTGGGTGAGAAAATTGGGTTCAAAGCAGACTTTAGCACTTTTGACTGAAAAAGGCATGAACAGCTAAAATTGGGGACTTTTGAAATCCAAACCAAAATCTAAGCATACCACTAGGTTACTGACATCAAGGGAAAGCTGTGGGTCAAGTCTGGGGTCAAACAGTCCAAAAAGACATCCTACTCGTAGGATGTCTTCTGTGTGATTTTGGACCAAACCAAATTCTGAGTATACCAAAGTGATCAGCAACCCGAGGGGAGCGTGTGTTTTGAATTTGAAGCCATTCTTATGAAAAAGACATCCTACACATAGGATGTCTAAAGCAAGAAATTGAAGCCAGATACTGACAGTGGGCATAGCAAGGTGTTGTATAGCATAAGGCAAGCCTCCTGGTCAATTTTGGTCCAAATTGGAGTTGATTAGACTGATCAAGATCAGTATCAGGCTGTCGGATCAGATTTCTGACTCATTGACCAGCTAATAGGTGTCCAAATCAAAAAGTAAAAACAGTTGTGGGCTCAGCACATCAAGGGGAAACCATAGTGCAAAAATCCAGGCAAAACAAAGCAGAAGACATCCTACGCGACATCCTACGCGTAGGATGTCTATTGAGGCCAACTGAAGAGAAAATTTGACTGGGCTTAGATAGTGAGATTCCATTTGGCTTAAGGATTCCAGAACTTCTTTCAGAAGTGAATTTGGACCTTGTTTGTCCATTTGACGAAGCAAAGACTGAATTCAAACTTTTTCGCGTTGTTGGGCGCATTTCTGACACCCCGTTTTTTGTAAATTTGTACATACGAACATGATGCCCGATGTCAAAAGGGCGTGTGGGCTTTCTTTTTGTGGGTTTTTTAGCTTTCTTTAGCAAGCACATGTACATGCACTGCAAGTCGCTAGTCTAGTGACAGCTGTTTGACTACTGTAAGTGCCCGTGAGTGAGTTTTTTGAAGCGAGCCTTGTATATAACTTAAACTCATGTAAAAACTAAAAAAAGTTCAGCCAAAGATCAGAAATTTTCAGGTTTTAGCTTGTTTTGTCTCCTTGGTGCTCTTGGATGCAGTTTTTTTGCCCCGACTAGCCTTCTCTACGTGTAGTCGTGCTGGGACAGCTCTCTGTTCGCGTCAATTTTTCTCATGGGGACGTATGGAATCAATTTTAGTCCTCTTCAACTTTCTCGCCAGTCATTTTTCAAGATTTCTCTCAAGCTTTAAAGTGCCCCAATTGGAGTTGTGCTCATCAGGTTATGACTAGTTCTCTGCAGGGTTATGGCTATGGCAGCCTAATGGCAAATTGTGGGTAGACAGATTCGGAGGGCATGTATCTATGAACTGTGGAATTGATGTTGAAGTTGTGGGTTTGTGATGTTTGATTGTGAAAGGAGAGGCTTTTGTTTTCATATGCATTGGTCGGCGTGTGCTGTAAATCCATGCTTTGGTAGGGTTTTGCTCCTATGTGACATAGTCTCTTGGGTGGGCGACGACCAGTGAATTCCCAAGGGGACTACTCTTGTTGGACTAGTGGTGTTTCAAAGGATTTTCCCAAAGATTTTGGTGTACTTTTTGTGCTCTTTCAACGCTCTTGGGTGACATCGCTATAGAGGTGTTTAAGTTTGCTTGTTTCCCAACAGTGTTTTGGTGCCCGCCACCGAGGAATTGCTTCAAGTTACCTTTAATTTACAGGTTTTGAAGACATGGCGTTTAATTTTCCGGAGTTTAGTGGGAAATCAAATGAAAGTTCCAAAGCTTTCATTGAGAGAATGGAGTTTGCTTGCCTTCTTGCTGACAAGCAAGACCCAGCGTTGGTGCTACGAATCTTCTACTTCTGTTTGAAGGGAGATGCTAGGGAATGGTTGGAAGGCTACGAAAAGGATCTACAATCAGTCCAACCTCCTCAAGTTATGACTTATGAAATGGTAAGGCATGATTTTCATTACACACTTTCAACAGGTGGAAGACCCACAAAAGGTATGGCAGTCTATTCAAGGCTTAGTACAAGATGAAGGCCAAACCATAGAAGACTTTGTCAAGGCATTCAATGCGTTATGGGCAAAGTGGTGTACATGTTTGGGGGCTGAAATTCCTCCAGCCATGTTGAAGAAGGACAGGTTTCTTGCAAGCTTGAGGAGTAACCTACGCTTAAAGGTAGAGCTTAAGCAGCCAAGGACCTTTGAGGAGGCAGTTGAAATTGCAAAGAATAAAGAGTGGAAAGCAGAGCGTCTTCATCAACTTGGAATCAATGTCGAGCCAAAGCTTGAAGTGAAAGCGGTAGAGCAACCAAGTGTCCTCATCAGGGAGCCAAGTTATGATCAACAAGCTTCTCATGATGTGAATGCCTTTCGCAAGGAGATGCAAGAGGTTGTAGGTCTTATGAAGAATCTTAGTGTGCATATGATGGGAGGTGGAAGAGGTCAGAGTTATGGATATGGACGCGGTTATGGAAGCAATGAGGGTTATATAGGTGGTAGAGGAAGAGGCATGGCTGGAAGAGGGGATACATTTCAATGATACAATTGTGGTGAATGGGGTCATAAAAGCCCTCAATGTGACAAGCCAAAGAGAATGGGTGGCGACATGTTTCCTCTTCCTCCACAAATTCCTTCTTGAGCTCAAGATTATGGTATTGAGATTAAAGGGGAAGCAGGACCAAGTGGATTGACAGCGGAAGAGAAGGGCAAAACAAAAGTGGTAAGCATAATCCATTTGGAGAAGAAAGAAGATGATTTGGGAGCTATGGTCATGCCTGTAGGTAAGAGGGTTACAAGAGATCATGACATGAGTGATGCAAGTCCCAGCCATAAAAGAGAGAAACAGGTTGAAACAGGTACAGGTAAAGAGAAGAAGAAGAGAAAGCCTAGGAAACAGTGAGAGTCCTATCTTTGAATGAGCTACCTGATATATGCCCTACTATGGATGCATGGCATAAGAGGAAGTGCATTGGAGAGGCTTATATTGATGGAGGTGCCCAGGTATGTGTTATAACTCAAGCTTGTGTATCAAAGTTGGGACTCAACATGGTGAAGAATTCATGTTTTCTCATAAAGCTTGCCAACCAATCAAGGGTGAGGTTCTTGGGAGTTGTAAAGGACTTGGAAGTGGATGTATTTGATGTTAAAGTGCTGGTCAATTGCCATGTTATGCCCGCAGGTATTGGTGCTTTCCCTCTCATCCTTGGAAGACCATGGTTACAGGCAACCAAAGCTATAGAGGATTGGGGACATGGTACCATCACTCTCTACAATAGAAGGGGTGATAAGAAGAGGTTTGACATGGCTAGAAAGCAATCTTCGAATGCTGATTTTGATGAGAAAAGTGATGAAGAAGAGTCCTCAAGTGAAGAAGAAGACAATGGGGATGATGGCAGTGAAGTAGAAGATAGCAACGATAGTGATCTAGATGTTTCCTCCTTGTTTCTTGAAGAAGAGCATGATGAGAAACAAAGATTTATTGGCCTTATGGAGATAGAGGATATCTCTGGTCCTTATGAGGAAAATGAAGAGTTGATGCAACCCAAAGTTCAACCTAATGTCAAACAGGAGCTGATACAAGGTATGTTGTCTCCCGACTTGACTAGTCATGAGAAGAGTGAGTACCTACATATGATACAACAATTTCCCCATTTATTCATCACTTCTTATGAGGAAATTAGAGGCTTTAAGGGAGATGAAATCCACATTCCAATCAAGGAAGGAGCTCAGCCCGTACGCCAAAAGCTAAGGAGAATGGAAAAGGTACAACTTAATGCTTTAAAGGAAGAGGTAGACAAGCTTCTTGAAGCAGGTTTCATATGTCCTGTGAGCACTGCAGAATGGGTGAGTCCTGTTGTTGTCACACCCAAGAAGGATGGAAAGTGGAGGATATGTGTTGATTTTAAGCCTCTAAACCCAGCCATGAAGAGGGATCCATACCCTCTTCCTTTCATAGATGACATATTTGATTCTATTGCAGGGCATGAGAGGTATAGCGTATGTGATGGATTCTCTGGATATTTTCAGCTCACCTTGGCTTTAGAAGATCGAAAGAAGACCACATTTATCACACCATGGGGATGCTTTTGTTATTGTGTGCTTCCTTTTGGTCTTATGAATGGCTGTGCGTGGTATCAAAAGCGCGTCAACAAGCTCTAGAAAGGATCATTGTGCAAAGCTTGGGATGGCATTGAAGCAATATGATGAAAGTGGAGGTCAACTCAACCCAAAGAAGTGTCATCTTGCTCAACCAAGAGTGAATTTTTTGGGGCATATGATCTCAGAGAATGGGATTGAAGCGGATCCTGACAAAGTGAAGGCTTTGGTGCTCCTCCCATCACCTAAAGATACAAAGCAACTTTCTACTTTTATTCAAAAGGTGAAGTATATGGCAAGGTTCATTCCTTTGTCCTCTCAACTTCTTTATCCTCTACAACAAGTAGCAAGGTTGGATCCTCTACAATGGACAAATGAATGTGAAGAGGTTTTCCAAGGTATCAAAGAGGTTCTTGGTTCTCTTCCTGCTATGCAAGCTCCTAATTGGGATAAGGAGTTTTATGTGAATCCATTAGTAGGTGAGGATGCTATTGGAGCTATGCTTCTTCAACGAGGTAACATTTCTCACTACATGAAGCCTATCTATTGTGCTAGCAGGGTGAAGCTAGAGGTGGAGAGAGGCTATACTGAGGTGGATCTCATTATGGTAAGCGTGATTTATACATGTAGAAGGTTTAGGCACTACCTTCTCCCTAAACCATTCACATTCCTCACTAGCTACACTTTTCTACCTCAATTGGTGAATAGCCCTACTTTGTCAAAGAGGCTCATGAAGTGGATTGTGGAGCTATAGGAATTCCAATTCTCTTTTCTTGTTGAGGAGAGTACAAGGGCTACATTTGCTAATTTGCTTACCTATAAGGAAAGCCCTCTTCTTCTTAAGGAGGATGCATTGAAGAAGCAACACATGGAAGCTCCTGACATAGACAATGACTATCTATTGTTTTTTGATGGCTCTTACAGGAAAGCGCATGGTGAAGCTTCAGGAGGTGTGGTAGTTTATGATCCTCAAGGTGCTTTTGTAACTAAAAGGATTTTGAAGCTTACCGCACAAAGCAACAATGAAGCGGAGTATGCTACTTTGGAGAAAGGTCTCAATCTTTGTCTTGAGCTTGGCATCCATCGTGTGAGGGTAAGAGGTGATGCTCTTTTGGTGGTTAAGCAAGTACTTGGGGTGTGGAAAAGTAAGAATCCAAGGCTGAAAAATATGTGTTTTCAAGTGAAGAATCTGCTTAAGCATTTTGAAGCTTGGAGTTTAAGGCATGTGGACAGGTCTCAAAATGAAGAAGCACATGGTGCAGCGCAAGCTTCAATTGGGCAATTGTATGTGATAAGGGCTGATTCTCCTCTTTATTTGGGAAGGGAAGATTTAGAGAAGGAGGAAGAGTTTCTACAAACAGGTATGCTTCCATCAGAGTTGGAAAAGACAAAAAAGTATGCCTTCCTACGTCGTGCCAAAAGGTATGTGCTACTTGGTGATGCCTTGTATATGAAGGGGGCTGATCTTGTGATGAGAAAAGTGCCTTGGAAAGAGGAAATTTACAAAATTTTAGAGGAGAATCATGAGGGTTCTTGTGGTGGTCACTTTGCTGCAAAGATCACTTTGCATAAAGTCTTGAAGGAGGGTTATGTGTGGCCAAGTGTTCAACGTGATGTTCATCATTGGTGAAAGTCTTGTAAAGAGTGTCAAAGTATGGAAAATAGGGTTCTCAAATCAGAAATTAGAGGCACCATTGTGGCTTATGATGTGTTTGAGAAGTGGGGTATTGATGCAATAGGTCCTTTACCTATGACAGCTAGAGGCAAATGTTACATACTTACTGCTGTTGACTATCTATCCAGGTGGGCCGAAGCCAAAGCTGTTAAGCACATCACGAGTAAAGATGTTTCCTTATTTATATATGAAGATATTTGCTGCAAATTTGACATGCCATTGGAGTTTATTTCTGACAAGGGTCCAGGTTTCAAGGGAGAGTTGGTAGATTATCTATGTGAAAAGCTTCATGTGCATCGCATGTTTACTACTCCATATTATCCCCAATGCAATGGCATGAATGAAAGGTTTAATGGAGAGCTCATAAGGATGCTTACAAAGATGACAAGAAACAATGTGAAGACTTGGGATTTAGAGCTACCTTGTGCTCTATGGGCTTATAGGACTGCCATCAAATCAGGTACTGGTTTTTCTCCCTTCCATCTAGTTTTTGGCAAAGAGGCTTTACTTCCTATTGAGGTGGAGATACCATCCTTGAAGATGATGCTAAAGCTTGACGAAGAGCCCAAGGATGCATTCAAGGAAAGACTTTTATATTTGCAATGCGTACAATTGGATAGGGTGTTAGCTTTTGAGCATTATGAGCAGGTCTTGAAGAAGAATCAAGCAAAGGCAAATGAGAAGGTAAAGAACAAGGACATCAAGAAGGGTGACATGGTGCTTCGTTACAATAGTAAGCTTGATAGCACTTTTAAAAAGAAATTTCAAATCAAGTGGCAAGGTCCTTTCTTGGTCTTAAATAGGTTTCCAAATGGCACATATCAGCTTGCTGACTTGGATGGTACCCCACATAAAGCACGTGTGAATGGCTACAGGTTGAAGAAATATACTGCAAGGTTGATGACTGTGATTGAGGATGAGCCTTCTTTTGAAGAATTTTCTGATCATGTTTCTAATGATGGAGATGAAGTGAAGACTCTCTCATGTGGTTTACAAGATCTCTTTTGTGCTGCTGATCATGAATGATCTAGCAGGCTAGGGTGTGGCAAACTATGTTGGGCGCATTTCTGACACCACGTTTTTTGTAAATTTGTACATACGGACATGATGCCCGATGTCAAAAGGGCGTGTGGGCTTTCTTTTTGTGGGTTTTTTTAGCTTTCTTTAGCAAGCACACGTACATGCACTGCAAGTCGCTAGTCTAGTGACAGCTGTCGGGCTAGTGTAAGTGCCCGTGAGTGAGTTTTTTGAAGCGAGCCTTGTATATAGCTTAAAATCATGTAAAAACTAAAAAACGTTCAGCCAAAGATCAGAAATTTTCAGGTTTTAGCTCGTTCTGTCTCCTTGGTGCTCTTGGATGCAATTGTTTTGCCCTGACTAGCCTTCTGTACGTGTAGTCGTGCTGGGACAGCTCTCTGTTCGCGTCAATTTTGCTCATGGGGGCGTATGGAATCAATTTTAGTCATCTTCAGCTTTCTCGCCAGTCATTTTTCAAGATTTATCTGAATCTTTAAAGTTCCCCAATTGGAGTTGTGCTCATCAGGTTACGACTAGTTCTCTGCAGGGTTATGGCTATGGCAGCCTAGTGGCAAATTGTGGATAGACAGATTCGGAGGGCATGTATCTATGAACTGTGGAATTGATGTTGAAGTTGTGGGTTTGTGATGTTTGATTGTGAAAGGAGAGGCTCTTGTCTTCATATGCATTGGTTGGCGTGTGCTGTAAATCCATGCTTTGGTAGGGTTTTGCTCCTATGGGACATAGTCTCTTGGGTGGGCGACGACCAGTAAATTCCCAAGGGGACTACTCTTGTTGGACTAGTGGTTTTTCAAAGGATTTTCCCAAAGCTTTTGATGTACTTTTTGTACTCTTTCAACGCTCTTGGGTGACATCGCTATAGAGGTGTTTCAATTTGCTTGTTTCCCAACAGCGTAAATTGACTAACATCCGAGGGAAGTACAGTTCGAGATTGGCAGACCTAATCCAGAACATCAGCATTGTATAAAATACAATAGTGGTTGAGATTAACTCTCCAGTTATACCAATCATTACTAAGATAACCTCTAGCAGATAAATGCTTTGATTCAATTGCCGAAATTAAACGCTGGTGTACAGGTATATTTAGCAACAAAGCAAGAAGTTGTGCGGAAATTGATACTTTGCCAGGTGAGTGGTTGGATTTGTGATAAATTGCATTGATAAGTTTGATGAATTTAAGATCAAGAAGATACATTGTTAGAGACTAGAAAGTGGCAGGTGACCAAGGTAGCTTAGTGTCCACCGAGGAGAGTGTAACTCAGGCAAGGCTAGATCCACTAGCACCGATTATTGATGAAGGTAGTGATACTGACACTTCGTCAGACAAATCTTTATTCATGATGGGTAGTCAATAGCCAGGAGGTTTTACCTATGACGGACCAATGCCAAGAGGAAGCACCTCCCTAAATCCATTGAATGATTCCAAACTCACCGCCGTGATCTTCTTAGAGGGAACAAACTCGAGGGGAGCCCTAGTCTATTCTGACTATCGAGGACGCAAGTGCATTTGTATTGAAGAGAGGCCGGCTCAGAGATTGGAGATAATCCGAGTCTATGATGATGGAGATAGATTCCGAGACGAAAGGGGGAACCACTATCTGATAGTTAGTAACCCTGAAGATTACAACAGATATGGAGATAACGTGGCGAAAGGGAAAATGGTTTCAGAAGCAAAACAACCGCCACCAAACATTGATTGGCCCGGAGCTATTTTTATGTATGATAAGAAAACAACCAGGGTTCCAACTTATAATGAGAACGTGGGAATCTACAAGCATGAGAGTGAGGGTATAGTGGCTTATTTTTGCATCAAAGAACCATACGTAAACGAATTAAGGAAAGACAAGGTTCTTTACTTATTCTCTTATGAAAGTGCTTTGGGGAAGGGTATAGTTTTTGTTGATAGATACGGGCGAGAATACCAACCTATTATCCTAGAGGAGGTATAAAGGGCAACAGGTCCAAGAGCATCAGTATATGCCCCTGAGGAAGTGCCAAGAGCCACCTACACCCCAAGTAAGTCGACCAATCCTTTTTCTGATGAGTATGACGCTACCTCACATTCCACCCGACCGTAGGCATTCAACAGCCAAAACCCACCAGCAAACAAGCCATCATTGCAGGCATGGCTTCGACAGAGTGCAACATTGGAACAAGACCAAAATCAAGATGGTTATCAGGCCACACGAGGGCTAAGGGATTTGCAAGAACCGCCACTCTATTCCACGTATCAAGGAGAGAGTAAGCCAAAGACTCAAGGGTCAACAGAACCTGGATGGCCACCCATAGAACGCGTTCGAAGAGATGAACCATCTCTGGCGAGAAGTGTTAGAAATTATGGCTTAGGAGCATCATTGGGAGAGGAACCAGTCTATCACAGAAGACCTGAGGAGGTATATCGATTAGGATGTGGAGATCCAATGATGAGGTTTGTAGACCATCGGAGAATCAGACCTTCTCAAGTGCAAAAATGGGTAAACAAGAAATACACAAGAAGCAAGAGACCCAAGAGATCATGTAGCAGCCTTTGTGCGTGTGATTAGATCAGAAGAGGTGTTAGACTTTCCTACCCAATTTGTAGGGTTTGGACTAATCCTAGAGGATGACGTTGCCACTTGGTTTGACTTTGTAGAGCGTAGAGACTTTGAGTCTATGGAAGAAGTGTTTGATGAGTTTATCGAGGAATTCTCACAAAGGGGGATAGCTCATAATACCGTCTCACAAATCCATAAATTCAAATAGAAAGATGGGGAATCTGTACGAAAGGCAGCCCTAAGACTAAAAAGATATGTTAAGTTCTGTCTTGTGGAAGAACTGCCAACTCAGTCCAGACTTATGCATATTCATCCGAGGACTAAGGAATGTTGATCTCCAGAAAGACTTACGTATGAAGAGGAGCACGATGTTGAATGAGTTGACTAAGGAGGCTCTTTACCTTGTGGACAATTGTGCGGTCTACAAAGAGGGGGAGTTCAAGGACCTTGAAGACGATTCATCTTCACAACAAAGTGGGAGCAAGTCTTCTAAGACAGCACCGAAAGGAGAAGTAGCTGTAAACCAAGAGTAGCTTGTAGATGAAGTTCTAAAAAAGATTAACTTGTACTCCAAACCCCAGGCTAAATAGCCCAAGTGGTGTGCTATTGAACAAAAATGTACAAACCATGGGACAGAGGAATGTTATTATAACAAGGGATATGTGAGAGAGAGACCTTACGCTCGCGAAGCTCCAGTAGCTTCTCCTCAAGTTCCACCGATGCCTAGGTATCAAGCAGGCAACCTACCAGGACCTGTAGGTGTAGAAAGACCACAACCGGTGTTGGGGCAACAACCACCCCTACCAAGATTACGACCAGTTGGTATAAGATACACACCAACCGTAACCGAATCAAAAGATAAGGCTTTGGTGCCTATGCATGCATATTATGAAGATCCCAATGGATATGCGGAAAAGTCTATCTATTATCCACCAGAAGAACCCTCGACACCAGAAGCATGGAGCATGATAGGAAGTATAGGACCACCAATAGCTACACAGGCATCAGGATAAGAGAGATATAACTTGGATGAATGAACACTGTTGTTCATAGACAATGGCTGCATGGGTGGACAGAGACATGCATCCCAACAAAGAGGAGCTCAAGGAGTACCTCAACAACCCAAGGGACCCTGCTACAAGTGTGGTGGAGACCATTGGCTAAGAGACTGTCCTCATGATGAAATCATTAGAGTCAACGCGTATTGCAACGAGTGTGGAGTTACTCATTTGATTCCCGATTGCCCTAAAAACCCGAGCAAAGGAGAAAAAACCACCTTGAACATGCTAGAAACAGTACCTTCCAGTGGAGGGTCATAGAATAAAACAATCATACCTATTCAGGTAGTAACGCGATCCCAAGCTCATAGAATGACGAACCAACCCATAGTTGAAGAGCCAAAAACCGATGCCCAAAGTTCAGAAATGAAAAATCAGAGAAGCACTTGGAAAGATAAAAAGACGCGTATGAAAGACAAGAACGAACGAGAGCAAACAGCTCTATCTGAGGATAGATTAGAGAGGTTAGAGGATCTAGCTAGCCTAAGCTCACACACCACGGCAACCATAGCACCCAAGGAAATAGCAGAGCCCAAAAGTGCAGGATTAGGAGGATCTGTAGTGGCAGACAAGGTAAATGAGCAGTTGGATGCGCTTCTAAAGGCTTATGAAGCCAGACTCAAAAAGAACCAAACCCAGGAGCAAAGGTGGATGACTTATCCATATGTAGAAATAGAAAAAAAAAGGTTGGAAATGTGTAAAAAGATGATCGAAATAGCTCAATCATTGATGGAAGACCCGCTAGGTAAACTTGCAAATTGGCATGAGGCACCGGCTCCAACCCCTATCCAACCAACTTTAGAGGAACATGTAGAAACAAAGGAAAGACTCACTAATGCCTATGAGTCTAGAGGAGAGTCTATCATAGTGCCAAATACAACAGATGAGGCAAGTGACGGGTTCCAGCCTAAAACATTGACAGAAATGGGTAAGGACTGTAACGGTCCAGACGATTTGTGGAAGCAAATCCGTGAGGCCAACGAGGATAATAGGATGAGTAACAGCATGAATAGCACGAGAAAAGAAAATAATGTAACCTTACCTCCTATTGAAGAATTTGAGGCAAGGTCACAAATGAACTTTGAGATACATTCACAAGGGGGAGACCAAAGATCAATTAGTTCAAGGCACAGCCAACCAGACTCGCTGAGAACTTTATCCTATTACCTAGGAGAGTATGAAGCCAAGTCAAAAGTGAGAGCAATCCCATCTCAAAGACTTTCTTCTAAAAAAGTGATGGATTCATAAGGATTGATTGAGTTATTGTCCACACCTGTGCACAGCATGCACAATCACATTAGCAGAACTCCTAAGGTTACGGCCAAACATGTGGACCACAGTAGGTAAATGCCTAGAAAATTTTGGAGTGAAAGACCCCACCTTGAGGCTACAGGAAGGGATCAGAGAGTTGGACAGACCTCAATTAAACACTAGGCCAGTACCATTAAACAAGGTTGGAGAGTATTGTGAGGGAGAAGATGGAAACACCATGCTACCAGTAGAATTCCAAGGAGTAGTTTCCAAAGATATTCTTGACAGTGGAGTGGGAGTTGCTATCGCCACCAAGGAAATCCGGAAAGAATGGGAAAAACCAGCTTTAAGGGCTACCAGAATGAAATTGCAATTGGAAGATGGGTTCATGGAGAAGCCTCTAGGACTCTTAGAAAAATTGATTGTCACTTCGTGCGGGATCGAGTCTGAGCATACATTTACAATAGTCGATTTCGACAAAAAGAACAATTATGAGATCATCTTGGGAAGACCATTCATGCGACAATTGAATATGGTCCAAGATTGGGGTTACGACCACATATACCTCATACATGGCGAGACAACAACTAAAATACACCTGAAAGACCATAGTTACAAAGATGTGAACCAAACACCTGTGGAAGAGTTTGATTCAGCTACAGTAGCAGGATCGAAACTGTACTCCCAGCATGGTTAGGGCAACAAAAAGAGCTGTGGATGTGCGGAGCTTCACATTGTGGAATCTTAAGAAGAGAGGAATGCGTCTTAGAAAGAGCAATTGAGGACAAGGAGTATATTCCAGAACCTTTTCGTGAAGATGCCTTGGAACCTCTAGAATGGGAACACATACTAGCAACATTGGATGTCTGTACCATTACAGATAATCCAACAATTTTTTTTTGCGATAAGGATGGCTATGAGGACAAGGAGTATATTCCAGAACCTTTTCGTGAAGATGCCTTGGAACCTCTAGAATGGGAACACATACTAGCAAAATTGGATGTCTGTACCATTACAGATAATCCAACAAAATTTTTTTGCGATAAGGATGGCTATGATGTGCTACCCTACTACATGGTACACATTATACCAGGAGAAGATGAGACGATAGAACCACCGGGACAAGAAGAGTTTTATAACTCCTCTGAACATCTGGAAGTAAACGATGATGCAGATAATGAGTGTTCAGGCACCTCAAGTGAGCGTGGAAGGGAAACCGAGAATATCAAGTTTTATGATTATGCTAATCAACACCCTAGACTCCAGGAACGATATAGGAGGAAACGAGTAGGAAACAAAGTGAGAGAGAAATTGATGCCCATGATAAAAGGTAAAACTCACTATCTGATGCTTGTGAAAGCAGAGGATTGTGTAAAAGATAAAATATCAGGAAGATTCTCAAAAGATCAAAGAGAAATAACGCGAGAGGAAATAAAACAGGAACGAAAAGCTAAAAAAGAACAAAATCCCAAAAATCTCAAAAATGAAAAAGAGAAACAACAAAAGACCAAGAGTGGACCAAATTGGAGTGCAAACAGAAATACCAAGAACTGAAACGGTCTTTACATGAGATATGGACTATTGAAGAAGATAGTGATGGTAAAGGGGAGTCCGAAAAGGGAAACATGAATGTACCATCACACTATCGGAAATTACCATCCAGGACAGAAAAATCATAATGACACCACCAGTTAGGGAAAGAACCAACCAAGAATCTTACGATGGGCAAGAAAATGCAAAAAGGATAGACCTTGCAGAACCAGGTGAAAAGCCTCAGCCGTTCTATATAGCAAACGATTTAGAGCCTGAAGAAGAAGAACGACTAACCCAACTTCTCAAGAAGTAAAAAGATGTTCTTGCATGGTCCTATAAAGACCTCAAAGGAGTTGATCCATAGATATGCCAACATACAATTCCTTTGAAATCAAATGCAAAACCTAGCAAACAACGTCCTTATACTTATAATGACACATTTGCTAAACGAATCAAAGAAGAGATTGATAAGCTGATGGAAGGAAGCTGAATTCATCTATGAGATTGAACATACAGATTGGGTGTCACCCATTATGGTAGTTCCCAAAAAGAACAGAAAGGTAAATGCGTCCACCATAAGGGATAATTATCCTTGGCCGGGAAACGGGCTTATTCCTTTCTGTATTGGTTTTTAGGATACAACCAACTTGCAATAGCAAGAGAGGATCAACACAAAACAGCGTTTGCCATAGAATGGGAAATTTATGCGTATCGAGTTATGCCATTTGGCTTAACTAATGCCCCAGCTACCTTCCAAAGGTTAATGACGCACGCGTTCAAAGAATACCTAAGAATATTCTTAGAAATTTACATGGATGATCTTTGTGTACACTCTCTTCTACGAGAGGAACATATTGACCATTTGCAAAAGGTATTTGAAAAATGCAGGACATATCGAATCTACCTTAACCTGGAAAAGTGTATCTTTATGGTTAAGCAAGGCCGCATCTTAGGACACATTGTCTCAAGAAATGGCATAATCACTGATCTAGACAAAGTCAAAGTCATTGTAGACCTACCCAGGCCTACTAATGCTAAACAAGTGCAATCCTTCATGGTTATCGCACAACCTCTGTATCGTTTGCTAGTTAATTTCGATTGGACCGAGGAGTGTGAAACTTCATTCCAAAAGCTGAAGGAAAACCTTATATCAACACCTGTACTTAAGGCACCTGATTGGGAAAAGATATTCCATGTTCACATTGATGCTTCTGCATATGCAATCGGAAGTATTTTGGCTCAACCTGGAGACGGAATAATGGATTTTCCACTTTGTTATGCAAGCCGACAGTTGAACAGTGCAGAAAAGAACTACACAACCACCGAACGAGAAGGGTTAGGAATGATTTATGTTGTAAATAAATTTCGGCATTATTTGCTCGCAAAAAAATTTGTGTTCTTTACAGATCATCAAGCTCTTTTGTATCTGGTAAATGAACCATGCAATACAGGGAGAATTGTACGCTGGTTTATTATATTGTTGGAGTTTGACTTCACAGTGGTGGTCAAAAAGGGTAAAACTCATCTACGAGCGGATCATCTTTCAAGGATACACAACGGGGAATCTCCTGAAGGAGTAGATGATGACATACCAGATGCTTATCTTTTCAATGTTGAAATGGTACCCAAATGGTCCTAGGAAATTGTTAGCATTCTTTCCTTTGGAAGTAGATTTGATAATACGGAGTACAGATCCAAAAAACAAACAATTCGACAAATAAAAAACTTCCAGTTGATAGCAGGACGGCTGTATCATTTAGGATTGGAGCAAATCGTACGATTATGTATAAATCCGGAAGAATACGAGTGCTACCTTGAAGAAGAACATGTCCAGGATTGTGCATTTCATTGTTCAACAATGAAAACACACCAGAGACTGAAACAGTTAGGGGTTTATTGGCAAACTATGTATGCGGACACACATTATTATGCTACCAAATTGTACTATATATAGTGCCAAAAGACCAGTGGATCACACAACATTGTTTCAGGTAAACATTGCACCTGCATGGAGTCAATATATTCTTGATTTCTTAACCACCAGGACGTTTCCTGAGAACTTAACAAGAGCTGGGAAAAAAGATTTAGAGCTGGAAGCCCGTGACTGTTAGATAATTGGGAACCAACTCTATAAGCGAGGAAAGGACAATCAAATTAGAATCTGTGCAAGTGAAAGCGAATACCTGCTGATTCTAGAGCATGCACATAGCGGAATAAGTGGAGGCTATTTTTCGGGTGATAAGACGGCAAAAATTGTCTGAACGCCAGGAATATGGTGGCCTACATTGCACATGGATGCGGAAGAGTTTGTAAAGCATTGTGACGCATGTCAGCGCACCAAGGTGCCGATAAAGAGAGATGAGATGCCACTACGGCCAATGATGAGAGCAAGAGCATTTGTAAAATGGGGCATTGATTTTGTGGGACCTATCTCACCCCCTGCATATCGCACCTATACCCAATATATCATTGTGGCTACGGACTATCTCACAAAACGGGTGGAAGCCAAGGCAACGCAAAAAGCAGATACACGGACCACTGCACAATTTTTGTATGAGAATGTTTTTGTACGGTACGGGTTACCTATAGAAATTGTCAGTGATCGTGGCACACATTTTCTTAATGAATTCATTGAACATCTGCTAGAGGAATTCATGGTCATACATAGGAAATCTGCTCCATACCATCCACAGGCAAATGGACAAGCTGAGGCCACAAATAAAACACTATGCACAGTTCTCACTAAGATAGTGTCAGAGTCAAGAACATATTGGGATCAACAGCTACACTCAACACTATGGGCATACAGGATAGCTTACAAAACATCAATAGGAACAACACCGTACAACATGGTGTTTGGCTTAAATGCTATACTACCCATAGAGTTTTTAATTCCAACTCTACGAGTAGCGAAACGCTTAGAATGGACACGGCATGATCTCTCTTCAAGAATAGATGATCTTGAAAAGCTAGATGAACTCCGCTCTTCTTGAGAGCTGTAGCTTCAATCTATGCTAAAAAGAGAAGACAAAAAGAGTTTTTTGACAAGCATGTGCGCACTAAAGAGTTCAAAACAGGTGATTATGTACTTGTTTATACTTTGAAGCAACATGCCTAGAAACTTAAAAAGCGAGGGATGGGACCCTTTGTGATTAGTGATCTATCACAAAGTGGAGCTGTCAAGCTTGCTACATTAGCAGGTGAAGAAATGCCGAACTGGATTAGTGGATGTCGACTGAAGAAATATCATCTACCACTCACACAGGAAATGCTCCAAAAAATTCATCAAGAAAAACAATGAATGAAGGAAAAACAGAGAGTACGAGAGGAAGCTCAAGCAGAATCAAAGGAACGCATTGCAAAACAAAGACTTCTGCGACAACAACAACAAAGTGGAGCACCATTGCGAATCAATGCCATTCGACTAACGAAGTTGGATGAAGACACAATGGAGCCAATAATTGCAGTCAAAGTGGGAAGCAATCAAGTTGAATCGACGGCATTGCTTGATTCTCGAGCTCAAGCAAATTTGATCTCTTATGGATTATACCAACAGCTCAAATCCATAGGTCAACTTCATCCTACTCCTCAAGTGTTGGAAAGTAGTACATCACACCCATTGAAAACATTGGGATGGACTATATTGCATGTACAAATACATCAATATATTTACCCACACAAATTCTATGTGGTGGAGGTTGAAAACACACAACACCCAATGATGTTGGGACAAAACCTTGGCAAAAAGAGTACAATGTGCAGATAGATTGGGAGGCAAAAACAGTCAAAATTCAGCATGCCCAAGAACAACAAGTGACAGCCTTTGCTCAGCAATACCGGAATAATCAGCTGCGAGCAATGCAATCATTGAAAAAAGATCCAAAAGCAAGAATGCCACCAAAGAACAACATGATACCCGAGACCCACAGATAGGTAAAAGCAAACCATGCTGACTACGTACATACGAAGTCACCGACCGCAGTGCAAAGATCTAGGTTACCAAAACAATAGAAACAAGTATGGATGCGGAAGGATAGAAATGACATGGCAGACAAACAACAATGCAACGAAAGAATTCAACCGAAGCAGATAGTTCAACCAAAAACCATGGGCATAAAACATATATGGATCCCAAAGAAAATGCTCAGCAACAACTCAAATGTCACTAGCATTGGGATACCCAAGAAAAAGCAAAAGAAACTCCCTTCAGTACAAGTAACAACGGAAGTTAGACAGCTGCATTTGAAAAAGGACAGCCGACTTATGTGGATGCCAATCAGCAACAAAACAATGGCAACAAAAGAAGTAGCAAAACATCTGCAAAAACCGGCAAAAAAAAAGACCACTGGAAAGCAAAGGAAATACGGTCCACGGCCATTCCGGCCAAGCCAATCCTCTCCATAGAAACAACTACGGCTATATCAACAGTAGCGGCAAAGCAATTGCCTGTGGCAAAAAAGACAATTAAACAAAGAGCAGTAGAGTTACAGCTGTTACTTGCAAAGAAAATAGGAAACCTCGACGGCGAATGCCAATAAGCATCTTGCTTATTCCCTTCTCTTGCACATCATTAATTTTTACATGCATTGACCAAGTATGCATAAATTAGGGCCACATTAATTGGCCAAGCATTAGCACAAAATTTTCAACCTATGCACGGCACATTAATTTGGGAGGCATTCTCAAATGCGGAACCAATAGCAGAAAGAGCAAAAAAGGACATGATTTTTGACTATTTTAAGGGTTGTTGTTTGATTGCGAAATTTTCTGGACTAACCCAAGTACATATGCCCATATACAACATATATCTACAGGTATATGGGGCCAAACGCCAAATCAAGCCCTTATGTGTGTGTATATAAGTAGAAATAGCCATTTTTCGGACAAAATATTGGTAAAACGGAGAAATCCGGCCATAAAAATTGCATGTGAGTGTATATAATGTTTTGCGGTGATGTTTGTTATTTATTAGGATTTTTTGGATTTGATTTTCTATTTTCCTTTTAATTTTACTAATTTTCGGCAAAAAAACTTCAAAAATACAAAAAGTAGGTGAAAAACGGTCGTAATGAAAAACAAAAAATATGGGGATGATTAGTGACAATAGGACAACCTATGGTAAAGTGGGGGGGCAACTATGAGACTGGAGCGGAAAGCGTGTTTTGGCCAGGTTTTGACCGAAATGCCAAAATTTTGGTAAAACAGAGCAAATGGAGTCCAAATCAAGAAATTTTTGAGCCTAAACCACATCTCGCAAGAAGATAGGAGCTCATATCAAATTTCATGAAAAGTGGTTCGGGGACCTTCATTATAAGAAATTTTCACCTCATTTTTAGCTCATTTTCACTATTGACTTTGTGGAGAGAGCTTCTGCCACCTAGAGCGGACGCACCTTCCAACAGCTTCTACGACGCGCACGACTACCCGACAAGCTTCAGACATGAGACGTAGGCTCACCACCTTGAGCTTTTCGCGCATGTTTGTCGTTTTGTCGCGAAAACTAGCGTAGGGTTCACACACAAAGCGGGCTGTAGAGACCTACAAGTAGAGGCGGCGACCTAATGGCTAACCCAAAAGCAACAAGACTTCATCGGCAGCTTACCCTAGCATAGGAGACCAACCCTGGATGTCCAAAGGCAATAGAAAACCATCGGGAAAAACCCTAATTCCTAGAATCCCGCAAGAGGCCACCAAATGGGAAATCGGTGAAAAGACGACCAAATGCTACCAAAGTTCATGGGTAGGAGCATCTTGACATGCTCGACAAGTCTATGTGACCCGCATGACCAAAAAGTGACTCGAAGCAGCACTAAACTTCAGAAACGGCATCAGACACACAAAGCGCCAAATTGCTCTCGCGGCCAAACCGCATGCCCGTTTGCCACCGAACTTCACGAGGGGCTTTCCTAAATCATCAACAACCAAGTCCTATGGTGATAGACCACCACAAATCATTGAAGATATGTAAACGCAACCACAGGTGCTTCTAGAGCGACAAATTGCCAAATAAAGCTCCGATGAAGCCAAAGTCGACAAAAACCATACGGCAAGGTGTTTACCGCTGGGTCAACAACACAACATAACTCAAGTTTCGTACCATAGTCTTTTCTTTTGTGAGTTATGAAATGCTGCGGATTATGGCTATAAACGTCATTTGTAATGAGTAGTTATTCTAGTTTCAGAAGCCGGGGTGCAATGGCACTTCTAGATTGTAAATACAAAGCCATTTGACCCTTTCAACCCCATTTTTGGTTAAACCTAAGGTAGCCTTAGTATATAAGGTACCTAGGTCATTTTGTAAAAGGGGACTTGAATCATAATCAAAACTTTAGTGCTGCCGTCTGTTGTGTGTGAGAGAGAAAGAGAGTGAGTGTGAGCTTTATCCTCTCGCTACGCCCGGCTCGCTCAACACATTGGAGATCCGACTACACCATTGTTGTAGGCTCGAGGAGAGCTACACGACAACGCCAAGCATTCCACGCGAGACAAAGCGCACACGTCGAGGCATCTACGAGCTATTTGTGGTCATAAGTGTATCAAACGATGTCTGTTTTCTGCATGCTAGTAGTCTATAAAATCGTGGCGACATAAGCTACGCATAGGTACTCATAAATTTTGAGTTTCGGGCACTTTCAAAATTCTTCTCTGTCATCCTACGCGTTTTCCGCAGACGGGTTTAGAGTGAGGGTTTTGAGTGTATAAGCGTAGGGACAGGTGTATCCTAGTGAGGGAATGATGTTCCTTAAGTTTCGTACGAATCTGACATGATTAGGTGAGTTACCTTCCGTATGTGTGTATGTAGCTAGGTGGTGTAGTTGAGAGCAGTGAGGTTCTTGATTGTGGTTTAGTTGGCCTTCCAGAGTGTTGTATGTGTAGGATGTTCTCAGCTTGATAAGCTAAAGAGATTTCCTTCGTGTGCCTATTGTGTCATCTGTGTCCTCGATTGACATTATTTTGATCTAGGTAGTGTTTGAATGCACTTCATGGGTGTGTGAGTGGCTCCCGCAACATTGGCGCCGTTGCCGGGGACACAAGGACCTAAGTAGTTTTCCTACTAACACTCATGTGATGGTTGCTTGATTTAGTTTCGGCTAAAGAAAGCGTTTTTCTTAAGTTGATCCGGAAGAGGATATTCCTATTACCATATACATGTGGTAGTGATGTGTGTGAACACACTAGGACCTCCGGGGAATTTTTTCCCTCTTTAGGAGGTTTTTTCCCCCGTGCATTGTATATACGCCCATCACTCTAGGGCTATCTATCTTTCCATTGCACACTAGGTAACACACTCTCTATTATGTGCCTTGAGCTTCCTTCGTCTTCTCCAAGCGGTGTGTGTTTCTCTGCAACCCTAACTCCAACAATTGGTATCAGAGCAGGTCACGTCCTCCCGGGCTTAGTCGCCAGCTGCTCCAGCACACGCCTGCTCACTTTCTCCGATTTCAGTGAGCTTTGGCAAGCGTTCGCAGGTTGACAAATACTTTGGGAAGCTCTAAGAGCTTGGTCTGCTCAGAATTTTGATTTGGGCTCATTTCAGCATCCGTTTTTACTACAGGCATTACTGCACAAGCTATTTCGTCATTTTGTGCAGAATTTCTGCTAGTGTTGATTTCTGTATAACAGGTGTCTTATAGTCTTCTACGGTTTGTGCTATATAGCACAGGTTGTTCCCGCTCTGTTTCTCCTATTTTCGGGCAGTTCTCACATCAGGTGCAACATTTTCCATGGCTGACAACAACAACACAGATGTGTTCAAGATGTTTGCTCCTGAGGACAGGTTGGATGGGGACAACTACCCTATGTGGGCTTATATGATGCAACATGTTCTTGTTTCAAAGGGTGTCTGGAACATTGTGCAGGGCATTGATGTACATCCTCGTTCTGAGAATGTAGGTGATGTTGAGGATGTTGCAGGTCTTGTTGCAAGGATTGCAGCTGTTAGAGTTGTTTTGCCTACGGCAGAACAAGCTCATTAGGATGTTAAGGATGCGCAGGCTAATGCATTGATTGAGTTGTCTGTGAAGCGCACCATTGTTCCTCAAATACGTTTAGCAAAATCTGCAAAACAGGCTTGGGATATTTTAGCAGGTCTTTATGCAAGCAGCAACGAGGCTAAAATTGCTTTGCTGCGTAAAGAGCTGGAGTCGAAGATTATGCATGAGGAAGATGATATGGATACTTTCCTTGCTAGTGTCAAGGATATCAATGAGAAACTTATTGCTGCAGGTGAAGTCATTTCAGACAGTTCCCTTGTGCAGACTGTTCTTGATGCCTTACTAGATTCCTACCAGACTTTTGCTAGTACTTGGAGACTGACGACCCAAGGAAATCCTGAAGTTGTCAAGTTTGATGCATTATGCACATTGCTGTTGCAAGAGTCACTTTCCAGAAAAAACAGAACTAGGAAACGTGCAGTTGAACAAGATTTTATTGCTTCTCAAAGAAAGGGTGGTAACAGTAATGCAGCCACTTCTTATGGTTCTGCTGCGAGTGGAAAAAATTCTGTTCCTAATGCTTCTGCTGGCAGCACTTCGTCTGGAAATTCTGGTGATAAGGGCAAAAAGAAGATGGGTTTCCATTATTGTAAAGCCAATGATCACTTGATCAAGTCGTGTCCTAAGTTGACGGCCAAAGAGGCTAAGAAGAAAGAGGGTGGTTCCACTGCAAATGCTGGTTCCACTACAAATGCAGCCATTGTTGAGTCTTATGTGAAATAAGACTGTAATGCTGATGTTGATGCAGAATGAGCGTTTAGCGCAGAGTGCACTTACAATCCTACTGTCCATGATGCATGCTTGTCAGTTGCTGCAGATTCACATGTGTGGTATTTTGACAGTGGTGCTACAAAGCACATTACCTCACATCGTGAATTTTTTACCTCTGTCGAGTCTGTCCCTCATGGGAATTCAGTCACTTGTGCCAACAACGCCTCTTATCCAGTTCAGGGAGTTGGAAAGATTGTGTTCACTGCTGCTAATGGCAGTTCCTTCACACTTGTTGATGCACTTTATGTAACTGGAATCAAGAAGAATCTCTTGTCTGTATCCGCACTTGCTAGACTTGGACTTGTAGTCAAATTTGTGGATAACAGATGTACAGTTCATGATCTCAGTTTTGGTGATGAAATTGTTGCATCTGGCCTTTTGTGCCGTGCGTGGGCTGTATAAGCTCACTTTGTATGACAAGTGTGGACAAAATTTTGCAAATGCTGTTGCAGATTCAAGGGCTATTTAAAATGCAAAACTTTGGCATGCACGTTTTGGTCATCTAAATTTTACCAGTTTGCTGCATTTGCAGAAATCTGATATGGTTGCTTCTTTGCCGCCTCTTGAAGCACTTGTCAAACATGTTTGTGAAGGCTGTATTTTGGGTAAGATACAACGTTCTAAATTTCTAAAGGATGGTTCAGTTCGGGCCACATGCAGGTTGCAGCTTGTGCATAGTGATGTTTGTGGGCCCATGCAAACTCCGTCCTTGGGTAATTACCTGTACTTCGTGACTCTTATTGATGATTACTCTAGGCATGCATGGGTATTTCTGCTTATAGCAAAGTCCAAAGTTTTTATGTGCTTCAAACAATTTCTGGCTATGGCTGAAAATGTCTCGAAATGTACTATGGGCACCCTTCGTTCCGATCGAGGGGGGGAGTATATGTCTCATGAATTTAATGCATTTCTGGCTAGTCGTGGGATAAAACACCAATGTACAGTGCCTTATACACCTCACAAAAATGGTGTTGCTGAGAGGAAAAATAGGTCACTGACGGAAATGGCAGGATGTATGGTCAAAAGTCAAGCTTTGCCGCATTCTTTTTGGCTTGAGGCCATCATGTGTGCCACTTATGTACTTAACAGGTGTCCTACAAACTCTTTGCATTCTATTAATCCATATGAAGCATGGCATGATAGAAAGCCTTCTATTGAGCACATGCGTGTTTTTGGCTGTTTGGCATATGCTTTGGTGCCACAAGTGCAATGCAAAAAACTGGATGATAAGTCTGTCAAATGTATTTTTGTTGGTTATAGTGCTGAAAGCAAAGGTTACAGGTTGTATCATCCCCACAAACAAAACGTATTCTGGTTTCTCGGGATGTAGTGTTTGTGGAAGATTCTGTTCAGCCCTTGCTGTCATGTACTAGAGACAATAATGTAAGCTCACAGGACATTTATGACACTTTGTTGCCTCTTTCAGTGGTGGAGATACGAATGTAAGTTCCAATGAGGAAAATGTACAGCCTATGGGGGTTTCTGAAAATGTTTTAGATCAGCCTATTACTGATGTAGATGTACATGATGTACTTGATGAGGAAAGGGCTGAAAATGAGCCGGCTAGAGGTATGCCAAAATGGATGGTGACACTTTGCGTGATAGTAAATTGGATGCACCTTTGTCTAGTCGTACTCGTTCAGGCTCTCTCCATGCATCTTATGCATCAGATTGCTATGCTTTGGCTGTGTCTAGCTTACATGATGTTGAGGAGCCTCTATCTTTTGATGAAGCACAGAATTCAGAAAATTGGATGGCTGCCATGAAATCAGAATATGATGCACTTATAGAGAATGATACATGGACTTTATGTGATTTGCCTCCTGGAAAAAAGGCCATTGGTACGAAGTGGGTTTACAAGTTGAAACGCAAACCGGATGGTGAGATCGATCGCCATAAGGCTCGACTTGTTGCAAAGGGTCATGCACAACAAAAAGGCATAGATTATGAAGAGACTTTTTCTCCGACTTGTCGTATGACTACTATACGTTTCCTACGTGCATTGGCAGCTCATTTTGGTTGGGATGTACATCAATCAGACATTGTTACTGCTTTCTTGAATGGTGACATATTTGAGGAGGTTTTGTCATAAAAGGACAAGAGGACAAAGTGTGCAGATGTAAGAAGGCTTTGTACGGATTGAAGCAATCTCCTCGTGCTTGGTATGAGAAAGATGACACTCATTTGGTCAAACAAGGATTTTGTAACAGGCCAACAGAAAGCACATTGTATGTAAAGCGTGAGGGTGATGTACTTATCATTGTGGTTCTTTATGTTGATGATTTACTGATCACTGGACCAAATGAGAGACATATTGCTGAATTTAAGGCTGATTTGAATGCTACTTTCAAGATGAAAGATTTGGGGCTGTTGCATCATTACTTGGGTATATAGTTTAAGCAGTGTGATGGTGGTATTTCCTTATGTCAGAAAAGTTACATAGAGACATTGCTATGTAAGTTTGGACTTGAGGATTGCAAACCTATTGCCACTCCCATGGAAATAGGTTTGAAGTTGAGTCTACATGATGCTGGCGATCCTGTTGATATCACTTTTTACCAACTGCTGTTGGCTGCCTCATTTATGTATGCAACACGAGGCTGGATATTCAGTTTGCAGTCTCACAGGTCAGCAGATTTATGCATAGCCCAGGGTCTAAGCATTGGCAGGCTGTCAAGAAAATTTTCCGCTACCTTAGTGGCACTTTACATCTTGGCTTGTTTTATCCCAAGGGGGGATCATTGCCGCCAGACTTACATGCTTTTTCGGACTCAGATTGGGCTGGTTGTTTTGACACGAGAGTGTCCACAAGTGGTTTTTGTTTCATGCTTGGCAGTTCATGTATATCATGGTTGAGCAAGAAGCAACCTACTGTGGCCACTTCGAGTTGTGAGGCTGAGTACAGGGCAGTCTTCATAGCTAGGGTTGAGCGTGTATCGCACAGACGCCTTATGGCTGATTTGGGTGTTGGATAGGACACTGCCAACACTATCTACAATGAGAGTCAGAGCGCATTGGCAGTTGCAAGGAACCCAGTTTTTCATGCTCACACATAGCACATTGAGGTGCATTACCACTATGTCAGGGAGAGGCTCTCAGCAGGAGAGATCAACTTGGCTTATGTGCCAACACAGGACAACCTTGTAGATCTTTTCACAAAGGCATCGTCTCGTGAGAAGCTTGAAGCTTTTCGCAAAGCTTTGGGCTTACTCCCCTTTGTGGACTGATCCTGTCCTCAGGGCATGGCACTTCCCTTTACTCATGTGCCAGCTCTCGTTCACCGCATCACTCCAGGGGAGATTTGTTACCATATACATGTGGTAGTGATGTGTGTGAACACACTAGGACTGCCGGGGCATTTTTTCCCTCTTTAGGAGGTTTTTCCCCTGTGCATTGTATATAAGCCCATCACTTTAGGGCTATCTATCTTTCCATTGCACACTAAGTAACAAACTCTCTATTGTGTGCCTTGAGCTTCCTTCGTCTTCTCCAAGCTGTGTGTGTTTCTCTGCAACCCTAATTCCAACAATTCCGCGATCAAGTGGATAGCTAGGAAGCGTGTGTCTTGCCGAGGGTCTGCAACTAGATAGGTTTAGTTAGGATCTGTGGATTAGAGTAGGTTGTGGTGTAGAGAGTAGGAGTTGGAGTGGTAGATGTGGTGGTAGATTGACTTGAGAGTCCGTGTGAGGCTAGGAAGCAACCAAGACATCAAAATCACCATCTCACATTGATAAGTAGGAGTAGGGTAAGTAGGATATCTTGATTACTGATCTAGAGTACTTTATGCATGTCTTATTTTTTGTTAGGCTCATCAAAGAAGTGGAAAACTCTAAGTAGGAAAGATGGTAAATTGTGTTTGGAAGCCGATTTGAAGTTCAAAAGTTTATGTGATTATTGCTGAGAGCTCTACAGAGCATAGGGAATACTACTGCCAGAAAAAAATTGCATTTTAAGATAGTAGACACGCGTAGGATGTCTCCAGGGCACTTTTGGCAAGGAATTTGGGGAAACTGAGGTTACCAGTGGGTTCAGAGGGTAGGTTTTACCATAGTAACATATTGACTGGGGTGTTTTTCCCTATTTTTGTTGACCAAAAGCCAAAAGGCGGAGTCAGAAAACGTAAAATTTCAGAAAGGCTTAAATTGAGTGATTTTTGCATGTTTTTGCAATTGTGAAGCATACTTCCACTTGCTGAGAGCATAAGGAAGCATCAGTGACACTTCAGTCTGAAAAAATAAGCAGTAGACATCCTATGCGTAGGATGTCTACAAGGTGATCTGGGCATTTTTTTGAAAATCTAAGGTTACCAATGTGTTTAGAAGGTAGGTTTTACCCTATTTTCACCTGGAAAGTGGAAATTTGACCAAATTTTGATAGATCAAAGCCAAAAGATGAGAATTGCCAGACATCCTACCCAAATTGTGTCCAAGGCCTAATTTTGAAACCAAACCATAGGATGACTCCATACGCATGTTCTAAATGTTGTATTGAGTGCATGTGATAAATTTCATCTCATTTGGGTCAGTGAAAGTAAAGATTGAACAGACTTTAGCATTTTTGGACAGACAAAAGGCAAGAATAGCTAGTTTTGGGGTCTTTTGAGATCCAAACTCAAATCTAAGCATACCGGTGGGTTACTGAAGACTAGGGGGATCTTTGGTCCAAGTTTGGGTTCCTTCTGAGCAAAAAAACATCCTATGCGTAGGATGTCTACTGCATGATTCTGAGACCAATATTCTCCTGTGACCATACCATGTTGTCATATAGCCTTAGATAAGCCTCCTAGGCAAATTTGGTCCAATTTGGAGTTGATTTGACTTGGAAATTCATCAGAACAGACATCAGGCTTTTGGAACAGATTCTTGATCATTTGAACAACCTATAGGTGCCAGAATCAAAAGTAAAAATAGCTGTGAGTTTAGCACATCAAGGGGAAGCTACAGTGCAAGTTTGAGTTGAAACAGAGCAAAAAGACATCCTACGCGTAGGATGTCTTTAGGGTCATAAAGTGGTCAAAATTCAAATGTAGCCATATAGGGAGGTTCTAAGTGTCTCAATGATTCCATATCTTTTTTCAAAAGTGAATTTGGACCTTGTTTGCCCTATTTACCAAGCAAAGACAAGAATTGTCAGACATCCTACTCTTGGAGTGCACTAGAAGTTCTTGCAGCCTAAATCTTGACCTATTGGCATCCAAATTCAATTCTAAGCTTACCATTGTGTTGCTGAGCACTAGAAGAATCTTGGGATCAAGTTTGGACAAAATCTGAGCAGTTAGACATCCTACGCGTAGGATGTCTCCAGCTTGATTTAGGACTCCAAACCAACCTATGAGCACACCACTGTGATCAACACATCAAGGAGAAGCTGGGGTGAAAATTTCAAGTCATTCTGAGCAAAAAGACATCCTACGCGTAGGATGTCTCAAGGCCATTTTTAGGTCCAAATCAACCTCTGAGCATACCATTGTGTTGCTGGACTTAAGGGGAGTCTCTTAACCAAATTTTGTTAAATTCTGAGCATATAGTCATCCTACGCGTAGGATGTCTCTAGGCCAGTTTTAGGGCCCAACTGTACTTTTGACCATATAGGAGTGTTCACAGTGTCACAGAGATCCCAAATCTTCTTTTAAAATTGAATTTGGACTCATTTTGACCAGTCTAAACTGCATTTCACTATTTTGGCCATAACTTTCACAAACGGTATCGGATCGGAAAAGTTTTTATATCAAAACGTAGCCTGAGAGCGACTCTACAGATCTCAGAGAAAAACTTGAACTAAATGCATGCCAATGGAACCCATTTAGGTCAACTTTGAAAAAAACGTCGTTTGAGGCCTCAAAATACATCCGCAAGTTAGGGGTGTCTGAAAGCGACAATTTGCAAGAATTGTGACGAAACGGTTGCGGTTTTGGACATAGTTTCGACTTTTCCCTAACCAAAGAACTTGAACACAGTGGAATAAGTCTACTTGAACCAAGCAAAAGATCTTAAGCGTAGAAATTATGTCTACCCTAGATTCAAACGCAGCTTACACAAGCTTGGAGATCCCGACGATAGAGGAAGATCCTCCCACAATGGATCTTTCAAACTTGCAATTGATAATGATCCATCTTGTTGAGAAAGTTTGGATGATTGGTCATGAGAGTGAAGGACTATATAGATACATTGACGACAATGAGGTCAATCTTTATAAGTGCTCAGATCCATACCTAGAAGAGATAACGGATTACAAGCTCTTATATGTCTACACATACGGAGTCGAATATCAATGGAGATCTATAGTTGTCGACAAGTATGGATGAGAATACAGAGTTGTAGAAAGCACAAATCCACAGACTGTATTAGAAAGAGGTGGATATTTAGTCAATGAAGGACCACAAATGCCTCCACCAAACACGAGAATTCCTATAGGAATTCCAAGAGACCAGTATTCCCTTCAAGAGTGATAACGAGAGAAGGATTGGGAGAGTCTCTGGTTAGACTTGTAGACAATTGACGAGTTAGACCATCCCAAGTCCAGAAATGGGTAAACATAAAATACTCCGGAGATAAAGATCCGAGAGATCACGTAACGGCTTTTAGAAGAGTGATTAGAGCAGAGGAAGTTTCAGATTTTACGACACAGTTTGCGGGATTTGGATTGACTCTAGAATATGATGCAGCTACATGGTTCGACTCGGTGGAAAAATGGGATTTTGAGACCCTAGATGAGTTGTTTGAGGAGTTTATTGAAGAATTCTCGCCAAAAGGCATTGCTCACAACACGGTCTCGCAAATCCATAGATTCAAATAGAAAGAGGATGAATCAATATGCAAAGCATCATTACGGCTCAAGAGATTTGTTAAGCTCTGTCCGAGAGCGGAATTACCTATGCAAGCATGACTGATGCTGATCTTTATCCAGGGAATGAGACATGCGGGCCTTCAAAAGGATCTGCATATGATAAGGAGGATGGCGCTAAACGAGTTGATCAAAGAAGCTCTTTATCTAGTGGATAATTGTGAGGCATACAAAGAAAAGGACTTAAAGAGTCAAGGAGATGACACATCCTCTCAGCACAGTGTTTCACAGATAAGTGATTCCATTACCAAGCCAATGGCACCTATTGATCAAGAAAATATTATTGAGGACTTGGTCAAGAGGTTGTTCCTCTTGTAAGGTCTGATTCGGGAGAGCCGAAGTGGTGTGAAATTGAGAGAAAATGGACGAACCATACGAGGGAAGAGTGCTATTATAGCATGGAAAATTCTATGGAGAGGTATGTACAACCTGTTCTAGAAACACCTACTCCACCTAGATACATTACAAGGAATGCGCCAAGACCAGTAGGAGTTTTAAGGCCACAGATTGTCTTAGGACAACAACCTCCGCTGCCAGGTGCTAGAATGCAGGTAGACATGAGATACATGCCAATGATGGAAGCATCAAATAAACCAACACCAGTACCAGCTACAATGTGGTATAGCAACCAAAGTGAGTACTACCCTTCGGAGCAACAAAATGTGAGAGAAACACATGGAGTGGTGAGGCCGGTACAACCTCCACCTTCTGGGTTTCAGTCAAAAGAAAGAAGGTATGAAATGGACAAAAGGACATTGCGATTCATTGCAAATAGCGGCTTATCTAGGTCAAAGCTTGCTTATAGCCAAGAGAAAATGCTAAAAGAATCTCCTCAACCAGAGACAGATTGTCACAAAAGTCGTGACAACCACTTGGTCAAACAATGTCCTCATACGGAGATCACTGAAGTAAATGCCTATTGTCTTGAGTGTGGCATCACTCACTTGATCCCCGATTGCCCAAAAAACCCGAACAATATCAGGAAAATCACGACAAATGTATTAGGGATTGTTCAGCTACCTAGTTGCTCAGAAAATGAAAATGTCGTACCAGTTCAAGTGGATACGAGAGCACAAGCTCAAAAGAAAGCTGATAAAAATCCAGAGACAAAGAACACGGAAAGTGACACGAGTCTAAAGACAGATGATGGACCAAAGACAGACGCCTAGTCAGAAAACCAAGAGCAAACAAAATAGTTGGAAAGCTAGAAAGACTAGGATGAAAGCAATCAGGGAAAGAGAGCAAAAATCCCTAGCTGAGAAGCTTACCGAAGCTGAGGAGAAGATAAAAAAACATGAGGAAAAGGAGGCACCTTCTCTTACACAGATGGTTAAACCTCTAGAAGAACCATCCACGGATGGGAAACCGAGAAGTGCTAGTTCAGGAGGATCTGTGCTGGCAGAGAAGGTTAATGAGACATTAGATGCCCTCTTGAGAGCCTATGATGTGAGGCTCAAAAACAACCAAACCCAAGAACAGAGACGGGTGACATATCCCTATGCGGAACTAGAAAAGCAAAGGTTTGAAATGTGCCAAAAAATGATTCAAGCAGCCCAAGCTTTACTAGAACCACCAGTTGCAAAACCTGAGGATGTGATTCGTGTCATGCCTACACAAGTAATCCCACCAAACCAGGAAATAAAAGAGCCAGATTCTAGTCATGAGCACAGACCAAACCTCAAAGACCCAGCATTAGAGCCAAGGATAGTACTGAATACCAGGGATAACTCTTCCGAGGGATTTCACCAAGATATACCTGAGGATTGTAAAGAGATAGATGGTCTTGACGAATTGTGGAAACAAGTCAGAGAGGCCAATGAAGGCGATGACCTAAGAAGACTAGTAGACAAGACTGGTGATGAACGAGGAGTGTTTCTACCACCAATAGAGGAATTTGAGACTGGATCTCAAATGAATCTAGACGTGCAATCATATTGGAGCGACAAAGGATCTGTACAATCTATGGATAGTCAACCCCATTCGTTAAGAACACTACCGTCCTACATGGGAGATTACGAGACCAAGTCAGATGTGGTTGTAGTCCCATCATAGAGACTGTCTCCCAACAAGGCCATTGATTCAAAGGGGCTAGTACATATTCTATCTACCCAGTCACCTGTACAATAATGTTAGCCGAGTTGCTCAGAATAAGACCAAACATGTGGGCTAATGTCTAGAGAAATTTGGTGTAAAAACCCCAATGACTCAAATCGAGGAAGGCATCAAAGAGCTTGAAATGCCTCAACTAAATACTAGGCTAGTGCCATTAAACAAGGTAGGCGAGTATTACGAGGGAGAAGATGGAAACACCACCCTTCCTGTGGAATTCAATGGTGTAAAAACCATGGCAATCCTTGATAGTGGAGCTGGTGTGTCCATTGCAACCAAAGAGGTTTGGAAAAAATGGGAAAAACTTGTCTTGATATCCACACGAATGACCCTGCAGCTTGCAAAGATAGACACAAGGAAAAGCCCCTAGGAATGCTAAAAAAAGTACTTGTTACTTCTTGTGGCATTGAATATGAACACACTTTTGCTGTTGTTGACTTTGGCAAGAAGAACAACTATGACATCATTCTAGGAAGACCATTCATGCGACAATTGAAAATGGTCCAAGATTGGGGTTATGACCATATATACCTGAGACATATGGAAACCATAAAAAAGATAAACTTGAGGGACCATAGCTATAGGGATGTGACGAGAACACCGGTTGAGGAGTTTGATTCCGCCACGGTAGCAGGATCAGAACTTCCAGCTTCGTTAGGTAAGCCTAAAGAACTATGGATCTGTGGAGCTTCACAATGTGGCAGCTTGAAACTTGAGGAATGTATCCTAGAGCGCGTTATAGAGGATATGGGCTATATCCCAGAACCATTTCCTGAAGAAGAGTTAGAGCCTTTTGGATGGGAACACATCTTGGCTACTCTAGACGTGTGCGCCGTGGAGGATGCTCCCACAACAAAGTTTTGCGATGAAAATGGCTATGATGTCGTTCATTATTTTGCAGTGAGTGTAATCCGGGAAAACTAAGAGAACCACACATCAACAAGCTCTCGAAATAAGGAGCAAACAAAGAAATGTGGAGAATCAAAAGATGAAGAAGACGACGAGTTCTATGACTCTGTAGAACACTTCGAGCTTCCAGAAGATCAACGACTCGGGAATCAATGTCATCGCTACACGAATAAAGTGCATCAAAAGTGGATTCCAAAGTCCTCGGTGAAGACACAGCCACCACAAGCATCCTCATACAGGGCTCCTAATAAGGATGCAAAGACTCAGCTAGGAGGAATACGACCAGAGCAACGAGCTAACTATGCTCTAATCAATGGGCTAGAAAAGTCCTCCAAGAAGCTCTAATCAATGGGCTAGAAAAGTCCTCCAAGAAACTACCACCCATGAGCAAACAGACAGTAACTTTACACTACCAACCAAAAAATCAAGGTAAAGTACAAGAAGTCAACCTTGCTGAGGATAGTAGCGATAGTGATGAATCGTACGACATCCCCTATCATCAACTCAGGCCATCACTATCACCAACCCCTTGTGCAACAACCATGACAGGTCAAAATTACAGGACAACAAGTCAAAGCCAAAAATCTCGACAAATGTGGATACCAAAAATCCAGATCGGCCAAAAACAGATATGGATCAAGAAGACAAAGATCTCTAATTACAAATCACAAGATCCAACACCAAAACAAAAACAAGGAAAGCATGCACGAACGCGTAAGAATATCACAAAGTCGCAAGCTTTCACAACTTGGGTTTGGGCTCCAACGAAGTTGATTCAAGCACAAAAAAGTCATGAATTCATTTGGATTCCAAAACAACCACAATATCAACTTTCAAATCTTGAATCCCGTCCCCAACCAAGCATACAAGGACTGAAGCAAAGACCACTGTTGACTCACACAACAAAAAGGTGGATCCCAAAGAAGTCTCTTCAAACAAAAATGAAGCACGGGCAAGTATGGGTTCACAAACGAGAGCCAGCAACAAAACAACCAATAATCGCAAAGAAATGGGTCCCAAAGAAGAACAACAAAACTGCTGTCAGTGCATCCCTGCTTGAATTCTTACAATTCTTCCTACGATTACAGTACAATTAGAAGAGAGCAATTCACTTCAATCAAGCAACGATATAGGAGCTTCAAAGACCATCACATTTCTTAGAATAGGAAGCCTCGCCAACAAATGCCAATAAGCAAATTTCTTATACCCACATCTTGCACAACATAAATCGTTTTCATGCATTGACTGTGTATGCATAATTGGGCTACATTAGAAGGCTTGCATAGGCACAACTTTTAATTGCCCAAGCACAACACATACCCTTTGCGATACCCTGTCGTAAAGGATGACTCCAAATAGGAAGGGGGGAGGCATTTTGAATGCAGACCTAACATTATGACTATTAGAGGGCAATGTTTTGTGAGATGCATTGAATTTTTGTGTTTTATTGTGATAATTTTTTGACGAAATTTAGAGTATATGCCCTCATAGTAGTGTTACAGAGGAGTATGGGGACAAAATCCATATATGCACCCCTAGGGACATGTGTATAGTGTACATAGCATTTAGATAAGAAGTTACAGGAAAACGATGAAACTTCATGAAGTATGTCTCAGCAGCCACTACAACAGCCGAAGAACTTGTCACAAAGCAGTGTCAACATGCAACCAATAAGTCATAAAAGTTAGAGTCGAGTAGCTAAGCCACAAAATGAGTGAGGTGTTAGTCCCAAAGCTTCAAGTAATATTCCCTGTGGTCTAAGCATCTTAGCTATTCTAGGTACTGCTCAAGCTGGAAGAGTTGAGCATATTTATGTTGTGTCGCTCATGCTGGTATAGGTGAGCAAAAGAGTCGAAGTCTAAGTACTTAAGTCTCGTGAAGTGAAAAAGAAGGTCCAAAAGACACTCACGTACTGAGCACAGTGAGATACGAGTGGAGAAACTTCTACATCGACAACCCTTCTTGGAAAGGTGGAAGCTATTGAGACATCTTTTGATGTCACATGTGCTACATTTATTACTCGAAACACCCATCATCTCCTTCTTTCACATTGTATGCTTTTGGTGACAAATTTCTCATATGCATATGGAGTGTCCCATAATTGGCACTTGCATCAGTCACTCTTTCCGTGTTTCACCCAAGCACTCACCTTTCATGACCATGTACTTCACGTTCAACTGCTCAACTCCAATAAAAGTGTATACCAAAGGCATTTTTTTCCCACCGGGTTTTTTCCCTTTGGTCATCGAGGTTTTAGACCCTAATCTAAAGACACCTATCACCATCCTCTTGTACATATTCATTATACATCAACAATAAGGAAATGCTACTCAAATCAATTGACAAATAAATTGGAGCACCAATTTCAGATCATAGCATACTTCTCCTCAATGGCGAGTCGAAGAATGGCCTACAATGACAAAGCTGCAGACAACACTAACAACATGATTGCACAGGAACAAAGAAGTCCCCAATGAAGAAGAGAAGACATAAAAGTAATCACATGATCTCAAAAGATGAATGTTTATGATGATAGATGTCCGCTCTAATGGATCATAGTTCTTGTTGTGGTTCGACAAATCTCCAAGCAGTGCAACAGATGAATCCAAAATGACAGCAAAGACCACATCGCCATCGACAATCAGGTCATGTCGGGGACAACATGAACGTGGAAGGGGGGAGTGTTGACCGCTGGGTCAACAACACAACATAACTCAAGTTTCGTACCAAAGTCTTATCTTTTGCGAGTTATGAAATGCTGCAGATTATGGCTATAAACGTCATTTGTAATGAGTAGTTGTTCTAGTTTCAGAAGCTGGGGTGCAATGGCACTTCTAGATTGTAAATACAAAGCCAGTTGACCCTTTCAACCCCATTTTTGGTTAAACCTAAGGTAGCCTTAGTATATAAGGTACCTAGGTCATTTTGTAAAAGGGGACTTGAATCATAATCAAAACTTTAGTGCTGCCGTCTACTGTGTGTGAGAGAGAAAGAGAGTGAGTGTGATGTTAGGAAATAAGACGTAGCTAAATAGATAATTGAGTAGATTACTTAATGGAGAGAGACAGATTTATATACACGAGATTATAGAGTAGAGAGAGAGAGAGAGTACACACAATATACGTGGTTCACCCAATGTGGGCTACGTCCACGGGAAAGCAGCCACTCAATGGCTTTAGTACTTCAAAACAACAAGTAGTTTACAAAGGGATTATACCCTTAATGGAGCTCCCGCCTTGCTTCACTCTCACCACCTCACACTCACCTTGTTGCATCAACTTCACACACTATGAAATGTGTGTAGAAATGGGCTCCTTTTATAGGCCAAAAGGGCTGCCCTTTCTTATGAGAGACAGCCATGTGTAGCCGTCCTTGTGTGAATAAGTCCAAATCGGACCCTCCAATCCGCCCATGTGTGGCCGCCCTTGAGAAGACAAGTCCGCTTTTGAATTCGGCCACCGGCCATTGACTTCCGACCACCGGCCATCGGCCATTGACTACCGGCCACCAACCAACCAACCGGTTGTTTTCCGACCACTTTCCGGCCGCCGTCCGGCCATAATATTCCGGTGAAAAGGAATATTCCGACGAAAAAAAAGTCTCGGGGGCCTCCGCCCCCGAGGCCTTTAAAGTTGCCCCTGATTCTTGTCCGAGAAAATTTTGGTTTCCGGTGAGTGATTTTCCTTCACGCACGATGGCTTCTCCTCATAATGGGGGCCTTACAAATGTGCGCTTTTACCACAAAAAATTACAAAGGGTAAATCAGGCTCCATACTTAACATGTGAGCTTTATCCTCTCGCTACGCCCGACTCGCTCAACACGTTGGAGATCCGACTACACCATTGTTGTAGGCTCGAGGAGAGCTACACGACAACGCCAAGCATTCCACGCGAGACGAAGCGCACACGTCGACGCATCTATGAGCTATTTGTGGTCATAAGTGTATCAAACGATGTCTGTTTTCTGCATGCTAGTAGTCTATAAAATCGTGGCAGCATAAGCTACGCATAGGTACTCATAAATTTCAGTTTCGGGCACTTTCAAAATTCTACTCTGTCATCCTATGTGTTTTCCGCAGATGGGTTTAGAGTGAGGGTTTTGAGTGTAGAAGCGTAGGGATAGGTGTATCCTAGTGAGGGGATGGTGTTCCTTAAGTTTTGTACGAATCTGGCATGATTAGATGAGTTACCTTCCGTATGTGTGTGGCTAGGTGGTGTAGTTGAGAGCAGTGAGGTTCTTGATTGTGGTTTAGTTGGCCTTCCAGAGTGTTGTATGTGTAGGATGGTCTCAGCCTGACAAGCTAAAGAGATTTCCTCCGTGTGCCTATCGTGTCATCTGTGTCCTCGATTGACATTATGTTGATCTAGGTAGTGTTTGCATGCACTTCATGGGTGTGTGAGTCACTCCCGCAACACAAGGATCCCCAGGGGATTGGGAAGCTATGGAGACCAACATCAAGAAATTTCATCGCCAAAAAGCACTCCAAAAGTCAAAAAACGGCTCGGAGGCTCTGAAGTCCACACAGGGAGTTAATTTCTATCCATTTGACTTTTTTGTTGAAATTAGGCTTAAAAAGGACTCAGGGGGACCAAGGGCGGGCACTAGGAGCACAATCCATGAAAAAATCATCAGGAGACATCCTACGTGTAGGATGTCTCAAGGGCATTTCTGAGCACGGATCCCAACATTTTTCATCAGACCTAAAGCCTGAATCAGCCAAAAAATCCACTTTTTGATGCCCAAATCTATATCCAAGCACATAGCCATGTTCCATAAGTCATGAACTACCAGCATGTCAGGTATCAACCAATTCTGATGAAAAAGACATCCTACGCGTAGGATGTCTAAATGGAAATTTTTGGCCAAAATTGCACTGTGAGCACATGCACAGCTTCACAAGTTCCTTTTAAGCTTTATTTTCAATTTTCAAGTCATTTGGATAGTTAAAGTCAGTTTCTTAGCTAATATGGAAAAAACGCTAACTTCGGACTACTGAGTGCAACAGGATCTATGGCAGCCGCCGCGAAGTCATCGGCAATGAAGAAAAGAATGACCATCAAGGATTACCTAGAAGAGGTGGAAACCTTCGTCATACCGAAAGGAACACTAAATCCCACCAGCACATGGATCCAAGAAGATTTGTTAGATTTCAACGACCTAAAGATCTACCAAGGAGTGTTCAAAGACACTGAAGGTAATGTGATCGAGCTACCAATGCTACCGCGAGAACTCAATGAGTTCATAAGAAGCAAGATGGCCGGGTACTTGGAAAAGATTGATCTCCACAACTACTTTGAAGCAGTACCGGCAGGGGTGGACATAAAGAGAGTCTGGGATTTTGTGACAACCATCAAAGAAGATGGAGTGGCCAAAGTAACAGATCTACAAGGAAGGCCAGAAACAGAAATAATCATCATTGATCAGGTTGTAGCCGATGCACTAGACCTCTCCAACAAGGGGGATAGTGTAACTAAAAGAAGGGATGAGGTCAAGGTGTACAATGAGAAGAAAGGAAACTACACCTTTGAAGATATTGCAAACCCAAGAGTGGCAATCATGATCCATTTGTACAACCAATACTTCCACATGTGTACGAAGAGACCACAAAAGTATAGAATGCCTCAAGGTGCAATTGCCATGACATTCACTTGGGAAATGACGAAAGGCACCCCAAAGATGATCAATTATGCAGCGTATATACATGACAACCTAGTAAAGATGGGTAACAAGAAGCCAACATATATTGTGCCAGGAGAACTAATCACTATGGTGATTTATGGGGAACTGTACGCAAAAGGAAGATGGCCTCACCCCCCGTCTCATAATGACTGGCTGAGGCTAAAAGAAGACGAGCCCCAAAGAGCACCAAGGGTTGCTACAAGACTGAAAAGACGGCTAGAACCTGTTCAAGAGGAGCAGCCAGAGCAAAAGAAAGGAAAGAAAGAATTTGCCCAAGTGCCGGTGAAAGAAACAAAGTCACAAAAAGCGGCAAGATTAGAGAGGATGATGGAGAGCTTCAGAGCAGAGAGAGCCCTTAAAGGTGATCTGAGTGAACTCTGGAAGCCATCTCTAGAGTCAATGTCGGGATCATGCCGAAGAGTGGAAAGGGACAAATTCGAGGATTATATCAAAAATTTTGAGATTCTTGATGCTACATCAGAGAATATATCGCATATACCTTTCATAGAGGAGGAAGTGGAGCAAATACGGCAGAAACTGCTAGATGAGCAAGATATCCAAGAGAGAGAAAGAAAAACTAAAGCCAAAAGAGATTTAAAGGGAAAGCCTACATGTCTACCAACTAGCCCTAAACCCAACCCACCGCCCTCACCACCTCCTCACAACCCTCCACAAGAAGATAAAGAGGAGGAAGACAAACACAAAGGCCAGGAGGAGGGCAAGAGAGACCAAAGCCAGGAAAGGGAAGAGTTTAAACCCAAGAGTGAGGAGACAAAGCCAAATGAAGAATATAACACATTTTTGGACTTGCTAGCTGCAGGGTACACAAAAGAAGAGGCTACCACAGTCCCATTCGACTTGGCAAGCACAGGACCTAAAGAACAAATGCAAGGCATCAAACTAGTGGAACTAAAGGAAATTGTCACAGCATTAGGAGAAAGTTGGACTCACTTTTGGGCCTTTCAGTTCTAGAGAGAGAGTGGCGCTCGACCAATGAAGAAGAGGCTAATGTTACGTTGAAAATCGACATTTTGGAGTCAAGATCTTTTTAGAAAAAGGGAGGAAATTTTATTTTGGTTCATCAAATTGCACAATTTCATGCTTTCAAGGCATAAATGTCGTAAGTCATACTAACTATGTACCGAGGAATTTCAGAACTTTCATTGAAGACTCTATGTAGTACTTTGTTCCCGCCCAAATATGACTTTGAGTAGCTCTACTTCCCTCTCAAAACTTCTTCCCTTTTTTATATTTGCGCTAACTTTCTGTGTATTCATTCTACTGCACACCATGTCTACTTCTCGAAGGCCTAGCACTACCATTGACTCTATTAGCATTTTTAACAGTTATACTACAGACGATCATGCATGGATTCCATCTCGTATAACTATCGGAAGTTGGGTTCCACTGCAAACTAGGAGGAGGAAGAGGAGGCAACACAATGATTTCGTGGAGGCTTTCAAGGGTCAAGTTAAAGAGTTTAAAGTGTGTGCACAAAGCAAGTGGGTGAAAGAGGTCCTCATACAACATGCTTTCCAGCATGCTGACTTAAGGTTGCAAACATCTCCTCCAAGTTTTCCAAGGCATCGACCCAACTATAAGTTATTTCAGCATCGCACTTAGTGCATGATTATATTCGAATATTAAGTGGTGGATATCATCTTTGGTATGTTTCAGATATTTATCCATCGAATAGGACAGATTGGCAACCAGTTGAGAGTATAGTTGGGATTTTTTATGCTTTCCATGCATTTATTGGTGAGAAAATGTACCGAGGAAAGCAACACAAGGAACTTGCAGATAATGGAATTTTCTTTTATGATATGTCATATGTGGAACCAAGAACTTCCATTGGTTGGGGTCGTGTAGCTCCTTTGTCACTTCCATCCTTTGACAGCAAGGATTGGTCCCTGCCTACTTCGCAGACTAGTGAAAGCTTCAGGAATAAGTTGTTTCAGGATATACAAAAGTCCCTCAAGTATTCAATTTCCACAAAAATAGTTCGGCTCGCAGTATTTATGCCTCTTGAAGTGTTTGCAGATTTTTTCTTCGATGAGAAAATAAGAACTACCGCAACAATGTTCATTTGCAATTCTGAGAGCTGTTTGGACTTTTTAGATGATAATTGGGATAGGAAACAATCATTAAACAAAATATGTATTTTGCAAAATAAGTCTATAATTTGCAAGTTCATTATAAGCTCTCAAAATTTCTTAGTATCGTTTTACTATATTAGATATCATCTTCTTAGTGGGCAGCTTATTCCACTCGACCAGGATACAGAGAACAGCCTCGAGAACAAACCTTTATCAATGGAGCTCTACTTTTGAGACAGCCTACTTACTGTGATGGAGACAATGTCAAGCACAACTCTGGCATAGCTCAGGATAGATCTTACATGTGAAGAACTTCCACTTTTGCCGGAATTGTATGCATTCAGTCTCAACAATAGAAAGGTGCTTACTAAATTGATAAATTTTGATTGTCTTTAATACACTATGACTGAATCAAACTTTTTCTTCTTTTCAGATTCCAAGGCGCAAGGAGAAAACAACATTGTGCAAGGAGTCCATAACAAATACACTTCACTTAATTGCTTCCACCGGAAGCTAGGTCACATACCTTGTGCACGCAAAGAGATTTGATGCCATGCAAACCATGATGTACTCTTCAAAATGACTAATGCAGAGATATTTTTTGGCGGTCAAACAATGCTTCAAAAATGTACATTTTCAATGTTTCAAAAATTTACATATTGTGTTGTTTCTGTCAAGAGTAATTTGCTCCCTTTCCCAGCTACTGTCCTCTCCCCCAGTTTGTGCCACTCGTCCCTTGCCTTCTGCTCCGGTTGCTGCTACCTCTACCTATGGGGACGCTGGTCTCGTGCATCCTTTCGCGTCGCTCAAAATCATGGGCCTCTTCCATGGCTTCCCATGCTTCTTGCATGTGTGAAGCTTCCCGCTGTTCTTGCTCTTGCCGTCGACGTGCAGCCCATTCCTCTACTTCTGCAGCGTCCGCAAAATATTGGTGTATTGCTTCTTTCATATTTCAAACTTCTTCTTGAGTCTGATTGTGGTGTTGGGTCATTTCGTTAATGCGAGCCTCTTCGAACTCATTAGCTCTCGCCGCTTCCTCTCTTGTGCGTTTGTTTACCGAGATTATAATATGCTGGATGTCCATTACAAAAAAATGTCACACATCGTTGTTGGTGTAGTTATGTAATTGAAGTTCCTGTAGAAGCGTGAGACAAACATCTGTTGCTTCATACATACGTTGCAGCAAACAATAAAATAGCAGATTTTTTACGTTCGGTATATCCATTATTTGACTGATGAGCAACACGGCATTTAAACAGGTTCGCCAGCCATAGCTATAGTCATCAGTCTGCGTGGGCACGGTTACTCATTCGTGCTTGACTACATTTCCTAGATCATGTTCTAACAAAAGATGCTCTACACAACATACAAGTTTTTTCGCGGCACTACATACATAACCACTTGAGTCAGCAACAAATTCCACAGAGACACTACACTGATTTCCAAATGTACCCAAATAGACCTTACATTTTTACACGACCGTGAAACGCCCTGCTTTGCCTGGAGTTTGCGTAGTAAACAATCTTAGCTTCCATGTCAAATAACATCAGACTCCAATGATCACTACAAAGACACCATCAAAGATGAGCAGAGATTCGCAATGCAAGATGATTTTTAGAAGGCAAGAATATACTCACGATTGATTGTACGCAGTGAGCATAAATTGCGCTAGATCAAAGTTGACTCTGCTAAACCAGTTCATCAGACTCAAAAAGGAAACTGAGTTGTTCTGCAGATAAGGCGATATCAGCGGATCTATTACGTATACTTTCTCTTGAACCTCAGGGGGCAGAAGCAAGACAGCGTGGCTAACATGAACAAATGGCAAAGATTAGACTTGAACACCAAGTGAGTCAATACCGAGTGAGTGGGGCAGCTATCAAATTCCATACGCCATTGATTTGCTTGGTATTGACCAGTGTCTTGGCTGAAATGAAGAACTTGACGACTACCTTAAAGACATGGGTCAATACTGAGCGAGTCAGCGGCGGATTCCAATTCCATAAACAACTGACACGCTTGGTATTGACCCATGTCTTTAAAGTAGTGAACCATTATAAAGAAAAAGTTGGCAACTGCCACAGAGACATGGGTCAATACCGAGCGAGTAGTACCAAAATTCAATTTCATTACCCACTGTCTTGCTTGGTATTGACCCATGTCTCGGTAGAGACCCATTTAATGAGCATAAGATTTAAAGAGCATGAGAATTACCACAAAGCAACATTGATGACCTCATTTGTTGCGAGCAAGTCGGTGAAATTGCGCATGCACATGAAGTCTACATTATCGAGGTTGGTAATGCAGGCCTCCTCTGACCTTGCAGGCAACTGTATGTGCGCATGCAGAGGCGCTGAGCTCAACAAAATTCTCAACTCCTCTTCATTCTCCTCGTTGATTTGCTCTAAAATAATTGACTCATCCGATACGTTGGATGGCCCTTCTGATGCAGAGCCTTGCCCTTCCCTTTCTTGAGCTGGCTCCTTGGCTGCATCAGGCTCCTCCCTAACAGCCTTCCTAACAACCTCAGGCTCTGGATCATTTTCCTTCAATATTGGTTGCTCCATAGATGCGCTCCATAGATGCCTCAGGCTCCACCCTCACCTGCTCTTGTCCCTCATCATCCACGATGGGCTGCGGATCCTCCATGACTTGCTCATTTGGTGTCTAGATGGATCCTCGATAACTGTCTCTGTTTCTTCCATGACTGCCTCGAGGTCCACTGTGGCTTGCTCTTGGCCCTCTGCGGCTATCTCAACCTGTCCATTTGTGTCGTTTCTCTCGACCCGTGATTAGGTCCTTCTGCTGTTTTTTTCAGCCCTAGACGGCTCTGTCTGTTGTGCACGAGGATGGAGAGGGGGGATGTTGAGAATATCCATGGTTCTACTATCTCGGATTGGTACTGGCTGAAGCAGCCCATCGTAGCGGAAACGAAGCCTACGAAGAGTATCAAAATCCCGCGGGATGATAGTGACCCGGTGTGCATGGGCAGCCAGGATATATCCATCACTGAAGAATTCCACGAGGTAGTCCTCAGCAATTTATTGAAGGCAGAGGAGTGCACTGTTGGCCCATCGCATGCCGACTCTATACTACTCGCAGATCTCCTGTACTACTCGCTGTAAAGGGAGACGTGGAGTAGCAGGTTGAATGTGTCGTTCTATCCTGCGCAGCTCTTGCACTACACCTTTGTGCGCCTCATATCGGTGTCTTCTTGCTTGAGCATTCAAAGATTCACCTGTTGCCCTCCTAGCACAGGCCTTAACACGAGGCATCTCTACAAATACAATAACACCAAAAGAAAATTCATTTGTCAGCACAAGGGACTTCAAATTTAAGGAAAGGTCAGTACCAAGCGAAAAGATGGATAGGAAAGAGTTGCCTTGCCTTATTTGCTCGGTAGTGACCTCAGAAAATAGTAATGGTAGACATGACTTATATGTTCAAAGGTCACTACCGAGCGAATAGGTGCATAGGAAAGAGTTTGCCTTGCCTTATTCGCTCGGTAGTGACTTCAAAAATAGTAATAGCAGATATCACTTACATTTTCTGAGATCACTACCAGGCGAACAGGTTTGCAGCCCCTGCAAAAAAATACCTTATTCGTTGGGTGGTGACCTCAGAAAAGTGTACAATAAAGTGAACAGGTTTGCATCCGCTGATACAAAATAGCAATGTGAAGGAGATCTTAAATCGATGCGGTTCTAATTGTCATGTCGTTCCCTTCGATCACCTCCCCTAATATCGGGGGGATGATACCATTGATTCTCTCTCCCACATCCACCTCTCATGAAACCTCATGGCAGTACCACCCTCTCATGAAACCTCATGCCCAGCCTCTGCTTTTTAGGCTTGTCTGAAAGTCTATTTAAGAAGCAGTTGTTTCAGAACCTCCCTCAGGGTTTCGCAGAACAACTAAAAGAATCTTAGGATAGTGGCGATGCCTTTCCAAGGTATACTCCCGTAGCGCCAGCAACACCGCATCCGGGCCCTCCTCATGAGGTCCCTCCTTGGCCCTCCCCGAATGTTACCTTTAATGTTCTCGACTGACACAGCTCGGGAGTGGCTGCTGTCAACATGGGAGTCAATTCTCGAGGTAAGTTGCTGGTAATTCTTTTCTTTCTGCTCCCAATTTCCAAGCTCCTAGTTTGAAGAGCTTACTTGCTAAATGCTCTGTGCAGGATGCTAGCCTAAAGCTGCAGCAAATGCTGATCATCAGGCAGAGGGTCTCAATCCTTAAAAACTTTCTCGAAGCAAGAAGGCTTGGAGACATGCAGCGATTGATCGCCGAGAATGGCTCTATGGAGGCAATCATTAATTGGCTTCAGGAAATGAAGGATGAAGTGCTTGAGCTAGCCGGTAAATATGAGGAAGCCATTAACTTTGCAAACATGCTTTGCGAAGAGATAAGCTGGCTGTGAACCCTAAACCCCTAAACCCTAAACCCCCCGGAAATTAATAGGCCACTCTTTGTAAAGTCTGAAGTGTTTTCTAACTCAAACCCGTTGTTCAATTGTAATTTTGTTTCTTTCTTATAAAATCAAAAGGCGTATTTTGCAAAAGAAAGCCCTAAATCCGCAACAAGCAGGGGTTACCTTCCCCTTATTTGCTTAGTATTGACCTCTGTACTAGCAGACATCACTGAAATTTTCTTTTGGTCAGTACCAAGCGAATAGGACCCTTCGGACTAGGTGACCTTACCTTATTCGCTTAGTACTGACCAACTACAGCAAATTAAAGCACACGGGACCGAAATCAAAAGGCATATTTGGCAAAGGAAAACCCTAAATCCGCAACAAGCAGGGGTTACCTTCCCCTTATTTGCTTAGTATTGACTTGTGTACTAGTAGACATCACTTAACTTTTCTTTTGGTCAGTACCAAGCGAATAGGACCCTTCAGACTAGGTGACCTTACCTTATTCGCTTGGTACTGACCAACTACAGCAAATTAAAGCGCACGGGACCGAAATCAAAAGGCGTATTTGGCAAAGGAAAACCCTAAATCCGCAACAAGCAGGGGTTACCTTCCCCTTATTTTCTTAGTATTGACCTCTGTACTAGCAGACATCTGTTAACTTTTCTTTTGGTCAGTACCAAGCGAATAGGACCCTTCGGACTAGGTTACCTTACCTTATTCGCTTGGTACTGACCAACTACATCAAATTAAAGCGCACGGGACCGAAATCAAAAGGAGTATTTGGCAAAGGAAAACCCTAAATCCGCAACAAGCAGGGGTTACCTTCCCCTTATTTGCTTAGTATTGACCTCTGTACTAGCAGACATCACTTAACTTTTCTTTTGGTCATTACCAAGCAAATAGGGCACTTCGGACTAAGTGACCTTACCTTATTCGCTTGGTACTGACCAACTACGCAAAATACAAGTACGTAGAAGGGTAGTAAGTAGCAACTTCGAGAGCTAGAGGTTTGGCCCTCAACAAGGCATCCTGTAGCGTCGTCGGCCTGAGGGATTCCAACCGAGTATTCAGGGGATCGATTAGTCCTTGGCAGAACCTTGCCACCTGTTGTTCCAAGGTCATCTTAGGATCATATCTCCAAAGAGTGACAAACTTTGCATAGTATTCTTCGATAGATGAATTCAGCTGCCGAAGTGAAAAGAATTCATTCATCCTCAAGGTTCTATAGGCAGGTGGTAAATAACGTCCCATTATTGCAGCTTTGATGTCTTCCCATGATTGGGAAGATCCCTTAATATCCATGTCTCTGCAATGTTGCTTCCACCATATCTTGGCATCGCCAGTCAAGCGGAACATCGCAAGCATGGTCTGATTTACGGGTTGGGTCCCCACAGCTTCAAAGTAATCGTCAATGGCTTCCATCCATACTTCCGCATCTCCCTCGCCCTTAAATATCGGAGGTTGGGCTTGCTTAAGGAGGATCTTTTTCTCTTGCGCTGCCGAGTACAGAGAAACAAGCGGTACCTACATGGATTATACGAATTCTTAATACATTACTTGGATTTCAAAATAGACACGAGACTTTAAATAAAATTCAAGATTCTACTTTATCAAGAGACAGAGATTCAAAGACAAAAAGCACTTTATTGACGAAAATTTATTACAATTGAAACCCCTCAAGGTTTAGGATAACTGATGATCAGCTTATTACATGGCTTTATGGATTGCGTATAAAATACGCCTAGGAGATGGTATTCACATGATGCACTACTTCATTCGTGTAATAGTTTCTATACTCATTCTTGAGTGGATAATAAACTAAGATATCAAGCCGGAGTTTCGCTTTCAGTAATGCAAAGGTTTTGACTCGGTTCGCTGGGATCACGTTGGTGACCTTCTCCAAGAGCCAGTCGTTGATGGTTTGATTGGAGTTGTCTGAAACAGTCTGGTCCAATCGTGTAGGCACCAAGTAGAATATCTCTATGACCCTCAACTCTTCTCCCCAACGTATCTTCTTCAAATCGGTAGCCAGGCATCCTAGCTTCCGAGCGTTGATGTAGTAAACACCTCCTGGAAATGTCCAATCAAGTTCCCATCCTCTATCAATGCGAGTGGAGTGTGGCGTATAAGCCTTCAACAGTCACTCCATGACATCTCGCCTGAGCTGGTAAACTGGGGATCTTCGAGCTTGCTCATAAATAAGCTCAAACACTTGGAACCTCCGATATTCGAGCACGGGGTCTTCCTGCAGAACCAATGCAAGGAATTCGGATCAACTACCTATATACTTTCAGTTCCTTTTAAATGTTCAAACAATACGACTTTATTTCTCAGCCTAACCTAGGCTCTCTAACCTAGGCTCTGATACCAGGTGTGAGGTCCCCACCCCGCCGTATCAACCAGCGGATTTGATGGTGAACCTGGTGGCCACTAGATCTATTGCGGAAGCAAACAAAATGGTTCAGGGTTCGACTAGCGGACGATCTCTCATCACAAGGTGAGTCGAGTTCGAGCCTACTAGTAGGGAGATCTAGCTCCACCTCGCAGGGGAAGCGTACTTAAACTATCCTAAGACCCACCTTCCAAGAGGAGAGAAACCCCGAGTTCCTTTTCCCCCATGTTTCATAGGCACGTACTCTTGAGATTTCACCGCTCTAGGTGCAATGAGTATTACTAATATCGAAGTAAGCACTATGGGGACAGAGAGTTCCCGACCAATCGGGACCACCCATCTCGTAGGCATTGGAAACCTGATCCAAGCCCCCACTTTCCACCCCCATACTCACACTTCCTTGTGTGACCTAATTACTACCACAAAGGTTGTTCAACATAAACATTCCTTGTTTTAATTCCGAAGCACATTGTTCGTTAAGACAACCCTTCAACCAGTATTGCAAACAGCACCAAGACATAATTCTAGTAAAAATTCTACTCAAACTTATTCATAAAAGCTCCAATGTTTTGGAGGTACAACATCCCCCCTCCAGTGAGAGTTCACTCCTCCCGTTGTCGCCTAGCTGCCCATACAACTAGGTATGTCCATCGCATAGAAAGCACGTCATGGAAACTCTCACCGCATAGAAAGCAAGACGTGGGTTCCCACCCCATAGAAAGCAAGTCGTGGGTATCCACCGCATAGAAAGCAAGTCGTGGATTCAAGAGCCCTTAACGAGGAAATCTGCCCCCTCTCATCAGTAGGGGGGTCAAGACTAATTCAACATTGGAAATAAAATGAACATGTCGAGCTAAATTTTCCCTAGCAGACATTCTTTCCTAATTGCAACCAGCATACCCGTCAATCATTTCCTTCCTAATTTAGAACTTAATGTACAATGAATTCAATGCCGAGGTTTCCGTCGGATTTCTCCAACATGTTTGGGGATATTTTCATTCCTAACTAAATGTGTGCAATGTTAAATTAAACAACTTGAATGAAATTATGATCTACCTCTTCCATTTCTTCGTCGATGGCCCGTGAGATGGCCGGTAATTGTTCGTCCATGGGAGCTTTTCCCTTCCCGCTCACCTTGCTCGTTCCTGCCTCGTGGTTGTGGGCTCCACCAAAGTGAGTCCTCTTAACCGGGGCCATTTTAAAATCACTACTTTAAATAATTAACTTGGAGAAAAGAGCTAATGTCCGCAAGCGTAATAACAAGCCAAATGATAGATTAGCAACATCAAACAATGCCTACTACATGAGAGGTTTAGATTTTTCCATATAGCAATCATTGTGGATGACACATAATCCTATGGAAACCGGCTCTAAAGATAATTACTCGGCTTACATGATTAAGAATAATAGGATTTCACTAAATGGAATTACCAGAGAAATGAATTAAGCACGATTAATCTCTTTCCTAGCAATTAGAGGGTGCAGAATCACCGCATGTATAGGTGTGAGAAAAACCACCTCTTAGAGACTTAATGATAGATTAATCTTACCTTAATTATATCTTAATGCATAACAGAAATGAATCTAAATCAGCTACAATATTAATGCGTGATAGAAAGAGTGATTCTTATCAATCTACACAAGTACCAGCTTGCCGATTAATTTCTATGCTACCTAGAGAGAGAAAATTCTAATAATCGTGCACTAATCATTAATTAAGAGTGATGAATGGCTGATAATTCAGCTATGGGATGATGATTACATAATAGAATATGGTTAAGGAGAATTTAGAGAGAAATTATAGAGAATTACGACTAGGAATAAGCATAATAGACGAAGAATTTAGATGATAGAGAAAGGAATTTACAGATGGCATTAATTAAACCGTGGTTACCGTGATTTAGAGCTGATAATCTTCTCGATTTTCTGATCTAATCGAGCTTCTTGAGACGAGAATTCGGCAGCACCTTCCTCCTTGCTTCTCCTTCAAAAGGCGTGTGAACCGGCAGCACCTTCCTAGTGTGTGTAGGTGTGTGTGTGTATGCACTGTGTGTGTGTGTTTGAGCATAAGTGTGTGTGTGTGTGTGTGTGCAGGTCTTTAAATAGGCTTCTACAGGCTGAAAATCGACCTGGGTTGCTAAATGCATCTGGGAGCTTCTCCAGTTAAGCATGGCAAGTCTAGCTCCCTACTCACCAAGTGTCAGGTTGGCTAGTTTAACTGACTCTGAGACTTAGTTACTAGCTTGGCAGCTTTCCCAGGACTTCCACAAGGCAAGAGGGCGCCCCCTAGCTGCTAAAGCTGATCTGGAGTGGCCTGGGACCTGTTCCCACACAGTCCCGGGCTCGGGTGCCTCCCCGCTCAATTTTTGGAAAAATTGATTTTTGGCTAAAATGGGTCATACGAGTCGGATTTTGATGCCGTAAATTGCTATACGGAGCTCTAACTAAGATGTACTGAACCGAGGACTTGCCATATTTAGCAGCACCCAGGGTCCGAAAATGCATTTTTTGAAATTCGGGATACGAGTGCAGTTTTTCGAGACGACCAAAATTGGACGGGTCGGGTGACCAAAAACTTGCTATTTTTGGAATTTTTTTAACAAAATTATTTTAATTCACATTTCGAATCTTTAAAACATTCTAAACATCATGGCACTGACAGAATTTGGAAAACTGCTAAAAATAGTAACTTTTTCCATTAAGTTCATTTCATGGTACAATCGTGCTCTTTTGATCGGGGTCAGAGACCTTACAAACCACTTGAGATAGCAAGTGAATAAACCTGATTAAGTATCTTACCTTCTCAAGGAAAGAAACCAACTGCTTAGCGGTGGTGGGTGACGACAAAGATACCAGGGCTTGAATCTTTCTAGGATCAGCCTCAATTTCTTTTGCTGAAATTACATGGCCAAGGAGAGTGACTTTGCTTTCACCAATGTGACACTTATCCACATTGAGCGGGCCACCCAAGGTTTGCAGCCTGGTTAAGCCATCATAAACTTTGCTTAAATGAAGGGCTCGTGAACTATAGATGCAAAAATCATCTATGAAAACCCGTATTGATGTTCCAAAGTAGGGTTGGAAAACAAAGGTCACAAAGCGCTGAAATGTGGTCGGGGCGTTAGTGAGGCCAAAAGGCATCACCCTGTAAGCAAAGCATCCCCAAGGTGTGATGAAGGTTGTCTTCTTCTGATCTTCTTCCGCAATGCTAATCTCGAAGTATCCTTAGTAGCCATCGCACACTGTGTATCATTCGTGACCTGCCACTTCAATGAGAATTTCATCCTGGAATGGGAGGGGAAAGTGATCCCTCTTCGTGGCTGCATTGAGAGGTTTATAATCTACACAGACTCTCCACTTACCATTTTTTTTTGGTGTGCTACTACTGGGGAGACCCACTCTGAGTCTTCGACAGGGCAGATGAAACCTGCTTGTAGCAAACTTCTCACTTCCTTAAGTAGTGCATCTTGTTGGATTACTCCAAGTCTTCTCAGCTCGCACTACGGGTTTACTGCCTTCCTTGAGTTTTATGTGGTGTTGCACTACTGTAATTCCTGTTATCTTATCATAGCCATCAATGAACAAAGTAGTGAAGATACCTAGCATGGAGACATATTCCTTCCTTTCTTCATTGGTTCACTCATTTGAGAGAATTTTTTATAATTTACCTGCATTCTCCAAGGACTGCGTACCTGATGATTCCTCTTGGTTTGTCGGGGGTGTTTCAGATTGTGTCAATCTACAAATACTCGCTGGTGGACTCATCTTCTGAAGCCTCCAAGATCATGTTGCGTTGCTTTCCAATCCTCATGTCGTAGAGTATGGACTTCCCTTTAGCATCCTTCATCTGAATCATTCTGGTGCTCCAGTCCTGTTTAGCCTCCATAGCCATAAGCCAAGGCCTCCCAAGAATGATGGGGTAGCCCTCCCCTTTGTGTGGCATGATGAATATGTCTACCTCCACTTCTATATTGAATGCTTTTACTTTCACCACATTCAGAATACCTACGCATTTTACTCTTACATTGTTTGCCATCTTGTCTCGGCAGGGTGCCGGCCTACGTACCTCTAGACCTAGATGGTGCATCATCTTTTCACTCATGACGCATATTTGCGCGCCACCATCTATGTAGACGTTTGAGATTTGTTGCCCCTTGAAGTGAGCTGAGCATCCATGGTCGGTGGGATGTCGTCGAGATCCCTTCCAGAGATAGCCCCAGCTATCTTGGGTCTTGATTTCCTGGTACTTACCATTTTTGTCCATTGCCTCCTCATTCTTGGTGCAAGGTGGAGTAATTGGGGCCAAGTTATTTTCGGGCTCTGCATTAACACATCCTGAACTAAGTCATAGGGTTTTGCATACTCACCTAGTGAGAAGTCCACGATGTCTATTTTTTGTCGCGGTTTAGCTGCTTGCTTGCTAGACTTGGCCTTCCCTTTCATCTTCTCTTATCTTTGAGAGCCTCCTCGTGCCTGGCACGTTTCACTCCCATAGCATCCACTTCTTCTACCTTCGATTTCCCTTTGTGCTTCTCTCGAACCGATTCTTCTACCTTTGCCTTCCCTTTAGCCTCCAAGCTAATAACACTCACCGCTTGGTTCACAGCAGGTGGTGGGGGTAGTGGTGGAATGAGAGGTTGGGGTGGTGGTTGTTGTTGTACGGGTGGTCAAAGAATTTGGACCGATGGGATCGGTCCTGGTTGCCTAGGTGGTGGTGGTCTTGATCTTGGCGAAGATATCTGATTATGTCTCCCCCTCTATTGATATTCTGTCTCCTTGGATGTGGGTAGTAGTACATTCCATGGCCGTCTTCCCCGAAATTGTAGCAGTGGTACTCTTGGTTCTGCCTTCGTTGTCCTCTTCCTTGTTCTGGATTCCTGACAGGTGCATGCCCTTGCTGCACCAGATGCACGGATAAACTCTCTAGTTGGGTGGTGATGTGACTCAGCAGGTCTTGCTTCTCTTCTGATGCCTCTTGCGGTTGGGCTCTATGACTAGCTGTTGCAGTCACTGGGGTTGGTCAGGCTAAGATTGTTTCCTCTGACTCATTTACTCTTGCTTGCATGTGCAGCTTCTTGTCTTTAAGGCGGGCTACTTCGACTGCCAACTCATATGTTGCAGGAAACCTTCCCTTTACCTTCTCTCTAAGAAGCGACCATAGACTAGCAATGAAACGGTCCTTCTTTAGGAAATTAGGTGCTCCTTCGCCTTCCTCCAGTGAGGCAACCCATCTCTCCCATAAGTCCACAAATTTGGACTCGTAGGTGGCATACTCTAGCAGACCTCCCTTCTTTAATTCCATCAGTAGAGCTGCCATAGCTTCTCTGAGGTTGTGCCTCCACCAAACCTCTTTACAAAAGCATCCCTTAACCCATCCCATGCATTCTTGTTAGCCTGGGGCAATGCATTATACCAGGACTTGGCCTCTACTTTCATCAGTAGAGTAAAAATTGGAAGTCGTGAAGCGTCGTCATCTTTGTTGGAGACGACACAAGCAATGTTGAAATCATCCAAAAAGTCGGTGGTGAGATCTTCTCCCTTCTTTCCACTGAACGTAGGGAAAGAAACACTTGCCATGGTAGTTACTCAAGAAATTACAAACCCTTTTTTTTCTTTTTTTAAAAAATATTAACAACAGTAAGCGGCTCATAGTGGCTTTTTACAGGGTTGGGTGGATAGGTTAAAACAAGATAAAGATAGAAACATTAAAGGAATGATGGTAATCCAATATGGGGAGAATGATAGGGTTTCGGGAATTAAGGATTTCTCCTAGCACCCCAGCACCGAATAGGTACACGATCTTCTGTTGGTAGAAGATTTTCTTATCTACATAGATATTCACATGCATATGTTGCAGGAATCTGAACGAGAATGCCGTCGGCCCATTTTCCATCATGCACAGAGGGTGGAATACTTACTTATACTCTTACCATGCCAGTATTGATGAGTCGGCACATCCACAGGAGGTCGTTGCCTTTCATGGGCTCTACCTTTCCTTCGTTGCTCAACACGTACGGGGTGATGGCGACGCGTCTGACCACTCCCAACCTCTAGGCTAGTAGCAATTGCAAGTAATTTCCGTAGTCGGCGTGTTGCATGAATTCTACTCCATTCAGCTGCAACTCGTCTCCAGCCCACTGGGTGTCACCCATGGTAGAGAGTTTCTTCAAGATAAGTTGTATAGGGAGAGGAGGAAGATCCTCTACCTGTCTTCCAAAACAGTGAGAGCAGTAGCCGAACCACTCTTCCCTAGGACATGGGAATCTTCTTACCACTTCTTCTTTAGGATTGTCGAAGTGGATTGGTAGCACTCGCATGCGTCGTGAAAATCGGTAGGCAACCTTTCATCGCTTAGCTTCGGATGACTTCCTCTTTGGCAAGCTGGGTACAACTCGGATTTTTGAGCTTGAAGCACTTGCTTGGCCAGATGCTTCTCCCTTTGGGGTTATGTGTTTCTGGACTGGCTTATATTTTCCTTTTGAGAAGCCCCCTTAGGCCATCTTGGAGTAAAGCTTATAACTTTGACTGCAGTTTCTTTAGGGAAAAGAGACCTCACCATTTTCTTTCCTTCTTTGATGTGAATGAATTCCTCACGATGAATGTCGATGTAGACAATTTCAGTCCCTTTGCTGCCTTCGTTGTTGTTGGCACTCATTGACAGTGTGTCTTAGTTGACAACAGTGATGGCACTTCACTGACCTCCCACCTAATGCTCTCAATTTGTGGTTAGAACGAGTACCACGAGATGGAGAATTTACCTCTTCAATACTGACGACACTGTAGCCTGGAAGTAGTACTTCAATGAAGGCAGCTAGTGCCTCCTTAGTCTCCTCTTCTTCCATCCTCCAGTTAGAAAATTCCTTCAGCCATTCGTCCATGATTGATGATGTGCGTCACTTTCAACATTGTAAATTGAAGGGTCTTAGAAGCCCTCCTCAGTGGGGGCACCAAATGATGGGAGCAAAGCAAACCCTGAACCCCGACGGCCTCTAAAACGCCGGGGGCCGAATGGCACGCCTTGAGCCTGTCATGATAAAGAAAACAGAGGCACCACCTAGCTTTGAGTGGCTAGGACGCAGACCACGATGATGTGAACACCGCAAACTCACACACACACACACAAATTAACAAATGAATGAAAACCCTCGGGGATGTGAGGGAGAATTATTTCTGCAGTATTTACAATGACCTTCCTTTCAGTGAGGCGGCACAGCGTGGCGATAGAGAGGTAGGGAGAAAGCATGGTGAAAACTACTTGGTGCGTTCTCTAAGACGAATCAATGATTGTGAAGCTTGCTACCAAGAGCATGTATATGTGTGTGCATCGACCATTGGAGTCGAGAGGTGGACGTGGCTCCCTTCACATGGTGAAATTTCCAAGGCAAACCATCACACAAGCCCCCTCCCCGTGATACCAATAGTGCCAGCTCTTCCCACTACACTCTACCATGTGCTGACCTCTCATGTGTAATGGAATTGATATTTTGATGATATATTTGATATTTTGATGAAGCATTGCAATGTTGATTTGAATTGTGGAATATGATCACTTGTTGGGTGTTGTGTGAGCAGATCAGTGATTGGCACGTGTTGGACAATAAGGCAATAGCAGTTATTCGGAATAAAACTGCCACCATTGGATTTTCTGTGGCAAGCCTTAGTATTTATGGTTTAGTTATAAGTTGAGATGTAGACAACTATTAATTGTTACATTGAGCTCTTTATGAGCCATGACTATTTTATGCCCAAGTGTGAATTGGATGTAGCTCAATTTTGAGCATGAACTTCTCTATAAATTAAATACATCCAAGAGGGACATGCTCACTCTTGCACGGGGGAAGATTGCACCCAGTTCTTGTGTCTTCTTCTCTTCTCTCCTCCCTCCTCTCTCACCGTGCTCATGTAGCACTCCGCTCTAGGAGGTGCGCCTGCACGTGTTCTTTCGCTCTCTCCCACTCTCTATCTCTCTCTATTCGTATTGTGCTCGATTATGGATTTGTGCGAGTCTGATGGTACGTAGATTTATTCGTTTATGTCTTGCTACAGTGGTATCAGAGCGTAGATCATCGCTCCTGGTGTAGATCTCTATGCACAATTAACATGAAGATAAGTTTTCTCTTTTATGATTATCTCTAATTATATTTCACGACTCTTCTCTGCTTTGGGATAGGAAGAGGTCTTTTTTTTTCTGTTATTGAAAGCCTTCATGCAAGTATCGAGTAGTTCTTGTATAGAGGTTGAATAGAGCCTATGTGTACTATTTGATTAGTCGACATAGGCTATTGTTAGAGTAGAAGATATGGTACTTAGATAGGAGCAATATATATGTGTAAGAATCATATAATTTCAAATGTTGTCGAATAATCCCTAGAGATTTGTTAAATAAAAAAAAAAAAAAAAAGAATGAGTTAGAAGGAGTAGAAGACGGGAACAGAGAAGAAGAGCCGTTATCAATGAATTTTAGTGCTCTAGGAACCATCTCAGGAGTTGGAGAAGGCGAGTCATCCGAGCAATTTTTCTCATTAGTATCACGGGAAACATCCCCTAAGCAAAATTTTAATAATAATGGATTATTTATTTTCAAACAATAAAGGATGCAGGATATGCAGTAGCCACGGGTTCTGAGCATAAGCGCAAGGCTGTCAGTAGCAAAAGAGTGTTTTTTTTTTGTTGTCGCCTCCTCTCCCTCTCTGTCTCTCTGTTGCACCAGCCTCACAGGCTGCTGGGGGGTGCCACTCCACCTGCAGAGGACTCAGTAGGCCCTGCCGGCGGCCGTACACGACGTGGAAAACCAGCCTCCATTGGCCCTCTTCTGGACGTTCGGCCTTTTAGCCCGCAACCACCGCCCCGCTACTCCTGCGGGCGGCTGAGATCTTTCTTGGTTTACCTACTTCTCCCACCTCCCAGTTCGCTGCGCTCTCAACCTCACCTTTATCTGTGGCGGCCCTGCCTACCCAACACCCGGACGCCGCTGAACCAATCTCTCTCTCTTTCTCGCATGCCGACCACACCTTCACTGTCTCTCTCTCTTGCCCTCTCGTATTCAACAACCCCGCCCCACTTCTCACTGACTATAAGACTCCTCCTTTTGGATTTCCATGTAGCGATTCTGGACAAAAAAAAAAAAGAAGAGAGAGGAACACTTCCAATTGACTAACTCGATTGATCGTCTCTCTCCCTTCGATCTTGGCCGAGACCCACAGATGATGATGGCGTTCAAAACCGCACAATAAGGGCTCTGTATATATATATATATTTTGTGGGGTATCCTTTACTTTTACTCCCGACTATCTTTAGAAAAAAAAGAGGGATTACCACAGGAAAGCTTGGTAAGCCATCTCACAGAGAGCTTTTTCACCATCTCTAAGCAAGAATACACACACACCCATACACATCGTCATCATCTTTGACATGTCGATAGTACGGACTGCATCTCCCTACCCAAGCAGATACACTCAGGACATGTCGATCTCTTCTGCAAAATAAGCCGCAATGATAGCCATCACCGTTCTTCGACTAGACCAAGCTTGTCGAACCTATCAAACAGGGTGGTAATTCTCGTCGCTCTTCTCCAATCATATGCCTCCTCTGCTATGTCGCATTCACAACCAGTGACACATTGATTGTGCACCGCTACATCATCAGAAACCCACTCGTCTGCATCGCTTCTACGTCAAAAACCTCGCAACCGCTCTGCACCATCCTAAGCTTCGCACTACTTGGCATTGGGCTTATGAACTCTTTTACTCTATTCGACAACGTGGAATCAGGATAGTTGAATTTATTCGACACAAACCTTCTACCCCGGATAGGGATTTGTAGCAAATCAACATAATTACCAATTTCCCCAATAATCATGGAGACAAATGGCGCCAGTGCCACCTCCAATTGGACCAGTGATTCACCTCTCCCGGTACGGACCTTGGAGCAACAAGTATTCTTGCTGCAACAGGAATTAGACATTGCGAATCAACGCCTCACCGCAAATGATCATAAACGAGCACGCGAAGACGACAACAAAGATGAACGTATGATCAAAATTTTGAAGGCTGCGTTCGAGGCTCAACAATCTAGCAAAGAGGCAAAGATAAGTCAAAAATCTTTCACGTTTTTCAAGTTTGATGGTCGCAAAATTCGTAAAACAGTGCTGTCTTGGTTAACTCAATTCGACGATTATTTTGCTAGCGATTCTGTCACTAAAAAAGATGAAATTAAATGTGCTACTAATCACCTTTCTGGTCAAGCTTCACTTTGGTGGAGCATGCTTCGCAAAATGGCAGAATGACCATTAACTTGGGACAATTTTCAACAGTGGGTCAAAGATTCATTCCTACCCCCTCAGTTTGGTCTTGACGCTCATCGTGCTTGGGCCGAATTCTCCTGGATGCAAGAAGACACCATCTCTTGTTACACTGACCGCTTCTGGGAACGTCTTCTACTCCTCCGTATGGTAGAAGAAGTGCCTACAGAGTCTCTCCAATGCAAATATGAAGACGGTCTTCCCAATGGTATACAGTCAAAACTCAATTCTCTTAAACCGACGTCTCTTTATGAAGCTATATCCTTGGCCTACGATGCTGAGAAAGAAATCAACTCTATCGTCCATGAAGTGCGCAATAGCCGCAACCCCAACCGTCCCAATTTTCAACCTCGCAATCAATGGAGTAACAACAACCACAATCGCAATCGCAACGGTAATAATTTCAACAGGTATACTTCAAACCCTCGCACAAATAATTACATAAAAAACTGCCCACCCCCTTTTCCTCGTCGTCACTCACCAAAACAATCATCGCCCACAACACAATCCCACCACTCCACCCACACACACTGCACCTCAAATTTCAAACCCACATTATCACCCCAACCCCCCTGCACGACGCAATGGTGTTTGGTGCTTCAAATGCCACCAATACGGCCATGTTGAAGCCAACTGCACCAACAACCGTCCACCCGGTCCTCACCAACCCACAACTTGCCTACACAACATCAAAGATGAATCAAAACCCCTAGACGACACCATGGCTGATTGGACAGCCGCAACACCACCTCACGTATCAGGTATGCCAATTTCAATTCATGCTTTTCTCCATTAGAAAGGCAAAATTCAAAATTCAAGTGTGTCTATTTTACACGATGATGGTAGTTCACACGATTTTATTTCCGAAAAATTGGTACGAAAATTGAATTTAACCACCACACCATCTGCATACAAAGTTAAATGTGCTTTTCAAGGTACTAGGTACAATGGCACATGTGAAATTAAATCTCTCACAATTACCATTGGTGATCACACAAAACAGCGTGATTTTTTAACTGCACCATTGCAATCCACCGATATCATTTTGGGCATGCCTTTTCGACACCAACATATTCCACAAATTGACTATCGCACTTTTGCTGATGCATCACTTGCTATGTTTCCCTTGATATCACACACACAAGCACAATGTGCACTACGAAAGGATGACAAAGCATACATGATATTTGCTACTGAAGTGGAGCACACACAATCATCTCTCTCTCACACACATAATGATTTCCTCTCACAGTATAATGATTTCTTTGTGGATGATTACCCCCCTCACCTCCCACCCTCTCGTGGTGAATTAGATCATAAAACTGAAATTTTTCCAGGCTCACAACCTCCACACAGAGCACCATATAGACATAGTCCCTTGCACCAACAAGAAATCCAAAAACAAATCACCGAACTCCTAGATAAGGGCCTCATCCATCCTAGTGCATCCACTTTGGTGCACCAATTCTCCTAGTCCATGTGCATAGACTACCGTGCATTAAACAAAGTTACTGTCAAAAACCACTATCCCATCCCACGTATAGACAATCTCCTAGATCGCTTACGAGGAGCGAAACTGTTTAGCAAAATTGACTTGAAATCAGGATACCATGAGATCCGTATGCACCCTAATGATATTTTCAAAACTGCATTTCGTACCCAGTCTGGTCATTATGAGTTTATTGTCTTACCGTTTGTTCTCACAAATGCACTTGCCACATTTGCTAGCATGATGAACAAAATATTTCTTGATTATCAAGACTTTGTTATTGTGTTCTTTGATGACATTTTGATTTTTAGTCGTGATGAGCATGAACACAAAAATCACCTGCATATTGTCTTTGAGTTATTGCGTGACCACCAGTTGTTTGCAAATCTAGACAAAAGTACATTTTTTCAAACACACATTGACTATTTAGGCCACATAGTCTCAGAAAAAGGAATATCTGTTGACCCTCAAAAGATTGAAACTATTAAAACATGGCATACCCCCAAATCCGTGCATGACATAAAATCCTTTTTAGGTTTAGAAGGCTTTTATCAAAAATTTGTCAAAAACTTCTCACACATTGCGTCACCGATGACCACTTTACTTCGTCAAAAAGTACCATTCAATTGGGGTCCCACACAACAAAAATCATTTGACACTCTCAAATATCTCCTCACACATGCCCCCGTCCTACAATTACCCGACTTCACACAACCCTTCTTTGTAGTTGTTACAAACGCGAGTGTCTCAACCATAGGCGCATTCTTAATGCAAAATGATCACCCACTTGCCTTCGAAAGTCGAAAACTCAAACCATCTGAAACCAAATACAGCACATACGATAAAGAATTGCTAGCCGTAGTCCACGCTCTAGACATTTGGAAACATTATCTCATGGTCTCCGAAGTTCTAATCAAGAGTGACCAACAGGCCATTAAACATCTTCTGACTCAATCCACCATTTCTAACCATAAAATCCAATGGGCCGTTTTCATTCAAAATTTCTATCCTATGATACAATATTAACCAGGAAAAGCGAGTGTAGTAGCAAACGCATTAAGTAGAAAACCTGAAGTAAATGTACTCTCTGTTACTCGTTCATGTGTCTTCGATAAAATCAAGCATGTTTATTTGAATCACATTTCTGTGAGTGATGTGCAACCTTTTCGTTCTATGCCTAACACATATGCTCACGATCCACATTTTTTCACGTGCTTGGTTTGAAATAACTCACAATAATGGTCTTCCCTATGAACACTACACATTGCAAATGGTTATATTTATTTTCAGCAAAATCTACACATCACAACACCCTTCAAGGAACTATCAATGACTGAAATGCATGCACCACCATATATGGGTCATCGAGGAATTTAATCCACACTGGCTGCATGTCAAGATCATTTTTTTGGGCCTGGAATGAAGCACGATATCACAAAATTTGTTTCAGAATGTTTGATATGTCAAAGAGTTAAACGTCATCATGGTAAGTCTTATGGTCTTTTAATGCCTCTCCCTATCCCTGCTGGCCCTTGGGAACAAATCTCCATGGATTTTATCATAGGACTTCCCACCACATCCTCACACAATGATATGATATGGACCCTAATTGACCGTTTTAGCAAACAAGCATACTTTGTACCCTGCAAAAGGCATTGTTTGCACCACAGGCTGCAAACCTTTTCCTCAAAACCATCTTTCCCTACCATGGCTTCCCCAAAGTCATTCTCTCTGACCATGATGGACTCTTTTGCAATCATTTTTGGGTCGCCCTAGCCAAAAACTTAGGCTCTAAAATGGATTTCACATCTGCATTTCACCCTGAAAGTAATGGTCAAACGGAAGCCACAAACAGTACTATTATGGATCTTCTTCGATCTTATACCAATGAAAATACTGCAAACTAGGACCAACACCTCCCTATGCTTCAGTTTGCTTACAAGAACACACCCCACTCATCCAAAAACCGTGCACCTTTTGAAATTGTCTATGGGAAGAAACTCCCTATCCCTGTCTCCACTATTAGCATTGATGTCCCTGCGGCGGCTGACACTTTAGCAAGAGATCACACACACATTTTACAAGAAGCCACAGCTTGCATTAAATGAGCACAAGAACGATACACTGCACAAGCCAATAAGAAACGAAGACCTGCACCTTTTAAAGAAAACGACCTTGTTTGGCTTAGAATAGAAAAACGACGCTTAAAAAGTGTAGAAAAACATCCTAAAGTAAAATTGGCCCCTAGATTTTATGGCCCATTCAAAATTCTTCATAAAATAAATGACAATGCATTCCGCTTGGGCATTCCCTCACATTGGAATATACACAACTCCTTCCATATCAGTTTGTTGAGACCACACAAGGGACCTATTCCCGACACCCCTACCACAGCTGACCCCCCCTTCATTGAGGACGATGAAGAAATTATGACTCCCGAAATAATTTTAGATCATGACATGACCACTACCCGCAGAGGAAACCAATACAAAATATATTTGGTAAAATACAAAAACCATTCTTTGGAAGAGTGTCAATGGATTTCTGCACAATCGCTAAGTCCGCACTACCATCCCTTGATACTTGCATACCACACACCTAGAGACACAGATTCGCCGATTTAGGCAGTGCGTCTCTTCTAGTGTAGATTTGCCGATTTAGGCAACACGAATTCTAAAAGTGCAGATCCGCCGATTTAGGCAGCACTAGTGTAGATTCGTCGATTTAGGCAACATGAATTCAAAATGCAGTTCCGTCGATTTAGGTAGCATTAGTGCAGATCCGCCAATTTAGGCAGCACGACCATTGGTGTAGATCCGCCGATCTAGGCAACACCAAATTACTAGACCACTCTACCAGTGGCTGGCCACCACTGTCGCTAGTTTGGTTCTGGTAACAATTGAGGACAATTGTCTTTCAACCCCGGGGTATGTAATGGAATTGATATTTTAATGATATATTTGTGAAATATTTGATATTTTGATGAAGCATTGCAATGTTGATTTCAATTGTGGAATATGATCACTTGTTGGGTGTTGTGTGAGCAGATCAGTGATTGGCACGTGCTGGACAATTATGCGATAGCAGTTATTCGGAATAAAACTGCCACCATTGGATTTTCTGTGGAAAGCCTTAGTATTTATGGTTTAGTTATAAGTTGAGATGTAGACAGCTATTAATTGTTACATTGAGCTCTTTATGAGCCATGACTATTTTATGCCCAAGTGTGAATTGGATGTAACTCAATTTTGAGCATGAACTTCTCTATAAATTAAATACGTGCAAGAGGGACATGCTCACTCTTGCACGGGGGGAGATTGCACCTAGTGCTTGTGTCTTCTTCTCTTCTCTCCTCCCTCCTCTCTCACCGTGCTTGCGTAGCACTCCGCTCTAGGAGGTGCGCCTGCACGTATTCTTTCGTTCTCTCCCACTCTCTATCTCTCTTTGTTCGTATTGTGCTCGATTATGAATTTGTGCGAGTCTAATGGTACGTAGATTTATTTGTTTATGTCTTGCTATGCACTATTTTGAGTATTTTGCAGGGCTCTATGATGCTCTTGTCTGTATCATCATGAACTGCCCCCCCCCCCCCCCCCCCCTCTCCCCCCCCAATAGTGACCTCTCAGTGCCAATTTATAGGTGTTGGCTGCTTGGATTAGGGTTATCCCGATTTGATTAGGGTAAGCTAATCGAGGAGACAAAGCAAGCGGTGGGCTCGGTGTGGTTGACCCTTGCTTTGTCTTGAGAGTTATTTAAAATGAGAATCTCTAGGTGGGCCTTTGTAACCATCACCTAGAGAGAGGGAATTTATAAAGTGGGAATTTTACAAGACTTGGGTGAAAACTGAAGAAATGATGAACATAACCTACAAATTACCGAAAATGGCATCGTGGTTGCGTGATGCCGGCGAATGGTGTGTTGCCGGTGCATCGGTGTAGCACGTACGTCTTTTCAGGGTTGGTTGGGGCATGCCTTCGGTGCATTTCTTCTTTTTGTTGTTGTTGGCGCGTGCTTTGGGTGTTCTCCTTATTTTTGTCGATGTCAATGGCGTAGAATGCTTCTTTTTTTGTATTTTTTTTAAATGCGTGCATATACACGTGTCGTGTGTATATATGGGTGTGTGAGTGTATTTGTATATGTGTATGTGTATGGTTGTGTTGGTGCAACCAACGTGTGTCGACTCTAGAAGGTGGCATGTGCAGATGTGTAGTACAAGCAAACAGAAGCATGGCAAAGGACTGAAGCAGCTAGGAAGATTTGGGGATGGGAGGTAGCAGCGGAAGTGTATGCATGATGCGCCTTATAGGCCAGGGAAGGCTCCATAAGGGGCTAATTGGGGTAGCAGGTGTAGGAGATGCAAAGTGAAGCCTTTTGGTCTAGGAATGAAGAGCTTGAAGTGCTGAAGGAGCAGGTCCAGACGGTTCATCAAACCGAGCTACGGAGCCCAAGTTATTGAAGGTTGAAGTTTCAGTGGTTTGTAGATTTTTGCCGGACAGGGCAGCTGGGGACAGGTGATCCAAATGGAACTTGAGGTATAAATGTGTAGAGATCAATTCATGGAGCCTACCCGGATTTTCGCATTGTGGATCGGAGGCATGGTTTGCAAGATATGGTCAGTTGAAGTTTTTCCGAGGGTCGAGGCTGAGCCCACTTGGCCGCATTGGAAAATGTGCTATCATGCATTTTTTGAGACTCGACGAAATTCTAGAGCGGTGTGTGCATCATACGGAGTTAGCAGGAAGTGACTGCATGTCAAACGGAGTCCGCAGCGGAAAGATATGGCAGTCGGAAGTTTGGGTGTCTTTGTCCAAAGCAGGTTGCATATGATTTTTTCCCGTTTTGAAGGCCCTGGTTCGAGGATGCCGAGGAGTCAAAATGCAGAGACGAAGGGTGTGTTTGGATCCGGGAAAGTGGGGCTTCAGAAGGTTGTTGCGGCTCAGCAATAGGAGATAGGAGCAATGGAAGAGAGCTAGGGAGAGGCAGGCTGCAAAGGTTTTGGGTGAAAAAAATAATGGGGTTTGTTTTTTTTGAAGCCCTTGAGGCTCATGGCTTATGGAGCCGCCACGTGGCTGTGGTATAAACCCACATGCGCAGTCAGGGACCCGAAGGCCGCACTATATAATAAAGGGCGTGGCCCTCCCATAAGCATCCAAGAGGAGTGAGGGGAGCTCCCCTCCCCAAGTCTATGACGGATGAGGCCGGGCGTTGTCCTGGCGCTGCATGGCGAGTTTGGTGGTGGTTTTGGCGGCGCAAGCCGGCGGTCCAAGGTGATGGCGCGCCCACGGGCGGCCGCATGGCGGTGCGATTGTTGAGTTCGTTGATGATGTGGCAGGCACCCAAGAGGTTGTGCCCATGCCCGTAAGCGACAAAGTTTTTTGAGGGGAAGGCCCCCCCTCCAATAGGGACATCGCTATTGCCTTGGTAGGGGAGGGGTCCCGCTGCTGAGAGGTATTGACAAGAACATTTGAACGGCAAGCAAGCAAATCAAGGGAAGCCCTAGGAGAAAGTTCGGCTGTCCAAAGGGAAAGGGACCAAAGCCTAATGTGTAGCATGCAAAGGTTTCCAAAAATAACATATGCCAAGTGTTGGCAATGCAATCAAATGCTGAAAAGAACTCCAAATGGAGTGCACGACATGGAAGCACACCCCATTTTTCTTTTTTGGGACTCCTAGGCACACCCCTATAAAAGGAGGTTTTTGTTCATTTGTTAGGGTCTTTTTGGACCAGGGTCTTTGGCCAATGTGAGATTTTTTTCTTGAGGTGTTTTTCCAAGGCCTTTGAGCCATTGTTTTTGGTTTCCGAGGTTCATGCCGGCGGTGTGTTGGTTGTACATGATATTGCCTATGCTAGAAGACTATTCCCTACTGTTTTTGGGAGTCATTCCCCCTTCCCCCTTCTCTTGTCTGCTTGTGCGTGTGTTTCCGGGAGTGTGTAGGCGTGTGTGCCCCCCGAGGTTTGTCGTGCAAAGAGAGATACAGAGAGGTTGTATGAGTGTGGAAGGCTGTGAATTGAGCGAAGCGGAGTGATTGAGTCTGTCTGGTGCATTGCAAGGGTATATGCGTATGGTTGTGTGAAAGCGGTGGTTTGTTTGCGGGTAGTGTTGAGTTTTGAAGGTGAACTCTAGTGGATTGAATTTTGAAGTTTTGAACTCTAGTGTTGAGTTTTGAATGTGAACTCGAGTGGATTGGGGCGCTGTGTATACCCTCGGCTATAGTGAGGCATTGTGTTGTGTGCTGGGTGTGTCCCCCTTTCCCCCTCTCGAGCATGTATATGTATATGGAAGCGGGTGTGTGCGTGGGAACGGGGGTGTGGTGTGTATATATAATGTATATATATATATATAGTTTTTTGGTAGTTTTTTTATTGCAGCGCAGGGACACGACGAGGATGGGGAGAGATGGGGTGAGAAAGTGGGTGGGTGTGTGTGTGTTGTGTATGTGAGAGAGAGAGAGAGAGCTAGGTGTACATAAGGGGGGGGGGGGGGGGGGGGGGGGGGGGGGGGGGGGGGGGGGGGGGGGGGTGCTGAAGGCCGAAGGGGGTGTGGAAGAGAGGGGGTGGGGGTACAGTTTGCCAGGGTTGGGGTGTGGACAAGCGGAGAGAGAGAGGGGAAGAATATTTGGAAGAGAGAGAGAGGATAATATCTGTGGCGGCATGTCGGGGTTGGAGTGTGACAAAGACACCAATGCACCTACCGGGCCGGGTGATGTAGTGGTAGAGTAGGAGAGAGGGAATATTTAGCGGGGCTGGGCAGTAAGAGAGAGAGAAAGATTGTCTTGTGGTGATAATGGAGGGGTGTGGCCAAACTGGCGGTGCCCCACTGGTGGTTAACCTTGGGGGAGCGGGGGGGGTATAGTGAGTGGCAAAGGGTTTTTTTTTTTGTTTTTTTCTTTCCTCTTTTGGTAGCAAACCCTCCCTTCCTTAGGGTGTGGTTCTCACGCGCATGGTTTCAAAAACCGACCATCAATGTGTTAAGCCCACTAGCCAAGTTTGAACCAATTTGGAGCTCAAAATCTCAAATTTCCACTATATCTACTGTTTCAGAGACCTAAAGCCAAAATCTGGTACCATTTTCACCCTATGCATCCAAATGAGCCCATATTTCACTCAGAATGTTGAAAAAAATACTTAGATGTAAATAATCGCGATTATTTACTTTGGTTGCAAAAGTTTGTTTGGAATTTACAATTTTGCTCCTGGCATGTTTTTATGCATCTATGCTTGTTCAAAAATTGATTTGAAGCAAATTGGACCAAAATTGTTAGCATTTCAGACTAAAGGACATTTCAAAGAAAAATTCGACAAATCTGCTAACTTTGACACTATATTCACTGAACAGGAGCCATGCAAGCAGTAGAGAGGACCAAGAAGAAGCTCAACCAAAAAGAAAAGTTGCAGGAGCTGCCCGCATACCAATTGGATCCAAATTCAATCAAATCCACCAAGGCAGCATATCTTTCAAAAGAACAACTAGAAGAGCATCATACCACAGTGTTTACCGACAGATTCAAGAGTGAGGAGGGACATCAGGTAGAGTTGCAACTCCTATCGAAAGAAGTATATGATGTCACCGTGAAGCCTAAGACCAAAAAAGCCAACCGCAGGCTAGGACTCAGAGATTTCTATGAACAGGAGCCATGCGGAGTGGATTTCCAAAAAGTTTACGAGCTTTTATCCACAATTAAAGAAGATGGAACTGCCCAAATTTTTGACACGTAGGGAAATAAAGTTGAAGTGGTAATAACCAAAGAAATAGTGGCAGAAGTACACAGACTGTCCATATAAGGAATGACGATGAGGGCAAGGGATAGGAAAATGGCAAGTACTTTCACCAAAGAAACCACCGTAGCCACCTTTGCAGATCTAATTCACAAAACAAGTGGAAGAGCCAGCCAGGTTATACCACCAACACTTCCACTTCCTGGCTAGAAGGCCACCAAGGTATATCACGCCAAATCATGCAGTTGCCACCACTTTCACGCAAGTCCTCAAGTCAACAACCAGGCAGCTGGTGAACCACGCACAATATGTCTTGACCACTCTAAAAGGCACAAAGAAAGAAGGAAATATTACTTACCTGGGTGCACCAAAAGTCTTGACAAGGATTGCGTACCATGCCATCGGCATGGCCGACAACCTACCACCTGCCCCAAACCAAAACACTTGGATATTGGCAGCACAACCATTTCCTCGAGCTACAAGATCAGCCAAGAGATCCTACAGATCTGATGAAGAGACAGTTGAAAGCTCGCCAGAAAGACACAGCAGCAACACCTTAGATAATAAGGAAAAGAGAGCACTAAGAGAGGAGATGAAGAGAAAAGCCATGGACGCACACCAAGAAGAGCCCGTGCAAAAGCAAGCCCGCTTTGAAAGAGAAAAACATGCTTACCAACACAGCCGACAAGTAGAAGGAAAGGACACGGAAAAATCGGTGCCTAGTGGACTTAAGGGCCCAAGGACAAAGCATCACACCAAGAAAGAGATTGAAGATCCAACATAGTCCTTGGAAAAAATGTATCAAGAAGCAGAAGCCCTGAAGTTGAAAGAAGCCCAAGAAGAGGTGAGGAAAGCAAAAGAGGCGGAGGACCAGAGAGAAGCCGAGTAAACGGCAAGGAAAGAGGAACACAACCAAGGTCACGAGTCTCCCCGACCCACTTCACTACCTACTGAACAACTGGATAATCCTATGCCGAGCCCACCACCATCACCTGCAGGTAAAGACACCACAAAGGAGCCAACTAAAGAAGCTGAGTCTGAACAAGAGAAAGCCACAGAAATTGACCCCACCAAAGAGACAGAATGTGAATCAAAAGAGGCAGAAAAATCTGCACAAGAGGCTACTGCTACACAAGAGCAACAAAAAGAGAAAGAAGCTGAGCTTGAATAAGAGAAAGCAATCGAAGTTACACAAGATCCTGAACAGCAAAAGGTAGAAGAATCTGCACAACATGCAACCAATGCACAAGAGGACACAACAAAGTCCAAGACAACACCATCTACATCAACACATCATGAAATGGATGAGGCATCCACAAAGCCTCAGGATGACAAAGCAGAAGAAAGCCAACCACAACCTCAAGGGCAAGAATAACCAGCCACCACGACCCAGCTGAGAGAGACACAAGAGACTACCGAGACATCTAGGCAGCTAGCAAGAAATGACAACTGGCAATCAAATGACAAATTAATCCTGCAAGTCAATGAATATGCAAGCCAAATGTAGGATATGACGGAACGACTCCGATCAGCAACACTTAGCCGTAGCACAAAGGCTAAAGAACTAGAGATGATGATTGACTCTTTCCAAGGAGAGTTAGAAGACAGAATGAACGTAATCACCGATCTTCAGAGGCAAGTGCAAGATATGAAAGCTGAAGTTGAACAACATCAGCTAGCAAGAGATAGAGAGTAGAAGGAGATGGAAGAGTTAGGTGACCTGCTTACAAAGTTATTAGATGCATGTAAAGAAAAGTATGAACAGCTGACAGAAGTTACAAAATAACTTCTAACGACAACCCTGTCAGCTTAGAAGATTCAAGTGTAGTTAGATGTAGTGAATGCTTCTTTACAATACTCAGAACAAAGAATAAATGATTAGGCAATTTTCTTGAGCCAAATACGAGAGAATCTAGACGTAGACTCGATCAAAGGAACAGACGAAGTGTACAAAGCATTAGAGAAAAAGAACAAGGACCTCGATCTGGAACTAAAGTTAGAGAAATCTCAGCACAGAGACCTGGCTTTGATGTGGGTCCAAAGAGAAGAACAACTGTTAAAAGAAATAGCCGAGCTTAAAAGAGTTAACCACCTGCTGAGAGAAGGAAAGACAAAAATGCAAGAAGAGACAGGCACTTCGGAGCAGCCACAAATAGAAATACCCTCAGTGTCGTTTTCTAAACTGGAGACACAGTCCACAGTAGAGTTGAGTGGTAAGGAAGAGTTTCAGGTAAACATTACAAATGAAGATTACACAAGAGGTGGATGAGCAATGGAAGGCAGTGAGGGATTGGGAGTTGAGAGTTCTTCACTCTGTCAACTTTACACAACTCACTCCCAATCAAATCAATGTGCAATGGCACCAACAATCCCTGCCATACCCTCTGATAAAAGTGGAGTTACTACAGGTAAAGGAGAGGCTCTACAAAGACATGCAAGAAGAAGGCATAGATCAAGACCACCCCAAGTGGAGGCTGAGCTGGTTGAGCAAGAATCCAAGGTATTTAATTATGTTCACAAGAGCACCTACAGCGCTACAAAAAGATCCCACTTTCTGTCTTGAGTAAGGACTTGGCAAGCGCATGAGGCCCTAATGAAGAAGCGGCCAACCTGGTTGAACTACCCAATATTGCTAGCTCTAGAAAAGGGACCAGCCACAGAGGAATACATGGTGAAAACCCTAACGGGTGCCATGTCCTTCTTCAAAAGCCTACCGGATCTCTCATGTGCAATGTTATATAAAATATGCCAAATGCTACTCACCTGTATTGAAGTTTTTCATGAGCCAGAGCAAGTAGGCACCCCGTGTATGTCATTCCTCAAGGGTAATAAAGGATTATGCTACGATCTCAGTGGTCAGCCTTTCGAAGAAGTCCTCTATGGTTTCTACACCCGCTGTATGTTCTTACCATCACATAATATGTTGGCATTCGAGGAAGCGTTATACACAGGATTCTTCACTTGGCCAACGAAGATATTTGTGCCAGTGATCAGCAACCTCACATCCACGTTTATAGGCTACTTAGCAATGGTGGAGCTGAAGAACAGAGTAACTATGCAGTTTATACAAGTGCCAGATAAAGAAAGGAAGATCAGATACCAAAAGACACTAAATGAGCTTAAAAACCGCCGCGCGAGCCGCCAGCCCGAAGACTATTTTAACCCATAAAGCTGTGTCAAGGGACGACACAGGCGAGGAGGGGGGGAATGTTAGCAGCAACAAGCTAACACGGATACCATTTTTTGGAGTTCTCATTGTAAAACACTTATTATTTTGATAAATTGGGAATATTGTAACTCCTATGTTCTTGGATAAACTCTATAATTGATGAGCTGGGGCTACAAGCTTCTAGATTGTATCAACCTGTCATTACCCAGCTTTGGTAGAACTCCCTGATTATTAGTTTTGACCACCAAAAACCTTGGCTAAGGTATAAAATCCAATTTTTGTAATGAAATACAGTGTGAGCTAACAGGGCTCACTCCTCTCCTTCTCGCGCTTCCTACTCCCTCCCTGGTTGTCACATTGCAGTCGTGTTTGTTGCATTGCAACCGCAGGTAAGAGCTCTATGCATTGATGTAAGCAATTCACAGTAATTCGTAGCTTTTGGTGTCATCGACCTGCGGTCTAATTTCATCTTAACTAGGAATTTACACTTTCAAATAAAAAACTAAGCATAGGTGCGGTATTGGGGCATCATTGCTAAGCATTCACATGCATTCTAGGCCGAAAACAACTAGGTCAAAAATACATTGTTGGTAATAATCGCGATTTTGGAACTTCATCTAAAGTGAGGTTTGAGACCATAAGCATGTGTGCTTAGGTCTTATAAACATGTCCTACAAGTTTTATTACATCTGGATGTCATTCGATGCTGTAACGGATGTAATTTGTTTACCGATGATCTATTGGCTTTTGTTCATTTCAGTCACTTGCGTGTAGCTTGAGTTAGATGCAAGTTGTTAGTTGTTTTTTGAGAGATTGACAACCTCTTATAGCCTCTATGCACTAGTCGAGTCAGCTTTGTCCCATGGATTGACAATTTAATCATGGTTCTCGCTAATACTGCAATAAGATAGGATGGTGAGGTTAGACATGCGTCCCCCCCCCCCCCCCCCCCATACACACACACAGAGTGAGTGAGTGAGTGAGTGAGAGAGAGAGAGAGAGAGAGAGAGAGAGAGAGAGAGAGAGAGAGAGAGAGAGAGAACTGCTATGCTCCAAACCTTCTCCACAACTTCTCAGCCACCGTAAGAGAGATAGAGGGATCGATGGCTGCTCATTGCGCATCCAGATAGAGACAGTGCATTGTTTGTGTGCGTATGTGCATGTGTGTGTGTGTGTGTGTGTGAGTGAGAGAGAGAGAGAGAGAGAGAGAGCACATTGTGTGTATATGTGTGTGTCTGAGAGAGAGAGAGAGAGAGATAGATAGAGAGAGAGAGAGAGAGAATGAGAGTGTTTTCTCTCGCTCATTGTTGCAGGTGTCTTCAAGAGGTTTAGGTAGCAACGCGTGCTCTCAGCCAGGTCAACCAAAAATGTTGTTCATAGTCAGCTCAACCAGGTAAACAAAAGTTATTTAATTTATCTTTCATCTTTTGTTCATTTATTAAAATGTTGTTTTGGTTTTTTCTCATTCAAAGAGAGAGAGAGAGAGAGAGAGAGAGAGAGAGAGAGAGAGAGAGAGAGAGAGAGAGAGAGAGAGAGAGAGAGAGAATTGAAAAGAGAGACTAATTAAAAAATATTGAGAAAGAGAGAAAAAAAATGAAATGATATATTAACATCTTCAAGAGGTCAGGGTTGCCTGGCGACCAAATCAGTTCAAACTAAAACCATGTATCGTATTGTGTGGGGTATGTGTGATCACTGGTAGAATTTGTGCCCAATGTATTATGAGAGAGAGAGAGAGAGAGAGAGAGAGAGAGAGAGAGAGAGAGAGAGAGAGAGAGAGAGAGAGAGAGAGAGAGAGAGAGAGAATTTGAAATAGAGAGATACTTGGTATCAAATTGTTAGAAAGAGAGAGAGAGAGAGAGAGAGAGAGAGAGAGAGAGAGAGAGTTAGAGAGAGAAATGAAATGATATACAAACGTGCTACAAACTGGTAAATCTGATACCATGTCTGTGTATAACAAAAAGAGACCCTAAAATGAATCTAGGGATGCTACTAACTGGAATTATGTGGGGTGTGTGTCATCACTGATACAATGGGTGTCATGTACAATATAAACGAAAGAGAATATAGAAAACTAAAGAGAGAGAAAACTGTTACATTATGGTGAATCTCAGAGAGAGAGAGGGGGGGGGGGGAGAGAGAGAGAGAGAGAGAGAGAGAGAGAGAGAGAGAGAGAGAGAGAGAGAGAGAGAGAGAGAGAGAGAGAGAGAGAGAGAGAGAGAGAGAGAGAGAGAGAGAAATGAAATGATATATTAACGTGTTACAAACTGGTAAATCTGATACCATGTCTGCGTATAGCAAAAAGAGACCCTAAAATGAATCTAGGGTTGCTACTAACAAGAATTATGCAGGGTGTGTGTCATCCACAAGAGAAAGAATATCAAAAACCAAAGAGAGAGTGAATCGTTACACTATGGTGAATCTGATACCATGTATAGATGTGTGGGGTATGTGTGATCACCTACTGTATGGGTTCCCAATGCAACATAACTACTACATACTAGTAAATCTAATACCATGTCTCTGTTAAAAAAAAAGAGATGCTATATTTAATCTAGGGTTGCTACTTATTGTGGGTGTCTTGTACAATATAGACGAGAGAGAGAATATAGAAACCAAAGAGAGAGCAAACCGTTACACTATGGTGATTATCCTATCAAAGGATGTGAAGAAAGTGAGAAAGATGAATCTTTGGACCTCAGAGATGTCAGAGGTTTGTGACAAATTACCTAAGTGATTGTGATAAAATTTTGTCTACGTTGGAAGAAGTGAATCTTACTTTGTCAGAGAAAAAATTTATGTTTGGTGTTAATGAAGTGCTCATTGTGGGGCACATGTGCGGGACATATGGTAGGAAAGCTTGTCCAAAAAAGGTAGATTCCATCCAAAGAATGAAAGAAACATGCACTAGTATCATTGAGACTAGAAGGTTCCCAATAGCATGTGTCTTTTATATTATTTAAATTCCACATTATGCACATGTAGTTGATTGTATTTATCAATTGCTTAGAAAGAATCAAAAGTTTAAATGAACAGAAGCACATGTAAAAGCCATCAAAAGCTAAGGAGTTGCTCCAACTAGGACCAACTTTGAGAAAGGTAGACTATCATTGTAAAAGGCCAGTAATTGTGGCAGTAGACACTAATCCTACAGGAATTGGATGGGCAATAGGGCAAGATGATGAAGAAGGACACATAGTATGTGGTGAGATCTGGAGCAAAGGTACTAGTTCTCACCAAAGAAACTATCCACAAGTAAAGAGAGAGTTATGAGGTATGGTTACACCCTTGAAAAATGGAAAAGAGTACTTAATTGGTGCATGTGTGGTTGTAGAAATAGATTTTCTACCACTTTTTGGGATGATTACAAGTTGCTCAATGCCAGACATTGTTATGTTGCGGTGGATTTTCTACATTAATTCCTCAAATACACGTAAAGACAATATAGTGAGAGATATGCTATCAAGGGCAAGGTATGAAGATGAATCACAGATGATTGATGAGGGAGATGATGTGGGCACAAAGTTCTATTCTATCTCTCATGTGAGAGGTAACAATGTATGCATGTCTAGTCCACTTGAATTGTTCTTGAAAGAGCTTTATGAAGGTTATTGGCTTCTTATTAAAAGTTACTTGGGTACTCTCACAAAACAGGATGATTGATCTGAACAAGAATTCAACAGGATATGCAAGAAAGAATATGGGTACTTCTTGAAGGATGGTTACTCCTAAACAAAAGGGTGTTACACCACAAAGGGTTATATATATATAAAGAACTCAAGTAAAGCTCATGAAAGAGTTTCATGGGAGTCTATGGGATAGACATAGGGGTGTGTAGGAAATTTCTCCAAGTTGAAAGAAAAATATTGGTGGAAAGGTATGTAAAAAGGTGTATCTCAATTTGTAGAGTCATGTGTAACTTGTCAAATGTATTCAAATGTGCGGCATCGTGATGGACTGTACCCAACATATCTACTAGCCATGCACTATAAATGGGTTGTGGATCTAGTCACAATGCCTTGAGGACTCTGGAAGATGAGATAATTATTGCACGAGAGGACCTAACTAACCAGGTTGAAGGGCAAGCATTAAGAGTAAAAACAACTGAAGCTATATGCAAATTTATTCTTGATGAAGTCACTACAACAAAAACAGGTGTTATCGACGCTGCCCGTCGCTATACGCGTCGCTGTGAAACCAGTCGCTATTAGCGACGCGGATAGCGACGCTCATAGCGACGGGCATAGCGACGACCATAGCAGAAAAGTTTTTTCTTGGGCAGAGGGAAGGTAGCTTGGCATGTGCCCAGTTAAAAGATGGACACAGCCACAACCAGACTTCCTGCCCTTTGCCCAAGAAAGTGAGCAGCACCAAAATATCAACCATGCTCCCGCGCGCAAAAATTTTGGCAGAGTTCCCTTTCTTTTTACATAAACTTTTCTAAAAAAACCATATCATGTATACGCCTTCTACATGCTATCCATGTAGGATCTCACATGAGATTTAAGGCCAATGAAAGACAACCGTACCAACTGAAAAGCATAGCCATAACTTAAAAGCATAACCATAACTTAAAAGCATAACCATAACGAACCATAACCATAACTTAAAATCATAACCGGCTATAACCACTTTGATCAAAACCATAATGCAGATAACCATAACCATAAACAAAATTAACAATAACCATAAGCATAAATAGAAAGAGAAACAATAACTGTCTATAAAATGACAATGACAATAATCATAACCATAAGGGAAACAATAACTGTCTGAACACTAACTGTATATACAAAAAAGAGACACATAAGCGTGTCTATGTCTCACAAAGCATATAGATGAAATCTGGTCCACTAATGACTAGGCATCACAACCTGCACATAGGACAACTCACAAAATTAGTATTGATATTACTTCACATATACTGACTTAATTAAATCAACTCACACATATTAACGTCTCACCTCAAGCGATCAGCGAGACTATAAGGCCTCCCAGTCTACAGGCTCTCCTGAAGCTTCAAGATCATTCAGTACTTCATAGATACCTCTGCGATATCCATCTGACTCCTCCTCGCATGATGGAGCTCGATGCATCGCAAGATTCTACGTTTATACAAAAATCAAAGTAATAAGAATACATGATTCATCGCGTTTTAAAAAACGTCATAGTTAAGATTGGATTAGAAACTCACAAACTCATAGCAAAAGGTGTCGAAGCCTCCGCTGCCAAGATGAGATGTCCCCCTAGTCATCTGTCATACCTGCGTGGCCTCACGCTGCTGTCTGAATCGCGTGGCCGCTGTCCGCTCATCCTCCCTGATTTGCAGCCACGTCTCGTGTGGGATGCCCGAAGGCTTCGGCGAGCCGGTCTTGAAAGCCTTCCGAGCTGCATCTCGTCGATGTTTGATGGTGTCCCGTGCAACACCCTTGATCCACCGCGCCGAAACAACAAAAGAACCTGGAGCAGGCTGGTACTCTCTCAAGATGGTCTCCACTATGTAAGTGACTTTTTCCTTCTCTTGCTGATCCCAAGACGTCAGAATGCTGGTCGAAAACTGCAGCTCCATGAGCTGGCAAATCCGCTGTCGCATCTCATTCCCGACTCTATCCATGTCAACAGAACCATCTCCTTGTACAGTATAGAGCTTGGAGGCACTAGGATCATGTGTTCCCCAAGGTGTCCAAGGTGTGCCAAGAGGTGTGTCGAGAGGTGTGCCTGGGTAAGATGGGGGTCGTGAGCGAGGAGGGGTCGAAGCATCTATGGACCCTCCTCCATAGCAACCACCACCTCCACCTGACGATTGCTGAGATTGGCGAGTGCGTCTGTGCTGCGGAGATGAGGACGTACCTGCCTCTACCCCACCTCTAGATGTCGAAGCGGCCGTGATGGGAGAAGAAGGCATCGTACCTATAGGCGTCCTGAACCCCGTAGGCGTCCCCCCCTAGGCGTCGGTTCCTCGGGTGTGAAGCCCGGAGGCGTAGTACCCGTGCCTCTGGCTACCCAGTACTGAGAAGCCTCTGCCATTTGAGTAGGCGTCATCTGTGTAACGAAGCCCATAAATGCATTTGCACTCATGGAAGCGGGATCTGGAATCTCGTCTGCCATACTAAAGTCCTGCACAAAGAAAGTAAAATAAAGCGTCAGAACACAGTTGTTTAAATTAAATTTAAGCTTAATTTTAAATCAAAGTCCTCACACAAACACTTACAGTCCTAGGCTTCGACGAGTGAGGCATCATCGATAAGATCTTGCACCGTATCATCGTCTATCTCTAATTGCAAACATAACTCTGTCCCAACTTGTTCTGGCAGATTGTCTTCATCCATTGCATCTTCATCTACAAGTGTCAATTCTGGCTCGTCTGCATAATCCCTCGTATATCTGTCAGCTTCCTCTGCCATACCTTCGTCCATCTCATCCAATGTCACAGTAGTATGGACGTCGTTTGACTGACTTTCCTCCAGGAGATCTTGCCCTTCAAATACTTGTTTATTTCTTTGAGCAACCTAAACCACAAACCACCATTGTCGCTCTCGAGGGTCCGGTACAAAGACCACTTGCTCGCAATGTTCGGGGAGAGCAAATGTGTCACTCGCATCTGTCCAAGTCTTTGTAGAATCTATTTGCACAAGCTTGTTTCCATCTCTGCGTCCCGTTGCATTGCGACCAGAAGTGTACAGTCGCTCCATAGTCGAGGCATTTCTGGGTCAGAAACGGATAGAAATTCGGTCGTCAATAAAAGAGACTCTTGCACCAGACATCCTTCTTCCATGCTCCCCTTTGGACGTGCTTTTTGGCGAACAAAACCCTTAAGTGTTTTCATGAACCGCTCTAGAAAGAACATCCAACGGCTGTGGACTGTACCTTCCACTGCAACCTCATCTACTACATGGACGAGCAAGTGCATTTGGATAGTTAGGCAGCTCGTGGGTAGATACTTCTCAATCATGCAAACTGCCTCAATGGAGTTAGCCCTTGCGACTGCAATAGATTCCTCCCGTATCTCCTTGGAAGAGAACCACCGCACTAGCTCTGAAATCTTGTATATACAGGTCCGCACTTCCTCCGTTAAACACCCCTTGATCGCAATTGGAAGAATGAATTGCAAGAACTTATGCTAGTAGTGTGATTTCAACCCTGACAGTTGATCGTCATGGGTGAATGCTGTCTTGAGACATCGCATATATCCTATTGGCGTCCTGAACTCTGAAATCACCCTTTTCACTTGTCGCTCTTCGTTTTTTAGCAATACCCATGGCGCTCTTGGAAGTTTTGTTTGACCAGCTGCATTGGTGAAAGGCCACAGCTCTGGCATCTTTCCAACCGACTGAAAATCATCTCGTGAAGCTCGATTGTCTTTCATTCCCATGATTGTCTTCCAGAGGAGCTCTCCCACATTGTTGAATATATGCATTGGATCCAGCAAATGGTTAATTAGTAGATCACCCCAGTACGGCAACATATGGAGAATGGACAAACGTTTCATTCCTGGAACAGATTTCCGCTCATGTTGCTCCCATCGTCGACGCCACTCTTGTACATGCATAGGACGACGTTCGACGCAACCAAGCTGGCCTTCGTGCAAGTGATGGCCATCTGGAAGATAACGGTGGTGGCCTTGATAAATTGTCTTTCAAAGAGAGGTAGAATAGCGCACATCCAAAGACTGCCCACAAATTGTACATGCATTGTATCCATTGCCATGCCCAAACGCAAATTGCGTGGTTCACTCCTAAAATGTGGCCAGGTATCTTCAATGTGCCTCCAAGCCTTCGAATTAGCGGGCACCCTAAATGTTGCGTCAGTGGATCTATTCGTAGAATCCCACCGCATCAACTTTGCAATGGAATCACAATGAAACATGCTTTTTATCCTAGGAATAATAGGGAAATGACGCAACACTTTAGCTGGCATTGTCTCGCCAACTGCATCTTGTTTGTAGCGCATTGCTCCACACTTAGGACACGACAGACAATCTGTGAATTCATTGAGAAAAAGAATGCAATCATTTGGACATGCATGAATCTCATTGTAGTCCAAGCCAACTGAGGTCAGAAGTTGCTTTGCGTCTGGCCTAGAGGGGGGCATTTCATTGCCAGCTGGGAGAAGCTGCTCCCGCAATAACCTGTTTAAGCCACATTAAATTAAAAAGCTCTCCGAGCACATCACCGTTGCAATCGGAAAATCTCTTTTGTAAATTACGTACCTAAACAAAGCAGTGACGCTTGCATCTGACCACCCGTACACTGACTGAAGATTCAAAAACGCCAGACAAGTATGAAGCACATATATTTTGGCACCTTCATAGATTGGTTGACGTGCCAACTTCCTCAACATGTCTTCAGGAGATAGACGCACGGTTTCCGGTGCTGCTTCATTCGCGTTCTCCTCGCTTGTCTGGAAGAAGGCATCCAGCATCTCCTCCATGCCATCGTCTTCTGTCTATAAGCCCTTTTCTGCTTCCATCCGTGGCTCTATATTGGTCGGACCTTCACACATAATCTTTTTTCTCTCTCTCTCTCTCTCAGATGTAGATGCTATGTTGCAGAAATCAATGCCCATTCTGTAGAAGTCGTATCGTAGATTCTGTACGGTTTCTCTAGCAAACTCTGCGTACTTGTGCACATGCTCATTACATATCCTACGCTTGCGTGGGATTTGATACTTGCAGAGCGTGCACGAGCATGCAATCTTTGCCTCCATGTTAGTTGATGAAGTTGCCATCTACAATGATTATGAATGTTGTTTTAATATATATATATATATATATATATATATATATATATATATATATATATATATATATATATATATATATATATATATATATATATATATACTCCTCACAATGTAAACTACCTCGCATTCTCTAGTCTTGCCCAATCTCCGTACACCTCGGTCCAGAGGTGTACGGAGATCAGGACCACCGGGTCAAAATCTCATCTTTATTTGTCAAATCCTATATGGGTAGACACATACGTGCACTCCCAGGTGTACATGGCAATGCATGTAGCAGACGAAACCCCTTTGCCTCTTTTAGTTCCATAGTTTCTTCTCTGTCTACGAACCCACCTGCCTCCATTCCGAGGTAGCCTGTCAGAGAAAGCTTTCCAATGCCGCACTTGATGAAAGCACAAGCCATGGAAGTTCTCAGCCCAATGAAAGTTTTCTACCTGATTGTAAACCGGACGGGGCCTCCATGTCCAAACCAGAAGATAATGTGTAGATGGATGAGCAACTTGAGAAAGATTCAGAAGCCTTGCATGGTTCTTGCTCAAAAAAGAGATCTCGATCTCTCTTTCTCTCTCGATCTCACTCTCGCTAGATCTCTCTTTCTCTCTCTCTCTCTCTCTCTCTCTCTCTCTCTCTCTCGATCTCGCTATCTCTCTTTCTCTCTCTATTTCCTTATTTTCCTATCTCTCTCTTTGTCTCGCTCTTCACTTCCCTACCTCTCTCTCTCTCTCTCTCTCTCTATCTATCTATCTATCTATCTATATATATATATATATAACTCTCTTTCTCTATCTCTCTATTTCCTATCTCTCTCTCTCTCTCTCTCTCTCTCTCTCTCTCTCTCTCTCTCTCTCTCTCTCTCTCTCTCTCTCTATCTCTCTACTGATCGAACGAGCGACTGAGCTAGGGAGATCTAGACGTCCACGACTGTGGAGGATTACACAACATCGACAGAGGCTGCATTAGAGGATCTAGCTAGGTCACTTTGGCTCGACATGCATAACGCTCGGTCAGACTGTTGACCATGGAGGAGATTGATGAGATCCACCAGCGACAACTGCTGGATCTCCTATGATCTACCTATCGCAGCTAGCTAGTTTAACCGTTTATTCCATACCCAGCAGTTTAGGATTCCATAATATTTTATTTTGTCATCTTCTTACTCTGACTTTGTATCAGATCCATCACATTGTAACTTTCTTGTCTCATGTCTCATAGGTCACTTTGGCCTTTCGAAGACGTTAATATAACATTTCATTTCATTTCTCTCTTTAATTATTTTTCTTTAATTTTAATTTCCTAAGCATACATTAATTCTTTCTCTCTCTCTCTCTCTCTCTCTCTCTCTCTCTCTCTCTCTCTCTCTCTCTCTCTCTCTCTCTCTCTCTCTCTCTCTCTCTCTCTCTCTCTCTCCCCTTCACACACACACACGATCTAGAGAGAGAGAGAGGGGTTGGGGGGGGCATAATACCTGCGCAGCAGGTGGAGGCCAAGATTTGAGCAGAGCGCAGGCAAAAATGGCCCCTGCTGCTCGCAGGTTTCACTTTTTTCCCCCAATTTTTTTTGCGTCGCTATAGGCGTCGATATACGCGTGGGAAGTAAAGCCTTTCCACGCGGACAAAGCCTGGTGTCAATGGGAGATTGTTTTCATTGGCTGCATGTCACAAGCAACATTGTCATAGCCCTATCACATATGAAATTAAGGAATTCTACTACACATTTTGGAGAGAGGAGCCTCGTGTTTTGGAGAGAGGAGACTTGCATTTCACCCAACAAGAAGGATGTTTGTCAAAAGAGAATGGGGAGTAAAAGCTACATAAAACACCTTATGCACCGGGCCTAGATGATCTTCATGTGATAAATCGAATACTTATGCCATAATTTATGCATTCTATGTGTTGTATCTCTAGTGCATAATGACTTTTATATGTTGATCAATAGCATACACATCTATCGACTGATACTAGTAACCACATTGTTCATAATACTCAGAATGCTTGTTAACACACTGAGAAACCAGGTAGCATGCCAAGTATGCTAGCTAGCATACTTGGTATGCAGGTACACATTGTATATACTGATCAACGTAATGTGTAAGATGGTTAGCTCATTGTCTATGCTAGTAAGCATATTAGGTATGATTTTTAACCAATTGTGTATGGTTGTTACCACAATGTTTATGCTAGTTCGCATTCTTAGTATTGTAGTTAGTATTCCCAAAATGCTAATAAGCATGCAGAGTATGGTGGTCAAAACAAGATGTATGTTATTTACCACACTATATACAAGTTAGCATACCGCACCAGCAAGCAAGCTGAGTATGTTGTTTAACACAAGGCTTATGCTAGCTAGCCTTCCTAGTATGTTGGGTATGATGTTTACATAATGAGTATGCTAGTTTGAATGCACAGTAATCTATCTAGCATATAGAGTATGTTGGTTCACACAATATGTTATGCTAGAGTTAACATACCTAGTATGGTCACTAGCATGATGAGTATGCTATTCAATAGAAGGTTTATGCTAGTTAGCATTCCTAGTTAATATACCCCTTAAGACATATTTAGAAATTTTGGGAAAAATGCGTAATTTTGGGACAATTTTTTGTGAACCATGTTCTTGAGTGGTGGTTGCATTGTGGGAGGTTGGGCCATTGGTGTCGACTTTGTTAGGCTGCATTGTTGCCAATGGTTCATATCTGATTCTACTAACTTGAGAATGTTACATATAGGAATCAAGTGCATAGAGACAACTTAGAAAATTTTGACGTTAGATTGGTATCAAGAGTATGTAAAGGAATGGAAAATGTTGATTTATGAATTGTAAAGTCAACATAAATGTAGCTAACATAGCTTTTCCTTGTTGTAGAAGTAGAGGTAGAATTTGAAGAAACTTCAAGGGCCTTAGATGGTTAAATGTGGGGGTTGACATGTTGAATGTCACTTCTTTAAAATCTTGGTCTAGTTGTCTTCTAAAACTCAATTTTGGAATGTGTTAGTTTGTGATAGAGAAAGCATTGCTATTTTATGTTGCGCAATGAAAGAATAGGAGCTTTTTTTGTTAAAAGGTATGTCTCAAGGAGTCCTTATTCTACATGAAAAAATGCTAAAACTTGAATTCTACGTGACTACTGGCCAGTTTATTAACACGAACCTTTTGAGATTTGATTGCTCTCTGCTTTCCCCTCTACAAGCATTGTGTCTTGCATGGTCCGTACCCCCTCCCTCTTGCATGCATCTCTTACCATCCACACCTTGTCTGCGCTACCGAGATCCTCCACACCTCTTGGCCTCTTCCCATTCTCTACGCTCTGCATTCTAAAGTGCTCAGTGTAGAATTTCCTCCCTCGTGAGTGCACACACACACGCACACACATACAACACACACACACACACACACACACACACACACACACACACACACACACACACACACACACACACACACACACACACACACACACACACACACACACACACACACACAGAGCATGGCCAATTTCTTGGAGAATCTGGAACTTGGAGGCAAAAGTGAAGAGCATGACACCATCATTCGCCTTGGATGCACACCCCTCCCCCCCCCGATGCCATCGCTATGGCAAGCCGGTGCTAAACAATGATCGCTTGTACTCGGCTACCTCTCGAGCTCCTAACGTGCAACCTCACGATCTAAATTTTTTATTATAACACAAGGTCATCATAGTCTCCATCTGTTGACCAGTCATTGTGAAACCCTCTCTACACTAGCTGGGAGCACTCATTGTGCACCCTTCCCTTGACTCCCATCTCTGCCAGGACATTCAACATTGCATGAGAGAGAGAAGGGGGTATCGAGCTGTAGGAGGGTGTCTCTAAGAAAAAGAGGTCAGAACGGCACTCAACTCAGTCATCATCTAAAATGGGCTCACATTGAGGTGTTGCAAAAGGTCGCCATACTAGAGGCACAAGGGGGTGGGTGTGTAGAAGTTGGGGATGCATGCAGAGTGAGTGCGACAGAGGGCCAAAGCTTGCAGGCTGAGCTAATTCTACTTAGCAGCTATTGATCAAGCCATAAATAAATAGGGAGGCCAATTGGAATGAAGGCCAAATCGAGAGGGGAGCTGAAGGTGGAGGGCTATGAGAGCGCTACAAGAGATAGCGCCGAAGAAGCTACAGGTAGAATAGGCCAAGGAGGTATAGTTCGTCAGGAGATACATCACAAAAATGGCCAGCTCAATGGGAATATTGTTTTTCATTTGCGTTGAGAAGCAGCCCGCATGCAGGTCGTGTTGTGGCTATGTTAACAAAGCAAGAGAAATTGCAGGGCACACACACATACCATTGCTAGAGAAGCACAACAAAAAAATTCGTCTATCTGTCTTAGAGCTCATATTGATCCATCAAACCTAGGCAAAAAAATCTATGTCTGCTCATCCCTCGTATGCACGGAACCTCTCTCTCTCTCTCTCTCTCTCTCTCTCTCTCTCTCTCTCTCTCTTTGTGCATGTGCCACCTTCCGCCTTTTTCCTTGGAAGCCACTAAAATCACCTTTCGAGATTCGGATCAAAAAAATGAACCACAAATCATGACTACACAGTAGTCAAGTTGAAACATTGAAACTTGAGTTAGATAGAACACTCAATACAAGATCAAACAACCCAAAACCCAAAAGCTCATTACCTAGCTAGATTATGCTTTGCAAGATCAACCTCATTACTTGAGAATGCCCACAGAGGTTTTTGCGCTAAGTCAATCCACTGTGAAGGATCACTTGCAAAAAAATCGGTGATAAATATTCTTTATTGAAAAAGAAAAGCTTCCCTGCTTCGCTTGTGTCTCCTCTCCTAGGCATTCATTGCACGAGAGCTCATAGTCACCCTGATTGGATCCAACCCTCTCAATCTCCTTTGCTACACATGCCCACTGCTTTCTCCTCCTCGTGTCATCGTGTGTTTTTGCCTTTGCAACATCTTGACAAGATTCAATGTCTTTGCACTATTTTTTAAAATGTCTAGGAAAAACTAGCCTCACGAGCAAAAAGGTGTTAAAGGCAACATGGCTCAAACTACAGTTCGAGCAAGCTTGAGGAACTACAGTCTTTGCGCTATTTTTTAAAATGTCTAGGACATACTAGCCTCACCGGCAAAAAGGTGTCAAAGGCAACACGTCTTCAGCTACAGTTCGAGAAAGCTTGAGGAACTACAATCTTTGCGCTATTTTTTAAAATGTCTAGGACATACTAGCCTCACAGGAAGCACAGCTCGAGCTACAGTTCGAACAAGCTTGAGGAATGAGAGAGGAAACACTAACTAGTTTGTCAAAGTTGACAGAAACCTCTGTCAAATTTGAGATCAAACGTTAGTTTTAAATTTTGAAAATAACGATGAAGACATGTGACGTGTCTCGCTGCTGTGCCTTCATGAGCTCTCCATGAGCTGTGGCGTGATACAGAACTTCTAAGCTCGCCATGTGAGCTCGCCATGAACCTGTGATGCCATGACGATGATCCCGTCGGAGATGCAAGGTGGAAGCATGATATCCTTGAATGACAACGCCAAGTCAGAGTGGACCCTTGAGGCAGAGTTTGCACAGTCTCGATGAAGGCAATGACGGGGGTCTCACAATGAAGTGTGACAACTTCGTCGACTGCTTCCTTAAGAATCCATTCCCTTCATACTTTTGACTCTGCAAAGAAGCTGGGGAGCTTTATCCCACCAACAGCTAGTTACTCTCCGTGTACGGGCAATGCACCTGTAGGAAACTTATGGATTTTGTCAATCCGTTTCAGGTAACAAATGTCAAGCCCATACAAGATCTTCAGTACGCTAATGATATCCTGACTCCATCGACATCGTCAACTCTGTGCAGGTCGCAACAGGAAACTGATTCATCCACGTATAGGTCTCTCTCTCTCTCTCTCCCCCAAATTCTCCTTGCACCATCTTTGCTCAGTCTATAGAATGATAGCTGCAAAAAGAGAGAGCCCTACATGAGCTTCGACATGAAGTGAATGTCTCTGCCATGGATTGCCACCTCTTTAGTGAGTTTGCTTATTCTAGCTGTGTCATGCGCTTCGCTTCTTTTCGTCTTTCATGAACGTTGTAGTCAAAAATATGGGCTGTTTTTGGTGCCTACAAGCTCACTCCATAAGCTACAGCATGGACTGAGTGTCGCCTTGAGGAGCAATGAATTTTTGCCTCGCTGTCATGAAGCTTCACCTATTTGCCTCTTTCATGAACTTTGTAGCCAAAACCTCGGCTATTGTTGATGCCTGCACCCTAACTTGTTATGTTGCAGCTGTTTTGTGAAGATTGCCTTTGCATAGAGCCTTTCACTGACTATTTTGTGAGTCTCTCATATTCAATGCCAACTGCACCCCATGTGATTTTTATGCCTGCTAGAGTCCTACAAGATTTGCTACCTACTATGACCGTGCATTGTCAATTGGTGTGGGTTCTTGCTTCATCAAGATTGCATTTAGTTCTTGTTGTGGGTAGAATTAGCTCAAGGTATAATGTTTCTCTTGGTCAAAATCCATTCATAATAAGGACTCTCTGACTCTCTCTCTCTCTCTCTCCCTCTCTCTCCCTCTCTCTCTCCATCCATCCATGTGTCTTTATCTCATCAGAGGCTTGAAGCCTCATAAGCCAAAATCTCCACTCCTAGCTCATGAGGCTCGAACTTGAGTTCGAGCCGCATGACCTAGAGACTCAATTTTCAAGCCTCCTAGAAACCATTTGCAAAGGTCTCTAGTGCATGAGGTGGCTCGAGATTACGCTCAAGAGCTTCTTGAGACAAAGACACTTGCAATACTCTTTCTAGTTGATCATTCAGTCCAGAGCTCCTGAGGCTCCAATTTGAGTTTGAGCCTCATGACCTAGGGACTCAATTTTCAAGCCTCCTAAGCTAGTGATTTAAGCAAAATTCTTTCTAGCTAGAGACCATTTGTCTCTAGCACATGAGGCGGCTCGAGATTAAGCTCAAGAGATTCTTGAGACGAAGACACCTGCAATACTCTTTCTAGTTGAGATTTTGGTATGAAGCTTTTGAGGCTCGAACTTAAGTTCGAGCCTCATGACCTCCACACTTAGTTTTCAAGCCTCATGAGCACTCAACTATGACTCGTTCTAGTTGAGCATTGAGTCTCTAACTCTTAACTTTGAGCCTCATGACTTGGACACACAATTTTCAATGCTCGTGAGCACTCTAGTAGAGCTCTTTCTACCTAGAAACTATCTCAAAGAGTATGTATCCCAGGAGGTTTGAATTGAGTCTCTACCTCATTTGGCTCGAGATTAAGCTCAAGAGATTCTTAAGACAAAGACACTTGCAATACTCTTTCTAGTTGACATTCAGTCTATAGCTCATAAGGCTCGAACTTAAGTTCGAGCCTCATGACCTAGATGGATAGTTTTCAAGACTCATGAGCACTCTAGTATGACTCCTCTAGTTGAGCATTTAGTGTCTATCTTTGGGGCTCGAACTTAAGTTCTATCCTCATGACTTTCACACTCAATTTTGAATCTTCCTAAGCACTATAGTAGAGCTCTTTCTACCTAGAAACTATCTGGAAGAGTTTGTATCTCACGTGGCTTTGATTGAGTCTTTACCTTCTGTGGCTTGACATTAAGCACAAGAGCTTCTTGACACAATAATCTTTCTAGTTGAGCATTCAGTATATAGCTCCTAAGGCTTGAACTTAAGTTCTAGCCTCATGACCGCGACATTTAGTTTTCAAGCCTCATGATTGAGCAATCAACTATGACGCATTCTAGTTGAGCATTGAGTCTCTATCTCTTCAGTTTGAGCCTCATGACTTGGACACACAATTTTCAATGATCATGAGCACTCTATTAGAGCTCTTTCTACATAGAAACTATCTTAAAGAGTTTGTATCCCAGGAGGTTTGAACTGAGTCTCTACCTCATGTGGCTCGAGATTAAGCTGAAGATATTCTTGAGATAAAGACATTTGCAATACTCTTTCTAGTTGAGCATTCAGTCTATAGCTCATAAGGCTCGAACTTAAGTTCGAGCCTCATGACCTAGATGGATAGTTTTCAAGAATCATGAGCACTCTAGTATGACTCCTCTAGTTGAGCATTTAGTGTCTATCTTTGGGGCTCGAACTTAAGTTCTATCCTCATGACTTTCACACTCAATTTTGAATCTTCCTAAGCACTCTAGTAGAGCTCTTTCTACCTAGAAACTATCTGGAAGAGTTTGTATCTCACGAGGCTTCGATTGAGTCTTTACCTTCTGTGGCTTGACATTAAGCACAAGAGCTAGCTTCTTAAGACAAACACACTTGCAATACTCTTCCTAGTTGAGCATTTAGTCTATAGCTTGAGGCTTGAACTTAAGTTCGAGCCTCATGACCGCGACATTTAGTTTTCAAGCCTAATGATTGAGCAATCGACTATGACTTGTTCTAGTTGAGAATTGTTCTAGCTCTTAATTTTGAGCCTCATGACTTGGACACGCAATTTTCAAGGCTCATGAGCACTCTATTAGATCTATTTCTACATAGAAACTATCTTAAATGTATCCTAGGAGGTTTAAATTGAGTCTCTACCTCACGTGGCTTGAGATTCAGCTCAAGTGATTCTTGAGACAAAGACACTTGCAATACTCTTTCTAGTAGAGCATTCAGTCTATATCTCATAAGGCTGGAACTTAAGTTCAAACCTTATGACCTAGATGGTTAGTTTACAAGCCTCGTAAGAACTCTAGTATGACTCACTCTAGTCGAGTGTTTAGTCTGTAGCTCCGGCGCTCCAACTTAAGTTCCAACCTCATGACTTGCACACTCAATTTTCAATCCTCCTGAGCACTCTATTTTTACCTAGAAACTATGTGGAAGAGTTTGTATCTCATAAGGCTTGGATTGAGTCTCTACCTTATGTGGCTTGACATTAATCACAAGAGATTCTTGAGACAAACACACTTGAAATACTCTTTCTAGTTGAGAATTCACTCTATAGGTCATGAGGCTCGAACTTTAGTTTGAGCCTCATGGCCGCAATGCTTAGTTTTCAAGCCTCATGAGCACTTGTCTATGACTTGTTCTAGTTGAGCATTGAGTCTCTAGATCTTAAGTTTGAGCCTCATGTCTTGGACACTCAATTTTCAATGCTCATGTGAGCACTCTAGTAGAGTTCTTTCTACCTAGAAACTATCTGGAAAATTTTGTATCCTAGGAGGTTTGAATCCACTCTCTACCTCATGTGGCTCAAGATTAATCTCAAGATATTCTTGAGACAAAGACACTTGCAATACTCTTTCTAGTTGATCATTCAATCTATAGCTCACAAGGCTCAAACTAAAGCTCGAGCCTCATGACCTAGATGGTTAGTTTTCAAGCCTCGTGAGCACTCTAGTATGACTTGCTCTAGTTGAGCATTTAGTCTATAGCTCCGGGGCTCAAACTTAAGTTCTAGACTCATGATTTGCACACTCAATTTTCAATTCTCCTCAGCAATATAGTAGAGCTCTTTCTACCTAGAAACTATCTTGAAGAGTTTGTATCTCATAAGGCTTGGATTGAGTCTTTACCTTATGTGGCTTGACATTAAGCACAAGAGATTCTTGAGACAAACACACTTGAAATACTCTTTCTAGTTGAGCATTCAGTATAAAGCTCCTGAGGGTTGAACTTAAGTTCAAGCCTCATCACCTAGATGCTTAATTTTCAAGCATCATGAGCACTCTAGTATGAATCGTTCCAGTTGAGAATTTAGTCTCTAGCTCTGGGGCTTGAGCCTCATGATTTGGACACTCAATTTTCTATCCTCATGAAAAACCTAGTAGAGCTCTTTTTACGTAGAAGCGATCTGGAATAGTTTGTATCTCACAAGGCTTGAATTAGTATTTACCTTATGTGGCATGAACTTATGTTTGCGTTCGTGACCTAATGACTCTATTTCTAAGCATTGCCAATACTCTAGTATGGCTCTTCCAAGATGGAACCCATCTACAAGAATCCTATCTCAATCTCTAGCTTATGAGGGTCGAACTTAAGTTTGAACCTCATGATTAGGAGACTCACTTTTCAAGCCACATGAGCACTCTAGTCAAAACTTTTCTAGCTATGAATCATCTTCAAGAGTGTTGATCATGCTGGTAAGTTCAAGAGCCTCATGATCTAGAGATTTTTGCAAAAATATTTCAAGTTGAAATCCATCTTGAAGATTATATAGGTCATGAGCCTCTTGACCTAAAGACTCAATTATTAATTCTCATGAGAGGAATCTTTCCATTTAGAGACTATTTGGAAGACTATCTATAGCACTAAGCCTGAGAGCCTCATTAGCTAGTGAAGGGGATCGGGGAGCACCACAGACGGAGAGTGTGAGAGAGAGAGAAGGAGACAGACACGATGTGGGTGGGGAGACTCCAAAGAGTGAGCAGCCCCCTATACACTTATGCTACGTATAAGGTATACAAGTCAGTGGGCGCCCAGACTCTGGGCGGCTGGGCAAGGCACAGACGCCTATACCCCAACAACCTCCCACTTAAAGGCGACTGTGCCTTTAAGCAAGAGAACCTAGTCTAAAGACTACAAAAGGCGAGAGAAAATTGCTCTCAACCGATGCCCACTGGCTGGCTGTGATCGTGTGCATCCGGCTGTCCTGCTCCCGTGTAAGTCCATACACCACTAGACGTACCGCACACGTACTGCAAGTATGTACGCAATACCTGCATATCTCCCTCGTGCACTATGCCATCATCAGTCAACAAACGACTGACAACCCCAACTGCAAATGCTCCCACTGCAGCTGCGATATCCGGTCTCAAGATCAACATCTCATACATGAGACCACCGAATGCTGATGCAATGCTAGTGGGCCCTGCTAGCTCTACAGAGCATGCATCAACATATATATTCTTGGCAATAGGCATCTCTGACTGACAAGGCGTGTCAGCCACATGCATCTCCTGACTGTCCACAAAAGACGCATCAACCTGTCGTGCAACCTCATAGCAAACCAACTGCTCTAGGTGTCTGCTGGAAGACATATCCTGCACAACTATATCCCCATGCTCATTGTCGAGCATAGAAAGGAATGACTGCATAATCGCTGACATCTCAACCTCCTCTGCAATCATCCACTGCAAACATGACCACTCAATCTGCTGTGACTCACTAGAGCTCTTATGCTCTAACTCTGTATACATAGACTCTTGCACAACGTCCTCCTGTCGTGACTCACTAGAGCAAGACCGCTCTACCTGTCTATCCTGCATAGAAGTATCTCGCACAACTGACTCTCTGCTTTGCTCAATCACTAGCAAAGCATGCATGTCTGACTCTGTCACCTCTCTGTGTGACTGCTCAAGTCGTGCCCCAACTGTGTGCACAACGAGCTCACTACTCTGCACTCCATGCAAAGTACCCTGCAACCCATGAGCAAAAGAGACTCGCCTGCTCTCTCGCTCTCTACCTGGATGCATGATCACAGAGACAACACTGTCTCTCTCGTGATCCACATGCAATGGGTAACTTGTACCACTCTTGGCACCTCTCGCAATCACTAGCGAACCCAAATGCATCACAAAATCTCGCTCTCGTAGCGAAATCTGACATCCACAATCTCTAAGCTGACCAATCGAGATCAAAGTCACTGTCAAATCTGGTACATAGCGCACATGTCGTAACAAGTAAGATGCACCACTCGATAATGAAAGTCTCACATCTCCTGCACCTGCTATCGCATGCACCGATCTATCGGTCAAACGTACACTGCCAAGCATCCCGCTAGAATAGCTACAAAACCATGCACGATGCGGCATGACATGAAACATAGCATCTGCGTCTAGCAATCACTGCGAAGGGAGTGCACTATCTACATGTATAGCATCTCGTGCATAGCTCAAGATAAAAGTGACATCCCCGTCACTAGTATACTCCGACACTACATGTGTCTCAACTGTCAAAGCAACTGAGTCCATGGCATCACTACATACATCTCTGAGACTGCCATGTCTCCTACGATGTCGCATACGATGAAAACAGTGCCGTCTAACGTGTCCAGAATGACCATAATACCAACATGTCACCTGTCGGCATGCTCGTGAATGTACATGTCTCACACGAGTCCATGATGACTCAGATCTATCATACATTTCATGTAATCTGCGCCAAAGTGCTCTGATACCAATTGAAGGGGATCGGGGAGCACCACAGACGGAGAGTGAGAGAGAGAGAGAAGGAGACAGACACGATGTGGGTGGGGAGACTCCAAAGAGTGAGCAGCCCCCTATACACTTATGCTATGTATATGGTATACAAGTCAGTGGGCGCCCAGACTCTGGGCGGCCGGGCAAGGCACAGACGCCTATACCCCAAAATCTAGAGACTCTTGTAGAAGTATTTCTAATTGAATTCCATTTTCTAAAGTCTTGAAATGATAAGGGTTCTTGACTGTGAAGCCTCATGACCTAGAGAGTTCATATTCAAGGATCATGAGCACTCTAGTAGGCTCTTGACTCTTGAGCCTCATGACCCATAGATTCAAGACTCATGAGAACTCTAGTAGCAATATTTCTAGCTTCAAATGATCATTTGCAAAAGTCTCTTATATTTCATTGAGAATTTAACATAAGTTCAAGCCTCATGAGTTAGAGACTCTAGCAAAACTCTTTCTAATTGATAGCAATCTTTATATGTCTCTAGCTCATTAGTTTGGGCCTCATGACTTGGAGACTCAATTTCAATCCTCATGAGTGCTATAGTACTATGATTTCTAGATAGAAACATTATCAAAAGTCTCTACCTCACCATGCTAATATTTATGTGATCATCCTTACCTAGAGACTCGTGAATCTATCTCCAAATTACTTGGTAATTTTTGCTTCATCTTGGTCTGTGGGTTGACAATTTTGGTATCTGACGATATGGTCAAGTTAAAAAATGTTTTCTATGTGCTGAAAAGTTTGATGTTTGATACTACTTGAAGTTACATTTTTCATGTCTCCTCCAAAGTTTTGATATCTCTCTTTGAAGGGACTCAATTTTTGTTTTGAGGAGTACTAAACACTAACAATTGTTTGATACTACTTGAAGTTACAGTTTTCATGTCTCCTCCAAAGTTTTGATATCTCTCTTTGAAGGGACTCAATTTTTGTTTTGAGGAGCACTAAACACTAACATTTGGAGGAGACTTTTTGAAATTACAATATGTGAAACATGCTAGAATCAGGTTTTTGTCTGGGAAATCAAGGTGATGCTAGAATAAAAAACATATTATTTGAAATTGACAATTCAAGAAAGCCAAAAAATAGAAATAACTTCACACTAGGGCTAAGTATGTATTGGGTTAGCCCCTTGATTATGAATTGCCTATATAACTAAGGCTACTTGTTAATATCTTTTTGTTATTCATTTGTTATCTTGGTGTTTCTAAACACCATTCTCATTTGAGATCCCCTTAACATGAAAATTGCTTTTAGTAGGGCTTGTAAACAAGTCAAGTTTTTTTTCTCATTTGTTATCGGAGTTTCTTAATACTGTAGTCTTTGATGGTTCTTTTGACTCCATTGCCCTCTCTTTTTTGAGTGGTGCATGTTTTTATGGAAGTGCTATTCCTTAAAGCATTGTTCTTACATATCAACAATGTTAAAGTCATAGTTTCAATTTTTCCATTGAATATACACAAATAAATCTAGCTATGTGTTGAGGCTACGAAAATATGTTAACTAGAAATTTATGATACCAACCTCTAGTCACATATAATAGCCTCGAACTACATTTGAGCCTCATGCCCACATGCTAGTTTAGGTGAGGCATGTGACGATTGAACTTAAGTTCAATCCTCATATTAGTATCCTACAATGCAACAAGAAGTGAGGCTTGAACTTATGTTGGAGCCTCGCATCGTTGTGCTAGTGCCTTGAACTACATTTGAGTATGTTCACTTGCTAGTTTAGGCAAGGCATGTGAGGCGCAAACTTAACTTCAGTTCTCTTCTTAATATCCCACACAACCAAAACAAGTAAAGCTTGAACTCAAGTTTGAATCCCATTTTTATGTGCTAGTGCCTCATTTTCATATGGCACAAAGGGTCCCCACAAATAACCAAGAGGTCAAATATAGCAAAAAATACTCGAGTTTTAAGTCTCATTTAAAAAATGGGACTTGAATAATTCCCAAAATTCTTAAATACGTGTTCCTTTATGCTAGTTAATATACCCCTTTTTCTCATTAGCATGCTGAGTATGCCGTTTAGCACAAGGTTTATGCTAGTTAGCACTCCTAGGTATGTTGTTTAGTATAAATGATTATGCTAGTTAGCAAGACTAGTAATCTACCTAGCATACAAAGTATGCTGGTTAGCACAATATGTAATTAACACCCTTTATACAATTTAGCATACCTATTATGCTCATGAGCATGTTGCATATGCTATTTAATACAATTTTTATTATAGTTAGCATTCCTAGTATGCAAAGTAGCATGCTGAGTATGTTTTTTCACAAAATGAATAATGAGTATGCTAGCTACTTTTCGTAGTATGCTAACTAGCATAATGGGTATGCTAGCTAGCATACTTAGTATTGTAATTACCATATTGGGTATGCTAAACTACATAGATGGTATGCCTATTATTCTTGCTAGCATTCAAGGCATGATGGTCGAAATATTGTCCATGCTAGTTGGCATACCTTCTACTCTACTTAGCACACATTCTATGTAGTTTAGCATTCTCATATGCTAAACTACACAATGATTATGCTTCTTATCATAGCTAATATGCTAGTTGGTATTCTAGGTATGTTGATCAAAGCATTGTCCATGCTAGTTAGCATATCTAAGGAGCTAGTTATCATACCTTGTATTCTAGCTAGCACACATGCTATGCTATTTGCATATTCTTGTTGGCACAATGAGTATGCTAATTAGACCAATGTATATGGTAGTAAGCATACCCTATTACATGCATGCTAGGGACATTTTTCACGCTTCAAGGTTGGGGTTGAGGTGACACAAGCAAATTTTTCTTCTAAGTGCTAAAACACAAGAACATGGCAGGGGCTGGGGTAACTTCATCTCCTTTTGGCTGAGTTGTATTGGATATGTTAGCTAGCATGCAGAGTATGCTAGCCACTGTACCCACTATGGTAACTAGCATGCATAGCATAATTGGGTATTCTAGCTAGCATAAAAATTATATTAACAACCATACCCACTATGCTAACTAGCATTCATAGTTTGCTAACTAGTATAACATACTCAATATGTATGCTAGCTAGCATAATATGTATATCATTCCATGTACTAGGTATGCTAACTAACATCACTGGGTATTCCAAGTAGCATACAAATTATGATAACCACCATGCCCACTATGCTAACTAGCATACACAATATGCTAACTAGCATTCAAAGTATGCTAACTAGTCAATATGTATTCCATTTATTGGGTATGCTAACTAGCATAGCAGTATGGTAGCCACCATACTCACTATGCTAACTAACATACAAACTATGCTAACTAGCATCCATAGCATAATTTGGTATGCTATCTAGCATACAAGTATGCTAAGCATCATGCACACTATGCTAACTAGCATACAAAATATGCTAACTAGCATTCACAGTATGCTAACTAACATAACATACTTGACATGTATGCTAGCTAGCATAACATGTTGTGGAATTGATACTTTATTATTTAATTATTGCAGCTGCAGACAGGTGGAAAAGACTGGACCGAGCTAGACCCCTGCGAATGAAAATATATACATTGTACATTTTATTATTCAAGTGCTCTTTTATGAGCTTTGGCCATTAATGACCGGCCGGCCAGTTTGTAACCAATTTGACCATTCAAGAAATCTATATAACAAATACGTTCAAGAGGAAAATGGTCACTCTTGCACGGGGGGAGATTGCACCCAGTGTCTGCGCTCTTTTTCTCACCTCTTCTCTCTTTTGTCTCGCGTGATGGCGTAGCACTCCCTTCTAGGAGGTGCGTCTGCATGCGCCCTATTGCTCTCTCTCGCACTCTGTCTCCTTCTGTTTGTGTATCTCGCGATTATGCATCTATGTGGTTGCTAGGTATGTCAATTAGTATGTTTTATGGTTTGTAGTACGATATTTTGAGTATTTCGTAGGGAACTCCATGCCTCCGGCTGTAGCAGTGGTATTAGAGTCTGGATACGCTCCAAAAACTAAAGATTTTAACCACCCAATACCAGCTAACTATTTTGTTTTTGTTTTTTTTTAATGATTATTGGTGTTTTTATTTGCTTCAACTTGAAGTAATTATTGTTGGTTGCACAAGTTACAGAGAGTCCCTTCCTTGCTATAATGATATAGAATTATTAGTATACGTATGCTAATTAATTATATTAATTGAATAGATTAAGCTTAAGCTTATGATGATACTCAACACCGATAAAGGAATAGTATGTATCGCTAGATAAGATATCACAAAATCCAAATCTCTTTCATGAAACATAGAAGAGAAGTTCAAAAATGAGCGAGCAAGATCGTAATTAGAGAGATTTTGGACGTATAGTATTATTAGGCATCCGTTACTTGTATTAACCACCAAAGAATTCCGCAAAGGGGGAGTAAGGAGGGGAAGTTTACACAGGAACGGGCCCATAACGACCTTTACATAAATAGAGATAAATACATTCAAGCACCTTAATGCCTGAATTTTTGACAGGCTTCAACCCAAGCAACTAGGAATTGTCGTCAGGAGCCGAGGCGATAATGCTTGTAATGGATGGCAGTAGTGTCGCCCTCAGTGACAATCAAGCAACCACTAACAACCAGTTGTCTTGCCTGTAGGATAGATTCAGCAGCGACATGCAGCAACAAGGACCATGCAGTGAACTAGGGGCGCCACTTTAATGAATGGCAGAGTAGAAATTATCAACAAAAGAAATTTCTCTGCTTTCACTCCCTATCCGCTGCCTATCGTAGGCCATAGCCTCCACACAAAAAAAAAGGGGACGGTCGTGCTCAGTTTCAGAACAAGCGCAAGTTCATTTTCATCTCTCTCTCTCTCTCTCTCTCTCTACCCTAGCTTTAGCCGCCAAACACATTCACTCTCTCTCTTTCTCTCATCAGTTGGTTGCTTGTAATTGCGCAGCAGCTACACTGCTTCTCCCATCTAGTCGAACACAACTGCAGTGGGGGTGTGGTCTGCATGCCCCCACCCACTGAACTCTCTCTCTCTCTCTCTCTCTCTCTCTCTCTCTCTCTCTCTCTCTCTCTCTCTCTCTCTCTCTCTCTCTCTCTCTCTGTTTTCAGTTGTCGCCCCACACTTTCTACCAAACTCTAGTGCCCACACCACACTCTCTCTTGCTACACCCACTAGCCCAACCCCATGCATCTGTCTCTCTCTCTCTCTCTCTCTCTCTCTCTCTCTCTCTCTCTCTCTCTCTCTCTCTCTCTCTCTCTCTCTCTCTCTCTGTTTTCAGTTGTCGCCCCACACTTTCTACCAAACTCTAGTGCCCACACCACACTCTCTCTTGCTACACCCACTAGCCCAGCCCCATGCATCCGTCTCTCTCTCTCTCTCTCTCTCTCTCTCTCTCTCTCTCTCTCTCTCTCTCTCTCTCTCTCTCTCTCTCTCTCTCTCTCTCTCTCTCTCTCTATCTCTATCTCTCTCCCTCCATTGGCGGCCAACCACTCGACTCTGGATGACATTCGAACTCCTTCCTGCCTCTACTTCCCTACTTGGCGGATCCAATTTTCCCACCTACCGAGTTCTCCACCCACCAACGGCCCACATGCAAAGGGCCGCAGTAAATCTTTCTCTCTCTTTCTCGTTCTCAACATCTGTAGTCGCTGATGTGGTGAACCTTCTCTCTCTATCCCCCATGCAGCCATTAGAAACTTGTGGACATCCATTTTCTCTCTGCTCTCACTCCCTACCAGTTGCCTATCATGGGCCATACACACCATACAAAAAACATTAGGAAAAATGTGGACTCTCCTTGGGCCATATAGGATTAAGGTTAATTAGGCTCCAACCAATAGGAAGAGAGCAATGTATATAAGTCTAGAACCTAAGAAAGTAGAGAGAATAATAGGGTTGTCCACTCATTTATTGCTTTGTATCCTAGAGGGAGGTGGATGGGTAAAAGAGGGAGGGGGAAAAAGGGAGGGGGGGAGTGGTGGGTCCACAGATACGTTTTTGCAAAAACCTTAAAAATTCAAAATTTTCAAAAAAAAAAAATCAAAATATTTCATCCAAAACTCCCCCCAAACCTACCCTATGATCAAAAAGTCATTTTCTCACTCTAGAACCTTTTTTCCAAGACTCCCTTCCTCCATAGCCCCTTTCCATAACACAAAGCTCTCACTCTTTCCCTAAACTCTTACACCTTCCTCCTTCTTCAAGCTCTCCATTGCAACTTTAAGCTCCCACTCTCTCTCTAAACTGTCTCCCTCCTCCTTCCTCAATCTCTCCATTGCAACTTTAAGCTCCCACTCTCTCTCTAAACTCTGTTTCCCTCCCCTTCCTCAAGATCTCCATTGCAACTGTAAGCTCCCACTCTCTCTCTAAACTTTGTCTCCCTCCTCCTTCCCCAAGCTCTCCATTTCAATTTCAAGCTCCCACTTAAGCATCCATGGCAAACAATGGTCAAAATAGACGCCCCAAACCCATCATTCAAAGTATGGTTCTCCACAACTCGAAGAATAAGGAGCAGCAATGGGAACCTCAGGTTTTTCAAGAAGGTGCGTGGGTCTACATGAAACCTTCCGCAATCGGTCCCCATCGCGTTCGTGAAAGAACAAACGTTGATCTCCATTGGAAGGGAAGACTTCTAGGCTTCAAGCAAGTAAGAGACAAGGGTATGGTGGCAATCGTTCAACATGTTTTCATGTTTGGACACATGCGTCTACAAGGGATCACCAAGCCAAGGGATTTTCCTTGTAATTGTATGTTCCTTGCACTTCAATGGTTTTGGTGGTAACAAAAAAATGGACTTTTTACATCTCACGGACTGTTTTGTTTCTATGTAGATGTTTTTCCTTCTAGCCTTGTGGAGGAGCAACCACTCTCGTGCCTTTCAGGCACATTTACGGCCATGCATGCAAGTCTTGGGGATATGCTCTTCTCCAACACAACTTCATCAAAAGTTGCACGACAGAGGGTGTTCTTTTACACCCAAAAGTACATTGTACCTACAGATGAGGAAGGCTACGGAGAGCTACAACCTTTGGAGGCTACAACCTTGCGTAGCATGGAGTGGCCAAAGCCAGATGCATTCACTGTAATGTCTTTGAAAGCCAAGATTGTAGCTGATGTGAGAGCATCATTAAAATTTGGAAAAGCCTCGCGTTCCGTTGGGCTTGGATGGTGTTGTCCTGCTCATGTCTTCGCTAGCATCTTCGGATCTTTGCCTTTCCATCATACAAATACTATGTATGTTTGCGAAGATCTACAATACGATACGTTGGAAGCCATCCTTGGCGAGAAGTGGGGGTATCTTGAAGGACTTCACAACGGAGATCGCTTTCGGTGTCAGGTTGGAAGTTTCAGCATTGCTATCCGTTTTATCAAGGTGCGCTCCACTCTTTACGTGCGGTACTTCTATGAAAGGTGGATGTGCAAGCTTGGTGAATGGATTCCATTGCAATCCACTGATGCTACAATTGAGGTATTTGATATTGCAATCAAATTGTCCAGTGGTGCCGTTGAAACCGTCCAAGTGAACAAGCATTGGACATTGGCCAATGTGCGGGAGCACTTAGTGATAATGGGTTTAGAGCATGGAGAAGATACAAAATTTTGTATCAGACGACGTAAGGTGAATGATTTTTCTCTCTTAATTATGTTATATTTATGTTCTTTTGATTATTCCCTGCTCTAAGTTGGGTATGCTTTTTTTTTTTTTTTGCTAGATTGGTAGCCGCATGGAGAGCACGATTCAAATTGAAAAGGCGTGGACGACAGAAGATAATTTGATTTTATCATTAGAGTAGTTATGTTTTGTACTTAAATTTTTTATAATATCACAATTGTAAGTTCAAGCAGATGGTTGTATCAAATTTTGGCAATGCACATTATCTTAAAGTTGTAGTGATGTGTTTTTTGAGTTAAATGATTGTAATTTAGTTTGTAAGTTTTTTATAACTTCTTGTTATTTGTGTTATTTTATGAAAATTGTTTAATATTTTAATTATTGTTTTTTTTTGGGGGGGGAGGGGGGGGGGGGGGGGGGGGGGGCGCGTGCTATATAAAGCCTCCTAAACCCTACCATTTTCACACACTTTGCCTGTTCACACTCTCATTTGAGCTCCAACACTCTTTGCATTCCTACTTTAAGAGCTAGCATTATGGAATCCTCCTCCACCCCTCCCAAAGCCACGGCGTTACAATGCTTCCAAGCATTTTTACAAACGACCGAGTGGCAAGATCGTGATGATCTTCACAATTTCTTCACCCAATTCCCTGATGTGAACGCAACTATTCACCTAAACAGCCAATCTTTTCAGCCTATCTTAGAATGTTTTGAATTTTACATGGACAAGTATGTTGTACCAATTGTTGGACAAGGGCAATTGTGGATTCCATGAAATTTGCTTCGCTACATACACAAAGGCGATCGGCCTTTCACCCAGCGACTTCAACGATTTTGTGTAATTGCGGGTGAGGCAGGTCAGTACATTGAATATTCACGTTTGAAAAAGAAGAAGGTCGGCACCCAGTTTCTAAGTCGCTTGGCGACTTTTGTGTTTCTTCTTGCGGAGGAGCCTGAAAGATCTGAGGTGAGTTTGCCTCATTTGCGCCTTGGGGGTGTCGTCAAGGACACAAAGGAGCCCATTACAGCGCCCTGGGATGCAAGCAAAGAGGGCAATATTCTTGCCCTAACCTACCCAGGAGGTGTCATGGATGCTGCCAAATCCATGGGTGATGAGGGTGCAGAAGCATCCTTTAAGCCCGCTACAGATGCGCCAGAGGAGACATTAACTCCGGAGGTTTTTTTTGAACACCTCTCCCCAATTGTGATAGATGGGGAGGAATATTTATTTTTACATGATCTTGAAAAGACTTTTGATATCCGCATGGATGAGTGTCTGTCCATCCTCTGTGCCACTGTAGAGTCCTATGCCATTGACCCCTCTTCCGATCCTTTGGATCGAAGCCTCCTTCCCCTTGGAGAGAGTGTGGTAGATACAGTGGAGTTGGCAATGGTGGCGGTGACAGATGCACCGCACTCATCTTTGTCGGAGGATGAGTTTGTAGCTACACGCGCATTGCTTGAATCCCAACGCACTCCTATGCCTGTTCATATAGATGAACTTGAGAGTGTCGCTATGGCTCCCAATTCATCTATTTCTCTTGATAGCAAAGGCATAAACGATGAAGACGACGAAAAATAAGAGGTATTAATTGATTTTTGTTTTGTGATTACGTTAATTTTCATTGTTGCATTCTAAAATCTTATTTACCTATTGATTTCTTTGTAGAATGTTGTGGAGCTGGATGAGCATGCAGGTCAGGGAGGAGATGGTAGGCTCCAAGATTTTGTATGGCAGTCGTCTCTTGCGCATTACCTTGGCAAGCTCCCCCAAGACGGCTTTGCGATAATCCACAAGGAGTACACTCCTTGTGGTCAATTTTGGGTGTTAATGATGAAAGAAATGAGCCGCATCCTATGCCTGTCAACCATATCTCAAGCCTCCCAAGTTATATATCTTGTAAATAAATCTCTAGCCAGTGCTGCATTTGCGACACACATTCGTGGTCGTGTGCTTTGTAACGTGGCCTTAAGCCAAGCTGTAGTTCTAAGCAATGTGGAACAAATTGCTTGGGATGTGCTGCACAAACAGCTTCCTTGCGCCCAAGAGCGCTGAGAAAACATTGCTCGCCATATCTTAGATGGCTCAAGCAGTCAATAGCTGCATAAATCTTGTAATTAACTCCTTCAAATATGTAATGAGATATATCACTTCTTTGTACTTTGTTATTTCAAAATTCGAATGGAAATTGATTTTAATTGCTACTTTCCAACTTCTGTATTGAGTTTATGGTACGATAGATAGTATATGATTGGTTCTATCTTGTGATACACTTGTGTAATTCTCTGAATCAAAATATAGAGTTTTTTTTAGATAAATAACATCAATAAAAACATAATAACATTGTATTCTTATAATTTTAGCATAAAAAATCTTTAATTAGGCTGTCTAGAGGCCTGCTGAAGAGGCGCGCGAGAAGTCAGAAGTAACATTTACTTTTGACTTCTCGCGCGCCTCTGCGGCAGACCTCTGGACAGCCTAATTAAAGGCTTTTAAAGAAAAAATTATAAGAATACAATGTTTTTTTTGGTTATTCAATCAACCAAACTTGGTCGACAGCTCTTTTATCCACATCTCTCTCTCTCTCTCTCTCTCTCTCTCTCTCTCTCTCTCTCTCTTTCCCTCTCTCTACTTAGTTTTACTTATCACTTCAAACAAATGTACACGACTCGTTATATTTGAAAAAGCCACGACTCGTTATATTTCAAAAAGATATCTTTACATTGGCAAAATTGCCTAAAAGTCAAATTCAATCTCTTTGTCCTCTGATTCGACGCACAAGAGCTAAATCCTTGGGCATTATTGTCACCCGTTTTGCATGAATAGCACACAAGTTGGTGTCTTCAAAAATAGAAATTAGATTATATTCTGCCGCTTCTTGCAGAGATTCTACGGCGATACCTTGAACTCGAAACGCCATTCGATAACTTTGCATGATCTCTTTTACCAAACGTGCGAATGGTGCCTTGCGTATGAGAAGGTCTGAAGTTTTTTGATAGTGACGAATCTCTTGCAACGCCTTTGGAATGCGTCGCTTCACAGCAGGAGCTTGTTGTTGAGGGATGGTAGGATCTTGGACATGGGCCTTGCGAGGGCGAACCTTGAAAAACTTTTTCTTTTTACGAGAGGGCTTGCGAGGGGGAGCTTGCACATCTTCAAGGCCACCATGTCAGCCGACTGGCTCTTCAACTCCACCCTGCGCTCTAACTGGCTCGTCTGCTACATGCTCAAAATCCTCTTCATTTAGTAACCCATGATCACCTCTAGGTTGATCTGACGGTAGAGCGCCGAAGCCACGTGGCAATGTCTTCCCAGCCGGAACTCGATGATTGCTTGGAATCTCCTGTCCACTCCATGGTGGGCTTTGTGCTTCGTTGTCCGTTTCGGTTTCTGTGTCTGATGTCACTACCCGTTTCTTCTTGCATGAAGGTTGTCCATCTTGTTGCTCTTCACCTGACCATTCTCTCTCCATCTCTTCTAAAAGCTCTTGTTCATGTATCCAAGGTGGTTTTTGAGCACCTTGGACGGTTGAGTGAGGGTGAGCAAAAAAAGGTTGATCTTTTCTTGATGTTTGCTTTGTGCGTGCCATGGTGTAAGAAGGGGCAAGATTGAAAATGAGACTCCTTCTTCTCTAAAAGCCCTCTATTTTTTTAAAAAAGGTCTCTTCACACTTGACCAGGCCACTTAAAAAAACTCTTAATATCATCAAACTATAGAAAACAAAAAATAGATAAATGGAGAAATATTATATGCAACTCAATAAAGACATCTACAAACATAAACATTACATTGCATAGCATCATTTGTTTTACATGTTGGGTAACCAACGTTTGCCCACTCTATGGCGATTTTCACACCACCTATCATGATTAAGGGGTCCGGTGCAGTTTCTTCATTTCTCTTTAGCAATAAGTCGAGATTGTCTCCTAACCTCCTTGGCAAGACTTGACTTTCACGCTCGCTCTATGGCATGACATGTCCCCAAAGAACAACAAAAGAACCAATCAAACATCTCCTTCATGTAGTTGGATCTCGTAGTTCCACCACCGTGACGTGTATTTTTAAAGTAAACACCTTTGGCTCGATAATGTGATTTTTCCATTCCTTGAGTGCTCCACATGTCTAATGAACCATATTTTGACATAAAGAATTCTCCATGCGCATACAAAATATTTTGCATCAAGAAAATATGCTTAGATCAAATAAATATTTATGTATAGCATCAAAATTTGAACTGAACAAAGTAACTTACCATGTAGTGTGTGATATTGCTCTCTCCCCACGCTTGCACAAATGCTTTAGTGAAATTCGAAATGTGATCTTTGAACAAATTTTGTTGCTCGCTCGTGGTTTGGGGTTTCCACATGATTTGAAGCACTAACTCCAAGTGGTGCCACACTTGCCTATGCAGATTTACAAGCATGGGATTTGAATCTTGATCGGTCGTACACTTGCAAAGTGCTTTCCATAGCTCCCATGGAGCATCCTCATCACCCCTCTCCTTTCGCATCTCTGGTTTCTTGAAAAACCTACGTGCTTTCACACCATTCATAGATACTTTTTGTGGCACTTCATGCATATTATCCACCTCATCGATGATATAAACATTGCCACCATGACATCCAATCGAATTTAGAATTGTTTCAACTATTCCAATGGCTTCCACGGATCTGGAAAGTGGTTTCATTGTGAAAGCGTACTCTATGGGAAGCTTTAACAAGCGATCAAATATAAGCATAAAGGCATGCAAAATGCAAAAGTGTACATTTGTAAGTGGAAAATTGATAATGGGATGCCATGTTTTATCTTTTGTCGACCGATTGGGGACCTCCATGATAGGACACTTCAACACCGAGCACACCCAATCCCTTGCATCATCATCCATTGACCCTGTTGCCTGACTTCCCTTGACATTTTTCTTTGAAGACGTGGAGCCACGAGTACTCTCCTTGTATCCTCGTACACAATATGGACAAGGAAGAAGTGATGAAGCACCTTGTTTACACCCAAGTATACATTTGATTGTTTTTAGATCACCTCCTAAGTGCCACTCAACATCAAATGTACCTACTCCATCTACTTCTACCTTTTCTCCCTCTAGTTGTGCCTTAATAACCTCTGCGATCCACGGGATCATAGAGAAGACCCATGCCAACACCTCATGAGTCTCCTTCGGAACTTCAAAAGCTCCTAACCACCATATTTCTTTTTCCGATTGTACACTAAATGATGGTTTCTGAGAATGATCACCGATAGCATCGACTTTTGCAAAAAACATTGCCTCATTCATGAGTGTCACACTCATACGTTCCAATCTCCGTCCTTTGACAATTTGACATTCATCTAGCTTAAGAATAAATATGAGCTTCTCTCCAAGTACTAAAACAACACAAGAATTGAATTGTTATACTAAATGATATTCAATACAAATAAAAAACAACATTACAATTTGTATTACCTTGTGGAGACAAAGCATAAAATTTAACCATAGCTCATTGTAGTCGTTTCAAGTCAACAAAAATATTGTTGAATTGATGATAACTAAAAGACTTTGTCCCATTAGGAATAGTATTGCCTCCCTTTATATTACCACGTGACTTGGCACTCGTGGAAGAGTACATCATGGATCCTTCAATGCGTTTGTATTCGCCAAGGGATTCCCGAACAAGATCATTGTTTGCTTTTTTTGCAAGTCGGACCCTATGTGGAATAGGAAATAAATTCTCGGTGATGCTTTGCTCTCATAATGCATCTTTCATCAATCCATGAAGTGCATGGTATGCATTTGTGCTGATCCCAACCTCATCACAAGCTCTCTAGACATCATCCTCAAACACAAGGTTAGAGATCTTTTTTAGGATCTCCTTTGTGATGGCATCTTTCATGTGTTTGGCCTTTTCACAACCTATGATGTAAAGTATATCTTCCTTTGAGATGCATCCTAGGAGAAGGTTGCAACGGTCCTCTTGTCTAAAACTTCCACATACATCTTGTATATATGTTCTATTTCAAAAGGTGAACCGAGTTACAAATTGATGAAAATTATTTGAGAGTTACGAACACTGTGAATTTAAAAAAATACCTGGTTGCCGTGATCCGCTTCTTACGTGCCCCTCCATTAGATGCTAAGTTTTCAATGGAAGAGAACTCCCTCTTACGCTCACGCATGCTAAATGGAGTAGCTTTTAGGTGCATCATTGCAATCTGTAGCTTAGTTACCTCTATTTCTGTAGCTTTCATCTCCTCTTTAAGATCGTTGAGTTGTTTCTCTGTGGAATGTAGTTGTTGTTGGAGATTTGTGGAATGAATGTGTAACACTTGACATTGTTGTCGGAAATATGCAGACGCACCTGCGTGATTGGATTCCAATCTCTTACAATACCCAAGAAGACGACGTTCTCCTTCTCCCACATATTTGATTAAGCTTGGGAGTGTACGAAATGTCGAATGACAGCCCATGAGCGGATCTTTTTGGATACAACCCTCCATCAAGCCACAAGTCAACATTAGTTTCTCCTCGAAACCGTCGTACGGATGCCGGTTGAGATGCTTTCTCGTCATTTTTTTTTGTGGGAGAAAATTCGATCGGTAGACGCAGACTGACATTAGTTGACCTAGTAGATGACGGCGCAGGTGATTCATTGGTTATGTCACGAAGAGACATGGTGAAAAGTTATGATATTGAAAAAAATTGATAAGATATACTTTTTGGGATAAACAGACAATTTTTGGGATAAAAAGACTTTAAAATATATTTTTTCATATATAGGTTCAATTTTTGAGCTCAAAGGAGGGAAATTTTGAAATTTTAAAATTTTCAATTTTAAAGCTTTATTAGATGGACGTTTTGATGATGTGGCATTATCTATTTATTCTTGGAGTTAATGTAGAGAGGGACCCACGGAATTTTAGATTTGGAGGTTATAAAAGCTAGATTCTTCTAAAAAAATACTGTTATATATATATATATATATATATATATATATATATATATAGGGACGTTTTGAAAGCTTAAAAGATCCATTTTGAAGATTTTATAAAAAATTCATTTTTTGGGGGTAGATTGATGCACGAACTGAAAAGTGGCTTTTGTCATAACTACTTACTCTCTTTGTTTGGTGATAGGTAGAGAGAGAATGGTTCTTCTCTCTACTTTTACTCCTCTCTCTCTTTTTACTCCCCTCTCTCTCCTACTTTATCCCCCTTATTCCTCCTACTTTACCACCCTCATTCCCTACTTTCCCCCCCTCTCCTATCTAGAGAGAAGTTAGAGAGAGAGCTACAAAAGTAGCCCTATTTATTGTCTTTGTTCCCTCCATCCCCTACAAAATTAGCTTTAATCCCTTACAATTAGGGATCCTTACATGGCCCCAAGGGGGTCCAATTTTTCCCTAATGAAAGGGCGGACCTGCTCAGTTCAGTCGATGAAAATTGTAGCAGCCGCCTCGTCTACATGGCGCCCATAACCACCAATCGAATACTATGTGTGCCCACACACACACACACACACACACACACACACACACACACACACACACACACACTCGGTTCTCGAAAACTGCCACCAACCAACCTGCCTACTCGCCCAGTCTTCAGTCACTCACATCAGGATCAGTTTTTGTCCTTCTCGATCTCTTGCCACTACCACATGTCCTTTGCTTGATCTTTCGATGAGCTTCCCAACTTTCCCTAGCTCGAATAATATGTAGCGTACTGCAGTAGACGTAACAGGTCCCCTATAGGCAATTCCACCAATATGGCTCCTGCAATTTCAAAGCCAGGCCGGACACGTCGTGGCCATGATGCTGGATGATATTTTGTCTTTACTAAAACAGGAAGCTACTGATCGCCCAGGTGTCCACATGGAGGTGGATTCGATAGCGACTTCACTCCTGCAACGGACATGGGGCCCCAAGGGCTTAACTGGCATTCCTTGTGCAATAGGCATACTGAACGCTGAAGGCATTCCTTCATTCGGCTAAGTCTTATCATTTGGCATGGCTACATACAACCGCATGTCATTTCTCTGCAAAGATATTGATCTTGGAGCAATGTGCTGCTCAACACCCTTTACCCATCAACAAAGTCTCCCTCTGTATGACCAACAACCTCTGTGGCTGACGGCGCAGTACCTGGATTGCCTACACGGTCTAGAGACTGGAGCTTTACAAACTAACAAAACACGCACACATGGGAGCGCCATATCTTGCTTCATTTGGCCGAAGGAGCCCAGGTTGGAGAACACATCAGGACGACAAAATCGTGGTTGATAGGGGCAACATCAAGAAGAAGCTCCGACAAGATACTAACTATGACGCTCACGACCTAGAGTCAAAAAACAATAATTGTTGGGACGCAGGCTGAAACTTCATCATCGTTCTGTTGTTGCAGTCACTCTACTGAACACCCTAGGGATGGAAGCTTTTTCTTTGCTCACTTGCAGGCCACAACTCACTTTAGCCTCATTCTTACTAAGTTCTTTGGATGCCAATATTTTCCATGGGTGCCCCTCGGACCCTCTCTCCTCTTCTCGAGTGGAATTGATCTCAGCAAAATCACGAGTGCCACGGAGCAAAACGAGAATCACAGTCATTAGTTTATTTGCGCTCTTTGACATTATTGATTGTCGGTAGGCTTAAGCTAGTCATAAAATGATTGTAATGGAGAGCAAGTCGATCAAACATGGTAGCAAAAAAAAAAAGGGGGGTGAAATATTTATAGGAAACACTGGAGAGAGCGTGTAAGTGCACATGCTCACAATAATCTGCATATGGGTGCTTCACCCTTGGGAAAATCCCTCACGATCAGTATGATTGTATGCACCCAAATCACTATCATTAACCTCATGCACATCAATGATACAAAAGATAGCCTCTTCTCTAGAGCATTCACAAATTGTTTTACACCGACAGTGATTTAACTTTGAGCCTGACAGGAAACTCTTCTTCCCTACGTTAATTGATCTAAATCTTCCTTGTGCACTGCTAATAGGTCAATTTTTTTTTGGTCGTTATCCATTGTCTCTTGGCACTTGCACATAGAAATATGATCTATTTTGTATAAATAGACTATCCAAATCTGTAAAATCTACAAAATTTGAAAGAAGTTTTCTACTACAAAGGAGAACATTTCTCTCTCCTCACATACCCTCGGCCAGATGATGTAAGATTATCTCCTTAGCAATACTTTAATGTAATTTCATTTGTAGTTTGGTACGCTTATGATTATTTTCACTATTGCACTATACGTTCCCTAAATTTCTTATTGGATTTTAGACAGCTATGATTATTTACGGTTAGGTACTTACTTTATGTAAAATTAAAAACCACACTCCTTGCATCATGAGTCATAATTTTGTTTGTATTCGAATATGGACCCATCATCATCACCATATACCTATGTATTTAGTATGCCGTTAACCTGTTAATAAATTTAATAAGAATTTTTTTTAGGGCTTTGTCTTTGAGAAACATGTTTGCAGATAAACCTAAGTACAAGGCTACCATATTGTAGACCCTCCAGCTATAAATTCCCCTACCTTGGTTATGGGTTCTGATAAATTCATGCTTGTTATATTTAATTTCTTTTCAATAAATCTTCTTATAGATATTCTCACAACTCTATAACCCGAATTGTCAGTTTTAAAATCACTAGCCTTAAGATATTCCGCCTTTTGGCCATGTAAATTTAGAGTATGATTAGATTGTTGTTGAATTTAACACAAAGTCGTTTTTAGCGCTTTGTTTTTTTAGACAAGTTTTGCAGATAAAATCTAAATACAATGTTCTCATATCAAGCTCCTGGTATGTCATTTCTTAATGCATTATGATAATACCCCTCTTGAAACATCATTTCAATTATTCTTGATAAGTAAGATCTATCTACGTATCTTTAGACCTCAAAGTAATATTATCTAATTCACCACAAGTACCTATCCCATCTCTTCTCTTACCTTGACCCCTCCAAATTCCCCACCCTTCACCACATCTCCTTATGTGCAAATCCTCTAGTTTAATAGTAGTTTGATAAATTAATGTTTATTATATTTGATCTCTTTTAAGTGCATCTTCTTGTAGATATTTTCACACCGCTATAAATACCAAGCACCTTTGCAACAAACAAGAATTTTCCCAGATGCTTTTAAGAAAACATAACTTCCTTACTTGTTTACATTATGTTGCAAAATCCATTGTTTCTCATGTCATGGATTCTACTTTCTTTGATTGGACTCTTCCTGAGATGACTTGTCATACCACTACTTACATGAGCTTAGGAGGTGTGTGATGATTGCTAACATTTAGTATATGTTTCCACGTTCTAGTCTATTCCAATTTTATATCAGACAGGTCATTTATTTCTCATGTTTTATGCTGTGTCTAGTCCATTGGTCACATGCACACAAATTCGCAGATTTAGGCAGTGTGTCAATGATCATCTAGTGTAGATTCGCCGATTTAGGCAGCACAACAACAAACTACAGACTCACGCTTTTTGAACTTATATCAAATGTAGATTCGCTGATTTAGATAGCATGTTGGGTGTAGATTCGTCGATTTAGGCAACAACACTGATCACAAAATCATGCTGCAGTGGACTGGCCAACAATGTAACTGGTATGATTTTGTTACCTGGGTATAGAAATGAAAGATATTTTGGATTTGGAATTGATATATGATGATTTCCTGTCGTGACAGTATTTATGGGATTAGACTTGAGATTGATGAGAATCATCAATGGATTATTGAATGATGAGTGTAACCAATGATATCCTGATTCATCAGGATATGACATATACTGCTTATTCTAGTGGTATGGGACACTAGAATAGGCAGTATGTGCATGACGGCAGGCATAACCAATGTGTTTAATTTTATGGATTTTTCTCTTGCTAATTATTACATATTTCTAATCATTATTTTTGATAAGTATTGTTTGCAGATTTCTATCTTTGCTTTCTAATAGAGAGGAATGTTATGGAATTGATACTTTATTATTTATTGTAGCTGACAGGTGGAAAAGACTAGACCGAGCTAGGCCTATGCGAATGAAAATATATACATTGTACATTTTATTATTCAAGTGCTCTTTTATGAGCTTTGGCCATTTATGACCACCAGTTTGTAACCAATTTGACCATTCAAGAAATCTATATAACAAATACGTGCAAGAGGGAAATGGTTACTCTTGCACGGGGGGAGATTGCACCCAGTGTCTGTGCTCTTCTTCTCACCTATTCTCTCTTCTCTCTCGCATGTCGGCGTAGCACTCCCTTCTAGGAGGTGCATCTGCACGCGCCCTATTTCTCTCTCTCGCACTCTATCTCCTTCTGTTCGTGTATCTCACGATTATGCGTCTATGTGGTTGCCAGGTATGTCAATTAGTCTGTTTTATGGTTTGTAGTATGCTATTTTGAGTATTTTGCAGGGAGCTCCATGCCTCCGAATGTAGCATAACATGTATAGCATTTCATATACTGGGTATGCTAACTAGCATACACTATAAGCTAGCCACCATACCCACTATGTTAACTAGCATTGGACAAACTATACTATAACTAGCATCATAACATAACTGGGTATGCTTACTAGCATACAAAGTATGCTACCTAGCATACCAATATTTTCTTGTTATGTTGGTTAATTACTAATTAGCATGCTACCATTTATGATTATCTTACCAAATATTGGTGTGATTGGATGTCCTTGCCTTGTGAGCTTGCAGCACCATTCTATTGCAAACAACATCTTCACTACAACCATCAATATCATAGTATTTCACCCATCTTCTCAAATTGATGGTTGGTCAAACTAAACAGCTTCTCCTGCCCTAACAAACCAATAAGAGACTTACTCTTCATTCTTTGCTAGGTCCTTCTTTTTATTAACTAGTATAAAAATCTATTCATGAGGAGAGTAAGGGTGTAATGGAAATGAACATCGAGAGTAGCAGAATTAAGAAAATTGTAGTGAGAATTTTTATGAGAATACTTTGAGAAAATAGAGGGTGAACTTGATTAGAGGTAGCAACAAAACCATTATACTTAATTAACTTGGCATGAACAATACTTTGCAAGAGAGAGAATTAGAGAACTTGACAATAGTTGAGGACCGGATTTATGTGGAGCCCGTCCCCCCTCCAAAAGGCTTTTGTATTATAGTTTCTTCCATAAAGAGAGACTTGGTACAATACAAGCTTTGTGTTCCTTGAGACCTTGATGGCTCAATGAAGATAGAGAGCTTCATACACCACAATTATGCCCGTAACTTAGCTAAATGAAAACATTAACTTGTACCCGGACTCATTCCCAAGACCTCAAACTTCTTCAAAGTGGAGAGAGCTAGCAGGGAATGAGGGTAGGGAAGAGGAAGAATAAGTATTCTTTTGAGAAAGAAATAGTGTCCTCTCATACCATTACTCCTAGAGCTTATCATAGCATAGTAGAATAGTAGTGGAGATGAAGAAGATGGCTAGCATAGCATTGAAGCATGGATCTTGGTTGGATTTGGATTACATAGCCAAGAGTGTTGGTGTAGGCTCTCAACTTCTCAATCTTGGAGAAGGAGATGGAGTTCTTGCACTTTCACAAAGTGAGAATGAGGGCATGTGAGTGTGTGTGAGAGAGCGAGTATACCCCCAAGCACATCCCCAACTTGCTTTGGTAGACCCCTCCTTGTAGCTCATCCCTAAATTTGATTAGACCACTGCAAGCCTAGCCAATCACATGCATAGTGCATATCAAGCAACCATCATAGCATTTGGACAAGTTTCCTCCTTTCCACTTTGAGAGAGAGAGCTAGATAATGCCTAGATAATTATTTAATTAAACTAAATGCTCATTGGACCCCTTTTAAGGTCAACAAATAATCTTTAGGAACTACATGAGAGAAACATGTGTAGGTGATTGACATGCATCCTTATTACCTCTTAAGTCGTGGGCTTGCCTTGAGTGTGTGTGTGTGTGTGTGTGTGTGTTCTCTCTCATGCCCTTAGCTTTAGGGGTCGCCCCCTCCTTTGTAGGGATCATGTTGACTTTGGAACACCACAATCCCCTCAAGCACCGTAGTCATCAAGCACGGCAAGCACCTTAGTCTGCAAGCATGACAAGCACCTTAAGCTTGGGCCACGTTCCCACCTCAAGCACAGCCCTAGCTTGCGTAATGTCCTAGGTCTAAGCACTTTGAACACTACCCTTTGGAGGTATTTAATGAAGCTAACCCTAATATCTTTCAAGCTCCATTATCTAGCATTTATCTTTGATAGACCATCTCTCATTTGGACCCATTGACTTTGGTCCCGTGCTAAGATAGATCCATAAGCACATCTATATTCTAACTCTTGTTCCCGTTTATTCTCCCCCAGTAAATGATTAGTTTAATATGGGAAAATCATTTAGGTTAGCTAGATATTAGATTTTATGACATTACCTCTCTCTTCAAATCATAGTCGTCCTCAACTATGAGGTAGAGGAGATAAAGCCTTAGTCATTAGTCTATGTTTCTTAACGAGTAGAGGATCCCTTTTTACCCTACAACATCATTTCATAATGGATGACTCCTTTTGGTTCTTGGGAGACTTAGTTGCCGCAAGCATGTCTGCTCTTGAGTCCATTTCATTCTCCCAAAGTAGAGTGACAAATTCTACTTGGTGTTTTAGAGACGTTGTCATCACAAATATGATTCTAAGCATGCATACTACTTAAATTTCTGCACAATAGTAAAAAAAAGAAACCTAGTCTTATAAGACAAAAACATTGATCATTTAAAAGAAACATTTACATTTTCTTACTCTAGTGTAGCATCGTAAGCATTGACAAGGTTCATATTATCCTTAAGTTTTTTTCCTTGCATCCATCTAGCATCTTCAAAAGGATAATTTTTTAATCTAATAAGATATTTTCAGATAATCTTACCATGCCTTAGTACCTTGTCCTCATGTCAAAGGATAGCTTTGGGTTTGTAAGGACATGGGTCCTATGGGCAAGGCCACCGGCACGGCCGGACAGTGTGTACGCTAGGGGGAGGCTATAAGATAGCACAGTTGGGTGGAGACTAGCACACGCATTACCACCGTCTTTTCACTGGTATCAGAGCTATTTTTGGAAGGAGGCTAAAATCGGCTTGCATGTGCGTGCGATGCCCTGCTTCCCCTCCATGTTCCGCAGACAACGACATCTTCGCTGTGTAGCAAAAAGAAGATAAGTTCATTTTTCTGTGTGAGCGTGTGGACAAACAGCGACAGTCGATCGCGACTGCCCCATCTACGCCCTCCACAGCACACGACTAAGGCGGGCTACCAAGGCAAACTTGATCGGCAACTCAACAAAACTGAAGGCTTCCGTTGACACCATTGGCTGCATGCGTAGAAAGGCCCGCGTAACCCTTGCATGAAGGAGGGTTGAACCCACCCCATGAGGGTAAGAGGCCAACACTTTATCATCAAGCTATTGACCCTTGTTGTGTATAACAAGGAAAGATAGTCTACTTGTGTTGAAAGGAAAACTAGAAGGAAAGGGAAATCTTCAAACTTCAAGGAAGTAGCTTTACCCATCCTTTTCACTTCTCGGAGGAAGGCAAGTTTTCCTCCGAAAATTCTTTTTTCCTTAAGGAGGTAGCTTCAAAGTGAAGAAAATCCTTCACAAAAACGACAAGTTTTTGTAAAGAATCATCAAAGGTGTTCTTACAAGGAACGACAAGTGAAGCGCTCAACTTCCCGCAAGGCGAGGTTCGCATGCAACGCAAATCGAAGAGCATACAAAGCACAAAGACTTCAATTTCTCAAGGTACAAGTTATCGTTTCTTTTTCTCTCGTTGCATTAGTGTGTGTTTACCATGGCCAGTGAGGATATCCCATCTACACACACGTTTGATTTTGAGCACGTAGATCAAACTCAGGGCCCCAGGGGTGCTGCTGACACTAATATGCATGATGGTGATAATCTAGGAGATCATGGGCTTGTAGATATGGCTTCTTTCAAGACTTTGGAACATCACCAAAGCGTACTTGAAAGACACCTCTCTGCACTCAATGCAAATGTTACCAATCTCACAGAGTTACTTGTGAAATTTATGAATTCACAAACAACTCAAGGAGCCAAAAGTGGCACGGTTCAAGGGAACCAAGCTCGCACAACTCAAGGAGTCCAAGAGACAAGTGCTACAGAAGATGCATAAGGTAACAATGCATTACTTCAGAATATCACCATTCATGAGTTTCATGGGGAAGAGCGTGATCGCAACAAGGATGCGGTCAATACGTTCTTACACAAATGGCGTGATATTCATAGATTGAGACACACCCCGGATATAAAGACGGCTGTGGAAACAAGTCTATCTCTTAAAGGCAAGGCCTATAAGTGGTAGATGACATTTCCAATAGATACTCGTCATCCGTCTTGGGCTGCGTTTCAAGCTTCTTTCTCCAAAAAGGTTTTGGACTCCAATGAAGAAGATAAGAATTGGTTAGCATGGGATGCATGCTGCATGTCTGGCCTCTCTCTCACACAGTACCTTTCAAAGTATCGGGAAATCGTATTAAAACTATAAGGTCTAGATGAATTCCAAAAGATACGGGGTTTTAATAGGGGTCTTGACAAAGACTATTGTCTTCATATTAAGACCCAACAACCAAAATTTGGAAGAAGCCATTAGTCATACACAAAGATATGATGATGACCAAGAGAGGAAAGGAAATGTTCCCTACTTTAAGAATACTTTTTCTAAGAGAAATGTGGCTAAGAGCCAATGGCGAGGTAGATCTCCCACACATTCCACAGGGAATAAGAGACAATCTACTTCTCCACGCCCACAAGAGGCTAAGAAGCCTAAGCAATCATGAGATACTCCATGTGGGTCTCTCAGCACTGCTGATTTTGAACGTGCAAAGAAACACAATTTGTGTTTTAGATGTCTTTCGGACCAACATAACAAGAAAGATTGTCCTCTTTTACAAGGCAAAGAAAAGGCCATGCACATGGTGCAACACCTCACATTAGATTCATCTCCTAAATATTGTGTTGTAGAGGTTCTTCATATGGAATAAAAGCACAAGTGTTGTGTGCCTGCTTCAATGTGGCAGCCCACCTTTGGCCCCCATGATTTGATTCGCATGCATGGCACTATTAACGGAAAACGTGCTCGTATTTTAGTGGATGATGGTGCAACTCATAACTTCTTGAACTATAAGCTAGTCAAGAAATTGAAGCTTACACAGACTCCCTGCTCTCACAAGTATGTGGTGGAGAAGATGTCTGGGAATGATAAAGAAGTATGGGACACGGTAGTTCAAGGGGTTGAACTTATTGTTCAAGATCATACGATGACCCTTGACTTTCAAGTTATGAACATGGACCGTGCGGATGTAGTTCTAGGACGGGAGTGGCTGCATGGTTTAGGAAACACATTGCACACTAGTTATGAACACAACTCCTTATCCTTTATGGCCAATGGTAAACATGTGCTTTTTCTTGGTGAGAAAAATATACCATCTGCACCTCTTATATGTACAGCCGAGCTTTCTATTTTGTAGAAAGAAAATTTAATAGATGAAGTCTTTTTGTGTTAGTGCTTGTCTCCAAGTCTTGTGAATTCTCAAGAGCAAAGTGCAATGAATTCTAGTAATGGTATGCAAAGTGCAATGAATTCTACTGATAAATGTTAACAAATCTAATGAGCAAAGTGCTCTCAATTTTTATTCTATAGAGCAATGTGCAACTGTTGTAAAACAAACATTACAGAAATTACAAGATTCTCCATCCCAGCATAACTCTAGTTTAATTTCTCCTTTTGCACGGAAAAAGATGACTCACTTACTCACGGAGTATAGTGATGTGTTCTCAAGTGATTTACCACCGGGTTTACCCCCTACACGTGATGTGCAGCATGGCATAGATGTCTTGCCAGGCACTAAACTGGTGAGTAAACCACCTTATCGTATGAGTGCTAAAGAAGCCAAGGAGGTTGAGAGTTGATTGGATGACTACCTCGCTCGTGGTTTCATTAGACCTAGCACTTCTCCTTGGGCATCACCAATTCTATTGGTAAAAAAGAAAGATGGTACTATGTGCATGTGCATAGATTATCGTGGATTAAATGTGATAACCATCAAGACCAAGTATCCTCTGCCTCGAGTGGATGAGTTATTTGATCAACTCCACGGGGCAAGATACTATACAAAGATATATCTTTGTTCAAGATACCACCAGGTACGTATCCTACTGCAAGATATCTCCAAAATTGCCTTTAGAACACGGTTCGGGAATTTTGAATTTTTGGTTATGCCTTTTGGTCTAACCAATGCTCCAACTACATTTATGACACTCATGGATAGTGTCTTGCGTCCCTATCTTGGAAATTTTTTTGTGGTTTTCCTTGATGATATTCATTTACAGTAAGACTGAAGATGAACACATAGAACACTTACGATTAGTGTTTGAGCAGCTACACGCTCACGTTGTATGCTAAGCAAAGCAAGTGCGATTTTTTAAAACAGAGATACATTACCTTGGTCATGTGATCTCTTATTTTGGCATCAAGATGGACACTGACAAGGTCGCTGCCATTCTTCAATGGCCACACCCCAACACGGTTGAGGAGCTTCAAATATTTTTAGGCATGGCTAGATTTTATTGACAGTATATCCGTGACTATGCCAAAATACTTGTTCCTATGACGGATCAACTTAAAGCAAAAGGTATGACCTTTTCTGGAGAAGAAGCCCAAAAACGCAGTTTTGAACAGCTCAAGGTAGCTATGGCCACTGCTCCCATCCTAGCAATCGTCCACCCACTTAAGCCGTTTGTGACTGATGCTAGTGATAAATCCATTGGTGTGGTACTTCTGCAGGAGGGAATACCTATAGCCTTTGAAAGTAAAAAGTTAGATAGATCTCAACAGAATTATTATGTCTATGAGAGAGAGCTCTATGCCATAATTCACGCTTTATGAAAGTGGCGACAATATTTATATGGTGCCGAGTTTGAAGTAGTTTTTGACCATGAGAGTATCAAATGGTTTACTACTCAAACAGACTTGAAGGGCCGTAAAGCTAGATGGGCAGAAATCCTTCAAGATTATGATTGTAAGCTACGATATCACAAGGGGTGATATAATGTAGTAGCGGATGCACGAAGTCGGATGTCTCATATTAATTCACTTGCTTTCACGGAACTAAAGAGGGGATTTTTGGAGTCATTACATGGCAATTGTGCACAAGATCACTCATATGCTAAAGTGTGGATTGCAGTTTTAAAAAGGGATCCCTCACACTCACATATCTCTGAATAGCCAGATCAACGTGTCTCTGCACGTGTAGATAGAAACTCCAACACACAGAGCTCCACCCCTATGCAAGAAGAGCTTAAGCGATGGAAGAATTTTTCCATTGATGATGGCTACTTACTCCACAAAGGTAGAGTATGTGTGCCAAAGGACTCAGACACTAGGCATTAAATCTTATTTGAGTGTCACGATAGTCCAAGTGTTGGTCATCCAGGTATCCGTAAGACGTATGCCTTAGCTGGACGGCAATTTTATTGGCCAGGATTACATCATGATGTTCAAGAGTGCATACTAAACTTCCAGCAGTGCCAAGTTAATAAGGCAGAGCACCTCAAGGTAGATGGCCTTTTACATCCTTTAGAGATTACACAAGCTAAGTGGGAGAGTATCTCTATGGATTTTGTAGTAGGACTACCTACTACAAATCGTGCCCATGATGCCATTTGGGTAATTGTAGACCGTCTCACAAAGATGGGTCGATTCATTCCCAGTAAGACTACGGTTAAGACACTGGAATTAGCACGACTATTTGTAGAGCATATATATAGACTCTATGGTCTTGCAGCTAGTATCATTAGTGGAGAGCTGTGTTCCAAAAGTTGGAAACTAAACTTAATCTAAGTACGACTGATAATCCACAGCATATGCTACGAGCATACGTTAGCAAGAAGCAAACAAATTGGGAAGACTACTTACCTATATTGGAATTTGCTTATAATAGTTCAAAGCATGTGACTACAGGGTTTAGTCCATTTATGCTTTTGTATGGATTTCAATCTAGATCACCCATTATGGTGGGGTTGGCTAAGGAGAAGATACAACAAGCAAAGGATTTTCTCCAAGACCATTTTGACATGCTTTGATTTTCTCAACAAAATGTTAAGCAAGCTCAAGATCGATATAAGAAGTACGCAGATGAGCATCGAAGTCTTGCTACTTTTGAAGAAGGAGACAAGGTTTTCCTCAAAGTTTTGGAGCATTCCGAAAGTCTGAAGATGGCAAAATTTTCTAACTTTCACCACGCTATTGTGGACCGTTTACCATTCTCAAACGTATAGGTCAAGTGGCCTATAAGTTAGCTCTTCTAGAGCACTCAGGAGTTTATCCTGTTTTCCATGTTAGCCGTTTACGAAAACAGCTAGGACAGAATGATAATGTCATTGACACAGGTGTGCTGGTTGACCTTATCGAACCACCAAACATTCCTCATGAGCCCAAAAAGATTTTGGATTCTCATGAGATTCGCACCAGACATCATGCCAGACGATAGGTGTTGGTAAAATGGCTAGATAGACCTGAAGAAGGTTCTACATGGGAAAATGTCTCCGCACTTAAGAAACGTTTTCCTATGTTCGTTTTCGAGGACAAAAACGATTCTCCAAGGGGGAGGTAATATAAGGACATGGGTCCTATGGGTGAGGCCATCGGCACGGTCGGACAGTGTGTACGCTAGGGGGAGGCTATAAGATAGCACGGTTGGGTGGAGACTAGCACACGCATTACCACCGCCCTTTCAGGATTTTAGCACATCTTCTTAATCTTTGATCTCTGGGGGGGTCTACAATAATTGGGTTTGTTGCTGGCCAGGGATTCCATTAACATAATCACAATCGGGTGATTACGTCAATAACTCTAGTATTTACACAAAAAAATCACGTGATCACGTTAATTGTTAACGTGACCTACAAAAACCTATACAGCCTGTTAGCCCTCCAGGTTTTCCATTTTTCCCTACGAGGGCCACCAGGCTTTTTCAATTTTTCGGCGGGCCCGGTGAGTATATGTAATTCCCCGATGGGCCGCTCGCGTCGAGAAAATAAAAAAGCTCAGTGGGAATAATTATATATAGTAAATAGTGTGCTATCCACGGTCCTTTAGGTAGGCAAATCCTTGGGGAGTGTATCCGAGTGTCGGGTATAGTCATCTCCTTGTGAATTGACCTAAGATTACAGAGTCATAGGTCCTTTCTTTGGGCCAAACATGATTCTTAATTCGATAACCATTTCTAAAAAAATTTAATTCATTTACCGACATAAAGACAAAACAACTAAAAACTTGGAGAGTCATGCTCATTGCGAAGGAGCCATTGGTCCAACTGAGGGATGTAATTGGTTTTAGAAGATGAGCATATGTAAATGATGAGTCAATAGTCAAGGGTCGGATGTCCTATACTAGTGTACCGGGTATATAAAGATCCTTGAAGTCTTGCATTTGAGTTGATTTACACTTGTCACTCCACAATATAAGAGCTATAATCCTTGATTGAGTTAAAATAGCTTTTATATATTGAATTGGTTGCATGGGTGGGCTACAATCCTTCACTCGGTACAAGTAGTCCTCAATTGAGTGATATTGAAGATTTATTTGCGTTAGTTCATGGATTGGTTTATACAGAGAGTGTATTATGTATTACGATAGATTATTAGTGCATGGGTGGGCTACAATCCTTCACTGGGTACAACTAGTCCTCAATTGAATGATTATATTGAAGATTTATTTGCGTTAGTTCATGCATTGCTTTATACAGAGAGTGCATTATGTATTACAATAGATTATTAGTGCATGAAATGACCAATCATATATTTTATTGCTTTCGTTTGTTTTTTTGTAGAAATTAAAATTAGATGTGTCTTATTGTTTGCAAATCAAAGTGGACATATAAATAGTCATTATAATAATAATTGCATTGAGAGATTCATAGCATTTTTATGGTTATTATGCCATGCATATACTGCATTGCAATGTGTATGGTTGCTCACAATATAGGTGATCGATATGTGGATTGACTAGCGTGCATTGAAAATGTCATATTGTGCATCATGGTTACTTTCATATTGAATGGTTTTTAAATTTTAATATATATTGAAATTAAGAAAAATATTTTAAAAACTAAACATCTGGTTCTTTTGTCTTCTGTTTTAATTTAAAAGTAATGGAGCAAAATGTGGGCACAAGTGGTACGAAGAAGCTAAAGAATAAAAAAGCTCCTAGCAAAGAGTGGGATTATGCTCACAACATATGCGGCTGATATATGGAGTGGAAATGTAATTTTTTTAACACAACAAAATCAGGCGGTGCACCACGTACTAGGGATCATTTTTTGGGTAGCGTTAAAAAGAGTTGTAAAACATGTGAACATCCTCATGCACCTACAGTTGCAAAGCATTTGAGAGAAGAGCTCACCAAAAAGGGTGGCAAGATACAACAGATATATAACTCTGTGGCTTTGAGTCAAGAGTTCGCAAAGCCAAATATTAACTCCGCAGATCTTGTAGTGACCCCAACTAACCTTGGAGAACAACCTGCACAAGGAGAGGAAATTCCAGGCAGCGTTCCTTCTAAGCGTCACAATGAAGGTGGGCTTAGTCAAATGCGTCAAAACTCATTACATCAAACCTTTCGAGTGCAATATCTAGAAGAATCACAAACTACACTCGCTAAAGAAATATTATTTATTGGAAGTGCTTTGGTCATGGTAGACATCAATCATCGGAAGGTTGCTTGGAAGAAAATCGGTGAGTTTGGTTCAGGAATTTCAGCTCCTTCTTATCACACGATAAGAACTATTTTCTTGGACAAATGTTACATCGAAGTCAAAGAGCGTGTTGGCAAAATAATACTTGGGGATTTCGCTTTCAGGATGTACAATTGTAAGTGATGGCTGGTCAAATGTTCAAAGAAGACGGCTGATCAATGTAATGCTGGTTTGTCCAAGGGGAGAAACGTTTATAAAGGTGATTGATAATTCTGGTGCAATTAAAAGGGGCAAATATATTTATGAGGTCTTGATTAATGCAATTAAAGGAATTGGTGTTGAGAGACATGTCGTTCAAGTAGTCATGGACAATGCAAAGAATTGTAAAAACGCCAATAAATTAATAAAGAAGTTCTTTCCACACATTTTTGCCAATGGTTGTAATACGCACAGCTTAAACTTGGTGTTGAAAGATTGGTACACTAGCAAAGAAACCACATGGTTCACCAAAATAATTGATACAGCACATCAGGTTGTAAAATTTATCTTGAAACGACAAAGAGTGATCTATTTATATAGGATGCACATGTCAGTGATGTTGAAACTTCTTGCTAAAACTCGGTTCTGCACACACTTTTATACCTTGGAATCACTTCTCCGCAATAAATTCGAGGTAATTGACACATTCAATTGTGTGGCCTTTGATAAATGGCATCTTGAGCAAAAAGAAAAAGTAAAAGATAAAATTACATGTCTACATGGCAATGTAAACAAGGCTACGTGGTGGAGGAGTGTAATGGATGCATACCATGTAATGATGCCTGTTATGTTTGTGATCCGCAATCTTGATCAAAGAGCACCAAACATGGGCAAAGTGTGGATGACATGGTGGTCAATTCAACAGAGTCTTGAAAATCCAAAAGAGCTGAAAGAGTCTATAGTAGAGAAGGAGTGGCGATTACCATTCTCTGGCAAATAGCACACAGTATTGGAATTTAGATCTGATGTCCAATCTAGAGGTGACAAGCGATTTCTATCACGTGGTCAACACATTCTACTCCAACGTTCAGGATCAAATTGCATCAAAGAAATGAGTGCATTTAGATCAAAAGAAGGTTCTTTTGCAAATGATTTTGTATAGGTAATGGCAAAAGAGCAACCTGCATGGAAGTGGTGGATGATGAATGGTGGAGAGAATTACTCTACCTTACATCTCCTTGCAATGAAAGTACTGGAACAAAGCAAACTCAAGTTCAGAGAGAAACTGGGGTATGTACAAGTATGTTCACAACACTATTCACAACACACTATTAGCAGAAAAAGTAGAAAAATTAGTGTATATGTTTTGCAGCGAAAAGGTATTGAATCACATCTAAAGTGCTGGCTAGTGACGAGGAGGAAATGCCAACCTGGTTGTATGATTGTCAAAACGAAGATGAAGAAGAGTTCAATGTTGGTGTATCTCAACGCACTGTAGACAAAATAGAAGATAATTTGATAATAGATGTGGAGGTTGAATTACAAGGAGAACCGCAACACTCAGACTTAGAACTAGATAACAACTCATCAGATTCAATATAGCTTGAGAGTAGAACGAGGAAATTTCAAAAACCATTGTAAAATACCTTGTATTCAAATGTGTTTAGAGTAATTACAATGCTTCATATTCACGATTGTACATAGTTTCTCAATCTCAATTGAGTTGCTCTGAAGCAACATCTTGCTCATCAAATAGATTTCTAATTGTGCTAGGGATATCTTGGCGGGCTTGCTTGAATTTATACTCGTTTTCCATGCCAAACATAATATATGATATTCCTTGTGGAATATCTTGTAAACAAATCGCACATCGACTACTATTTTGCATTAAATAAATAAGACAAACAAAATGATAATAATGACCACATGTTAATGTATAATATCCACTCCATCCATCAAAATTCTTGTAGCAAAGTGGACATTGGGAAGATGAGGATGCATTTGAAGTAGACGAGGGGACCAAATCTAGATGCATGACAAGGTGCCTGATGTGTGTCCCTTGTACAGGTGTTGGATTCACTCGCTATCTCAGATTTTGAATGTCCTAGCTTAAGCGGTGAATGCTTTTCTCCATCCGGATTTGTGAGGGTTAGGGTGTCTGGGTGGCTATAGAAAGCCGTGTTATTTTTGCATCTTTCTCTGCCAACTGTGTCGTGTAAATATCCTTCTCTCTCTCTTTAATTGTAGGTCAACGCCTTTTGGCACTATCAATGCGAGATCATCTTGGGTGAAAGTGACACAACTCTCCCTTAAATCATGAGTGGCAATAGTTGTCTCGTTTGAGGAGAAGTCTATTGGTTGTTGTTGCACAAAGTGAACATATAACATTTTTGCAAAATATAGTGCACAATTTGCATTGTGCATGGGATGGGCATAAACTTCCACCTCTCAGTGTTTTCTTTGATCGCATCATGGTTACACCAAAGGAGCCTGCTCCAATCCTCATACCTTCTACCAAGGCTTCGTGAGGGATGCCGACAAGATGAGCGCACTTTGCATTCAAAGCCATACGCATGATTGCGTTGGTGCCACTAGAATTGGATCGACCTCCCAAAGCTTCTTGCACATCTTGGGCCATCTTCAATTTCTTGGGTAAGGCTTCTTGGTCCTGCGCTTTCACATGCTTCATCTTTACCTTCTGTTCTTCCCACAATTTATTTCAGAGCTCTAGTTTTGACATGTCGTAGGCAGGTGGGATATCTTCCTTTAAGTCTCTGTAACATACTTTCATATTGCCCAAAATTGTCCTAACCATGTGGTGGGGGTCAAACTCTCGAATCCCTGTTGGAATCAAGAACTCATATTGGCCTTCAACTCGTAGTCTGTGCTCTGTGTTCTCCCATATAGCGCTAGTGAGGTCTTTGATGAAGACATTGCTTTCATTAATCTGTTGTATGCGATCATCTGCACATGATGAGATTTCCAAAATACATTCTTTACGAATGGCATGCATAATACTTTTCTTTTGATCTAGCGTCATATTTGCACTGGACAATAAAAAATGGCAGCATATCAAATACAAATTCATGGTTGCGAATGACACTCTCACGCTATTTCATGCAAACCCTTAACCACCACTTGAAGACTTTAAGAAATGTGCAAGGAAATATTGATAAAAATTGAAAAAAATCTTCACTTAAAATTGCAATCTGTTATGCGTGTAAAATGCAAATCAAACAAGTGGTTTATAAGAACTTATTTCAGATCAAACAATACATGTTAACAGTTTGACACATTTCAACATATATTGAATTTTTAACTTATATTTTTCTCCGTGCGCACATACTAGTTCAAACAAAGCAGACACCGACTTAAAAACTTCAAAAACATTTAAAACATGGAAGTATACAAATTGGACTAGCAAAGCGATGATAATTGATGCTCTTTAAAAAGATACAAAAGAATATTTAACATGCAAATTGTGTGCAATTCTTTTTTACAAGAATTTATGTAAATGAAGCATTAAAAATAGTGATAATTCTTGAGGTCCTTTAAAAAGATAAAAAAGAATATTTAATATGCAATTTGTGTGCAAATACTTTTTTGCATAATTTATAGAAATGGAGCATTTGAAATAGCGATGGTTGATGAATAAAGTATTCTTTTGAATATGATTAGTTAGTATATAATTTCATATGGATAGTTAAAAATAACAAAATCAAACAATGCATACATTTGTATATAAAATACTCTTCACGGCCGGGTTACCGACCAAGTATTTCATATTCTTATTACTTAAAAATTTAATTGCACATGCATATACAAATTATATGATGTTGTGAGCGGGATGGAAAACACATAGAACGCCTCTATAATGACCTGGCACACACTCTTGGGATGATATACACACACTATGGGGCACCACTCGGCTTATACGACCCACCCGGCCGAGACAGGGAACACACCTATGGAGTGAGAGGAGAGAGACTATCCACTTGCACTCCACAGAGAGACACACACACACACACAAAAAAAAAATCAGCTCAAAAGAGGAGAACGTCTGATGTTTAGATACAAATGAGCTTGGGCCAACACCAATGGGGAAAATAGCTCACACAATATGGGTAAAATATGCCAGATACAATCACAAACTGGAGCAGAAGCTTCGCTCATAGGAGAAACTTACACAGCCAAAACAACAAAAAAACAGTGATGAATTTGGCAAAATGGACAGCACCATCACGTCTGGAACAACCCAAAACCCCAGTCTACAATGTCAAAGTGCTCAAATCCCACCTCGGATGAGCAGTTTACGGCCAAAACAGGCTCCAAAAATCCCAAAAACATAGTTGCGGTTGTTCCTCCTCTCTTCTCCACGTTTTTTCTGGTCTTCTCTGGTTTTTTAGTTCCCACACATATCTTTATTACTTGGGCACCCTTGGCCTTTTAGTTGACCTCAAACGGACCCCAAACAGGCCAAAAACTGACCTCGCAGTGCATAGTTGTCCCCTTTTTGCATTCATCCGCAAACCTGGCACTCAACTTTTTCCAGTAATGCATCCCGCCACCACATGAAGTGGCCCCAAAATATGGTCCTCATGATGACCTTTCTGCATAAGTATCACAAGATAACACCCACGTTGTGTTCGTACTCATCCACGTGCAAATTTGACCCCATTCGACCTCCTGACGCCACTAGATGTCATCTGACGCACCTACTTACCTCATGTCGTTGGCCCGTGGATAGCTTCATCGAGAATTTTTACGTGCTACCAACTCCTCATTATTATAGAAAAAACACACTGGTACTGGTGATAGGGAAAATTGATGCACTATGTACCTGCTGTCGTACCTATACACACGTGGGCCCCACGTAACCACCTGGCTCTGGAAAATGGACAATTCTTTATTTGATGCACCATGCATGTGTATGTACATATGCGCAATCTCTTACTCCAAAAAACTCCTGACAACATTCATACAGTGGTTAACGACCTGAACACCACATTTATGAAAAAACAGATGCTTCTAACAAACGACACTCTATTAGCCGCGTTACCGACCAAGTGTCACCTGAATCTAAGGAGAAATAATGGCTTGCACACGAACATCATATAGCCACATTACCGACTTATGCCCATATGTTTTTTGGGTAAGGGAAAGGGAAGTTGACTTACCATAAGGATATTAGATTCGCTGCGTTATCGACGTAGTACCCAGACCTAAGCCAATACTTACCACAAGGACACCATCTTCTCCTCGTCACTGAGGTGATGCCTCTGTGATAATCATTGTTCCATAGACCAGCTTACACACACACTCCCATTTTGTGGTAAGGTACCTTATCACTACCACACAATATGACAAAAGGCACGCTACCACACAATGCATACACGCACACATACAACACATACCCAGATCGTGTGGTTAGGTACTCTACTACTACCACACACTGCGACGTAGAGCACGCTCCCACACGACCCCCCCCCCCCTCTCTCTCTCTCTCTCTCTCTCTCTCTCTCTCTCTCTGAAGATGAAAGCAAGAAATAACACCCAGCGGGGCCGATCAGACCCGCATATATATAATTCTACGAGCCTGCCGGGCTTTTTAGTATTCCCGACAAGCCCACATGGAAAATGGAAAAGCCCGGTGGGAATTTAGTGGGTTTGCAGGTCGCCCTTAACCAGATTCTTTATGATCATGTTTAGTGTAATCATGTAAATGTGTCAATAAGACCTTGTCATCACATAAAATTTGTCATAATATTAAATCCCTGTTGGTGGATCTCCTTTGTAAGACTTGAGTAGGCTCACATGAAAAGCATTCTGTATGAGCCAATGTTGGGCAAGTTGAGTTGATAGGTCATCTCATGAATTGGTCTTAAAATGAGAAGGATCATAGTATCTTTTTGCTAATTTAGCATAATACTTTTGGTGGCTCGTAGGATTTTTGCCCATAGTTTGCCTTAATCGAGCCTTGGGAAACTTAATTGGGACCCAAGAATTTTCTTTGAACGTTAAGGCCCTTATGTGCTTGTTAGCAGCAGATTTTTGCCTTTGTTGGGAGATGGATATAACCTCCTTAATATGTTGGAAAGATTCTTATAGATCTTGGCTATACCCATCGGCATCGAAGATCTTCCCATGTACCTTAAGTAGCAAGGGACTTTTAGGTCTTGCCTCTATAATTTCAAAAGGTGCCTTTCCTGTAGTAGTATGGAAAATTTTATTGTACACATACTCTACAAGTGGTAGATACTTCTCCCATTGTGAGAGTTAATCTACTTCTATAACATAAGTCTTTAGTAGATCGAGAATAGTAAGGTTAGCTATCTCACTTTGGCCATCTGTTTGCGGGTGATAGGCCGAAGAGAAATTCAACAATGTATCTAGATTTTCAAAGAGACCTTTCCAAAAATTACTGGTCATTCTAGGATCTCTATCTGACACGATGGATGTTGGCAATATATGGTGTTTGAATGTCTGATATATGAAGAGGGCTGCCATTTGGTATGCCTTAATAGTATTTTTGAGAGGAATAAAGTGTGCTTGCTTGCTAAACCAATTGACCATTGTCTATATCCCCGTATTCCCATGGATAGACTTGGGTAATTCAAAGATAAAATCCATGGATATAATCTCCCATGGAAAATTAGGGATTGGTAATGGGGTAATCTAGGTTTCTTCCCTCTATCATACTTGATGTTTTGGCATACCACACATTTGAAACATACTCTTGTATGTCCACTTTCATGGTGGGCCATAAAGATACATCTCTACTCCTCAAAGAGTAGGTTGAATCCCTCTGGGCCTCACATAGGGAGGAGCGTGGGATTCATACATCACTTTCTCACGAAGGGAGTGAGTAACACATAGTCTATTGCCATGGAGACGATAACCATCCTGCAAGGTAAATGGTTCCTCTTTCTTCCCTAAGGCAAGGGTTGATATTATGTCTTTAAAATCAGGGTCAGTAGTGTTGTCGTGCTGTGACACGTACACAGTGGGAACGCATGCTACAAGAGTTATCTTGTAACTTTTTAGATACATAATTATATTTCGTATGATATACATATAAATATTTAAGTATAATAACATGCTTTCTATCTCATCCTATTATTTATCTCAAGGATAACGTATTCTTACTTCATCGTCAAAAAGTACTATGGGAAAAGCGTCAATAGCTCCGCCTCTTTAACTTGGGGCAAAAAGAATTGATTTTCTACTATCTCATTATTATCTCACACCCTAGCTAGATACTATATCTAGGGTAACTTCCAATATATATATATATATATATATATATATATATATATTCTATGTATTTTTTATATTTTTCTTATATTTCTTTTTAAGTAGCTACTAGGAGGGAATCAAATCCTAGTGGGGACACTAGGTGGCATGATTTCAAAGATACACTTATTTTAATGCATTATTGCAATCATGATTACAAAAATTTGTCAAGGAGCAATGTCATGCTTTCATATGGCATGAGGTGTCCATTGGAATCAAATAAAAGTCTAGGCTAAGCGGACCACAAGAAGACTTTTGCTGCCAAAACTATACCCTATTTTGATTATTTTTTTACACAAGGTTCCAATCCGAATTGGAAAAAGCATATAAAATGGGAGTTGTAGCTAATGAGCTGAATTTTTTGGCTATATTTTTACTTTTTTATTTGGAGCTACGGTTGAGGAGATATGATCAAAATACTGGACCCCAATCTGTCCACATCATGCAGGGACAGCTCATTTCAAACTTTTCCAGTTTCTGTTCACACTAACTCTTCTCTTCTTGTGTAAACCCTTGGGGGTTTATTTCACCTATAAAAGGGGAAAACCATTGAAGCATTCAATCCATTCATGAGGGAGTGAGTAGTAATGCTTAATTGTACTTAGTCATTAACATAAGCCTAAGCCTACACTTTCTTTTAGAGGAAGACTAGCCATTCTTGTAAGCTATCCTTGGGAGATCAACTCTAATGGAAGAAGGTCTTGGAATTCGTGTATCAATCAAAGTTGAATTCTCCCCTCTTCTTCTCTCTCCATCAAAAATGGTGTCGAAGGGTTTGACAAGTAAGATGTGTTCTAAATTGATACTTTGTTGATTTATTGTTGTTTTCTTTTTCATCTCTAATCCAACATATATATACCTAATCTCATCTCCTTAACCAAACCTATCTCTCTCACTCTTAGAAATTCATTCTCTCTACAAATTCTAGGATCTCTTTGCTACAGGTACATCTCTCTCCGCAGTATCCTTGTTGGGTGGATGCATGAATAGGTGGCCCGGTTTTAACCGATTGAAAGTTTCTTTTGGAGGCTTAAAATTTAGGGGGTATAAAACTGGTGTTATGGGCAAGAATTGTTTGAATTAAATAATTGTGTGGAGGATACAAAATCGTTTGAATTTAATAATCGTGTGGAGGATTCAAAAACCCGTGTGGAGCCCACGTCACACGAATGTTCAGTCGAATGTTTGCATGACTGTACTTCTCCATATCTCTGTGCCCTTCTCCTTCTGCACCTTTCTCAGCTCACTCTACAGCCCCGTGTGCACGCTTCTTATCCTTCACTATGAATAGAAACCGAAGAAAGAGCCCAAGGAATGCAACCCGACAGGTCTCCCCCACAAAGACCCGACATTCTCCCACGAAGGTATGTCACCTCTCTCTGTCTCTCTCTGTGTTGTGTACAACGGACCTGTATGTGTAGTAGAGTATTGAGTAATGAATATGGATTTATTCTTTTCAGAGACATAAGTTACAGACTCCTCCCAAAATTAGCCTCTTTGTTCACCCCAAGGATGTGGAGGTGCCATTAAAGGCATTCTGTACGACAAAGGAGGATTTTCATAGGGAATATGGGTTAAGTCTTGAGGGGAAAGATGTTAGGAAGTTGACAGATGCAGATGTGTCCATATCCGACTAGATGAAAGTTTTCATGTGTCTTCCAGTGGAGGAGAAAAAAGTGCCGATAAAAACAGCAAGGCCGGATCACTACAAGGCACTCTACTAGCTCTACAAGCAGGTGTATCAATCCAAACCACCAAACTATCTGCTGGGAGTCAAGTTTGCACGTGGATATGTTTATTTAGTATACACAGGTCCGGTAAAGTGGGCTGAGTTTTCATGTGAGGTGGTGAAGAATGTGACCAATGAAGGTCACTTAGATAGGAAAAGAGAACAATGGAAGTTAGAGACTTCCCAAGTATCCATAGAAACCCCAAGTGGTTCTACCATCTTGTTAGTAAATACCCCATCCGGAAGTACACCAATCAGAAGTGGGCTTTTTGCGACTACTCAGTCTGCGTTTAGTGTTGAAGTATCCACTTCCTTGCAAGAACTACTTGTTGAGGTTAGAAAATATCACAACAATGTATCAGTCGAGTGTCAGAAGGCTAAGGATTCTGTGGTCAAATCTGTTGCTGATGTGCACCATTGCGAGGGTATCCTTCACACCATCCAAATGAACTTCCTTGACGATGCCAATGTACCAACAGGCTTGCTTGACAGCCTCCAAGAAAAATTTGACCAAGCAAAAGACACCCTACAGCAGGCACAGGTATGCTTTTAACTCCATCTGATTGTAGTATAATACTTGCAAAGTACTGATTTGGATGTACAATATACTATAGTCTATATACTGTTGTGGAATGATTACACAATAAAACCTATAAACTAGATTGATTACTATAAATAATGGTAACATACCTGCAAAGTAGTGGTTGCAATACCGGTATTGGTATTCTATTGGTGAACATGTTACTATAAGTTCTATCAATGATCACAATAATGATATGAAAGCAACATAATATAGGTATAATAACAAAATAATACCGATATAGTAACAAAACAAAACAATTTTTTAACACTAAAGTAACGGTATGATTATAATAACCATATTGTATTGAAACTCTAATAGTGAAAATGGTATTATAATTTTTACAATACCGGTATTACGGCTCTATCATACCTGGATGGGTAGAATGTAGTACCACAAAACCGAATAATAAAAAAACATAATAGTATGACAATAACATCAATTCGGTAGGGTAGATGACAATACTGGTATGATGTTATCATACCGGTAGGATTCTATCCTACCGGTATGATTATATCCTACCGGTATGGTTACATCCGACCGGTATGGTTACATCCGACTGGTATGATTACACCCTAACGGTATGATAAAATCCAATCGGTTTGATGTTATCCTTCCGGTATAATGTTCCTACCGGTATGATGTTATCGGATGTTATCCTACTGGTATGATGTTATACTATCCTGTATAATAACATCATGCCGGTGGGATAACATCATACCGGCAGGATGTAATCATACTGGTATGATAACATTATTATATCGATCTTCAAGCATTCATACCGATTTTATACCTGTTTGACATTGTCTGATAACAAAGGTCTCTTGCCTACAGGAAGAATTATCCTAATGCTTGGAGCGTGACGAAACCTTTGGTCTCTGTGTCACGTTTGTGACAGACATGATTAGTCAACCAATGCTACCTGAAACCATAGTCTTGTCTGCACGAGTTTCAGCTCCTGGACATAGTGTTGTTCTCATTGATGTGTGCAATGCTTGTGGTGTAAAAATACCTGATCACAATCGCTCAAGCCATGTTGTTGTATTTCCTTGTTCACATGCATACCATGCATTCTGCTATGCTCACTTGGATGAGAAAGGAAAGTGCCTGCTTAAGGATTGCCCTAGAGTTATTTCTGCACAAGACCAACCCCTTCTAAAGAAGAAGCCACTTAAACCATGCCCAATAACAGGTGAGAAAATTGTTTCAGCGGGTAAGAAACACACCATTCTTTTAATCAGGTGGTTGATTTTTGTCTTCTCTAATGTTTTTTCAGAGTCAAGCTGCTTCAGAACTATTACCGGTAAAGACACAGGGAACGATGCACTGACGCCTGCATATAAGACACCTGTGGAGGTTTTGCTTAATGAAAGTGTCCCTAGTAATGCTGAGAAACCTGTTTCAGAAACACCAGAAGAAGAACAAAACTTTGAGGTAAAGGAGCAAAGTACTACTGGTGCTGAAGGGAAAACCCAGAATGAGGAAGAAGATGTGTTGCTAGACATTGGCGTGCGGGTGACAAGATCAAAGACCCCGACAAAATGAGGCCAGCGTGGCAAGAGTATGTTTTTTCATTGATTAAGGCTCTAATAAGTGATCTTTTGCTGCACAGCTTTCTAAAGCTGATGGTCGTGTAGATGGCAGGCTGGAGGGAAGTCCTGAGGAGACCCTTGCTCAGCATATGAGAAAGGTAAAAATAAATAAAATCAAGAAGACTGCAGATGAGAAGCTTGAAATGGAGAAAAAAATCAAGGAAGAGGAAGAGACCTAGGGGCAGCCAGAAGAGGAGATGGACATAGATGACACTAAGGAGATGCAGAATATCGGCACAAGTTCTGACCCTAAACCCAGAGCCTGCAAAAGTATTTAGTTTGCCCCCCCTATGTTTCTTTTTATGTAACCACTTCAGAAATTAATATAACTTTCTTTCCTATTCGACGTCTCTTTCATCTTGTGCCTAATTTTGGAACATTGTGTATTTTTATTGTAAAGAATGAGGATGCAAGAGAGCTACACAAGACAAGCACAAAGCACATAGAGATGGAAAGCTTCTTCTTCTTCTTCACAGAAAAGAGAGTACAAAATGACTAAGTGCTAAAGCTGAAAAGTAGCACATATGTACATGCGGTCACTAAGTGTGAACTCGCTAGAAGCATACTAGGCTGGCACTATAAGTGTAGTCCAGCTGTAGAATCACTGGCAGAGATCCTCCGTGTCGGTCACCTAACGCGCCAGTGAGTAAATGCCGTAAGCGGCCAAGACCCGTAGTGGATGCCAGCTCAAGGTGTAGAGCTCGACATCTCAACATTTATTGTATGATTTCAACTGACAAGCAGAATGGAAGGGCTGACATTCGTGCAATATGGAATTGGGTGTTGTCTCCTCCAGTGCTCGTGTTTCCTCTATGGATAGACTGTGTAAAAGAATCCCACTGATATAGCCAAGGCCATTATCTCCGTTGAGCGTCCAGCGTAGGGTTCTCATTTTGGACCTTAATAGCTTACTGCTCAAGAAATTTGATGTAAAATATGGTGAAGAATTGCCCTACTGGCCGGAAATGCGATATGTTGTTGAAGGGGATACATAGTTTTGGGTAAGGCCCGATGCAGAAGTGTTTCTGAATTTTTGTTTCAGATGGTTCAAAGTGTGGATATGGAGCTGCTACGAGTTTGAGAGTCTCAAACTCACGCTAGCGAGAGTGTTCCTAGACCACCACAAAAGATTCAATAGAGTGGTAAAAGCGCAGTGCACAAGGGCCCCTTTTAAAATGGGCGGGATAGATAAACCGTGTTCCACAAGAATCTCAAAAATTTTCCTGACCTACCACCTAACACACTTATCTTTGATGATTCTGGTTATAAGATAATTTATTTCATTGGGGTCATTTCTTGTTTTTTCCAAGCTAGAAAAGCAGTCTAAAGAAGTGCGCGCCTATTTTCTGTCAACTGGTTGGCACACTGATTGATCTCTAAGGACAGAATTGAGTATACAAAGAGGACTGTAATTTGTGAAGATGGACAACCTGACGACACCTATGTGCGTCATTTTTATTGGAAATGGCGGAGTGACTTTTTCCAAAACAAAGGCACATATTTTTTTCGTAAAACAAAAGCTTCATAAAGTCTGTGAAGTGGGCGACATGCGACCGGTATGGTTAGATCCGACCGGTATGATCACATCATACCGATAGGATATAATCCTACCGGTATGATTATATCCTACCGGTATGGTTACATCCGACCGGTATGGTTAGATCCGACCGGTATGATTATATCCTACCGGTATGGTTACATCCGACCGGTATGGTTAGATCCGACTGGTATGATTACACCCTAACAGTATGATAAAATCCAACCGGTTTGATGTTATCCTTCCGGTATAATGTTCCTACCGATATGATGTTACCGGATGTTATCCTACCAGTATGATGTTATACTATCCAGTATAATAACATCGTACCGGAAGGATGTAATCATACTGGTATGATAACATTATTATACTAATCTTCAAGCATTCATACTGATTTTATACCTGTTTGACATTGTTTGGTAATAGAGGTCTCTTGCCTACAGGAAGAATTATCCAAATGCTTGGAGCGTGAGGAAACCTTTGGTCTCTGTGTCATGTTTGTGATAGACATGATTAGTCAACCAATGCTACCTAAAACCATAGTCTTGCCTGCACGAGTTTAAGCTCTTGGACATAGTGTTGTTCTCACTAATGTGTACAATGATTGTGGTGTAAAAATTCATGCTCACAATCGCTCAAGCCATGTTGTTCTATTGCCTTGTTCACATGCATACCATGAATTCTGCTATGCTCACTTGGCTGAGAAAGGAAAGTGCCTCCTTAAGGATTGCCCCGGAGTGATTTATGCAGAAGACCAATCCCTTCTAAAGAAGAAGCCACTTGAACCATGCCCAATAACAAGTGAGAAAATTGTTTCAACGGGTAAGAAACACACCATTGTTTCAATCAGGTGGTTGATTTTTGTCTTCTCTGATGTTTTTTCAGAGTCAAGCTGCTCCAGAACTACTGTCGGTAAAGACACAGGGAACGATGCAGTGACGCCTGCATACAAGACACCTGTGGAGGTTTTGCTTGATGAAAGTGTCCCTGGTAATGCTAAGAAACCTATTTCGGAAACACCAGAAGAAGAACAAAACTTTGAGGTAAAGGAGCAGAGTACGACTGGTGCTGAAAAGAAAACCCAGAATGAGGAAGAGGATGTGTTGCTAGACACTGGCGTGCGGGTGACAAGATCAAAGACCCCGAGAAAATGAGGCCAACGTGGCAAGAGTAATTTTTTTCATTGATTAAGGTTCTAATAAGTGATCTTTTGCTGCACAGCTTTCTAAAGCTGATGGTCGTGTAGATGTCAGGCTAGACGGAAGTCCCAAGGAGACCCTTGCTCAGCATATGAGAAAGGAAAAATAAATAAATCAAGAAGACTGCAGATGAGAAGCCTGAAATGGAGCAAAAAATCAAGGAAGAGGAAGAGACCCAGAGGCAGCCAGAAGAGGAGATGGACATAGAAGACACTAAGCAGATGCAGAATACCGGCACAAGTTCTAACCCTAAACCGAGAGCCTTCAAAAGATTATAGTTTGCCCCCCTTATGTTTCTTTTTATGTAACCACTTCTGAAATTAATATAACTTTCTTTCCCATTCGACGTCTCTTTCATCTTGTGCCTAATTTTTGAACATTGTGTATTTTTATTGTATGATTTCAATATGTAGATATGTCCTAATTGCATATATAAATTTGAGTCTTGTGTAATTTTGCATCTGCAGATATGTTTTGAGTTGAAGAATGGCGCCTTGCAGATAGGTTCAGGGCTGACAAGCAGAATGGCAAGGCTTACATTCATGCAATATGGAATTGGGTGTTGTCTCCTCCAGTTCCTCTACGGTATAGACTGTGTAAAAGAATCCCACTGATATGGCCAAGGCCACCACCTCCGTTGAGCGTCCAGCGTAAGGTTCTCATTTTGGACCTTAATGGCTTACTGCTCAAGACATTTGATGTAAAATATGGTGAAGAATTGCCCTCCTGGCCGGAAATATGGTATGTTGTGGAAGGGGATACACAGTTTTGGGTAAGGCCCGATGCAGAAGTGTTTCTGAATTTTGTTTCAAATGGTTCAAACTGTGGATATGGAGCTGCTACGAGTTTGAGAGGCTCAAACGCATGCTAGCGACACTGTTCCCAGACCACCACAAAAGATTCAATAGTGTCGTAATTCAGGCGCAGTGCACAAGGGCCCCTTTTAAAATGGGCGGGATAGATAACCCGATGTTCCACAAGAATCTCAAAAATTCTCATGACCTACCACCTGACACACTTATCTTTGATGATTCTTGTTATAAGCTAATGTTTAATTCATTGGGGTCATTTCTTGCTTTTCCCAAGCTAGAAAACCAGTCTAAAGAAGTGCGTGCCTGTTTTTTGTCAACCACTGTCATAAACTGGCTGGCACACTGGTTGATCTTTAAGGACAAAATTGAGTATACAAAGAGGACTGTAATTTGTGAAGATGGACAACTTGCCGACACCTATGTGCGTCATTTTTATTGGAAATGGTGGATTGACTTTTTCCAGAACAAAGGAACATATTTTTTTGTAAAACAAAAGCTTCATAAAGTCTGTGAAGTGGGCGACTTTTGTCGATGTACTTTTTTGTCGATGGATGTAAATGGAGAATTACTTAGCCTTTTTGTCAATCAATGTAACAGAATTCATGTATAATACATTTAAAAGCAAGTTGCACGGAAATACGTTGTATTTTATATTTGAAGTATCTTCCAAATAAAAGGAGAGAGGGAGAGGGACAAAGACAAAGACAGAGAGAGAGAGAGAGAGAGAGAGAGAGAGAGAGAGAGAGAGAGAGAGAGAGAGAGAGAGAGAGAGAGGCTGATTAGGGTTTTTCAGAGAGTGCATCTTCTGGCGAAGGAGGAGGAGAAGCAGGCAGCAGGAGGTATGATATCGGTATGATACTGAGAAGTGACTGGTTTCAAACACAGTTGAGTTTACAGTTAAAGGCATAGTCAGAGAAAGGGATTCTGCCATCATGTTTGTACTATTATTGTACTTATACTGTAATCTCCAGCTTGTATGATACTAGTATAAAACCATTAAATTGCTGCCTTTATAGAACCAGTTTATTTAAAACGTAAGGACATGTAGTGATTCAAAGGGATAAACAAAGACATTTTTTTATTTTAAAAAGGAAGTTTGGACAAAAAATTTAAACAAACTGATTGCTACAGCTCAAAAGGCATACTATTGTAGATAGACTCACTGACATCAAGTGATATTGTATATAGTTTTGAGTTGATGGGATGGGGTATCATGGGGATTTTGATTGCCTGAACAAGATGTGAATATATGAACACCTCTGGCTTTTTGTCCAAAAGCTTGTAGGTCTTCTCATTTATCATACAATAGTAAAACCTTTTGATAGAATAGGATCCTCGCCCAATGATATTGCCCCAATCATCTTCAGCGTTTGAATGAAACTCCTCAATAGTTGTAGTGCATTTCACAATATAGAAATCCACTTTTTCTTCATTGTCATTTGATGCGGGAACAACAAAATTATCACCAACAATAAGTGCTTGACTGAGGGTGTCATAGTGTCCTTCATACGCTGCATCCTTATTTATTTCTTCATCATCGTCTTCCCCTTCTTCTGTAGGCTCCAAAATAAGGTATGTCCAGAAAGAAACGTGTGACTTGCTCACACATCTCCTCCACTTTTACACTTTACATGCACTACAGAAACAAGACAGTGAACATGTTCTCAAAGCAGTTGTATCATGCTCTGAATATGCAAAAACAAAGTGCATTGAGCGGGTATTTTTTAGAGCCTTCACATCCCAATTTTTTTCCCTTTTGACATCCCCCAATTCAATCACCCAAAAAATCATGCTTACATAACGGGCATGGGATGCATATAAGGTGGCTGTAGCACAATCTGACAAGGTCCGTCCCAATAATGCCACAACATCTGCAGCACAGTCTATCTTTGGGCAGTTTGGATGCAATTGGTATTGAGTTAAAGACCTTTTTATCACTCCTCCCGCACCGTCGTGTTCTCACTTACCATGGCCGGATCCAAAAAAGTTCCAAGACATTTTCCATCCCGTAAAAACACTGTATCTGCATTTTATTCAATGGATAGAAGAAGATTAATATACTCTTGGCACGATAAAATTACCAAAAAAAAAACATATTATAATATTACTGATGTTAGACAAGCATTTTATTACAACTTTAATGCCAATATTGTAGGTCTATATATTTAAACCACCTTCAGATAATGTTTGTTAGAACATGGTATACCTGACAAGGAAATAGAATGGTCTTCTTGCTTTGAATTGTGAAGCTGCTCCATGAGACCATACCCAATGACGCCTTATGTTTAGACCAAATTGCTTTAGCCATTCTGCATGTTTCAGTAAACAGTGTTGAACAAAATGTGTGTCATGTTTCTTGTCATCTGAAATGAAGAAGTGAATTGTTTTGTGGATGTCCCTACATAATATAAAAATCATAAATTATTGAAGGCTTAATACAAAAGAAATAATATTGATCTAAGGTGATGTCGTTAGCTGCAATTCGGAAATATGTTATGTGCACAAAAATAGTTACTTGACTTGAATACCAGTGCATGGACTGAATCTTCTTTTGTTCTTTGAAACTATAATTTTTAGCAAAGTCAACAACTGACACAACAACATCTTCTGGAAAGCTTTGTATACATTCCTTATATTGTTCTGCTTGCCATCTATACACAAAATTATGCATTATGAATTTCTTAAGATGGTCTTTGAACATGACTGAGAGATCCGGGCATGATATTTCCTTATGCGACAAGACTTTCCTTTTCTTCTTCTTACCGTCACGTGCAGTTCCTACTTCTAGGTCCTCAAAAATCTTCACCACAATCTTTTTAGCAATAAATACAGCCTCTGCAGCACAAAAATCTAACTTAGCCGGGCCACACCTTTTACATTGACCACTCAAGCAGGCAAGGGAATGGAAGGTGGACGTATCTGATTTTGGACATAGTATAGAGTCCAATAAGGCTATTACACTCTTGATAGGGTTTTTTGGTGCCTTGCATCCACCATTGTCTTTGCATATTTTGCATTGACATTGGCAAGCTTTTCCATGCAGACCGAATACAGAACTTCGCATGTGATTTATGGCATCCTTTAGGAAGGACATTTGAACATGTGAAATGCAGCAGCAAGCATATCGTTCTCTCCATTTCTACACAAAATATGGCTTCATGTACTCAAACGCACGCTGCATTATTACAATTTCAGGGTATTGTTCTTTAAAGTTGAAAAAGAGCTCCACCTACAATGAAAAACATATATGGTTAAAGAACATTGAAGAAAACTGCAGGTTTTTATTATCTTTGAAGAAAACTATTACATTACTATAAACCAATATTTTTATTTGAAACCAATATGTTTTTTTACTTAATTGGTTAGGAAAACCAGTACATATGAACACATGTCCTTGGTACATACCAGTGGTATATAAGTGTCAACCAGTTGAAATGTTCTTACTGTTGATGTAAACCAATCTTTTCATTTAAAACCGGTATGTTATTTACCTAACCAGTACATGTGAGCACTTAATCACGATGTATACCAGTGAGAAATAAGTGTTAAAATTTTTTTACTGGATATGTAAACCAGTATTTTCCTTTCAAACCGATATGTTTTTTACCTATCTGACAGGACAAACAGTACATGTGAACACTCGACTAGTACATGTGAACACTTAACCACGATGTATATCATTGATAAATAACTGGTTATGTAAACCAGGTTTTTACCTAACTGGTATGACAAACAGTACATGTGAACACTCGACCAAGATGTTTACTAGCATAAAATGTGTAAACGGTTTTAAATCTATTTACTGGTTATGTAAACCGCCATTAGTTTTTATATAACTGGTTATGTTAAGTAGTATGTCTACTACATACCACATACACACTTGACCGAGCTGTAAACTACTGTGAAAATGTGTTAACCAGCTGAAATTAATTTACTCGTTATATAACCAGTCTTTTCATTTCAAACCGGTATTAGTAAGTGCATAATAGGTCGGGTTAACTAGTACATCTTTCACATACCACATATATACACTTGACCAAGTTCTATACTAGTGGGAAAAAAGTGTTAACCAGCTAAAATTAATCTATAGGCTATGTAAACCAGTTTTTTCATTTAAAATCGGTATTAGTTATTACATAACTGGTTAGGTTAACTAGTAAATCTTTTCTCTGAGACCTGCATCTCGCTCTAGGCGCATCTCTGGACTGTGAGGTGCCATATCTATGACACAACAACTGCCATAAATCTCTAGTTGTATGTGCATGCATAACTATGCAATAGACTGACTCTACTAGGCTCAACATAATCGTCGACCACGCTAGTGCATCCAAGTCCTCCTACGCACTGTCAGACATGGACTCTGGCCTCGCATCCTTGCCCTGCAATGGCAATGCCTTGCCCAAACAAGTCAATGCATCAATCATATGCGAGCTCCACCAAGCGAAATTTGACCCATCAAATCTCGTAACAAAGAACTCAAACTCTGACGTGCGTACTGCCATGTCTGGCAACCTGTACAACCAAAGAGCAGTAAAACTAATCCAAAAAACTGTCGGCAACCACACAATTGAGACAGAACCAAAAAAAAAGCAAGTGCAGAATAGCTCGATGCACAAAGTACGCAGAAGGTCTCCCACTAGAACCACAATCTGCGGGCAAAAGAGATGGATGCGGAATACACGCTGCAATCCAAACTGCCAAACACTATGGCAAACAATGCTTGAGATAACAAAACTCTCCCACCCGAGAGCAAACCACTGTCTCAAGCAAAGAAGGTGACCAAGAGGTCAAGCGCACTAGCCTCTACAATAGGCATACATATCTGGCAAAATTTTGGCAGAGTCTCCTCTGTAACCGGAGCAAAAACTCAACAGTAAATCGCAATGGAGACAACAACAAATGCCCAAATGGCCAGTCCGGGAATGTACTCGTCCGGAATCACCTCACAAAGTCATACACAAAGCCAAACCGCTCTAGCCAGAGTATCACTCAATGGCGCTACAAATGACATACATATGTGAGTGAAAAACTGCTGCCAAAATGTGTCAATGAATGACCAATGTGACAGATAACCATAGCATACACAAATCCTCACTCCTACGAGAGTGGGTACAAGAACACCAAACTGTGTCCAAAACTGACAAAACTTGTCAATGTGAGAGCCAAGCTCGATCACAAACTATGGCGAGTAATCTCCAACCACTATCCCACAAAAGCATACACAAAGAAAAAGCTCAAGACACCTACTGTGTCAAAACCAGTATGAAAGCCAAAACACTGCAGAAGATGTCCTCAACTGCAAATGGCAACACCTGTGGGAGTACTAGACTCAACCTGTAGTCGGGAGTCAAAACTGGAAGCTCCAAATGGCCGAGCACACACAGCTCAAGACCAAAAAATCAGAGCATAACATGCTCGCAATGCACCACCCAAAAGGAAAAACACTGCACACAAATCCTAAGTGCTATAAGCAATCGCAATCTCGATCGCACCAACAATGCGCATAAAACTCCTGGAAAAATTTGGCCAGAGTTTTGTCAGTAAAACGGTCACAAAACCAGTAACCATACTAACTATACGCTCAAAACCATGAGCAACCAAAGCGCATCAAACCGCACTCCAAATGCATGCACCAATCTCCACACTTTGCATACATCATTGCAAACAACTGCAAATCTAGTACACAAATATCTACTCTACCTGTGACTGCCAAAAAACATGCTCGAGGCATACATTGTTGAGCTCAAAATGCAATCACATTAGTCTCCCTGAGCATCAAACCACATAAGGCATACATTGTATCCTCCCACCTGTGAGGAAACTTGCAACAAATATCACTCTCACATTTGAGAGCAAACCATGTGTGGAATCCTCGACACACAATAAACAATTGCTGCTGCAGAAAATTCAGCGCTCAGAATTTTAAAATTCTGATATGACGAGCGTGTCCGGAGCGTGCCAAAACCCCAAGGTAGACTCCTGGATCACATGTATCTGAGTCCAGGTGTGAAAGCTATGCCAAAAACCCCATTTTGACCCAAAAACGCAACATAAATACCAAAAGAGGGCTGAAAAATGCAGCTCCTCAACCGTAGCTCGAATGAAGTTTTTGATGGCTCGAATGGCTTCAAAAGGGGGGTAAAACGTCAGGACTTTTGCTGGAAACGCTCTCGAAAAGCTGAATTTGCCGATGCCGAAGTCGAAACCCTGTTTGCACTCTTGAAAGTGCGCGCGTGCGCGGAAGCAATTTCAGGAATGAAACCAGCTCTGATACCAGATGTGAGTGCGCAGATGCAGTGCGCGTGTGCAGAGAGTGTGAAGGGGAGGGAGGGAGAGAGAGAGAGAGAGAAAGACGCAGGATGTGGGGTGGAGCTCCCAAATCTCACTGTGTGAGCACCATGTGAGAATGTGAGTGAGAGCTCCTTATTCTTTGTATGTATAAAGAATAAGGAGATAAATGTGGGTGGCCGGACACTGATCGGCGGCCGGACACTGGCCAGACACTAGTCGGCGGACACGGGTAAAGCACGGTGAGGCACACGGCCTTTACCTAACATCTTTCACATACCATATCAAGAGTTGTTTCAGATGCTTATACTAATCATGGAAACCCATATCCGATATTTATCTACTTTTAACTAGGACCAAATACATATTCATAGTTTTTTCATGCGGCAACAATACTGCATATGCATACGAGTATGAAAGTATGGTTCAAGTATGGTAAAACTACAACCATACTTTCATACTTGACCTCATCCACTTGTGTATTAGTAAATGCAAACTGCATTCCCTCAGCCCTTCCGATCTGTTGCATCGATTTCCACACTGTAGATGTTCATGACCCATTGCATACAGAGAACCTAATGCAAACTTGCAAATTGTATTCGTTCAGCCAGTTGCGTACAGAGAACCTAGCACAAACCTGCAAACTGAATTTGCTACTAGTGCTGACTTGGAGCTGTCAATATTGGGGAGCAACTACCATGTGGAAGAGATGAGGCAAGGCTGCGAAGCAAGGAAGGGCATACTATGAACGCTATGCAGGCAGGAACAGACTCGCAAAGTACAATCACTAGGAAATTTGGGGTTTTTAATTTTAGTCCCGTTTTTTTATACATATCATACGGGTGTGAAAGTATGCGTCTGCAAACGTATGTTTCAGCAAACATACGTGTATGATAAAAACTATGTTTCCATTTATATTCTCCTTCACATCCAATATTTATCTACTCTTAATCTAGGACCAAACTTCTCATCTCTTCACTTTTCTCATATCTACATTTCTCATATACTATCCTAAATGAATAATCCACATGATGAGAAATTCTATCGCTTCCACTCTGTGCAGTCTCTTAGAATTAAGGTATGGATTAGCCGTAAAATACACTTTCAACAACGTATAGTTTTTCTCTTTGGCCCAGAAAGGCTCAATGAAATACTTCTTTCATCGGATCCCATCATACTACCTCTTATAGACTATAACTTTTCTTCTGATGTAAATGTAGTTATCATGCTATGAACGAAGAGGATTTGTACACACAATTAATCCCAATCACTAGACAAAACATATATATTATGGTGAGCATAAAACTACAATTCCAAAGAACAATTCCTAGCCTGTTTGGTCGACAAAGATGAAACGCCATTAACTCATCTATTAACCCTTTCATATTACCCATGATACGATATGACCATAGCCTTGATGGTTTCATCTTTGTGTTTTTTGATATTCTCTTTTGTGTTCTTTCTTTGTGTGTCTGAGTACAAGAGAGAAAGAATGAAGCTTCTTTGATTGCACTTCCTTCCAAAACCTATACTTCAGGGCATCTATGGTTTAACTCCTTCATATAGTTTTTGGAGTTCTCTCATAAACTCTTAGAGCCAAAATCCGGGTGCTTTCCTGGTAAGACCGCAAATTTCTCGACATATTTTTGGTGAACCCTACGTGAATGTGCCAAGGTGAGAGTTTTTGGGTAACCATGGGCGATCATGTTGAGCAATAGGGTATGCATTTTGACCCAGCAACAATGCAATTGTTTCAAGCATTTGCAATGTTCATGCAACAACAACATACCACTGAAAGAAGGGAGATTTCAGCAAACAAGGCCATACAAGGGGTCGTCAACAGAATGGATCAGTTCAATGGCAAAGATGTAACCAAGTACTTACGTGAGTATGTGAAGGAGATGGAGCTACATCGTGTGTCAGAAGGTGAGATGATTCAAATCTTTGAGCTAGTTGTTACTCCAGAAATTAGGGAACATGTTAGGGCAATCAAAGATGGGCATGGGAGAAACTGGGAAGAAATCAAAGTAGCTTTAAAGGAGGGAGGACTCTAAGAGAGTGAAAAAAAAGGACATTCTTAGAATGGGTAGTCAAGCCAAAGCAAGGACTATCAATAACAGAGCTACTTAGGGAATTTGAGTGGCTCTATGCACAACTCACCAGGAAAGAAAGGGCCACACTAGATGCAGAGAAGACAGATCTTTTCTTACAAGATGCAGGTAAAGAGTTTCAAGAAAATTTGGAGCTTCTTCTTGAAGACAAAGATGCTAAGCAAGGACTAAAGATTGACTTCAATGAGGTTGAAGGTGTTGTCTCACTGCTTGCCAAACGACAAAGAAGAAGGGACAATATGGTAGTAAACACTACAAGTCCTTCAACCTCAACTTCTGACAAAATGGTAAAGCCTACTTTTATAGCTCCTAAGTTTGATGAGTCTATGCTAGATGAGCTTGTGAAGGGAATGCGTGACTTGAAGGTGAAGCTTGCAAAGCTTGAAGAAAAAGGCCAACCATCAGGGCCACTTCCTAGGCAAAGATAACAGCTCAAAGAAGGGTTTGTTAATAGATGTATTTGGTGTGATAGTACAGACCATGTAATAAGGGATTGTGATGATTTTAGTGATGCTTTGTCAAAAGATGTTGTCTTTTTTTAAGGATGGTAAAATCCACTTAAGAGAGATAGGTCTACCCTTGAGAACTAACTTTTGGAAGGGGGGAATGCAAACCTTAGTTGAAGATATGGCAACTAACCATGCCACCTCTTCAGTTGAGGCAGCTACTTATGGAGTAAAAATTGAGCATCTTAGTGATGAAGAGGTGAGTGACCATCATGGTCAAATTTGGCCAAATGTCATGCAATTAGCTATAAAAAAAAAGCTTACAAAAGAGATTCTACATGAAGCAGGTGATTGCATACGTCTAGAAATAGGATGGAATGATCTAGTGGACTCATTGTCAGTGCATGCCTACATTACAAAATGCCAACAAAATGAGGCTATTGTAGAAGAGAAGCGCAGACATGAGAATGCTGATGAAGGACCATCAAAAAGAGCTTCTAGAAGTGGGGGAAGAAGCGACTCAATGCCTTCTCAAAAACCCTCGACACAAGGAGCATCTCCACCTGAAGTACTCATGAAGGAGTCTACAACAGGAAAGAAAACCAACAAAAGGTAAGACAAAAGGCCCAACTTGTAAACTACAATCTGATATTGAGGTTGCTACAGATTTAAAGAAAGTCCTGGAGGAAAGGATTTTGAATACCAAGATTGAGTTCACTTTGGGAGAAGTCCTTGGCATTGCAAAGCGTGAATTCCATGAGGAGATCATTGACATCATCAAGAGAAAGAGGCAAACTATTACTGAGGTTGCTCGTCCAGAGGTTGATGGAGAAACCTTGAAGACACAAGGGATGCAGTTGTAAAATAAGGACGATGATGGAGCTGTGGTAGGATGCCACCGATCTAGTGGGAGAGTGAAGCAAGTGCATTTCTCAAATGATGATGAAGAAGTTGAAGCTATTCCTAGGAGCTACTATTCACGAAGTCACTGGGCAAGGGCTACTACACAAACTTTGGTCAAGGTAGGTGATCTTGAAGAGCCATTTGTTGCCTTGATTGACCATGGTTCAGAAATAAACATAATGCCAAAGAGTCTCTACAACAAGTGCAAATGGCTGATGGACACAGATCATGGTTGGATGGTAAAAGTGGCAAACAAATCATCTGGTGAATTGTATGCAGCATGTCCAAGTGTGAAGGTGACAATAGGTGATGTAAAGATTGACCAAAACTTCTTTGTATAGGATACATCTTCATATCATATCATCCTTGGACAACCCTACATTGTGGGAGTTCGAACGAAAACAAAGGTAATGGATGATGGTTCAACATATGCTAGGATACGTAGAAAAGATGGTAAACGAGCTGTTCAATTTCTCAGAGTTTGTGTGAACCATGAAAGAAATTGTGACAACCTCAGAGAACATCCTCTACCAAAGGTGAGCAAACAATTTCATGACCATAGGGCAATGATGGGTTTTGGCCAAGTACCATTGTAAAGCAGGATTGCAATGGTAAAGAAATAAAAAGGGTCTCGCCTAATCCAAAAATAGGTGAAACTTTCTCAACAGGCTCCTTGGTAACAAGGAATGGATCAGTATGTTTTACAAAACTTGAAGATTTGAAGAGATGTGAGAGGCAATATGTACATGATGTACAAATGGGCATGAAAGAGAGTGGGTTGCTAGAGCCTACTGAAAATGTTTTGAGTTTGTGTGAACGAGTTTCTTTTGTAGATACAATGGGTGAGCTTGATGCTATAATGGGGTCTAGTTTGCATCTTGAAAATGAAGTTGTGGAAGTTTGCTCTATGGAAATGTATCAAGTAATAGAAGCCTTTAAAGAAAAAAAAACAGTTGGCCCAGAAGTCCATGTTGAAACTAAATACAAGAGTGTACCAAAGAAGGTGAAACCAGTAGCTTCACCCTTTACCACCCAACAACAGGGAAAATATTGAGCAAGATTTTTTGCAACCAAGTTTAAGGAATCCTAAAAAGATTGTCCATATATTCACAAAGGAGTCTTTTCAAGAGTTGCAGATTGGTTGCGAGGAGTTTCTAACACAGGAGGAGACAAAGTGCTTCAAAGAAATGCTTTCAAAGCATGGTAAGGCTTTTTCATTTGAGCCACATGAGATAGGATGTGTTGATCCTTCTATTGTATCTCCTATGGTAATTGTCACAATACCTCATGTGCCTTGGAATCTGTGGCCTATTCCAGTTCCAAAGGCTTATTTGCCAAAGTTAGTAGAGCTACTGAATGAGAAGATCAAAATGGGAATTTTGGAGCCTTTTTGTGCTCCATACTCAAACAGGTGGTTCACAGTTCCAAAGAAGAATGGTTCTCTACACTTCATCCAAGATATGCAACCAGTGAACAAGGTGACAATTAGAAATGTAGGTACAATTTCAATTGTCAATGAGTTTGCAGAGGCGTTTTCAGGGAGAGCAGTCTACTCAATGGGGGATTTTTACTCAGGGTATGATCAATTTTAGCTTGCAATCGAAAGCAGAGACTTGACAACCAGGAGGACACCTTTGGGTTTGGTAAGGATGTGTACCTTGCCATAGGGAGAAACCAACTCGGTTGCACATATGATGAATGGGATGAATAAGGTCTTACGTGACTTTATTCCTCAAATCACAATGCCCTTCATTGATGATTTTCCTATCAAATGATGTGAAGAAAGTGACAAAGATGAAGCTTTGGATCCAGTGGATGTTGCAGGTTTGTGGTGAATCACATAAATGATTGTGATAAAATTTTGTCTAAGTTGGAAGAAGTGAATCTTACATTGTCAGGGAAAAAGCCTATGTTTGGTGTCAATGAAGTGCTCATTGTGGGGCACATGTGCGGGCCATATGGTAGGAAACCTTGTCCAACAAAGGTAGATTCCATCCAAAGAATGAAAGAAACATTCTCTAGCATCACTGAGGTTAGAAGGTTTCTAGGAGCATGTGTCTTTTATGTTATTTGGATTCCACATTATGCACATGTAGTTGATCCTCTTTATCAACAACTGCTTAGAAAGAATCAAAAGTTTAAATGGACAAAAACACATGTAAAAGCCATGAGAAAGCTAAAGAAGTTGCTTCAGTCATCACCAACTTTGATAAAGGTAGACTATGAGTGTCAAAGGTCAGTAATTGTGACAGTAGACATCAATACTACAGGGATTGGATGGGCAATAGGGCAAGATGATGAAGAAAGACACATGTATGTGGTAAGATTTGGAGCAAAGGTACTAAGTACTTGCCAAAGAAACTATCCACAGATAAAGAGATAGTTATGGGGTATGGTTATAGCCTTGAAAAATGGGAAAGAGTACCTAATTGGTGCATGTGTGGTTGTAGAAACAGATTGTCTACCACTTCTTGGGATGATTACAAGTTGCTCAACACCAGACATTTCTATGTTGGGTTGGATTGCCTACATTAAGTACTTAAACCATGAGTAAAAGCACACTGCAGGTAAATACAATACAGTGGCAGATATGCTATCAAGGGCAAGGTATGAAGATGAGTCACAGATGATTGACGAGGGAGATGATGTAAGCACAAAGTTCTATTCTATCTCTCATGTCAAAGGTAACAATGTCTGCATGACTAATTCAGTTGAATTTTTCTTGAAAGATCTTTATAAAGGTGATTGGTTTCTTATTGGAAGCTACTTGAGTACTCTAACAAAATAGGATGATTGGTTTGAACAAGAATTCAAGAGCATACGCAGGAAAGCATATGGGTACTTTTTGAGGGATGGTTACTTGTGAAAACATCCTAAACAAAAGGGTGCTACACCACAACGGGTTATATGTAAAAAAGAGACTCAAGTAAAGCTCATGCAAGAGTTTCATGAGAGTCTATGGGATGGACACAGGGGTGTGTGGACAACCTTCTCCAAGTTGAAAGAAAAATACTGGTAGAAGGGTATGTATAAAGATGTATCTCAATTTGTAGAGTCATGTATAACTTGTCAAATTTATTTAAGTGTTCGACATCGTGATGGATTGCACCCTACATATCCACTAGCCATGCACTATAAATGGGTTCTGGATCTAGTCACAATGCCTTTAGGACTCTGGCAGATGAGATACTTGGTTCTTGCACGAGAGGACCTAACTAACCAGGTTGAAGGAAGAGCATTAAGAGCTAAAACCGCAGAAGCTGTGTGCAAATTCCTTCTTGATGAGGTGATTTGCCGTTATGGTTGTGTGGGGAAGATCACTGCAAATAGAGGTGAGCTGGATGCCGAGGAAGCAAGGGAGTTCTTTACCAGATTAGGAATCAAGCTTTCTCTTACCACAGATAACAACCCTAAAGGCAATGGAAAGAGTGAAAGAGGGCATCCTCCTATCATCAAAGATTTGGCTAAGGCTTGCGAAGGAAGAGTTGGTGAATGGCCAAAATTGTTACCATATGCTTTATGGGCTGATCGTACAACACATAGCTGAGTAATTAGCTACATGCCTGCAGAGCTAATGTATGGTCAAAAGCCAGTGACGTTGATTGAAGATACAATTCCCACATGGAATGTACTACCTTGGCAAGAGGGGCTTAGAAGGGAAGGTCTCCTTGCATTGCACATAACTAGAGAGAAGACCTGGAGACATTGAGGCTACAAAATAATGACTTAAAAATGCAAGGCTGAAAAACAAGGACTACTTTGATAAGTGACATCGGCTCAGGAGCAAAGCAATTGACAAAGGTGATTGGGTTTTAGTATATGATAGTAGCCTTGATAACCAGCACATAGTCATGCGTAAATTCTCAAAAAGATGGTTTGGACCATATGTTGTAAAATATGTGCATGAAAATGCTACTTACAGCTTGTCTGAACTAGATGGTACAGAAGTAAAGATTCCCATTGCAGGAAAAAGGATCAAAATGTTTAAGAGAAGAGGAGACAATGATCCAGAAGATGTTGATGAGGAGGAAGAATGAAACACAGGTGAAGATCAAAGTGAAGATGAATCTTTGGAATCATCCAATAAAGAAGAAAGCAAGGAATATGTACAAGAGGGCTAATCTTACAAAGAGACAATGTGGCACATACCGGAGGATGTGTAGGTTTAGAGGGGGTGGATGTCGTGTTGTGACATTTACATAGTGGGAATACATGCTACAAGAGCTATCTTGTAACTTTTTAGATACGTAACTATATTTCCTATAATGTACATATGAATATTTAAGTATAATAATATGTTTTCTATCTCATCCTATTATTTATCTCAAGGGTAATGTATTCTTACTTTACCGTCAAAAGTACTATGCGAAAAGCATCACTAGCTCCATCTCTTTAACTTGGGGCAAAAAGAATTAATTTTTTCTTTCTACTATCTCATTATTATCTCACATCCTAGCTAGATCCTATATCTAGGGTAACTTCCAATATATATATATATATATATATATATATATTCTATGTATTTTTCTTATATTTCTTTTTAAATAGCTACTAGGAGGGAATCATATCCTAGTGGGACACTAGGTGGCATGATTTCAAAGATACACTTATTTTAATGCATTATTGCAAGCATGATTACAAAACTTTGTCAAGGAGCAATGTCATGCTTTCATATGGCATGAGGTGTCCATTGGAATCAAATAAAAGTCTAGGCTAAGGGGACCACAAGAAGACTTTTGCTGCCAAAACTATACCCTATTTTGATGATCTTTTTACACAAGGTTCCAATCCGAATTGGAAAAAGTATTTAAAATGGAAGTTGTAGCTAATGAGCTGAATTTTTTGCCCATATTTTTACTTTTTTATTTGGAACCATGGTTGAAGAGATATGATCAAAATGTTGGACCCCATTCTACCCACATCATGCAAGGACATCTCACTTCCAACTTTTCCAATTTCTGTTCACATTCACTCTTCTCTTCTTGTGTAAACCCTTAGTCATTAACATAAGCCTAAGCCTGCACTTTCTTCTAGAGGAAGACTAGCCATTCTTGTAAGCTATCCTTGGGAGATCAACTCTAATCAAAGAAGGTCTTGGATTTGGTGTATCAATCAAAGTTGAATTATTCCCTTTTCTTCTCTCTCCATCAAAAATGGTGCCGAAGGGTTTGACAAGTAAGATGTGTTCTAAATTGATACTTTGTTGATTTCTTGTTGTTTTCATTTTCATATCTAATCCAACATATATGTACCTAATCTTATCTCCTTGACCAAATCTATCTCTCTCACTCTTAGAAATTCATTCTCTCTAAAAATTCTAGGTTCTTCTTGCTACAGGTACATCTCTCCCCGCAGTATCCTTACTGCCTATGGGCTCCCTATGGGCAAGAATAGGGCTTAGGAGGGAAACTTATCATCTCTTCACATTTCTCATATCTTCATTTCTCACATACTATCCTAGATGAATAATCCACATTATGAGAATTTCTATCGCTTCCACTCTATGCAGTCTATTAAAATTAACGTATGAATTAGCAATAAAATACACTTTCAACAACGTATAGTGTTTCTCTTTGGCCCAGAAAGGCTCAATGAAATACTTCTTTCACCGCATCCCATCATACTACCTCTTATAGACAATAACTTTTCTTTTGATGTAAGTGTAGTTATCTTGCTATGAACCAAGAGGATTTGTACACACAATTAATCCTAATCACTAGACAAAACATATATATTATGGTGAGCACAAAACTACAATTCCAAAGAACAATTCGTAGCATGTTTGGTCGACAAAGATTAAACGCCATTAACTCATCTATTAACCCTTTCATATTACCCATGATGCGATATGACCATAGCCTTGATGTTTTCATCTTTGTGTTATTTTGATATTCTCTTTTGTGTTCTTTCTTTGTGTGTGTGAGTACAAGAGAGAAAGAATGAAGCTTCTTTGATCGCACTTCCTTCCAAACCCTATACTTCATGGAATCTATGGTTTAACTCCTTCGTATAGTTTTTGGAGTTTTCTCATAAACTCTCACAGCCAAAAGCCTGGTGCTTTCTTGGCAAGACCATAAATTTCTCGACAGCGTACTCATCTATCATGGAAGATAGATCATTGTGAGTTGCTATAGACACAGCACTTGTCTTTGGTCATTGTGATAGTGCATCAGCCACTTGATTATGCTTACCAGCAATAGAAAATTAAATTGCAAAAGAAAATTCACCCACCTCATTTGTTTGTCAGAGAGCTTGGTTTGTGACATGAAGTACTTGAGTGTTGTTGGTCCATTCGTAAGATGAATGGAGTCCCCAATATATAGTGCTTCCAAGTGTCAAGGGCATGTAGGACAGCTAGTAGCTCCTTCTTGTAGATGCCCAGTACTCGCTCTTTGGAATTGAGTCTTTGACTTCCATATACTATGGAATGCCCTTCTTGAAGCAAAAATGCTCTAAGGCTAGATGTTCTTTCCAAGAAGAATAAACACAAAGGTCGTCTAAGAAATCTTCGCAAAACTCCCTCAAATATTCTCTAAAAGCGGTGTTTATTAATCTTTGGAAGGTACCAAGAGTAGTGGTTAAGCCAAAAGCCATAACCCAAAATGTGAACACTCCAAATTCGGTTATAAAATCCATTTTAGCTTGTTCCTCTAGTGCAATTATGATTTGATTGTATCCAAAATACCCATCTAAAAAGCTATAAGCTTCCTTTCCTGAAACTCTTTAAAGCATATGTTTCGAATATGGCAAGGTGTAATGGTCCCTCCTAGTGGTGGCATTGACCTTCTTGAGATCAACACACACTTGGCACAATCACTATTGGAGACACCCATTTTCAGTACTCAATAGGGTATATGAATCCGCATTTGACAAGCTTTTCAATCTCTTCTTGAAAAATCTTTGCATACTTAGGATTCATTGGGTAAGGTTGTTGCTGGACTAGTTTTGCCATGCTATTCATGGGAATCGTGTGCTGCACCACAAAAGGCAGAACACCTTTCGTATCATGATATGTTTAAGAAAATATATCCTTGAATTGCTTGAGAAGTTCTTTAAGTACATACTCCTCAGTCTCTATCAGATCTTGGGCAATGAAAACAGGTTTGGACTCTTCTCATCGGTCTGCTGACTTTATCTCCTTAACTATCATTGGACCGTCATAGACTCCATTGCTTCCATCAATAGGTTTTCTTTGAGCCTTTGTATACACAAACTTACGCTCCTCCATGGTGTAGGATTTGAAATGATTGGGTGCAGGTGTAAGTCTGTGGGGTCTTGTTGATCTGTGGACTAAGATTTCACTTTCACTTACTTTTGTTATTGAGCTAACTCTCGATTCTGTCCTCTCCTAATGGTATGGCTCAACTTTTGGCTTCTCTATAGCCTCTAGTTGTGTGATGTCAATGGGTTGTGGACTACACCACATAACTCTTTGAAGGTATTCACCTCAGTTATCTACCAACTTCCTATGAGCATCGCATGCCCCTATATAGTTAAGCTGTTTCGTGGTAGATTTCTTTTCATTTATTCTAGCACACACATTTTCTCGATATCATTGCCTCTAATATCTTTTACTCTTCTTGTCTAATTTTTTATTACGGAAGATCTCTAGTGAAGAGTCACTAGATGAATCGCTACTTGTGTCTTCTGCTCTCCTAGATGGATTGTCATCTAGGGTACCACGGGGCCCTGAATGGTTTGTCCCCACATTTGCTTTAAGATTTAACTCAAATTCTCTGTCCTCAAAGTCGATTTCAATTGATGATTCTGACTCCGAATTGTGTGGGCTATAGTCTTGTGAGATGCTACTGGTTCCAATATCAATCAAGCCTTCATCTTGTAGGTCCTCAAAATCTATATACATTGCTTCTATCATATTTAAAGGTATGAGTGGTGGAATATCATCCCCCTCAGGTGTTACCCAGGTCATCCCCCTATTTCCCCAAGTGTCTATGGTTGCCACTAGGTGGACCCAATCCACATTGTTAGACTCAGTTATCCCAAGTCGAACATCCATAGAAGGAGAATATTCCCCAACATCAATGTCCACTTTACTTGTGTAATAATACTGCAATGGGGCCAAGTGAACTGTGATGTCAGATCTATGATCAATTAAACCTATTTCCTAGAGGATGTGCTTAACCAGTTACAAGATCCACTCAAATTACAGAATCATGGAACTGCAAGTAGACATGGCTTTTAGACCAGTCATACACCATTTTGCTTTCCTCATGAAAGGACGTCCTAAGATCATCTCAAATGACATAGTGTGCTTGGAGAAATCCATAACAATGAGGGTATTTCTTATTTTGTGTCCAAAGACCTTGATCTTGAGATCTTCTATCATCCCAATAGGTTTAACAATAGACCCATTGGACATCTTTACCACTATGTTTGTGGTCCCAACGTGAGGTCTTCCCATAGTTTCCCAGCAACGTTTAGTCACAATGCTAACCCCCAGCACCACCATCAAGGATTTCTTTAACAGTTAATCCCTTGGTAGTGATTGGTATGGTCGCATTGGATTCATTTCCCTCAAAGTATTGTCCTAACTTGTTAACATGTATTTCAACAATAGAGTTCTTATCTAGGTTGGGTTGTGGATCTAAGTGTTCCTCCTCTATTGGCACCTCCCTAGCCTCATCCATTTGTGCAAATTGTGGTAGCTTGACTTTCAGTTCGCCATTGAGGAAAGCTTAAAGAGCTAACAATAGCTCCGGGTCTCCATATATTTTGGACATGATGGTGGTTCTAACTTCTGAAGCCATAAAATCCATCACTTTGGCAATATTTAATGCCACATTTTGGGCTTCAGTCCCTTGATGTGGGGAAGATGGGATCTCCATTTCTTTGATAGGGTCAGGTAGTCCCTCTGTAGACATTTTTCCCAACAAGAAGTGAGTACGCCCACTTTCCCATGACTTTAAGTCACTTTCTTCTTGTATGATATGGCTAGGGGTCTATGGACTTTGTGAGGTTGTTGTTGCATAGGGAACACTATGTCTGTAATCTGGATCTGCCTAGGTGCTACCTCTAGATCCCTTTGGGTCTCTTCTACCAAACTCCTTAATTTCTTGACTCACTCGATCTCCTTTGTAGGGTTTGGGTAAGTTCCTATATTCTTCTTGGGTCATGGACATTGTTGCTCGTGACGATCTTCCTTGTTGGTTTCTTTCCTAGTGGTCGTTTTCGTCTCCATGGTTTCACTTGAATCAAAATCCTCTTCAGTGTTGTTTTAAAGGTCATAGATGTATTACTCCATTCAAATTGTTTTATGGTCTGGATGTTGTGGTACCTATGGAATTTGTGGTTCCAAATCTCAGAGTTACTACAGAGAAAATGAGTCCCAAATTGTCAGTCAGGTATAGGAGCAGATATTTGATGCAGTTAGAAGAGGATAGGTTGAAAAAGAAGTTTGGATAGAAGGTTTGTTGTTTATCAATTTCAGAAGGATATGATCAAAAATAGTGTTGAATATAATTGTATAATGCACATTAGTTCAATAGTAGGTCAGAGAAGCTAGAATTCAGAGCTGCCAAGTTGGATTTCCAAAATACATGTAGTCGGATTTTCGCAGATCGGATTTTGGTGGGTTGAATTTTTCAATGAGGGATATTTGAAAATAAACTTTGAAGTGCGGGTTGATACTCCATTAGGTGAAATCATCACGCAGCAAGTACTAGTAGTGGTGAGTGTAAATCAAGGTGTGCTATTTGAAGGTGTGAGCCATCACCTCTATCACTCTCAACCTTCCCTTATGTTGTCACCCGATTTCTTCAAGTACACACTTGCTATACACTTACCTTTAGCCATGGTGAGAGGGAAGTCGACCAGTGCTATGCAGCCAAAACTGGAGAATGATGAATCGCCAAGACCACTGCAGTGCAATGGATAGGTGGTGAGTGTCAAGGTCAATAGCCTAGAGGAAGAAGAAGCCTCGGGTGAGGAAGATGTTGTTGTAGAATCTCCTCTCAGCACAACAAAACTGCAATAGCCCCTCATGGATCCATTTACAGATTTTAATGTATCCCTAGACCTCAAAACAGAGGCTAATGTGGTGTGGTTACAAAGCATTGGACTGTAGGCATTTTCATCTTTGCCATCGGATGAATGGAGGAAAAATTATTATGCAAAGTCACAAATGGACGTTCTCAAAAAGACCAAGGGTATGATCTCAAGCACATTATCTTTCACCCTTGAACTGGTAGCACAGATATTTCAGCTGCCATGAAAAGGTATCACTACAATTCCTAAATTCTCTGAAGATTTGTTGAAGAAAGAGTTTGGTCCTATTAAGGGTGATAGGAAATACTATATGCTAAAGAATGTGAACTATGTGAGAAGAGAGAAGCTAAAGTGGTATTTGGAGAGATTGTGCTTCCTCATAAAGTTTGACTATATATCAAAGGAGAACTATGGTCCATTATGTTTTGTAGAGCAGGGAGGTAAGGTGAATTGGGCTAATTGGTTGTATGATAATATCTCTGATGATGTTTATATGTCAGATAAGAGGAAAGCTCAAAATTGTAGCGCGTTATCTTCATTCTTAATAACTTTATTTAGTTTTCCTCACAAAGTACTCAGTGAGGATAGGGATGAAGATGAGCAGGCATGTACAAGTTTTCTGGGCAGGACATAAGTGTTGAAGGTGGATCAGACTTCCACTCAAAAAGTGGAGTTTCCAGTAGGTATGCAGAAGGATCAGGAAAAGATGTCATCTTTTAAATTTTTGGTATAGGCTGGATATTTAGAGGAGAAGGCCTTGAAGGTTGTGCAAAATGCAAAAAAGGTTGAATCCATGAAGAAGTTGGACCTTCTAATCATTAGTTCTAATGAAAAGCTGCAAAAATGCCAACCAAATTGAAAAAGGTCTCTACTCTATCAAAGAAGAGAAAAGTAGACTCTAAAGTGTTCAAAGCAATGAGACAGTTGGAATTTGAACCTGGAATTGTTAAGAAGGTCCAAGGGAATGTTTCTATTGAGGATGTAGGGATAGATGTACACATGTTAGTAGAGTTTCAAAAGTTTTTGAGCAAGCAACAGATACATATGGACAATCAGATGTAGTCAATGTCTAAAACAAGGGAAGCACAATTGTTATTGCAAGAGCAGGTTGATATTGTGAAGAATTTGAGTTTGGAGATGGAGAATTTTCAAGATCAAGCATAAAGATGAGATGCAAGATGTTTTGATGCAGCATAAGAGTGAATTAGAAAAGGTTAAAATGTCTTTAGGGATGTTCAGAGAGTGGACCATGACTTTGGAAGCGAAAGTCATTAGAAGGAAAGAGAGCATTGGATTAAGCAGGTCCAGAAACTTAAAACAAAGCAGAAGGAGAAGGTGGCAATTGAAGAGGAGCAATAGTATGCAGAGAAGGATGAGGGTTCAAAAAATCCATTGCAAGAGATGGAGAACCAAGAGTTAGAACAGAAGGTGAGTGTTGAGCCACAAATGGAGATGTCTTATGTGAGGTCCCAAACCCTGAGAAGATTGGGGCAACTTGATAGATGGCCTCCCTTTATTCTCATTTTCCATTGACAACACCTTACTCTGTTTCCACAAAGTAGAAATATGAGCAACAGAAGAGAGGAAGTCCTCTATCCATCATTTACGTGGTTATAAGGGTCATACGCCACAAACGAGGTCGATAAATCTAAGATTCTAATGAAGTTGTTTCCTAACATAAATATGAAATCTTATTGACATGTTTAGAATCCATAACAACGCCTTTTTTCCCACGTTTAAGAGGCACGATCGCCATCCATAAACCATGAATATGATACGAGACTTAGTCTAAACTAACTAGTAATCTTGTGGGCACGTAGATTTGGGACATTTTGACTCTTGGCACAATGAGTCTCTAATTTCACTTCTCTTAATAAGAGGGAGTGGAGAGTTTCTCAACTAATTGAGACCACCCATCCTTGACTAGAAACCTGAGCCATCCCCCACTTTCCACCCCACACCCACACTTTTCTTCTTGTTTACTAATTACTACCACACTATTTCACATACACAAACAATATTCTTTTCTTAATTCTAGGCACAGGTTCTTTCATCCAGCCCTTCAAACATCACCAAAACATTTCTTTCTCAAACATGGTCTACTAAAGACAATCCTATATTTCAACAAAATTGAATCTTTCAATTGTTCTTAAGAGTTTGCCGCTACCCGTGGACTTTCTTTGTCTAACCAACAGAGCCTTTGCAAAAGATTTACTTATTCGCTAACCACGAAATGCACATACTTTCCCAGTTTCTAACCACAAGGGAGCATCTCACTAACCGCAAGGCATCCTGCTAACCGCTGTGAGCAGGATGAAAACACACACAGCGCCTCTATAACGACCTGACACACACTCTTGGGAAGATACACACACACACTATGGGGCACCACTCGGCTTACACAACCAGCCTGGCCGAGACAGGGAACACACAGACGGAGTGAGAAGAGAGAGACTATCCACTTGCCCACTCCACACAGAGACACACACACACACACACACCCAAAAAACTCAGCTCAAAAGAGGAGAATTTCTGATGTTTAGATACAATTGAGCTTGGGCCAACACCAATGGGGCAAATAGCTCACACAATATGGGTAAAATAAACCAAATACAATCACAAACTAGAGCAGAAACTTCGCTCATAGGAGAAACTTACATAGAAAACCAGCAGGAAAAGACTGAGGAATTTGGCAAAATGGACAGCGCCATCGCGTCCGGAACGGTCCAAAACCCCAGTCTACAATGTCAAAGTGCTCAAATCCGACCTCGAATGAGCAGTTTAGGGCCAAAACAGGTTCCAAAATGGGCAAAAACACACCTGCGGCTGTTCCTCCTCTTCTCTCCACGTTTTTTTCTGGTCGTCTCTCTCTTTTTTCAGTTCCCACACTTAGCTTTTTTAGTTGGGCACCCTTGGTCTTTTAGATGACCTCAAACGGACCCCGAACAGGCCAAAAACTGACCTCACAGTGCATAGTAGTCACCTTTTTGCATCATTCGCACACCTGGCACTCAGCTTTTTTCCAATAATGCATCTCGCCACCACGTGAAGTGGCCCCAAAAAGTGGTCCTAATGATGACCTTTCTGCATAACTCTCACAAGAAAACACCCACGTTGTGTCCGTCCTCATCCGCGTGCAAATATTGACCTCGCTCGCCGTCCTGACGCCACTAGATGCCATCTGACGCACCTGCTGACCTCATATCGTCGGCCCGCGGATAGCTTCCTCGAGAAGTTTTACGCGCTACCAACTCCTCCTTATTGTATAAAAAACACACTGGTACTGGTAACGATGAAAATCGATGCACTATGTACATGCTGCCCTACCTGTACACACGTGGGCCCCACGTAACCACCTGGCTATGGAAATTGGGCAATCCTTTATTTGATGCACCATGCATGTATATGTACATATGCGCAATACCTTGCTCCAAAAAACTCCTGACATAATTTGCCCATCCCCTAGCCTGCTAGATCATTCATGATCAGCAGCAGCAAAGAGAGATATGAGACTCGCCGCATCACAGGTCTCCTCATCCCTCACCAACACTGCCTTATCCACAGACAGCTCATCTTGCTCCACCATCATCAATCTAGCATGATACAACTTAAGACGCAATCCATTTACCCTTGACTTATGTAGAACACCATCCAAGTTAGCCAGCTGATATGTGCCATTTGGAAAACACTCTACTACCTTGAAAGGGCCTTCCCACTTAATTTGAAACTTCTTTTGGAAGGTGTTGTCCAGCTTACTGTTGTAGCGCAAAACCAAGTCATGTTTCTTGATACCCTTACTTTTGACCTTTTCATTTATCTTTGTCAAAGCCTTATCCTGCATCTGCCCATAATGCTCCAATGCGCTCATCCTATCCAACTGGACCTCTTGTAACTGCAAGAGCCTCTCTTTGAATGCATCACTAGGCGGCCCAAGCAACTTCTCTAACATCTTGACCGCAGGCAACTCTACCTCCATAGGCAATAGTGCTTCCTTTCCATACACCAAATGACATGGAGTAAACCCAGTACCTGTCTTCACCGAAGTACGGTAAGCCCATAATGCACTAGGCAATTCCAAATCCTAATTCTTTCCTTGGTACTCTGTCACTTTAGAAAGAATTTGTACCAACTCACCATTGAATCTTTCATTTAAGCCATTACACTGCGGGTAATAAGGAGTGGTATGCTGGTGCCTAATCTTCATCTTTGTGCATAAGAAGTCTAGCAGTTTAGCTCTAAATCCTGGCCCCTTATCTGAAAGTAGCTCTAATGGCACCCCAAACTTGCAACATATTTCATCATACACAAATTTTGCCACATCCTTTGCAGTGATTTGTTTTACTGCTATAGCCTCTGCCCATCTAGAAAGATAGTCCACTGCCGTCAAGATATAGCTTTTGCCCCTGCTTGTGATAGGTAACGGGCCTATTGCATCAATCCCCCACTTTTCAAACACATCAAACGCCATAATGGTTTTTCGTAGCTCTGGCTTCAACACTCTCTTCCCAAATGCTTGACATCTATTGCAAGACCTACACCAATGGTGAACATCCTTTTGCAAACTAGGCCATACATACCCCTCTTGCAAAATCTTCTGCAAGGTGATCTTTAGAGCAAAATGGCCACCACATGCGCCTTCATGATTCTCTTCCAACACTCTGTAAAGCTCCTCTCGCCAAGGTACACGTCTCAACACGAGATCAGCCCCTTTCATGTATAAGACATCACCAATCAATTTGTACCTGTATGCTCTACGCACAAAGCCATACTTCTTAGACTTCTGAATCTCCTTTGGAATGATTCCTGTTAGCAAAAACTCCTCTTCTTGAGCCAAACTTTCCCGTCCATGATAAAGAGGTAAAGTGGTCCTCAACACAAATAGCTCCCCAATCATGCTTTGGGCTGCTTCATGTGCCTCTCCATTTAGAGCACGTTCAATGTGTCTGATGCTCCATGCTTCGAACTTTTTTAACAGGCCTTTAACTCTGAAACACATTTCCTTCAATGAGGTGTTCTTGCTCTTCCGCACACCCAGCACTTGCTTCACCACTAACAAGGCATCACCTTTTATGCTCAACCTTTGAACCCCATGCTTCAAACAAATGTGTAATCTGGCTTCCAATGTAGCGTATTCAGCCTCATTGTTACTGTGCGCATCCAATTTAAACCCTCTCTTTCATACTAGCTTCCCCTCTGGATCATAAAGTGCTATACCCCCTGAAGCTGCATCGTGGCTCTTTCTGTATGAACCATCAAAGAACAACACATGTGCATTGCTGATTTGTGGCACTTCTTCAACTACCTTTCTCACCACCTCTTCCTTAACAATAAGGGGATTCTCCTTGTAGGTCAACAAATCAGCTAGGGTAGCCCTTGTACTATCTTCCACTAGAAAAGAGAACTCAAACTCTTGCAGCTCAATTACCCATTTCTTCACCACATTTGACATGTTAATACCATTAATTAACTGTGGCAAAAAGGCATAACTCGTCAAGAAAACAAAAGGCCGTGGTAGCAAGTAATGCCGAAATCGTCGACAAGCAAATATTACACTGGCCATCACTAGCTCTACTTCCGATAACTTTCTCTCCGCTACCAACTTCACTCGGCTTGCACAATACAGTGGCCTCATATAATAGCTGCCCTTCCCCTTTTGCAATAGCATGGCTCCAATGGCATCATCCCCTACTGATGGATTTACATAAAAAACTTTCTCCCAATCAGGAGCCTGCATGGCTGACAACCCCCCTAACACCTCTTTCACCTCTTGAAACACTTCTTCACACTTGTCATCCCATTGCAATGGATCATGCTTTGCCACTTGCTGTAATGGATAAAGAAGCTGCGAAGACAATGGAATAAACCGTGCCATGTACTTCACTTTGTGTATAAAGGTTGCCAATTGCTTCGTACTCATAGGTGATGGAAGAAGAATATTAGACTTCACCTTATCTGGATCTACCTCAATGCCATTTTCTGACACCATATGGCCCAATAACTTCTCCCTTGGCTGTGCTAGATGACATTTCTTTGGATTTAGTTGTCCTTCACTTTCATCATATCGAGCCAATACCATCTGCAGCTTCTCATGGTGATCAGCCCTACTGCTATAGACACAAAAGTCATCCATAAAAGCTTTAACACAATTACCAATGAATGGTTCCAACACCCAATTTGCTCTCTCTTGATAGAAGGAAGGTCCATTTGACAACCCAAATGGCAATACTGTGTAGCAATAGCAGCCCCATGGCGTAATAAAAGTTGTCTTTGTGCGGTCTTTAAGAGCAATCCTCAATTGAAAATAGCCTGAAAAACCATCACACACACTGTACCTCTCATAACCTGCCACTGAATCCAAGATCTGATCAATGAATGGAAGAGGATATGGGTTCTTCTTAGTGGCTGCGTTTAAGGGTTTAAAATCCACACAAATTCTCCACTTTCCATCCTTCTTTGGACTGACTACAACTGGACTCACCCATTCTGTGGTCTCCACTGGAACTATGAACCCTACCTTCAATAACTTGTCCACCTCTTCTCGCAAGGCTTCCATTTTCTCTTGACCCATCCTTCTTAGCCTTTGCCGCACTGGCTTAGCACCTTCTTTCAGCTCTATATGCATCTCCTCACCCTTGAACCCTCTGATCTCTTCATATGAAGTAATGAACAAATAAGGAAAACTAGCCAGCATATGCAAAAATATATCCTTCTCCATAGCTGAGAGGTCTCCACTAATCATTTGCGTCATTAATTCCTGCTTCTTTGAAAACTCAACTTTGGTTTGCATCAGCCCTTCAATCACTTCATAAGGACCTTCACTTTCATCTTCAACCTCATTCGCAAATGCAACTAAACCAATCTCCTGGATTTCTTTTTCCATCAAAAGAAATGCAACATCAGCATCCTCATCACTGCTGGTAGTGCTATCACTGTCCTCATCTATCACCGTGGAAGAGTCTTCATCACTAGACTCATCCTCATCTTCATAAAGCTCCTCTAATCGTTTCCTTGTGTCCATATTATAAAGCTTCTTGGTACCTGTCTTTCCATAGAGGCTAATCGTACCATGTCGCCAATCTTGAATAGCTCCCACTGCACGTAACCATGGTCTTCCTAGTATAATAGGATATGCTCCCAACCCTGCTGGCATCACATGTAAATCAACCACTGCCTTTGCATCATATGCCTCCACTTCTAAGCTCTTTACAACCCCTAAGCATTTTACTTTTTGATGGTTTGCCAATCTGATCCGAAACCCTGACACCCCAGCCACTGTGAGACCCATCTTCTCAACGCATGAGTTTGTTAGGACGCATATTTGGGCTCCGCCATCCACATAACCTTGTCCCAAATTTTTCCTTTTATGCCACACATCTATTATTGGACAAATGTCTCGTAGCTCATCCATTGCCAACACCTTCACTGAACCTCTCTCTGGCTCTTTCTCCATTGGGTTAACCATCCTCTTCCACTGTCGCTTTAGCTTAGGCACCATCTCTATAAGCTGCCCAAAAGTAACATCTGCCTTCCTACTCGTCAGATCCTCCCTCAAGTCATAGCTTAATTGCCCATCCCCTAGTGGAAAATCTGAAACATGAAACTTTCGACGAGCTCTCCTTTTCCTCTTGGCCTTGACATCCTCGCCTTCATGGCTCTTTCCTTTCTTCTTACTAGGACCTGGGGCACTTCTTCCTTCCTTATCCTCTGTGGTCCTCTTCCCAATAGGCATCACTAATGTATCCTCTAGCTTTGATGCCTTCTCCAAGGTGACTACACTTAGCACTTTTGTCTTTCCCTTTTCCTCCTCGGTCAGTCCACTGGTTCCTTCGTCTCCCTTAATTTCGATGCCATAATCATTTGACCTAGTTAGCACTTGTCTTGGCAATGGATACATGTCTCCCCCCATCCTTGGTAGCTTATCACATTGCGGGCTGATATGACTTAACTCTCCACAATTGTAACATGTGGGCGTCTGCCTCCAAAACCTACCATTGCTTTGTCCAACACCATTCCTAGGCCTTTCTTCACCTCCTGGCTGATTTGCAAACCTCCCTCGACCTCGATTATTTCCCACTTGACCTAGCATGTTTAGGCTGAGATTCTTCATCAAATCTACCACTTGCCTCGTGTCTTGCCTTAGTCCATCATCTTGCACCGATGTAGTGTCCACTGCTGGCATAACTTGAGTAGTAAGAGGAACCACTGGTTCATGATGAACCCCTGACATGCGACCTTGTAAAGACTCTATAGGCTGAAATTTAGACCTCATTGGCAAAGACTCCACCCCTAACTGGCTCATTTTCCTCAGCTTCCACTCTTTGTTCCTTGCTACCTCTAGTGCATCTTCATATGTCCTAGGCTTCTTTAGCTCCACTCTCCAACATATATTCTCCCAAAGACCAACCAAGAACCTGTCCTTCTTCATCATGTCAGGCGGGGGTACCTGTGGTGCTAAGGCCTTGCACATTCGCTCCCATGCCAATGAAAACTTACGTATGTACACATCTACTAGATCTCCTTCCTTCTGCACCAAACCTTGTACTTCTTGCCACACTTTGTAAGGATCTTCTATCTTCACAAACTCCACTTCCAATCCATGCCTTAGATTGTCCCAACTCAATCTTACAGGTGGATCCGCTGCACGCAACTCTTCTTCAAATTCCTTGGACCAAACTCGTGCATCACTCTTCAAACAAATTTGGAGAAGGCGTAACATTGGCGTAGGGTCATGAATCTGGTTGCTAATGCAGGCAACCTCCATCTTTTCCAAAAATTCTTCCACATCTTCATCACTTCTTCCATGAAACTCCGGATAAGAGAAAGCCATGTCTAGAGAACCCCTTCAAACACATGTGCAAGAACCCAAAACTTTTCACTACCCAATCCCCAGAAACTTCAATGGAGCTCAGGTTTAGATGAGAACAAACACATGCACATCAAATGAGTTTTCATAGTTGATCATCGGAATGACAACAGGCAAAGGACATTCCAGGATCTCTCTCAATCTTCTTGGCCCAAACATAAAGACTATGCGCTGCTGGAAAAAGATCTTCCTGGACACATGAACATTAATCTGAATTCTTTGAGTTAAATGAAAAGGAGTGAACTGAGGGCCATTTTGATCATCCATTAAAGCCAACCATGAAGCTCCCAAGAAGGCACACCTGACTCAACCTCTGATTTTGCCAAAATTTCAGCAGCATAACATCATAAATGGCTCAAAATACCAAAAAACCAGCCATCATAACTTGGGAAAATTTCGACAGAGTTTCCCCAGAAGTAGAGCAGTAGGAACCCAAAATATAGACTGTCTATGTATGCATAAACTGTCAACAATAGAACCCGAGTATCAAGTAGGACTCACTAGTACATAGCCTATGGCGAGGTCACAAAAAGGGTGCTCCAGCTACCTGTATCACCGAAAGGATCTCCACATTTGAGAGTCCCCCAGCTCAATAAAAACCTCACGCTATCGACCCTCACACGAAGGCTAATGCAAATCGCATATAGTCAAGTCTCAGAAATGACTATCTTCTAGACCAAGTCTCAGAAATGGCTGGGACTGCCAAATACAACCAAGTATGGCTCCACAAATGCATACAATGGCAGTTTCCACAAGTAACGTACAATCCAACAGACAATGCGCTCAAATAGGCGCCAAGTGATGCATTCCTACAACAACTGCAAGTGACATCACTGCTAGTATATCACTGTACTCCAGCTACCTGTACCTGTGTGAATCACCTGTACCTATACCTATCCCTCTAACCTGTAACCTGTAATCTGTAGTCTGCAACCTGCAACCTGTAATCCCGAATCTCGAAGCTTGAAGCTCGAAGCAGAAGGTACTCCAAGAAGGTCCTCCGTGGGGGCGCCAAAAGAATGTGAGCGGGATGAAAACACACAGAGCGCCTCTATAACGACCCGACACACACTCTTGGGAAGATACACACACACACTATGGGGCACCACTCGGCTTACACAACACACCTGGCCGAGACAGGGAACACACCTCTAGAGTGAGAGGAGAGAGACTATCCACTTGCCCACTCCACGTAGACACACACACACACACCCAAAAAGCTCAGCTCAAAAGAGGAGAATTTCTGATGTTTACATACAATTGAGCTTCGGCCAACACCAATGGGGCAAATAGCTCACACAGTATGGGTAAAATAAGCCAGATATAATCACAAACTAGAGCAGAAACTTCGCTCATAGGAGAAACTTTCACAGAAAAATAGCAGAAAAAGAGTGAGGAATTTGGCAAAATGGACAGCGCCATCGCGTCCGGAACGACCCAAAACCCTAGTCTACAATGTCAAAGTGCTCAAATCCGACCTCGGATGAGCAGTTTACGGCCAAAACAAGCTCCAAAATAAGCAAAAACACACCTGCGGCTCTTCCTCCTCTCTTCTCCACGTTTTTTCTGGTCTTCTCTCAGTTTTTTCAGTTCCCACACTTAGCTTTTTTAGTTGGGCACCCTTGGTCTTTTAGATGACCTCAAACGGACCCCGAAGAGGCCAAAAACTGACCTCGCAGTGCATAGTTGTCACCTTTTTGCATCATTCGCACACCTGGCACTCAGCTTTTTTCCAATAATGCATCTCGCCACCACGTGAAGTGGCCCCAAAAATTGGTCCTAATGATGACCTTTCTGCATAACTCTCACAAGAAAACACCCACGTTGTGTCCGTCCTCATCCGCGTGCAAATATTGACCTCGCTCGCCCTCCTTACGCCACTAGATGCCATCTGACGCACCTGCTGACCTCATGTCGTCGGCCCGCGGATAGCTTCCTCGAGAAGTTTTACACGCTACCAACTCCTCCTTATTGTATAAAAAACACACTGGTACTGGTAACGATGAAAATTGATGCACTATGTACATGCTGCCCTACCTGTACACACGTGGGCCCCACGTAACCACCTGGCTATGGAAATTGGGCAATCCTTTATTTGATGCACCATGCATGTATATGTACATATGCGCAATCCCTTGCTCCAAAAAACTCCTGACAGCGGGTAGAGGATTCCTTTTAACCCTACAAATCATTCCGAGCGTGGATGATTAATCCATTTGGTGCTTCGGAGACGTAGCTGCTTCAAGCATGTTTTCTCTTTAGTCCATTTCATTCTCCCAAGTAGAGTGACAAATTCTACTTGGTGTTTGAGAGACTCGTTATCACAAACATGATTCTAAGCATGCATACTACTTAAATATGTGCACAATAAAAAGTGAATTAGTCTTATAAGGCAAGAACATTGATCATTTAAAAGAAACATGTGCATTTGCTTACTCTAATGTAGCATTGTAAGCATTCACAAGGTTCATACAATCCTTAAGCTGTATTCCTTGTATCCATCTAGCATCTTCAAAAAAATAATTTTTGAACCTAATAAAATACCGTCGGATAATCTTACCATGTTGTAGTACCTTGTCTTCATGCCAAAGGATAGCTTTGGGTTGTAGCATCTCTTCTTGGTCTTCAATTTCGAGAGGGTCTTCAATAATTGGTTCACTTTGAGGCTCTCCTTTGTAGGGCTTAAGTAGGCTCACATGAAAAGCATTGTGTATGAGGCAATAGTTGGGCAACTTGAGTTGATAATCCATCTGATTGATTGGCTTAAACATTTTAAAAATACCATAATATCGTTTTGCTAGTTTAGCATAATATTTTTGATGGCTTGTAGGATTTTTTCCCGTTGTTTGACTCAATAGATCCTTTGAAAACTGAAGTAAGACCCAATCATTTTCTTTAAATGTCAGCAGAAGATTTTTGCCTTTGTTGAGAGATGGATATATCCTCCTTAATCTTTTAAAAATACTCTTGTAGGTCACGGATATACTCATCGACGGCGAAGATCTTCCCATGTACTTTAAGTAGCAAGGGACTTTTAGGTCTTCCCTCAATGATTTCAAAAGGTGCTTTTCCCATAAAAGTATCAATGGTATTATTGTATGCATACTCTACAAAGGTAGGTACTTTTCCCATTGTGAGTATTGATCTACTTCTGTAACATAGGTCTTTAGTAGATCAAGAATTGTAAGATTGGCTATCTCACTTTGGCCATCCATTTGTGGGTGATAGGCCGAAGAGAAACTGAATCCTGTACCTAGATTTTCAAAGAGACCTTTCCAAAAATAACTGGTCATTCTTGGATCTCTATCTAACATGATGGTTGGCAATCCATGGTGTTTGAAAATCTGGGATATAAAGGGAATTGCCATTTGGTGTGCCTTAATAGTCTTTTTGACTAGAATAAAGTCTCTTGCTTGCTAAACTTGTCAACTATTGTCCATATTCCTGTATTCCCATGGATAAACTTGGATAATCCAAAGATTCAATCCATGGATATACTCTCCCATGGTGAATTAGAGATTGGTAATGGCTAGAGTAATCCAGGTTGCTTCCCTATATCATACTTAGTCTTTTGGCATATCACACATTTTAAAACATACTCTTGTATGTCCACTTTCATGGTAGGCCAATAGAAGTACGTCTCTACTCCAATAGGTTGAATGACTCTATTCCCCACATAGGGAGGAGCATGGGAATCATACATGACTTTCTCACAAAAGGAGTGGGTAAGACATAGCCTATTTCTAGGGAGAAGCTAACCATCCTACAAGGTGAATGGTTCTTCTTTCTTCCCCAAATCAAGGAATTACATTATGTCTTTGAAGTCAAGGTCAGTAGCATACTCATCTATCATAGAAGATATATCATTGTGAGTTGCTATAGACACCGTGTTAACTTTTGGTCGTTGTGAAAGTGCATCAGCCACTTGATTGTGCTAACTAGAAATGTGAGCAATATGAAAATAAAATTGCAAAAGAAAATTTTCCCACCTCATTTGTTTGTCAGAAATCTTGGTTTGCGTCATGAAGTACTTGAGACTTTGTGGTCTGTTTGTAAAATAAATGGAGTCCCCAATAGATAGTTATTCCATTTTTCTAGGGCATATAGAGCATCTAAAAGCTCTTTCTCATAAATGCCTAAGACTTATTATTCCGTATTGAGCCTTCGGCTCTCATATGCTATGGCGTGCCCTTCTTGAAGAAAGACTACTCCAAGGCAATTACCACAAGCATCACATTGGACCTCAAATGGCTTTGAGAGATCCGGAAGCATAAGGACTGCTTGGGAGGTAAGCTTCTCTTTGAGTTTGTCAAAAGAATTTTGCTCCTTAGTAGTCCATGAGTACTTAACATTCCTCTTTGTTAAGTCATGTAATGGTCCTGCTATTTGATATAATTTTTCTATGAAGCATCTATAGTATGCACACATACTAATAAAGCTTCTTAGCTCATGTAGATTCCCTGGATTAGGCCATGGTTTAATTACCTCTAACTTTGTTGGATCCATACGGATACAATCTTGAGAGATATTATGACCTAAGTATTGAATCTCTTGAAGGAAAAATTCATTTTTCTTTTGATTGATAAAAAGCTTGCTCTCCCTCAATGCTTGAAAAATCACCTAGAGATGTTGCTTGTGCTCCTCCAAGGACTTGGAGTAGATGATAATATCATCAAAGAACACTCCAGTGAATATGTGGTAGGGTCTAAAGGTTTTATCCATTAAACGATCGAACGTGTCTGGTGCATTAGTCAAGCCAAAAGACATGACTAGATATTCATAAAAGTAAAAAGTTCAACCTTCAGTATGAAATCCCTACTCTTTACTTAGGTGATGCCCTCACTGACCATTAGCTCTTCTCAAGGACCCTCTACCTAGTTTGTCCTACTAACTAAAGCTGTTGAGGTCCTTACCAATTATCTCTACTCTCAAGCACCCTTCAACTGTGACAAATTCATAAAATGTGTTACTCTAGCGCAAACTAGAGAAAGTAATGAGAATGCAAGTGAGTATTTTGGGTTTTTCTCTATTCTACATTGCCTCGTCCCCGGAAGTGGCACCAAAATGTTGGCCGACTGCCACACCTCACCATATTGATGCTAGCAAAGCAAGAACCACACACATAAAATGTCAATCCGTGGGACGTAACTGACCCAACTAGTGCATGGAGGCTACAAGAGATAGCCAATCTCTCAAAAAACCCAAGTCTATGTCACTCTTGCTTATTTAAGTCTCAAGTATGTGTCAGACACCAAAAGCTACTTTCTCTACCGCAACCTTATCCAAACACATTTGTGTAGCTACAGGTCCCCAAATCAAATGAAACTTAATACCTAGCATGGGTAGGGTATCCTCTACACTTGCATGTGCTCAAATGTTGTTTTTGACATCTAGACAAAATCACGCATAAGATAAACACCCTATTTTAGGGTTGTTGGTTTCAGTCCCGTAAGGGCTCTGTAGCTTCCTCTAGACGTGCTCTATCTATCTCTAAGGTCAAAATCCAGTTTTAGTGCGTGTATTGTGCATAGGAAAAAAAAACAACTCGTAGATGGACACGACTAAAATTATGCTTTATTGCAAGAAACTTACATTAAAAGAGAGAGCTTTCACCTGCGAACACATTGTTATGCTCAGAAGAGCAATGCAATACAGTACACAAAATAGACAAGAGATTGAAGAACATTAGATAGTTGTTGAGTTGCTACAACAACGCTTACTCTTTATTATCCAAAACTTAGGTCTTAAAGTTACAAAAATTGGCTTTTATACCTTAGCCAAGGTGTAAAAATGGATTCCTCCGCTAATTGTGGCTCAGTATAAGGTTAAGAGCCTGCACAAAATTACAAACATGGAAGCCATTGGCCCCTTTAGACTCACTGGTACCCAATAACATTACAACAACTTTGGACTTGCAGGATTGCTCAATAATCAAATGGGTTTGATTACAATGATCACGCTTTAAAAATGTGTGGATTCCTGCTTGATGTTCTTCTTTTGCTCTTGTTAGCTGAGCAGCTAGCATATAGTTTTGTTTGTTCTCATTTATTGTCATGCCAAAATTTTGTACAGGTTAGACACTGCCACAAACAACAGTGGTATGTAATGGAAATGGCCTATGAACTTTGAGAATATAACAATTAGAAGAATTAAAGAGAGAATTTTTGTGAGACTACTTTGAGAACTTAGTGGGTGAATTTATTTAGTGGTAGCAAATTAATCATAGTACTTCATTGACTTGGCATGAACAAACCTTTTGCAAGAGAGAGAGTTTAGAGAACTTGACAATAGTTGAGGACCGGATTCATCTTGGGATGCGAGGTTTTGTTACATCTCTTGTGTTGAACAATCTCTTCAAGTGTCATGTTTCAATAGCACATATGAAAAATATGTAAAGAAAAGTCACGTGTTTGTGCATAAGCAGCCACATCTTGTGCTCATGTGTCAAAAGGCTATCTCTTTTGTATAAGCTTATATAGAGCCTACACATTCTGCCAAATAAATATAAGTTTAATCTTTTTTGCAATTATACTCTATTGTATTGTGCAATAGTCTCTCTCTCTCTCTCTCTCAAGCTCTACACTAACCTCTCCAAAGCATGCTATTAGCATGAATGTAACACTAATCCACCCACCTTAACCCTACAACTCATATCAAAGCATAGCTTAGATTAGCATTTTCTAATCTAGTTAGATCCTAGGCATTCCCTTCTATGCTAGATTTTGTGGGTCTCCTTCTTGCTCACAAAATTGAATCAATTGCTTTGCATTTGCATGTAGAGCAGGTCTAATCTATTTGCTAATTTTTTTTGTCTCATTTGAATCCATTTACCATTGGCCTCGTGTTGAGATAGACCTATAAGCACATGTCTATATTTGAACACTTGTTCTTGTTTATTATCCCACAGTAAATGATCATTTTAATATGAGAAAATCATCTGGGTTGGTTTGATATTATATTTTATGACCGGTAAGACTCTCTCTTGAAATCATAGTCATCCTCGACTTTGAGGTAGAAGAGATAAAGCTTTAGTCATTAGCAATGTTTCTTAGCGGTGTGAGCGGGATGAAAACACACAGAGCGCCTCTATAATGATCCGACACACACTCTTGGGAAGATACACACACACACTATCGGGCACCACTCGGCTTACACAACACACCTGGCCGAGACAGGGAACACACCTCTAGAGTGAGAGGAGAGAGACTATCCACTTGCCCACTCCACGCACACACACACACACACACACACACACCCAAAAAACTCAGCTCAAAAGAGGAGAATTTCTGATGTTTACATACAATTGAGCTTGGGCCAACACCAATGGGGCAAATAGCTCACACAGTATGGGTAAAATAAGCCAGATATAATCACAAACTGGAGCAGAAACTTCGCTCATAGGAGAAACTTACACAGAAAAATAGCAGAAAAAGAGTGAGAAATTTGGCAAAATGGACAGCGCCATCGCATCCGGAACAGCCCAAAACCCCAGTCTACAATGTCAAAGTGCTCAAATCCGACCTCGGATGAGCAGTTTAGGGCCAAAACAGGCTCCAAAATGGGCAAAAACACACCTGCGGCTGTTCCTCCTCTTCTCTCCACGTTTTTTTCTGGTCTTCTCTCTCTTTTTTCAATTCCCACACTTAGCTTTTTTAGTTGGTCACCCTTGGTCTTTTAGATGACCTCAAACGGACCCCGAACAGGCCAAAAACTGACCTCGCAGTGCATAATTGTCACCTTTTTGCATCATTCGCACACCTGGCACTCAGCTTTTTTCCAATAATGCATCTTGCCACCACGTGAAGTGGCTCCAAAAAGTGGTCCTAATGATGACCTTTCTGCATAACTCTCACAAGAAAACACCCACGTTGTGTCCGTCCTCATCCGCGTGCAAATATTGACCTCGCTCGCCGTCCTGACGCCACTAGATGCCATCTGATGCACCTGCTGACCTCATGTCGTCGGCCCGCGGATAGCTTCCTCGAGAAGTTTTATGCGCTACCAAGTCCTCCTTATTGTATAAAAAACACACTGGTACTGGTAACGATGAAAATCGATGCACTATGTACATGCTGCCCTACCTGTACACACGTGGGCCCCACGTAACCACCTGGCTATGGAAATTGGGCAATCCTTTATTTGATGCACCATGCATGTATATGTACATATGCGCAATACCTTGCTCCAAAAAACTCCTGACATAATTTGCCCATCCCCTAGCCTGCTAGATCATTCATGATCAGCAGCAGCAAAGAGAGATATGAGACTCGCCGCATCACAGGTCTCCTCATCCCTCACCAACACTGCCTTATCCACAGACAGCTCATCTTGCTCCACCATCATCAATCTAGCATGATACAATTTAAGACGCAATCCATTTACCCTTGACTTATGTAGAACACCATCCAGGTTAGCCAGCTGATATGTGCCATTTGGAAAACACTCTACTACCTTGAAAGGGCCTTCCCACTTACTTTGAAACTTCTTTTGGAAGGTGTTGTCCAGCTTACTGTTGTAGCGCAAAACCAAGTCATGTTTCTTGATACCCTTACTTTTGACCTTTTCATTTATCTTTGTCAAAGCCTTATCCTGCATCTGCCCATAATGCTCCAATGCGCTCATCCTATCCAACTGGACCTCTTGTAACTGCAAGAGCCTCTCTTTGAATGCATCACTAGGCGGCCCAAGCAACTTCTCTAACATCTTGACCGCAGGCAACTCTACCTCCATAGGCAATAGTGCTTCCTTTCCATACACCAAATGAAATGGAGTAAACCCAGTACCTGTCTTCACCGAAGTACGGTAAGCCCATAATGCGCTAGGCAATTCCAAATCCCAATTCTTTCCTTGGTGCTCTGTCACTTTAGAAAGAATTTGTACCAACTCACCATTGAATCTTTCATTTAAGCCATTACACTGCGGGTAATAAGGAGTGGTATGCTGGTGCCTAATCTTCATCTTTGTGCATAAGAAGTCTAGCAGTTTAGCTCTAAATCCTGGCCCCTTATCTGAAAGTAGCTCTAATGGCACCCCAAACTTGGAACATATTTCGTCATACACAAATTTTTCCACATCCTTTGCAGTGATCTGTTTTACTGCTATAGCCTCTGCCCATCTAGAAAGATAGTCCATTGCCGTCAAGATATAGCTTTTGCCCCTGCTTGTGATAGGTAACGGGCCTATTGCATCAATCCCCCACTTTCCAAACACATCAAACGCCATAATGGTTTTTCGTAGCTCTGGCTTCAACACTCTCTTCCCAAATGCTTGACATCTATTGCAAGACCTACAACAATGGTGAACATCCTTGTGCAAACTAGGCCATACATACCCCTCTTGCAAAATCTTATGCAAGGTGATCTTTAGAGCAAAATGGCGACCACATGCGCCTTCATGATTCTCTTCCAAAACTCTGTAAAGCTTCTCTCGCCAAGGTACACGTCTCAACACGAGATCAGTCCCTTTCATGTATAAGACATCACCAATCAATTTGTACCTGTATGCTCTACGCACAAAGCCATACTTCTTAGACTTCTGAATCTCCTTTGGAATGATTCCTGTTAGCAAAAACTCCTCTTCTTGAGCCAAACTTTCCCGGCCATGATAAAGAGGTAAAGTGGTCCTCAACACAAATAGCTCCCCAATCATGCTTTGGGCTGCTTCATGTGCCTCTCCATTTAGAGCACGTTCAATGTGTCTGATGCTCCATGCTTCGAACTTTTTTAACAGGCCTTTAATTCTTAAACACATTTCCTTCAATGAGGTGTTCTTGCTCTTCCACACACCTAGCACTTGCTTCACCACTAACAAGGCATCACCTTTTATGCTCAACCTTCGAACCCCATGCTTCAAACAAATGTGTAATCCGGCTTCCAATGTCGCGTATTCAGCCTCATTGTTACTATGCGCATCCAATTTGAACCCTCTCTTGCATACTAGCTTCCCTTCTGGATCATAAAGTGCTATACCCCCTGAAGCTGCATCGTGGCTCTTTCTGTATGAACCATCTAAGAACAACACATGTGCATTGCTGATTTGTGGCACTTCTTCAACTACCTTTCTCACCACCTCTTCCTTAACAATAAGGGGATTCTCCTTGTAGGTCAACAAATCAGCTAGGGTAGCCCTTGTACTATCTTCCACTAGAAAAGAGAACTCAAACTCTTGCAGCTCAATTACCCATTTCTTCACCACATTTGACATGTTAATACCATTAATTAACTGTGGCAAAAAGGCATAACTCATCAAGAAAACAAAAGCCCGTGGTAGCAAGTAATGCCGAAATTGTCGACAAGCAAATATTACACTGGCCATCACTAGCTCTACTTCCGATAACTTTCTCTCCGCTACCAACTTCACTCGGCTTGCACAATACATTGGCCTCATATAATAGCTGCCCTTCCCCTTTTGCAATAGCATGGCTCCAATGGCATCATCCCCTACTGATGGATTTACATAAAAAACTTTCTCCCAATCAGGAGCCTGCATGGCTGACAACCCCCCTAACACCTCTTTCACCTCTTGAAACACTTCTTCACACTTGTCATCCCATTGCAATGGATCATGCTTTGCCACTTGCTGTAATGGATAAAGAAGCTGCGAAGACAATGGAATAAACCGTGCCATGTACTTCACTTTGTGTATAAAGGTTGCCAATTGCTTCGTACTCATAGGTGATGGAGGAAGAATAATGGACTTCACCTTATCTGGATCTACCTCAATGCCATTTTCAGACACCATATGGACCAATAACTTCACCCTTGGCTGTGCTAGATGACATTTCTTTGGATTTAGTTGTCCTCCACATTCATCATATCGAGCCAATACCATCTGCAGCTTCTCATGGTGATCAGCCCTACTGCTATAGACACAGAAGTCATCCATAAAAGCTTTAACACAACTACCAATGAATGGTTCGAACACCCAATTTGCTCTCTCTTGATAGAAGGAAGGTCCATTTGACAACCCAAATGGCAATACATTGTAGCAATAGCAGCCCCATGGCGTAATAAAAGTTGTCTTTGTGCGGTCTTTAAGAGCAATCTTCAATTGAAAATAGCCTGAAAAACCATCACACACACTGTACCTCTCATAACCTGCCACTGAATCCAAGATCTGATCAATGAATGGAAGAGGATATGGGTTCTTCTTAGTGGCTGCATTTAAGGGATTAAAATCCACACAAATTCTCCACTTCCCATCCTTCTTTGGACTGACTACAACTGGACTCACCCATTCTGTGGTCTCCACTGGAACTATGAACCCTGCCTTCAATAACTTGTCCACCTCTTCTCGCAAGGCTTCCATTTGCTCTTGACCCATCCTTCTTAACCTTTGCCGCACTGGCTTAGCACCTTCTTTCAGCTCTATATGCATCTCCTCACCCTTGAACCCTCTGATCTCTTCATATGAAGTCATGAACAAATCAGGAAAACTAGCCAGCATATGCAAAAATATATCCTTCTCCATAGCTGAGAGGTCTCCACTAATCATTTGCGTCATTAATTCCTGCTTCTTTGACAACTCAACTTTGGTTTGCATCAGCCCTTCAATCACTTCATAAGGACCTTCACTTTCATCTTCAACCTCATTCGCAAATGCAACTAAACCAATCTCCTGGATTTCTTTGTCCATCAAAAGAAATGCAACATCAGCATCCTCATCACTGCTGGTAGTGCTATCACTGTCCTCATCTGTCACCGTGGAAGAGTCTTCATCACTAGACTCATCCTCATCTTCATAAAGCTCCTCTAATCGTTTCCTTGTGTCCATATTATAAAGCTTCTTGGTACCTGTCTTTCCATAGAGGCTAATCGTACCATGTCGCCAATCTTGAACAGCTCCCACTGCACGTAACCATGGTCTTCCCAGTATAATAGGATATGCTCCCAACTCTGCTGGCATCACATGAAAATCAACCACTGCCTTTGCATCATATGCCTCCACTTCTAAGCTCTTTACAACACCTAAGCATTTTACTTTTTGATGGTTTGCCAATCTGATCCGAAACCCTGACACCCCAATCACTGTGAGACCCATCTTCTCAACGCATAAGTGTGTTATGACGCATATTTGGGCTCCGCCATCCACTTAACCTTGTCCCAAATTTTTCTTTTTATGCCACACATCTACTATTGGACAAATGTCTGGTAGCTCATCCATTGCCAACACCTTCACTGAACCTCTCTCTGGCTCTTTCTCCATTGGGTTAACCATCCTCTTCCACTGTCGCTTTAGCTTAGGCACCATCTCTATAAGCTGCCCAAAAGTAACATCTGCCTTCCTGCTCGTGAGATCCTCCCTCAAGTCATAGCTTAATTGCCCATCCCCTAGTGGAAAATCTGAAACATGAAACTTTCGACGAGCTCTCCTTTTCCTCTTGGCCTTGACATCCTCGCCTTCATGGCTCTTTCCTTTTTTCTTACTAGGACCTGGGGCACTTCTTCCTTCCTTATCCTCTGTGGTCCTCTTCCCAATAGGCATCACTAATGTATCCTCTAGCTTTGATGCCTTCTCCAAGGTGACTACACTTAGCACTTTTGTCTTTCCCTTTTCCTCCTGGGTCAGTCCACTGGTTCCTTCGTCTCCCTTAATTTCGATGCCATAATCATTTGACCTAGTTAGCACCTGTCTTGGCAATGCATACATGTCTCCCCCCATCCTTGGTGGCTTATCACATTGCGGGCTGATGTGACCCAACTCTCCACCATTGTAACATGTGGGCGTCTGCCTCCAAAACCTACCATTTCTTTGTCCAACACCATTCCTAGGCCTTTCTTCACCTCCTGGCTGAGTTGCAAACCTCCCTCGACCTCGATTATTTTCCACTTGACCTAGCATGTTTAGGCTGAGATTCTTCATCAAATCTACCATTTGCCTCAAGTCTTGCCTTAGCCCATCATCTTACACTGCTGTAGTGACCACTGGTGGCATAACCTGAGTAGTAACAGGAACCACTGGTTCGTGATGAACCCCTGACATGCGCCCTTGTAAAGACTCTATAGGCTGAAATTCAGACCTCATTGGCAAAGACTCCACCCCTAACTGGCTCATTTTCCTCAGCTTCCACTCTTTGTTCCTTGCTACCTCTAGTGCATCCTCATATGTCCTAGGCTTCTTTAGCTCCACTCTCCAACGTATATTCTCCCAAAGACCAGCCAAGAACCTGTCCTTCTTCATCATGTCAGGCGGGGGTACCTGTGGTGCTAAAGCCTTGCACATTCGCTCCCATGCCAATGAAAACTTACGTATGTACGCATCTACTGGCTCACCTTCCTTTTGCACCAAAGCCTGTACTTCTTGCCACACTTTGTCGGGATCTTCTATCTTCACAAACTCCACTTCCAATCCATGCCTTAGATTGTCCCAACTCAATCTTATAGGTGGATCTGCTGCACGCAACTCCTCTTCAAATGCCTTGGACCAAACTCGTGCATCACTGTTCAAACATATTTGGAGAAGGCGTAACATTTGCGTAGGGTCATGAATCTGGTTGCTAATGCAGGCAACCTCCATCTTTTCCAGAAAGTCCTCCACATCTTCATCACTTCTTCCATGAAACTCCGGATAGGAGAAAGCCATGGCTAGAGAACCCCTTCAAACACACGTGCAAGAACCCAAAACTTTTCACTACCCAATCCCCCTTGTTAACCGCGAGTTCCATCTGGAAACAAGATATTCTTTCAGCAATTGTTTTCTTTATGTGATTTCTCAAACAAGATTAGCTAAATTCTAATATCAAAAAGAGACACATTACCACACAGTAATCATAAATCAAACAATTTCTTCCCTACTCTATGAAATCATATGCTTGTTTCTTATGATATAATCACGTTTTCTGGACAGTTTAAGCGAATATTAGGCTTGGCTTACAGGTCATCATGAATAATGATGCAAAATTATAAATTCATCTTACCGGATTAGCTACACGTTTGACTACCTCTCGTGGTTGAGGTTGGACGGCTTTGACTTCTTCCGCAACCAATACCTCCGCTTGAGAAACATTTGGAGTAGTTGATGCCTTTCTTTGCACCTTTCTTGGAGGTGGAGCGACATGAGCATCCTTTGAGCTTCAAATCACTCGCTTTGGGGCCATCGTATTGCAAAAGAGAAATAGAAGGTGAGAAAGAGAAGTCAAGAATTTGAGTGACAACATGATGATGGTGGAGAAAGAAGTTGGAGATGGAGATGGCTTGGGGGTAAGAGCTTGAGGGAGAGAGGTTACTCCAACATCACGGCAAGAGAGATTCCGCTTCTAAGAGTGTGTGTTTGTGTCCTCAAACTGAAGGAAGAGGGGTCTTTATATAGGCTCTCAAGGCCAGCTAAGAATAGAGGGAAGCAAGGAGAGATAAGCTCGTGCACGTTTGCGGGCTATTAAAACATAAATGAATAACAATAATAATAATAATTTTTTTTAATATGGACATGGATTCCGATGTGCGATTTCGAACCTCTTAGATGAAACTTGGCTTCCAAGAAAAGAGCTCTAAACTAAGCTCTTCGTCTCTTTCTTTCCTAAAAGTACTCCTCCTACTCCTTCTCCTCTAAAATTACTCCTCCTTTCCTAAAATTGCTCTTCCTTTCCAAAAGAGTCAACTCTTATCTTTAGAAACAATCTTGAGGATTAAGTTTCCCATCAACCTTATTGTTTTCAAGTGAATAAGGTTCATAATTAATAGTTCTAAAGTCCGATTTTTTATCCGATCGTTCCATTAGAATGCTCTTTGACTTAATAAAGTGAAAAACCTCAAATATTTGCAAAGTAAATGAAATAATTTTATTGAAAAATATTGGGTACATTACAATCTCCCTAACTTAGGAATTCGAGATGCCCTCATCACGAGAAAAAGTGAGGATAGTCCTTCTTTAGGGTGGCTTCATCTTCCCATGTTGCATCTTCTTCAGGATAGTCTTGCCACTGAACAAGGTGTTCTCTGAGAACTCTATTTCAAAGGATCTTCTCTCGAGACTCTAAAATTTTAGAAGGTTGGAGCTCCAAGATGTTTTGAGTAGGCATGACAATTTGTTCATCATTGAGGAGTTGATCATCATTGGGAATATAGGGTTTTAATAAGCTTACATGAAATACATCATGGACTTTGATGTGAGCTAGCAACTTCAACTTGTAAGCTTGGGTTCCTATACACTTGGTCACTTCATAAGGGCCATAATAACGTGGATTAAGCTTCTTGTACTTTCCAAGTGATAAGGTACTTCTCTTTGGATGAATCTTTTGGATCTTTTACTATCCGCATACTACTTTTGACGATCCTGAGATTCCTGAATATCCATGGCTTTTGTTTGATTTTCTATTTCTTCCAGCAATCTTCTTAGACGCTTCAACTCTGAATGGTAGGGTCAAAAACTTTGAGTGGAGAGACACATTCTTGACCATACAAGGCAAAAAATGGGGTCATACCAATGCTTTGATGATGAGAAGCATTGTAAGCATACTCCACTAGAGGTAAAAATTGAATCCATCGCTTAGGTTCTCTACTGCAATAAGCTCTAAGAATATCTTTGATGACTTGGTTAACTCGTTCTGTTTGACCATCTAATTGAGGATGGTATGTGGTACTAAAATTTAACTCTGTTCCAATTGCCTTGAAGAGTGAGGTCCAAAAGTTTGAAGTAAACTTCACATCTCGATCACTTACAATCCGTTTGGGCAATCATGCAATCTAAAAATATCTTTAACAAATAGTCCTGCAATATCAGAGGCGGTAAAGTTTGTTTTGATTGGTATGAGATGGGCAACCTTTGGTGAGTAGGCCGACAACTACCATGAGTGAATTATATTCTCCTTGTATCATAGGTAATCCAATAACTAAGTCCATACTTATGCATTCCCATTTCATTTGGGCAATGTCCAATGGTTGAAGTTTACCTGGAGGTTTAAATCTCTCAGCTTTAATCCTTTGGCATGCCAAGCATTGACGAACATAGCATAGAACATCTGCCTTTTTCCCAGTCCAATAGAAACTTTTTCGTATGGCATTGAGAGTCTTCACATATCCTGGGTGTCTTGAAGTAGTGCTATCATGGGCCTTAAATAAGATAGCCTTCTTTAAGTTAGGGTCCTTTGGTAAACATAACCTATCTCTATAGTAGAGACAAGGTCCATCATGTGAGAATTTTAACATTGAAGGTTTATTCTTTGAATCCCCAGATCGAACAAGGTTAAGCTGCCTTTGATAATCTGGATCAGATGATGCAACTTCCTTAATATTTTCAATGACTGGGTTGTTGGGTATAGATATGAGGATCAAAAAAGGTTTTGACTGAGTGAATCTACAACCGTGTTTTCTTTTCCAAGACGATAGATAATGTCAAAGTCAAATTCTTGCAAAATTTCTACCCATTGTCTTTGTCGCACATTCAAGGCTTGGGTGAAAATCCACTTGAATCTCTTATGGTCGGTTATAAGTCGAAACTTTTGTACCACTAAGTAGTGTCTCCACAACTTCAGAGCGTGAGTGACTGCCAATAGTTCGAGGTCATGGGTGGGGTAGTTCCTTTCATGAACCTTAAGCTTACGTGAGGTGAAAGCTATTGGTCTACCTTCTTGAGCTAATACTCCTCCAACCGCTATTCCACTAGCATCAGTGACAACTTCAAAGACCTGGTTAAAGTCTGGTAGCTTTAGGCACGGTGTTGTAGTCACATACTGCTTAAGTTTAGCAAATCTTTCTTGATGTAGTGGTCCCCATCTTATCTTTGCTCCTTTCTTTAAAAGATCGGTCAAGGGTGAAGCAATCACTGCATAATCCTTTATAAAGATTCTATACCATCCTGTGATTCCTAAGAATCCTCTAAGCTCACTTGCATTTGATGGCTGAGGCCATTCAACAATGTCTTGAACTTTAGCAGGGTCAACTGAGATTCCTTCATGCAAAACAATAAATCCCAAATACTCAATCCTTGGAGTGAAAAATGAACACTTGTTCATCTTTGCATATAGCTTGTGTTCTCGAAGAATATCCAACACATTTTTTAGGTGGTCTTCATGTTCTTCTTCATACTATGAGTAGATTAGAATATCATCAAAGAAGACAAGAACAAAGTCATCTAGGTACGGCCTGAAAATATTCTGCATCAATCTATTGAATGTAGCTGGAGAATTAGTCAGACCAAATGACATTACTATAAACTCAAAATGTCCATATCGGGTGTTGAAAGATGTCTTTGGAATATCTAATTCCTTTATTCTGATTTGATAATAACTAGATCTTAGATCTATCTTTGAGAAGACCTTGGAACCATGTAGTCTGCCCAGCAATTCATCGATTTGTGGGATAGGATAGTTGTTTCTAACTGTTACCTAGTTTAGTCCTCTGTAATCAATGCAGAGTCGTAAAGTCCTATCTTTTTTCTTTTGAAAAAGTATTGGTGCTCCCCAACTTGATTTACTCGGTCTAATAAATCCTTGTTCTATAAGTTGATGAAGTTGTTCTTTCAATTCAATAGCCTTTGTTAGTGCCATTTTATAAGGTCTCTTTGACACTGACTCACTTCCTGGAAGAATCTGTATCTCATGATCAATCTCTCGATTGGGAGGAAGAGAGATGAGATCTTCAGGGAAGACATTTGAATATTCATGAAGCCAAGAGGGTTTCATAATGCTTGATATTGAATCCATCTTGTTCAGCTTGACCACAAATATTTGTTGACCGGCCTTCATACCTTTGAGTAGACAGTTGGCTTTAACTAATTGAATCTTTGGAATCCCATTCTTTCCACCTACTTTGAATTTCTTTGCTTGACTATCTCTAAATCTCATACTACCTAGGCCACAGTGGATGCTAGCGTGATTCTTAGATAACCAATCCATCCCAAGAATTCCATCATACATTCCAACTCATAAGGTTCTAAAGAAAGGTGAAGTAGTATGTCCTCCTAGTTCAAAGTCAAGGGTTCCCACAGAATATCGTGATACCACGGTTTTCCCATTAGCCAATTCTAATGTCATTGGTTTAGCTTGTTTTTTACTCAGGTTCAACTTTTGTAAACATTTTGGGGATAGAAAAGAATGAGTACTGCCACAATCGATGAGGAGGTTAAAAGGTTTACATTGATGGGTTCCTGGTGTTTGAATAACATCGAAGTGTCTTTGTGCTCCAGGGTTGTCAATAGGTGCATAAATTCTTGCTCTCTCTTCTTCTTCACCAAGGGTAGGCTCTCCTATGACTGCATGTGCATGTGCATTCCTACCTTGACCTCTTCCAAAGGCTCTGGCTGCTCTTCCTCGTCCTCTACCTCTTCCAGCACCTCGTCCATTCTTAAGTCCAAAATAACGGTGTCTTTGATCTACTTCAGTTGTTGATGTTGCTCTATTAGTCAGATATGGACATTTGTTTCGATAATGTCTCAACTCTCCACATTCAAAGCATTGAACATCCAAGCGTGAAGGATGTTGATCAGCATTAGCAGCATAAGCTCTTTGTGGTTGTCCATTATTATTGAGAAGCCTTATTGGATGTCTCACTCTATTGAAACTTTGAGTTTGTTCAACTCTCCTTCTAATCCCTTGCTCCTTTATTAAGGGCTTAGCTCGTAGTAAAGCATCTGCACAGTAGTAGGTTTCATGGCTTCTAATTGCAAGCTGATTGGTTCTCTTAAACCTTGACAAAGACGGGCTACTTGCTTCTCTATGGCCATTGGCGGAGCATAATGCCTAAGCGTTACAAACTTTGAGTAGTACTCTTCCAATGTTAAACTGTATTGCTTCAAGCTAAAGAACTCGTTCATCTTCAATGATTCGTGTGCAGGAGGTAAGTATCTTTCCTTCACAGCAAGTTTAATTTCCCTCCAACTCTGGGAGTTCTCCAATACTTTCATGACAATTTTGTTTCCACCATAATTTTGCTTCACCAAAGAGACGAAACATCCCTAGCATCGCTTGATTTTCAGGTATAGTCTTTGTAGCCAAGAAGTAATCATCCATAGCTTCAATCTATAATTCTGCATCCTTCTCAATATCAACACCCTCTCCTTTAAAAGAAGGCAGTTGCATTTGTTTCAACAATAACTTCTTCTCCTGAATCTCTGTATAGATAGCATCATTTTCCATTATAGGAGTGATTTCAGGATTCTCCAGAGTGTACGCATATATTATTGTTAATATTCATAATAGCCCAAAACACTAGGGTATTTTCTAGACTTAGACTAATCCAGTCCACTAAGAGTTCAACCACATAACTTTACCAATCCTGACTTACCCATTCTATTAAAACTTAACCATATTTCAGTCCATCAAAACTGAGTCACATGACTTAACCAGTCATGACTTAGCCAGCCCATCAGAACTTAATCACATGATTGAACCAGTCATGACTCTTGTCAATCACACGACTTAACCAGTCATACAATTTCTTTGAAGAAAAACAACTCAATCAAATTACTTAACCAATCAACAATCTTTTGGAGAAAAACATTACTATTCGTTTACTCATCAAAAAGCCATATAAGGGTCTACAAAATATCTCTCCATGAGAATACATAATAGAGGTTTCAACCATAACTATGGTACGCATCAATTGAAATATCACACTATCTCCGTGATTCTAGTAATGGATATAAACATCCATACACACAATGAATCACGATGTAACTACTAAAGCCTTTTAACCTAAGACCCTGATACCAATTGTAAGGTCCTTAACCCCGAGAAGATTGGGACGACTTGATAGATGGCCTCTGTTTATTCTCCTTTTCCATCGATGACACCCTACTCTGTTTCCACAAAGTAGAGATACGAGCAACAGAAGAGAGGAAGTCCTTTATCCATCATTTACGTGGTTATAAAGATCATACGCCATAAGCCAGGTCGATAAATCTAGGATTCTAATGAAGGTATTTCCTAACATAAATATAAAATCCCATTGACATATTTAGAATCCATAAACAACACCTTTTTTCCCACGTTTAAGAGGCACGACCGCCATCCATAAACCATAAATATGATATGAGACTTAGTGTAAACTAACTAGTAATCTTGTGGGCACCTAGATTTGGGACATTTCCGACTCTTGGCACAATGAGTCTCTAATTTCACTTCTCTTAATAAGAGGGAGTAGAGATTTTCTCGACTAATCAAGACAAACCATCCTTGACTGTCAACCTTAGCCAGCCCCCACTTTCCATCTCACACTCACACTTTTCTGCTTGTTTACTAATTACTACCACACTGTTTCACATACACAAAGAGTATTCTTTTCTTAATTCAAGGCATGAGTTCTTCCATCTAGCCCTCAAACTTCACCAAAACATTTCTATCTCAAACATGGTCTACTGAAGGCAATCCTATATTTCAACAAAAATGAACCTTTCAATTGTTCTTAAGAGTTTGCCGCTACCTGCGGACTTTCTCTGTCTAACCAACAGAGCCTTTGCAAAGGATTTACTTCTTCGCTAACCGCGAAATGCGCATACTTCCCTAGTCACTAACCGCAAGGGAGCATCTCACTAACCGCAAGGCATCTTGCTAACCACACAGGACAAAAAGAGAGCTGACAACCTCAGCTTAATCTTCGCTAACCGTGGAATCACCTCGCTAATCGCGAGTTCCATCTGGAAACAAGATATTCTTTCAGTAATTGTTTTCTTTATGTGATTTCTCAAACAAGATTAACTAACTTCTAATATCAAACAGAGAGAGATTATCAAACAGTAATCATAAATCAAACAATTTCTTCTCTACTCTATGAAATCATATGCTTGTTTCTTCTGATAATCACCTTGTGAGCGGGATGAAAACACACACAACGCCTCTATAACGACCCAACACACACTCTTGGGAAGATACACACACACACACACTATGGGGCACCACTCGGCTTAGACAACACACGTGGCCGAGACAGGGAACACACCTCTGGAGTGAGAAGAGAGAGACTATCCACTTGCCCACTCCACACAGACACACACACACACACACCCAAAAAACTCAACTCAAAAGAGGAGAATTTCTGATGTTTAGATACAATTGAGCTTGGGCCAACACCAATGGGGCAAATAGCTCACACAATATGTGTAAAATAAGCCAGATACAATCACAAACTAGAGCAGAAACTTCGCTCATAGGAGAAACTTACACAAAAAAACAGCAGGAAAAGAGTGAGGAATTTGGCAAAATGGACAACGCCATCACGTCCCCAACGGCCCAAAACCCCAATCTACAATGTCAAAGTGCTCAAATCGGACCTCGGATAAGCAGTTTACGGCCAAAACAGGCTCCAAAAACCCCAAAAACACACCTGCGGCTGTTCCTCCTCTCTTCTCCATGTTTTTTCTGGTATTCTCAGTTTCTTCAGTTCCCACACTTAGCTTTATTAGTTGGGCACCCTTGGCCTTTTAGATGACCTCAAACGGACACCGAACAGGCCAAAAACTGACCTCGCAGTGCATAGTTGTCACCTTTTTGCATCATCCGCACACCTGGCACTCAGCTTTTTCCAATAATCCATCCCGCCACCACGTGAAGTGGCCCAAAAAAGTGGTCCTCATGATGACCTTTCTACATAATTATCACAAGAAAACACCCACGTTGTGCCCGTACTTCTCCACGTGCAAGTATTGACCCCATTCGGCCTCCTGACGCCACTAGATGCCATCTAATGCACCTGCTTACCTTATGTCGTCGGCCCACGGATAGCTTCCTCGAGAAGTTTTAAGTGCTACCAACTCCTCCTTATTGTAAAAAAAAAACACTGGTACTGGTAATAGTGAAAATCGATGCACTATGTACATCCTGTCCTACCTGTACACATGTGGGCCCCACGTAACCACCTGGCTCTGAAAAATGGGCAATTATTTATTTGATGCACCATGCATGTATATGTACATATGTGCAATCCCTTGCTCCAAAAAACTCCTGACATAATTTGCCCATCCCCTAGCCTGCTAGATCATTCATGATCAGCAACAGCAAAGAGAGATATGAGACTCGCCGCATCACAGGTCTCCTCATCCCTCACCAACACTGCCTTATCCACAGACAGCTCATCTTGCTCCACCATCATCAATCTAGCATGATACAATTTAAGACACAATCCATTTACCCTTGACTTATGTAGAACACCATCCAGGTTAGCCAGGTGATATGTGCCATTTGGAAAACACTCCACTACCTTGAAAGGGCCTTCTCACTTAATTTGAAACTTCTTTTGGAAGGTGTTGTCCAGCTTACTGTTGTAGCGCAAAAGCAAGTCATGTTTCTTGATACCCTTACTTTTGACCTGTTCATTTATCTTTGCCAAAGCCTTATCTTGCATCTGCCCATAATGCTCCAATGCGCTCATCCTATCCAACTGGACCTCTTGTAACTGCAAGAGCCTCTCTTTGAATGCATCACTAGGCGGCCCAAGCAACTTCTCTAACATTTTGACTGTAGGCAACTCTACCTCCACAGGCAATAGTGCTTCCTTTCCATACACCAAAGGAAATGGAGTAAACCCTGTACCTGTCTTCACCGAAGTACGGTAAGCCCATAATGCACTAGGCAATTCCAAATCTCAATTCTTTCCTTGGTGCTCTATCACTTTCGAAAGAATCTGTACCAACTCACAATTGAATCTTTCATTTAATCCATTCCACTGTGGGTAATAAGGAGTGGTATGCTGGTGCCTAATCTTCATCTTTGCACATAAAAAATCTAGCAGTTTAGCTCTAAAGCCAGGCCCCTTATCTGAAAGTAGCTCCAGTGGCACCCCAAACTTGCAACATATTTCATCATACACAAAATTTTCCACATCCTTTGCAGTGATCTGTTTTACTGCTATAGCCTCTGCCCATCTAGAAAGATAGTCCACTGCCGTCAAAATATAGCTTTTGCCCCTGCTTGTGATAGGTAACGGGCCTATTGCACCAATCCCCACTTTTCAAACACATCAAACGCCATAATGGTTTTTCGTAGCTCTGGCTTCAAAACTCTCTTCCCAAATGATTGACACCTATTGCAAGACCTACACCAATGGTGAACATCCTTGTGCAAACTAGGCCATACATACACCTCTTGCAAAATCTTATGCAAGGTGATCTTTAGAGCAAAATGGCCACCACATGCGCCTTCATGATTCTCTTCCAACACTCTGTAAAGCTCCTCCCGCCAAGGTACACGTCTCAACATGAGATCAGCCCGTTTCATGTATAAGACATCACCAATCAATTTGTACCTGTATGCTCTACACAGAAATCTATACTTCTTAGACTTCTAAATCTCCTTTGGAACGATTCCTGTTAGCAAAAACTCCTCTTCTTGAGCCAAACTTTCCCGGCCATGATAAAGAGGTAAAGTGGTCCTCAACACAAATAGCTCCCCAATCATGCCTTGAGCTGCTTCATGTGCCTCTCTATTTAGAGCACATTTAATGTGTCTGATGCTCCATGCTTCAAACTTTTTTAACAGGCCTTTAATTCTGAAGCACATTTCCTTCAATGAGGTGTTCTTGCTCTTCCACACACCCAGCACTTGCTTCACCACTAACAAGGCATCACCTTTTATGCTCAACCTTCGAACCCCATGCTTCAAACAAATGTGTAATCCGGCTTCCAGAGTAGCATATTCAGCCTCACTGTTACTATGAGCATCCAATTTGAACCCTCTCTTGCATACTAGCTTCCCCTCTGGATCATAAAGTGATATACCCCCTGAAGCTGCATCATGGCTCTTTCTGTATGAACCATCAAAGAACAACACATGTGCATTGATGATCTGTGGCACTTCTTCAACTACCTTTCTCACCACCTCTTCCTTAACAATAAGGGGATTCTCCTTGTAGGTCAACAAATCAGCTAGGGTAGCCCTTGTACTATCTTCCACTAGAAAAGAGAACTCAAACTCTTGCAACTCAATTACCCATTTCTTCACCACATTTGACATGTTAGTATCATTAATTAAATGTGGCAAACAGGCATAACTTGTCAAGAAAACAAAAGGACGTGGTAGCAAGTAATGACGAAATCGTCAACAAGCAAATATTACACTGGACATCACTAGCTCTACTTCCGAGAACTTTCTCTCCGCTACCAACTTCATTCGGCTTGCACAATACACTGGCCTCATATAATGGTTGCCCTTCCCCTTTTGCAATAGCATGGCTCCAATGACATCATCCCCTACTGAGGGATTTACATAAGAAACTTTCTCCCAATCAGGAGCCTGCATGGCTGACAAACCCCCTAACACCTCTTTCACCTCTTGAGACACTTCTTCACACTTGTCATCCCATTGAAATGGATCATGCTTTGCCACTTGCTGTAATGGATAAAGAATCTGAGAAGACAATGGAATAAACCTTGCCATGTACTTCACTTTGTGTATAAAGGTTGCCAATTGCTTCGTACTCGTAGGTGATGGAAGAAGAATAATAGACTTAACCTTATCTGGATCAGCCTCAATGCCATTTTCTTACACCATATGGCCCAATAACTTCACCCTTGGCTGTGCTAGATGACATTTCTTTGGATTTAGTTGTCCTCCACATTCATCATATCGAGCCAATACCATTTGCAGCTTCTCATGGTGTTCAGCCCTACTGCTATAGACACAGAAGTCATCCATAAAAGCTTTAACACAACTACCATGAATGGTTCCAACACCCAATTTACTCTCTCTTGATAGAAGGAAGGTCCATTTGACAACCCAAATGGCAATACATTGTAGCAATAGCAGCCCCATGGCGTAATAAAAGTTGTCTTTGTGCGGTCTTTAAGAGCAATCTTCAATTGAAAATAGCCTGAAAAACCATCACACACACTGTACCTCTCATAACCTGCCACTGAATCCAAGATCTGATCGATGAATGGAAGAGGATATGGGTTATTCTTAGTGGCTGCGTTTAAGGGTTTAAAATCCACACAAATTCTCCACTTCCCATCCTTCTTTGGACTGACTACAACTGGACTCACCCATTCTGTGGTCTCCACTGGAACTATGAACCCTGCCTTCAATAACTTGTCCACCTCTACCCGCAGGGCTTCCATTTGCTCTTGACCCATCCTTCTTAGCCTTTGCTTCACTGGCTTAGCACCTTCTTTCAGCTCTATATGCATCTTCACCCTTGAACCCTCTGATCTCTTCATATGAAGTAATGAACAAATCAGGAAAACTAGCTAGCTTGTGCAAATATATATCCTTCTCCATAGTTGAGAGGTCTCCACTGATCATTTGTGTCATCAATTCTTGCTTCTTTGACAACTCAACCTTGGTTTGCATCAGCCCTTCAATCACTTCATAAGGCCCTTCACTTTCATCTTCAACCTCATTCGCAAATGCAACTAAACCAAACTCTTGGATTTCTTTTTCCATCAAAAGAAATGCAGCATCAGCATCCTCATCACTGCTGGTAGTGCTATCACTGTCCTCATCTGTCACCGTGGAAGAGTCTTCATCACTAGACTCATCCTCATCTTCATAAAGCTCCTCTAATCGTTTCCTTGTGTCCATATTATAAAGCTTCTTGGTACCTGTCTTTCCATAGAGGCTAATCGTACCATGTCGGCAATCTTGAACAGCTCCCACTGCACGTAACCATGGTCTGCCCAGTATAATAGGATATGCTCCCAACCGTGCTGGCATCACATGAAACTCAACCACTGCCTTTGCATCATATGCCTCCACTTCTAAGCTCGTTACAACACCCAAGCATTTTACTTTTTGATGGTTTGCCAATCTGATCCGAAAACCTGACACCCCAGCCACTGTGAGACCCATCTTCTCAACACATGAGTGTGTTATGACGCATATTTGGGCTCTGCCATCCACATAACCTTGTCCGAAATTTTTCCTTTTATGCCACACATCTACTATTGAACAAATGTCCGGTAGCTCATCCATTGCCAACACCTTTACTGAACCTCTCTCTGGCTCTTTCTCCATTGGGTTAACCATCATCTTCCACTGTCGCTTTAGCTTAGGCACCATCTCTATAAGCTGCCCAAAAGTAACATCTGCCTTCCTGCTCGTCAGATCCTCCTTCAAGTCATAGCTTAATTTCCCATCCCCTAGTGGAAAATCTGAAACATGAAACTTTCGACGAGCTCTCCTTTTCCTCTTGGCCTTGACATCCTCGCCTTCATGGCTCTTTCCTTTCTTCTTACTAGGACCTGGGGCACTTCTTCCTTCCTTTTCCTCTGTGGTCCTCTTCCCAATAGGCATCACTAATGTATCCTCTAGCTTTGATGCCTTCTCCAAGGTGACTACACTTAGCACTTTTGTCTTTCCTTTTTCCTCCTGGGTTAGTCCACTGGTTCCTTCGTCTCCCTTAATTTCGATGCCATAATCATTTGACCTAGTTAACACCTGCCTTGGCAATGGATACATGTCTCCCCCCATCCTTGGTGGCTTATCACATTGTGGGCTGATGTGACCCAACTCTCCACAATTATAAGATGTGGGCGTCTGCCTCCAGTACCTACCTTTGCTTTGTCCAACACCATTCCTAGGCCTTTCTTCACCTCTTGGCTGATTTTCAAACCTCCCTCGACCTCTAATATTTCCCACTTGACCTAGCATGTTTAGGCTGAGATTCTTCATCAAATCTACCACTTGCCTCGTGTCTTGCCTTAGCCCATCATCTTGCACCGATGTAGTGTCCACTGCTGGCATAACTTGAGTAGTAAGAGGAACCACTGGTTCATGATGAACCCCTGACATGCGACCTTGTAAAGACTCTATAGGCTGAAATTTAGACCTCATTGGCAAAGACTCCACCCCTAACTGGCTCATTTTCCTCAGCTTCCACTCTTTGTTCCTTGCTACCTCTAGTGCATCTTCATATGTCCTAGGCTTCTTTAGCTCCACTCTCCAACGTATATTCTCCCAAAGACCAACCAAGAACCTGTCCTTCTTCATCATGTCAGGCGGGGGTACCTGTGGTGCTAAGGCCTTGCACATTCGCTCCCATGCCAATGAAAACTTACGTATGTACACATCTACTAGATCTCCTTCCTTCTGCACCAAACCTTGTACTTCTTGCCACACTTTGTAAGGATCTTCTATCTTCACAAACTCCACTTCCAATCCATGCCTTAGATTGTCCCAACTCAATCTTACAGGTGGATCCGCTGCACGCAACTCTTCTTCAAATTCCTTGGACCAAACTCGTGCATCACTCTTCAAACAAATTTGGAGAAGGCGTAACATTGGCGTAGGGTCATGAATCTGGTTGCTAATGCAGGCAACCTCCATCTTTTCCAAAAATTCTTCCACATCTTCATCACTTCTTCCATGAAACTCCGGATAAGAGAAAGCCATGGCTACCCAAGTTTCAATGCTTTGAGAACCCCTTTGAACACACGTGCAAGAACCCAAAACTTTTGACTACCCAATCTCCAGAAACTTCAATGGAGCTCAACTTTAGATGAGGACAAACACATGCACATCAAATGAGTTTTCATAGTTGATCATCGGAATTACAACAGGCAAAGGACATTCTAAGATCTCTCGTAATCTTCTTGGCCCAAACATAAAGACTATGCGCTGCTGGAAAAAAATCTTCCTTGACACATGAACATTTATCTGGATTCTTTGAGTTAAATGAAATGGAGTGAATTGAGGGCCATTTTGATCATCCATTAAAGCCAACCATGAAGCTCCCAAGAAGGCACACCTGACTTAGCCTCTGATTTTGCCAAAATTTCAACAGCATAATAGCATAAATGGCTCAAAAGACCAAAAAACCAGCCATCATAACTTGGAAAAATTTTGGCAGAGTTTCCCCAGAAATAGAGCAGTAGGAACCCAAAATATAGACTGTATATGTATGCATAAACTGTCAACAATAGAACCCGAGCATCAAGTAGGACTCACTAGTACATAGCCTATGGCGAGGTCACAAAAAGGGTGCTCCAGCTACCTGTATCACCGAAAGGATCTCTACATTTGAGAATCCCCCAGCTCAATAAAAACCTCACGCTATCGACCCTCACACGAAGGCTAATGCAAATCGCATATAGTCAAGTCTCAGAAATGATTATCTTCCAGACCAAGTCTCAGAAATGGCTGGGACTGCCAAATACAACCAAGTATGGCTCCACAGATGCGTACAATGGCAGTTTCCACAAGTAACGTACAACCCAGTAGAAAATTGTTAACCCTCGTGGCTCACGGACACCCTATCGCCTACGACTGACACTGTAACCATATTATGTATTATTTAGAGTCAGGTACCGGGCTTGTCGGACCAATAGGTAAAGGGTAAGAGTGATCGCCAATGAGAGGCGCACTTTAACACGAACATGCTAGGGTTAGTTGGCTAAGCATGGGCGCCCAAGTGTGAATGGGGTGAGCTCCTATAAAAGCCAACTAAACCTAATTTTTACTCATTCTCTCATTTGTGCAATAGAAGAGTGCTCTTGCTCCATCTCCATCTTCTTCTTCTTCACCTCCTCGTGTGTGTGTGTGTGTGTGAGAGAGAGAGAGAGGGAGATTGTGTGTGCGATCGAGCATTACGAAGGCACGATGGCGGCGAGGCGGTTGAGCGCGGCACGACTGCAGCTTCTTCTTCATCGCGGCGAGGAATCCACCACGAAGGCGAGCGTAGAGCGGTGAGTGACACACCCTTTGTTTCCTTGAGCTTGCTAGTTTAGGCTTGTTGTGTGCTTGGAGCCGTTTGTGGCTCGCACACGGTGTATCGGCAAGTCCCTTGCTTCGACAGTGCGGCAAGGAGCGCACATTTTTGGCGCCGTTGCCGGGGATATGCCCTACACTAATCTCGGTTAGCACTTTACGCTTTTTTGTGGTGCAATTTCTATCATAGGAAAGGCAGGGAAGGAGTGTGTGGAGATTTCTGTTTTTTGCGTTTTCTGCATTTTCTGTCAAGTTTCAATTTCTGCTATTGTCTGTGCTTTTTCAATTTTCTGCAATTTCTGCATTTTCAATTTTGGCGTTTTCAATTTCTGCAATTTCTTGCATTTTTGCGTTTTTTCAATTTTCTGCATTTCTGCATTTTCAATTTCTGCGTTTTCAATTTCTGCAATTTTCTGCATTCCTGCGTTTTTTCAATTTTCTGCATTTCTGCATTTTCAATTTCTGCGCTTTCAATTTCTGTATTTTCTGCACCAAAAAAAAATTCTGAAAAAAAAAAGTGAATTTTTTATTTTTGGGGGAAAAAAAATTTCTGGAAAAAAAAAAGGAAATTAAAAACGCGAGTGAGCGGGCGGTGAATTTTTTCGAAAATAAAATACGTGACTCTTAAAACGGACGGGTTGGTTGGTATAAAAGATAGATCGGGATCGGGATCATTTACCCAAGCCCAAGCCCAGGCCCAGGCCCAGGCCCAGGCCCAGGCCCAGGCCCAGGCCCAGGCCTCAGTCCTCAATCCTATGATATATACTAGACTCACTCTTATATATATACCCTACTCCCTCAAGAGAGAATGAGAGCATGTGGGACAAGTCCTCCACTCTCCTCCTTTCTCTTCCCACTTGCACCCTTAGACTTTCTAGTTTGGGCCTAGTTCCCTACTGGAAATTGACAGTTTTAGGGATTCCGAGGGCATAGAGTGACCAAACGGAGGGCTGTAAAGCACGCCACGACCCTCTGACCGATACGCTTGTTTCGAGCTATCACACGGCCCATTCCACGACACGCTCTAAAAAATCTAGCAAAAAAACAAACAAAAAACACACTAAAAACTAGTCACAAGGCCTCCTAGAGCAGCTTTTTGACACCTTAGGGTATCAGAAGCACATGCACTTACGCTCTGGGCGGGTGCTAGAACACGAGCATATTGAGGGTGCCTCTGTTCATACAGACACCCATTACCCATCCACGATAAGCTCTAGACCCTCAGCGGGGACACAAGGTAGCACCACCCAAGACCCTAAAATAGCCGCTAGTGATTCCTCCTCCGACTCAGAAATCATGGAAGCATACCCTACCCAAAACACTGAGAGAGAAGGCCATGCACCTCCCGAAGCTCCACAGCCTAGTACTAGTATGTTTAGCCGTTTCATGGAAACATTAGGTAGAGCTACTCGCTCGAAACTTGATGCAAATGAAGCACACGAAGGGGGTGGGGAAGTGGACTCTCCTTTCACATCGCACGTGGACCCCACACCCCCAAAGAGTGTCCATGTGGATATCCTACCAACTTCTTACCAAGAAGGCCCTGTTGAGCTGCCTCCTTGAGAAGTTCCCTCTAGAGTACCGTTGGTGACAAGTAAAACCACGGGGAGCAACATTGCTTCTACCTCACAAGAAACCGTTAACACGTCGACTCTAGAAGGATTGTTCATTAATGATCATTGGACATACGACCTCCACACTGAGGTGTTGACAGATCTACACTCTGGCCACGCCTACCATGTAGGATGGATAGAGATTGTACAATCCACCTCTAGTGCCACGAGCATCGAAGATCAACAGAAAATGATCTGTAATGTTATCCATGGCATTATTCAATCAGAAAGGCAAAATCGAGGGGTAAATATACTCTCAACTGGCCCCATGAGATTTCTGGATACGAGCAAGGCTCAACAGCCTACTCTATCACAAATGGAGACTCCTCTAATGAGCCCCATGGACCCATCTTACGTCATTTCACCTGGGGTCTCTATGCAATCTGAGCCTCCGAGCGAAAACTTTAGCTTCCCTAACTTGGCTCAACCCTCTATCAAGGAAAACACAGTGCTCACTCCAGGGATAAGCCTGACAGAGAATGTACCGATGACATCTACGGTTAGCGCAGTGCCACTACCTAGTGTCGTAGTACCTAATATGGGGCCTCGACCATATGTGCCTCTAGCCCCTTATGCACACATGGCCCCCACACCTCCAATAGTACCACTTGTTTACGCTCCTCGAGTGCCGCTCCCTAGCCCTTATCCGAGTGGACCTATGCCCGGTTATGTTTCATATCCTGCATCATCCACACATATGCCAAGACTGGTACCCGTTCCTCTCCCACATATGATTCCAAGAGTACCTCCACCGGCCCTGCCTCCTCACATAGGTGACTTGGCAGCGTTTGCTCAAACCATAGGTCGATCTATCGCGGAAAATATGCGTCATGCATCTGATAGAGAGCCTAGAAGTAAGGCAGTACAAATTGCCAAACTCACGCAAAAATTCAATGGGGACGAAGATGCTAGAAACCACATTGAAGTGTTTGAACAAGTATGTGATTCCTTAGGGGAACGCAACGAACTGCATAAGTGCAATGCCTTAAGCTTGACATTAAGTGGGAAGGCTGGAGATTGGTATAGAACCCTAAGGGTGGACGAGAAAACAATCTACCCTACCCTTCGAAGGTTGTTTCTAAAGGAGTACATACGAGAAGGTGTGCTTTGGGGTGTAGCATCTCAGCTACAGAAGGCCGAACGTAAGGAAGGAGAGTCAGTAAGGGACTTCATTAGTCGTCTAAAGCACTTAAACTCTCGCTGCCCTGTAAATGAGCGCTTCAACAATAACCAACTGCTTGATCGATTCATTCGAGGGTTGAGGAATGAAGGAATCTATAATGGACTAGTGATTAGAGGTATCACAACCTGGGAAGATGTCACTGCCAATGCAATCCAATTAGAGGACAACTTGATGATAGCAGGCATGAGGGTGTCTACTGACACAAGATCCACTAGCTCACAAGCCATTGAGTATGAACCCATGACTGCAAAGCCCATTGCCAATGAGCCAAAGGTATTTGAGACATTCTTGACAGACCTCACCAAGGCAATCCAAGAGTCTCTTAAGGATAATCGACCCCCTCAAAATAGTCACATGTATCCAAGAAGGGAGCAACAATGGTGTTCCATTTGCTTAGGTCCACATAGCACTAGTGAGTGCCCTACGTTTAGAGTAAAATTTAATGGAACTTGCAACGCATGTGGTAGGTATGGTCACCAAGCTAAGGATTGTTTAATGATCAAACGTATGATGGCAAATAGACCACCTGTACCTGGACGGATGCACCTCGTTGATACCGCTGGTCCCTAGACCTCAAAATGTTGTACAAGCTACACCGCTACCACCTCCTGTGCTAGGACCGTAGCCCCCGCATCCAAGAGTCGCCCCTATGAACCAAGTGGGTTGCGAGCCATCAAATGCTTATGCAGATGGCTATGAGGAGGAAATAGACACTAGTATTGCCTACGGACTTGATACATTGGAAGAGTGTCCTATATACTACATGGAAGATTGTTGGGGACAAGTCAAGCCGGTTTATCAAGCTGCTGCTCTCGCATCCAGAGGTCAAAATATCAACACCCAGGCTAGGAGGCCACCTCTTCAATGCTACGAGTGTGGTGGACCACATCGAGCAGCGGAGTGCCCTATTAGGATGCAAAAGAATGCTGCACAGATGCAAATGAATCAAGGGAGCACGTCAGCAATGCCAATACTCACATGTAATCGTTGTGGCATAGATCACTTGATTGCCCAATGCCCCTATAACCCAAATGCGCCTAAAATCACACCCCTGAATTTGGTCGAAATTGCTAGTGTGACATCGCCAATACCACCCGTCGCACCCGCTTATGCGATTACACGGTCCATGCTTCAAGGGCCAGGCCATATCCTCGAAGAGAGAGATACCGCGTCAGTTATCCAAGCAAAGAAAAAGAAGACACGAAGGAAGAAGTCACAGAATACGGAAAATTCAAAGCCAAGTTCCAAAACAAACATAGGAACAGGAGATGACCCCGTGTATATGAATGACCTCGAGGATGATTCAGATTCAGTCGAGACAATGGAGACTAGAACCAATACCACAAAGAGAAAGACCGACAAAGAAAACCGTAACATGGAACCAAATGAAAACCGAATAAGAGAAAACCATAAGGAGCCTCTGAAAACACCACAAGTGTTTCCAAATCCAATCCAAGACCCCCAAGATAAACCGCAGGGGCAAAAAGGGAAGAATCGTAAAAAGAAGATTGGGACGTATCCAAACCCAGTAGACGAGATTGAGCAGGTGAAACATCTAAGAGGTTTAGTGGAGGAGACTCAAAGGAAACTAGAACCAGAACCCATGCATGTCAAAATTCATGACACAGTGTTTCCCACGCAAGTTCATCCACCCCACATGAACCATAGACCGTTAGCCATATCTAGTATCATCCAAGAAGGGAGTGAGGACGGGACATCAGAAAGTGAGCATACACCCTTCTTGTTGGAAAGGATGTTTAACGAAGGAATACCTGATCCCATTGAGGAATATGAGATTCCATCCTCACCAGTTCCTAGTCAAGGACCTACACCCTGCAAAACGCCAATGAATGTTGCCAAACTAGTGGACTTCATGTCTTCTGAGGTCCGAACCACGATCATAGCAAAGCTGTATGGAGATCCTGAGTTATTCCTTGCACTTCGAGCATTCCTTAACGGAGAGCTACGAACGGGATTACCGTAGTTTGCGCAACCAAATAGGCCTGACTCGATTATGATTGATGAGGAAAATCATGTGCAATCACTTGACTTAGATGAACACGAGTCTGTGATCGAGGTACCCATTAACGAATTAGGGCAGTATTTTGAAGGCGACGAGTCTAATGCGACCCTACCCATCACTACCAAGGGATTAACTATAAAGGGAATTCTTGATGGTGGTGCGGGAGTTAGCATCGTTACAAAAGATTGTTGGGAATCCATGGGAAAACCCCGCCTCAGTGTTACTAACATTGTGGTAAAGATGGCAAATGGTACCATAGCCAAACCTATGGAGATGCTCAAGGATCTTAAGATCAAAGTTCTAGGACACAAGGTATGACATACGTTCATTGTAATGGATTTCTCTAAACACCTTATGTCATATGAAATGATTTTAGGACGACCATTCATGAGGGAAGCACAAATGGTTCATGATTGGTCTAAAAATCATGTCTATTTGCAATTCCAAGACTCTGTCCTTAGAGTGGATTTGGTGACTGGTAAGGTACACCCCTTAGGGAGTAAAACCATTATTGATCATCGCTCTGACACCACAGTTCACTCGGCCCCACTACAATATTGTTACACTTGTAAGAAGGATACAGACATTGGACAAGATTCTCCTTACATGGATGTGTTACCGGGTATGACGGAATCAGACAACGTAGACTAGGTACACCTAGCTGCAACCATAGATACCTAGGGAAATAGAGGAACCACTTGGGTCACACCAGAGGGGGAAGAGGTACCACAAATTGCACCTCTGAACATGATAAGTGCCATACATGCATCTTCTAAGGGCAAGGCAATTGTGGACCAATCTGACAGTGACACCGATAGCTCAATAGAAGACTTTGACCAACACGACTTGGACACTGACTCCCAGAGTGAAACAGATTCTGAATCTCATGAATTAGAGAGTGGAGCAAGTTCAGAGTCAAAACATTCGGAAGGACCGAGCACATCAACCGATGATAGCTCCTCCGAGAGTGAAGAGGACACCAACGAGGACTCCTTTAGTGAGCCAGATCTAAATGCAAATCAAAAGCAGGTCTCAAATAAGAAAAAGAAAAACCTTAAGAGGCATTGATATCGAGCCAATGTACGTGCTAGGATAAACAAGAAGAGATCCTCAGCAGAATGGCTCAGTTATATAGGAGCATGTGATGCTCATCGAAAATTGGTAGACAATTGGGGTGAATATCTCCAAAATGTTATGTGGTGTAGACCACAACCCCATGACATAGCCCAATTAGAGATCATAGACAAGCCAAAGTTGAGCCGCACTGCAAGGAGGCGTCAAAACCAAGAGTTAGCTCGACAACACAAGAAAGCAGAAATGGAAGCACAAACCAAAGCACAACCAGAATCCACAGACTTGCATCCTGCACTAGAACATTTCAAATCTTACACCACAGGGGAAGCAAAGGTTGTGTACACAAAAGCCCAAAGAATACCTATCGATGGGAATAATGGAATCTATGATGGTCCGGCAATAGTTAAAGAGATAGAATTAGCTGACCCTGGTGAGGAATCAAAACCTGTTTTTATTACCCAAGACCTCACAGAAGTTGAAGAGGCGGTCCTCAAAGAGCTTCTCAAGGAATTCAAGGACGTATTCGCTTGGACATACCATGATATGAAAGGTGTTCCGCCTTCTGTGGTCCAACATACAATCCCTATGATTAGCGCTGTGAAGCCCGTACAACAAAGACCCTACCCGATGAATCCTAAGTACGCAAAGATCATTCAAGAAGAACTAGAAAAGCTTATCAAATGTGGGTTCATATATCCTATTGAACACTCTGAATGGGTGTCGCCAATAGTTATCGTGCCAAAAAATAATGGGAAACTCAGGGTGTGCGTGGACCTCAAAAAAGTTAATGCAGCTACTAGAAGAGACCATTACCCCCTACCGTATTCCGAACATGTACTCGAAAGAGTTGCAGGCAAGGAAGCTTATAGCTTTCTAGATGGGTACTCAGGCTACAACCAAATCACGATAGCGCTAGAGGACCAAGCTAAAACTGCCTTCATCACAGAATTTGGCATGTTTGCATTTCGTGTGATGGCTTTTGGCTTAACAAATGCCCCTGCTACATTCCAACGATTAATAAACACTGCTTTTAAAGAATATTTGAGAGAGTTTTGTGAAGCTTTCTTAGACGACCTTTGTGTTTACTCTTCTTGGAAAGAACATCTATCATGTTTGCGGAAGGTGTTTGAAAAATGTATGTTATATCGTATCTCATTGAACCCGTTCAAATGCCAATTTTGGGTCAAGCATGGAGTTATTTTAGGGCATATAGTATCCAAGAATGGTATCTCAACCGATGAGAGCAAAATTAAAGTGATTCTAGAGTTACCACCAACCAATTACAAGGGAGTTCAAAGGTTCATGGGACACGTGGGTTATTATCGACGGTTTATTTTATTTTTCGCTGAGATAGCACGTCCTTTGTACAAGCTTCTCATTGAATTTAAATGGACTGAAGAGTGTGACCAGGCCTATGAACAATTGAAGAAAACACTAGCAAGTGCTCCGATTTTAAGGACACCTAACTGGGATGTCATTTTCCATGTGCATATTGATGCATCAAACTTTGCTATTGGGTGTGTTCTCACTCAACCAGGAGAACATAAATTGGACTATCCCATTAGCTTTGCAAGCCGTCAATTGAACGATGCTGAAAGGAACTACACCACTACAGAGCGAGAAGGTTTGGCAATGGTTTATGCAGTAAAGAAATTTTGCTACTACCTTCTGGCAAACAAGTTTGTATTTTATGTGGATCATCAAGCGTTGATGTATCTGGTAAACAAGCCATGCTCCACAGGAAGAATCACACGATGGTTGTTAATTCTTCTGGAGTTTGATTTCACGATTGTAGTGAGACCCGGTAAAAGGCACGTCATGGCTGATCATTTGTCTCGCATACCCAATGGTGAAGCCCCTACAGGAGTTGATGATGAATTACCCGATACTTCCCTATTCATAGTTGAGACTATGCCTGAATGGAGTGAGAACATTGTTAACTTTTTAGTTAATGGTTTTCCACCCAAGGAACTTCGTAAGGATATCGCTCGAAGGCTAGTAAAAGAATGTGAACCCTATTGTTTGATTTCCGGAACCCTGTATAGATTAGGCAAGGACGATATTCTTAGGCGTTGTGCCCGTGAGGATGAATATTTGTATATCTTGCAAGAAGCACATATGGGCATAGCAGGAGGACATTTTTCAGGGGACCTGACTGCTAGAAAGGTGCTGCAATCAGGCTATTGGTGGCCAACTTTATTTAAGGATGCATCACTTTTTACAAAAGGGTGTGATGAGTGCCAACGTTACAAGACCACACAGCGCAAGGACAGAATGCCCTTACATCCTATTAAAGTAACCCAACCATTTGAAAAATGGGGCTTAGACTTTGTAGGTCCAATTAGTCCCGCAGCTCGCAACACTCAATCTCGATATATTCTAGTTGCTACGGACTATGTAACAAAGTGGGCTGAAGCTAAGGCTTCACAAAAAGCTGACGCGAGGACAACAGCTAAGTTTCTTTTTGAGAACATTATCACAAGATTTGATTGCCCTTTTGAAATTGTTAGTGATAATGGCACCCATTTTATAAATGAGGTAATAAGAGAGCTTACCACGACCTTTATGATATCCCACCATAAGTCTACACCTTATTACCCGCAAGCTAATGGACAAGCCGAGAGCACCAACAAGACTCTAATCTCTATTTTAACCAAGACGGTAGAAGCTCATCGCACTGATTGGGATTTGAAGTTGACATCTGCTCTATGGGCTTATCGTACTGCTTATAAAGTGGCTATTAATTGTACGCCATTCAAAATGGTATACGGCCAAGAAGCGGTTATGCCTTGGGAGTTTGTCATTCCTAGTCTTAGGGTAGCTTCGCAAGAAGGATGGAATGGTAACCCCTTAACCGAGCGTTTGTTTATCTTAGAAAAACTAGACGAAGAGAGACAGTTGGCTGTGCAAAATGCTCTTGTGGAAAAGGATAGGAGAAAGAAGTGGTTTGATCGCCATGTGAAGGACAAGGACATCAAATTTGGTGATAAAGTCCTTATGTATGGAGTACGTAAAGAGAAGAAAAAGTTGAAATATGCTGGTAAAGGACCATATAGAGTATGTGAAATTACCCCACAAGGTACCCTTCGTGTGGAAACTCTTGATGGAGTTGAAACCATTGGATTCCTCAATGGGAGTAAATTCAAAAGATATTATGATCCTTTAAGCCAAGAAGAACTACAGGCCATTCATCAAAAGAAGGCCGCCAAAGCACAAACCGAGTTAAACAAGATACAAGCTCAAGCTGAGGCTAAGGAGCGACAACAAAGTATAAGACAAAAACGAGAGGCTAACCTTGGGGTCACAAATGCATTCCACGTGGAAATCGAAGAGGATGGGTTGGACTCTGACACACCTCTACGATACCCCATTGAGTTAAATAGTGCTTATGGAAAAGTGCTATATAACGCCTTATTGGACACGGGTGCTAAATACAATCTGCTATCCTATGGGGTGTGGTGTCAGTTAGGGAAGCCACCTCTATCTGAGAGTATTATCCAAGTCAAGGGTGTCAACAAGAAAAAAACTACGGTTTTTGGAATCTGGCACACTTCTGTCAGTTATGACAATGGGGTTGTAGCTCAAGACTTTTTGGTCATGCCTACTGGAACTATGGAGGGTAATATAAACCTAGGCCGCACGTGGATGATAGCCACCAAATTCACTATTGATTGGGGGACTGGGGGTGTTACAACGCAAAAACCAACTCTTAGCCCTACCACTCAAGCCATAGTCCCTGAGATATTGCCCAAGGAAATAAAACCCAAGACATTGCATGTCCAGGAGGTTGAACCATACGTCCCCATAGCCCAACTCTCTAGAGCTTCAACTGATGTAGTTGAAAGAAAGCTTGAGACACACAAGAACCATCCTAATATAACAGAGAAAACATACAAGTGGGTCCCTAAAACCTTTGTAGTGAGCATGGTTGATGCAAAAAAACAAAAACCTAGTAAGAACCGTACCACTCACTCCAAGAAATGTAAAGAAACGCTGCGTTGGATTCCTAAACGACTATTGGAAGCCCAAGGATACTATGAAGAAAATGATCAAATCTGGGTGCCCAAATGTAAAGTGTACTCTTACCTGTCACCTGGCCCATGTAAACCCAATCCCGTATCTCCAAAATGAATCAATGATCATGAAAAAAAAAAAATCACAGAATGCTACACACCTGCTCCCGAGCTAGTTTGGGTACCAAAGAAAGAACGATTTGTTCCACCTAGCTCAGGAACAGGAAAATCAAATGAAGCTTCTTGCTCTTCATGTAGTTCCTATACGCAAATAGAAGCTTCGACACAACCTCCACCTACCACTGTACATATCCATACAAGCACGAAAGAGTTTGCACCTTCCGAGGTAAGTTCACCACCTACAACAACGTTGCAAATAAAATCATGGGAGAGTACCTTACCACCCTTGCAACTAGATGAAACGCATAGGGCGGTCGAAAACTATTGGTTAAAATCCTCACCTATTACCAACTGGAACAATTGGTTTCAAAGGGTGACAAGCTCATTTCAAACGGTATGATCTACCCAAGGAAGAGGGGAGTGTTTGCTGACAGTCATCATTCATTTGTTTCCCTCTCAACCTTTTTCCCTAACCTCTCAATCTCCGATCTTAGGGAATGTATATATATAGCCTTATACTCACAAAAAAACAAAAATAGTAAAGAGCAAGAGCGCCTAGCAATGAGAGAGCACCCTATCAGATCTTACATATAAGTCCAAATTCACCGTGTCAATTCAAGCAACACACAAAAACAACTCTTATGTTTTAAAGGCCTAACCAAATCTATCTGTCTTGTCAGAAATGGCTACTTCACCAGAGGCATGCACTTCTATTTTTGATGAAAGGTACCCTTTGTCTTTTCCTCAAGTGTTCTACGTATGCTACCCTATACTTTCTTGCGAATGGGATTTGATAGAGAGCCTTGCATGTGAGAGAAATTTTGAGGAGTTAGAATGGCTGATACGTCTATGGCTAACTAGTGATCCCTACCCAGTAGCGAATGTGTCTCCAATGGCACATGCTTATTCTTTTGCACAAGATGAGTATCCACGCATCACGAGGTTCTTGATTAGCATGCTTGCACAAGAGGATGATGAAGAGGAACTAATAGAGATCGAGGAAGACTATGGCCTCACGGACAACGATTTTATTTATCTAGATGATGAGGATAGAGGCCTAGCCTTAGGGTGGCCACCCGGTTTATATAATATCCTCTTTCCTTGATTCTAAAAGGGGTGACAGATAGGTAGGTTAGGGGTCTAGATTGTGTTTTGAGTTTGTTTTTTAGGAGTTTTAATTTTTCACACTGACATGCCTCCTAGAGGTATAGTGCCTGTTTTTGGATGTGTTAGGTAGGACTTATATGGATCTCCATCCACATGGCTGAGGACATCTGCTTCAACGAAATGAGCCACTCCATACCTCCAGGTGTACTACTTTCCATGATTCATGTTGGTGGATATGTGTAATTGCTAATAATGATTTTTCATTCTTTGTTTGAGTGCAATAGTTATGATTGTTATCTGCCATTATAGATGTATAAATTTGTCTTTGCTTAAGTTGATTGAACTCCAGTTTAATCTTATGGATGAGCCTGGAGATTAGGAGACCGTGACTTTAGGTTAACTCATTTACTTGACCACTAGGCCTAGCTAATAAAATTATCCGAGTATTTGAGACCTTAGGAATGTTTTAGGCAGAGAAAGGCTTGCTCACTCAAACAACAAAAAACACTAGTGCAAATACCAAGGAAATGGAAGCAAAAAAAAAAAAAAAAAAAAAACATAAGTGCCACAAATGAAAAATCTTATGCTGGAAGAGAAATCCTGGCTTGAATTGGTACTTCACTCACATGTATTGTCTATGGTACTAGAGCCCTAGAGGTTCCCAGTGTGGGCGCTTTTCCTTGAGAAGCAAAAAACCCCGGACATACAAAATAAGCACACACGTCACATGATTGTGACCCAAACTAAAAAAGTATTAAAATAAGATAAAGAAAAATTAAAAGACTTCCATTGAGCTTACAGTTAACATTTCAAGCTTTTGTTTGCAGTTGTGAGAGCAAGTTGGCTAATCAAAGCTGAAAAGCATAATTAGGGAATCTTGCATTTAGATAATCTTCTTAGCTTAGCTAGTACTAGAGTAGTTGTTTTAACCTTAGTCATAGCTAACTAATTGATAGACTCACCCATAAGCTCAAAACTCTTGATTAATTAATCTACTCAAAGTGCAATTTATTTGTCCTTAATGGTAGTCTAACATTTCATAAGTCTTGCAATTACTCATTTCCACATGTACTTTACATTCCCCTCATGATTTATGGCAATATAATTCCGCTTGCTAAAACAGTAACTTTGCCTTGCAGATTCAAATCTAGATGCTCTACAACATGGACATACCAAGCTTCAACTCAATAGCTTCCGAGGACGGAATCTACATCAGGAAGGGGGGCATGTTAACCCTCGTGGCTCACGGACACCCTATCGCCTACGACGGACACTGTAACCATATTATGTATTATTTAAAGTCACGTACCGGGCTTGTCGGACCAATAGGTAAAGGGTAAGAGTGATCGCCAATGAGAGGCGCACTTTAACACGAACATGCTAGGGTTAGTTGGCTAAGCATGGGCGCCCAAGTGTGAATGGGGTGAGCTCCTATAAAAGCCAACTAAACCTAATTTTTACTCATTCTCTCATTTGTGCAATAGAAGAGTGCTCTTGCTCCATCTCCATCTTCTTCTTCTTCACCTCCTCGTGTGTGTGTATGTGTGAGAGAGAGAGAGAGAGAGGGAGAGTGTGTGTGCAATCGAGCATTACGAAGGCACGACGGCGGCGAGGCGGTTGAGCGTGGCACGACTGCAGCTTCTTCTTCATCGCGGCGAGGAATCCACCACGAAGGCGAGCGTAGAGCGGTGAGTGACACACCCTTTGTTTCCTTGAGCTTGCTAGTTTAGGCTTGTTGTGTGCTTGGAGCCGTTTGTGGCTCGCACACGGTGTATCGGCAAGTCCCTTGCTTCGACAGTGCGGCAAGGAGCGCACAACAATGCGCTCAAGTAGGCGCTAAATCATGCATACCCACAACTGCAAGTGACATCACTGCTAGTATATCACTGTACTCCAGCTACCTGTAGCTGTGTGAATCACCTGTACCTGTACCTATCCCTGTAACCTCTAACCTGTAACATGTAATCTGCAACCTCCAACCTGTAATCCCGAATCTCGAAGCTTGAAGCTCGAAGCAGAAGGTACTCGAAGAAGATCCTCAGTGGGGGCACCGAAGGAATGTGAGCGGGATGAAAACACACACAGCGCCTCTATAACGAGCCGACACACACTCTTGGGAAGATACACACACACACTATGGGGCACCACTCGGCTTAGACAACACACCTGGCCGAGACAGGGAACACACCTCTGGAGTGAGAGGAGAGAGACTATCCACTTGCCCACTCCACACAGACACACACACACACACACACCCAAAAAACTCAGCTCAAAAGAGGAGAATTTCTGATGTTTAGATACAATTGAGCTTGGGGAAAATAGCTCACACAATTTGGGTAAAATAAGTCAGATACAATCACAAACTAGAGCAGAAACTTTGCTCATAGGAGAAACTTACACAGAAAAACAGTAGGAAAAGAGTGAGGAATTTGGAAAAATGGACAGCACCATCGCGTCCGGAACGGCCCAAAACCCCAATCTACAATGTCAAAGTGCTCAAATCCGACCTCGGATGAGCAGTTTACGGCCAAAACAGGCTCCAAAAACCCCAAAAACACACCTGCCGCTGTTCCTTCCCTCTTCTCCATGTTTTTTCTGGTATTCTCAATTTTTTCAGTTCCCACACTTAGCTTTATTATTTGGGCACCCTTGACCTTTTAGATGACCTCAAACGAACCCCGAACAAGCCAAAAACTGACCTCGCAGTGCATAGTTGTCACCTTTTTGCATCATCCACACACTGGCACTTAGATTTTTTCAATAATGCATCCCGCCACCACGTGAAGTGGCCCCAAAAAGTGGTCCTCATGATGACCTTTCTACATAATTATCACAAGAAAACACCCACGTTGTGCCCGTACTTCTCCACGTGCAAGTATTGACCCCATTCGGCCTCCTGACGCCACTAGATGCCATCTGATGCACCTGCTTACCTCATGTCGTCGGCCCGCGGATAGCTTCCTCGAGAATTTTTAAGCGCTACCAACTCCTCATTATTGTAAAAAAAACACAGTGGTACTGGTAATAGTGAAAATCGATGCACTATGTACATCCTGTCCTACCTGTACACATGTGGGCCCCACGTAACCACCTTGCTCTGAAAAATGGGCAATTATTTATTTGATGCACCATTCATGTATATGTACATATGCGCAATCCCTTGCTCCCAAAAACTTCTGACAACGTTTTCTGGATAGTTTAAGGGAATTATTAGGCTTGACTTACCAATCATCATGTATAACGATGCAGAATTATAAATTCATCTTACCGGATTAGCTACACGTTCGACTACCTCTCATGGTTGAGGTTGGATGGCTTTAACTTCTTCTGCAACCAATACCTCTACTTGAGCAATATTTGGAGTAGTTGATGACTTCCTCTGCACCTTTCTTGACGTGGAGCGACACGAGCATCCTTCGAGCTTCGAGTCACTCGCTTCAGGGCCATCATATTGCAAAGAGAAAGGAGAAAGTGACAAAGAGAACTGAAGAATTTGAGGGACAACACAATGATGGTGGAGAAAGAAGTTGGAGATGGAGATGGCTGGAGGGTAAGAGCTTGAGGGAGAGAGGTTACTCTGATGTCAAGACAAGAGAGATTTCGCTTTTGAGAGTGTGTGTTTGTGTCCTCAAAATGAAGGGAGAGGGGTCTTTATATAGGCTCTCAAGACCAGCTAAGAATAGAGGGAAGCAAGGAGAGATAAGCTCGCGCACGTTTGCGGCTTTTTTTTTTTTTAATAATAATTTATTTTTTTGAACATGGATTCTGATATGTGATTTTGAACCTCTTAGATGAAACTGGGCTTCCAAGAAAAGAGCTCTGAACTAATCTCCTCCTCTCTTTCTTTCCTAAAAGTACTTCTCCTACTCCTCCTCTAAAATAACTCCTCTTTTCCTAAAATTTCTCTCCCTTTCTTAAAATTACTCTCTCTTTCCAAAAGAGTCAACTCTTATCTTTAGATACAATCTTGAGGCTTAAGTTTCCCATCAACCTTATTGTTTTCAAGTGAGTAAGGTTCATAATTAATATTTCTAAAGTTTGATTTTTGATCCGATCGTTCCATTAAAATGCTCTTTGACTTAATAAAATGCAAACCTAAAATATTTGCAAAGTAAATGAAATACTTTTATTGAAAAATGTTGGGTACATTACATCTTAGCAGATTTTGGAGTACCAGCTGTTGACAAGGCCTTTCAGTAATCCAAACGTTTTAAAATCAATGGGGATAGTCTAAACAAGTTGGTCTATCCACTTGGCAATTAAATATCTTTGGTGTGCCTAAGATAGACTTGTCAATTTTTTTGGTTTTCTTCAATCTACCTTTGACCAAATGCACCCCTGATGGTTTTCTACTTACCTTACGCCTATTGAACATGCAAAAAATAGTACTAAAAGTAAAAAGTTCAACCTTCAGTATGAAATCCCTACTCTTTACTTGAGTGATGCCCTCACTGACCATTAGCTCTTCTCAAGGACCCTCTACCTAGTTTGTCCTACTAACTAAATCTGTTGAAGTCCTTACCAATTATCTCTACTCTCAAGCACCCTTCAACTGTGGCAAATTCATAAAATGTGTTACTCTAGCGCAAACTAGAGAAATTAATGAGAATGCAAGTGAGTATTTTGGGTTTTTCTCTAGTCTACATTGCCTCGTCCCCGGAAGTGGCACCAAAATGTTGGCCGACTGCCACACCTCACCATATTGATGCTAGCAAAGCAAGAACCACATACATAAAATGTCAATCCGTGGGACGTAACTGACCCAACTAGTGCATGGAGGCTACAAGAGATAGCCAATCTCTCAAAAAACCCAAGTCTATGTCACTCTTGCTTATTTAAGTCTCAAGTATGTGTCAGACACCAAAAGCTACTTTCTCTACCGCAACCTTATCCAAACACATTTGTGTAGCTACAGGTCTCCAAATCAAATGAAACTTAATACCTAGCATGGGTAGGGTATCCTCTACACTTGCATGTGCTCAAATGTTGTTTTTGACATCTAGACAAAATCACGCATAAGATAAACACCCTATTTTAGGGTTGTTGGTTTCAGTCCCGTAAGGGCTCTGTAGCTTCCTCTAGACGTGCTCTATCTATCTCTAAGGTCAAAATCCAGTTTTAGTGCGTGTATTGTGCATAGGAAAAAAAAACAACTCGTAGATGGACACGACTAAAATTATGCTTTATTGCAAGAAACTTACATTAAAAGAGAGAGCTTTCACCTGCGAACACATTGTTATGCTCAGAAGAGCAATGCAATACAGTACACAAAATAGACAAGAGATTGAAGAACATTAGATAGTTGTTGAGTTGCTACAACAACGCTTACTCTTTATTATCCAAAACTTAGGTCTTAAAGTTACAAAAATTGGCTTTTATACCTTAGCCAAGGTGTAAAAAGGGATTCCTCCGCTAATTGTGGCTCAGTATAAGGTTAAGAGCCTGCACAAAATTACAAACATGGAAGCCATTGGCCCCTTTAGACTCACTGGTACCCAATAACATTACAACAACTTTGGACTTGCAGGATTGCTCAATAATCAAATGGGTTTGATTACAATGATCACGCTTTAAAAATGTGTGGATTCCTGCTTGATGTTCTTCTTTTGCTCTTGTTAGCTGAGCAGCTAGCATATAGTTTTGTTTGTTCTCATTTATTGTCATGCCAAAATTTTGTACAGGTTAGACACTGCCACAAACAACAGTGGTATGTAATGGAAATGGCCTATGAACTTTGAGAATATAACAATTAGAAGAATTAAAGAGAGAATTTTTGTGAGACTACTTTGAGAACTTAGTGGGTGAATTTATTTAGTGGTAGCAAATTAATCATAGTACTTCATTGACTTGGCATGAACAAACCTTTTGCAAGAGAGAGAGTTTAGAGAACTTGACAATAGTTGAGGACCGGATTCATCTTGGGATGCGAGGTTTTGTTACATCTCTTGTGTTGAACAATCTCTTCAAGTGTCATGTTTCAATAGCACATATGAAAAATATGTAAAGAAAAGTCACGTGTTTGTGCATAAGCAGCCACATCTTGTGCTCATGTGTCAAAAGGCTATCTCTTTTGTATAAGCTTATATAGAGCCTACACATTCTGCCAAATAAATATAAGTTTAATCTTTTTTGCAATTATACTCTATTGTATTGTGCAATAGTCTCTCTCTCTCTCTCTCTCAAGCTCTACACTAACCTCTCCAAAGCATGCTATTAGCATGAATGTAACACTAATCCACCCACCTTAACCCTACAACTCATATCAAAGCATAGCTTAGATTAGCATTTTCTAATCTAGTTAGATCCTAGGCATTCCCTTCTATGCTAGATTTTGTGGGTCTCCTTCTTGCTCACAAAATTGAATCAATTGCTTTGCATTTGCATGTAGAGCAGGTCTAATCTATTTGCTAATTTTTTTTGTCTCATTTGAATCCATTTACCATTGGCCTCGTGTTGAGATAGACCTATAAGCACATGTCTATATTTGAACACTTGTTCTTGTTTATTATCCCACAGTAAATGATCATTTTAATATGAGAAAATCATCTGGGTTGGTTTGATATTATATTTTATGACCGGTAAGACTCTCTCTTGAAATCATAGTCATCCTCGACTTTGAGGTAGAAGAGATAAAGCTTTAGTCATTAGTCAATGTTTCTTAGCGGTGTGAGCGGGATGAAAACACACAGAGCGCCTCTATAACGACCCGACACACACTCTTGGGAAGATACACACACACACTATGGGGCACCACTCAGCTTACACAACACACCTGGCCGAGACAAGGAACACACCTCTGGAGTGAGAGGAGAGAGACTATCCACTTGCCCACTCCACGCACACACACACACACACACACACACCCAAAAAACTCAGCTCAAAAGAGGAGAATTTCTGATGTTTACATACAATTGAGCTTGGGCCAACACCAATGGGGCAAATAGCTCACACAGTATGGGTAAAATAAGCCAGATATAATCACAAACTGGAGCAGAAACTTCGCTCATAGGAGAAACTTACACAGAAAAACAGCAGAAAAAGAGTGAGGAATTTGGCAAAATGGACAGCGCCATCGCATCCGGAACGGCCCAAAACCCCAGTCTACAATGTCAAAGTGCTCAAATCCGACCTCGGATGAGCTGTTTATAACAAGTTCCAAAATGAGCAAAAACACACCTGCGGCTCTTCCTCCTCTCTTCTCCACGTTTTTTCTGGTCTTCTCTTAGTTTTTTCAGTTCCCACACTTAGCTTTTTTAGTTGGGCACCCTTGGTCTTTTAGATGACCTCAAACACATCCCGAACAGGCCAAAAACTGACCTCGCAGTGCATAGTTGTCACCTTTTTGCATCATTCGCACACCTGGCACTCAACTTTTTTCCAATAATGCATCTCGCCACCACGTGAAGTGGCCCCAAAAAGTGGTCCTAATGATGACCTTTCTGCATAACTCTCACAAGAAAACACCCACGTTGTGTCCGTCCTCATCTGCGTGCAAATATTGACCTCGCTCGCACTCCTGACGCCACTGGATGCCATCTGACGCACCTGCTGACCTCATGTCGTCGGCCCACGGATAGCTTCCTCGAGAAGTTTTACGCACTCCCAAATCCTCCTTATTGTATAAAAAACACACTAGTATTGGTAACGATGAAAATTGATGCACTATGTACATGTTGCCCTACCTGTACACACGTGGGCCCCACGTAACCACCTGGCTATGGAAATTGGGCAATCCTTTATTTGATGCACCATGCATGTATATGTACATATGCGCAATCCCTTGCTCCAAAAAACTCCTGACATAATTTGCCCATCCCCTAGCCTGCTAGATCATTCATGATCAGCAGCAGCAAAGAGAGATATGAGACTCGCCGCATCACAGGTCTCCTCATCCTTCACCAACTTTGCTTGCTCCACAGATAGCTCATCTTGCTTCACCATCATCAATCTAGCATGATACAATTTAAGACGCAATCCATTTACCCTTGACTTATGTAGAACACCATCAAGGTTAGCCAGCTGATATGTGCCATTTGGAAAACACTCTACTACCTTGAAAGGGCCTTCCCACTTAATTTGAAACTTCTTTTGGAAGGTGTTTTCCAGCTTACTGTTGAAGCGCAAAACCAAGTCATGTTTCTTGATACCCTTACTTTTGACCTTTTCATTTATCTTTGTCAAATCCTTATCCTGCATCTGCCCATAATGCTCCAATGCGCTCATCCTATCCAACTGGACCTCTTGTAACTGCAAGAGCCTCTCTTTGAATGCACCACTAGGCGGCCCAAGCAACTTCTCTAACATCTTGACCGCAGGCAACTCTACCTCCACAGGCAATAGTGCTTCCTTTCCATACACCAAATGAAATAGAGTAAACCTAGTACCTGTCTTCACCGAAGTACGGTAAGCCCATAATGCGCTAGGCAATTCCAAATCCCAATTCTTTCCTTGGTGCTCTGTCACTTTAGAAAGAATTTGTACCAACTCACCATTGAATCTTTCATTTAAGCCATTACACTGCGGGTAATAAGGAGTGGTATGCTGGTGCCTAATCTTCATCTTTGTGCATAAGAAGTCTAGCAGTTTAGCTCTAAATCCTGGCCCCTTATCTAAAAGTAGCTCTAATGGCACCCCAAACTTGCAACATATTTCATCATACACAAATTTTGCCACATCCTTTGCAGTGATCTGTTTTACTGCTATAGCCTCTGCCCATCTAGAAAGATAGTCCACTGTCGTCAAGATATAGCTTTTGCCCCTGCTTGTGATAGGTAACGGGCCTATTGCATCAATCCCCCACTTTTCAAACACATCAAACGCCATAATGGTTTTTCGTAGCTCTGGCTTCAACACTCTCTTCCCAAATGCTTGACATCTATTGCAAGACCAACACCAATGGTGAACATCCTTGTGCAAACTAGGCCATACATACCCCTCTTGCACAATCTTATGCAAGGTGATCTTTAGAGCAAAATGGCCACCACATGCGCCTTCATGATTCTCTTCCAACACTCTGTAAAGCTCCTCTCGCCAAGGTACACGTCTCAACACGAGATCAGTCCCTTTCATGTATAAGACATCACCAATCAATTTGTACCTGTATGCTCTACGCACAAAGCCATACTTCTTAGACTTCTGAATGATTCCTGTTAGCAAAAACTCCTCTTCTTGAGCCAAACTTTCCCGGCCATGATAAAGAGGTAAAGTGGTCCTCAACACAAATAGCTCCCCAATCATGCTTTGGGCTGCTTCATATGCCTCTCCATTTAGAGCACGTTCAATGTGTCTGATGCTCCATGCTTTGTACTTTTTTAACAGGCCTTTAATTCTGAAACACATTTCCTTCAATGAGGTGTTCTTGCTCTTCCACACACCCAGCACTTGCTTCACCACTAACAAGGCATCACCTTTTATGCTCAACCTTCGAACCCCATGCTTCAAACAAATGTGTAATCCGGCTTCCAATGTAGCGTATTCAGCCTCATTGTTACTATGCGCATCCAATTTGAACCCTCTCTTGCATACTAGCTTCCCTTCTGGATCATAAAGTGCTATACCCCCTGAAGCTGCATTGTGGCTCTTTCTGTATGAACCATCAAAGAACAACACATGTGCATTGCTGATTTGTGGCACTTCTTCAACTACCTTTCTCACCACCTCTTCCTTAACAATAAGGGGATTCTCCTTGTAGGTCAACAAATCAGCTAGGGTAGCCCTTGTACTATCTTCCACTAGAAAAGAGAACTCAAACTCTTGCAGCTCAATTACCCATTTCTTCACCACATTTGACATGTTAATACCATTAATTAACTGTGGCAAAAAGGCATAATTCGTCAAGAAAACAAAAGGCCGTGGTAGCAAGTAATGCCGAAATCGTCGACAAGCAAATATTACACTGGCCATCACTAGCTCTACTTCCGATAACTTTCTCTCCGCTACCAACTTCACTCGGCTTGCACAATACACTGGCCTCATATAATAGCTGCCCTTCCCCTTTTGCAATAGCATGGCTCCAATGGCATCATCCCGTACTGATGGATTTACATAAAAAACTTTCTCCCAATCAGGAGCCTGCATGGCTGACAACCCCCCTAACACCTCTTTCACCTCTTGAGACACTTCTTCACACTTGTCATCCCATTGCAATGGATCATGCTTTTCCACTTGCTGTAATGGATAAAGAAGCTGCGAAGACAATGGAATAAACCGTGCCATGTACTTCACTTTGTGTATAAAGGTTGCCAATTGCTTCGTACTCATAGGTGATGGAAGAAGAATAATAGACTTCACCTTATCTGGATCAGCCTCAATGCCATTTTCTGACACCATATGGCCCAATAACTTCACCCTTGGCTGTGCTAGATGACATTTCTTTGGATTTAGTTGTCCTCTACATTCATCATATCGAGCCAATACCATCTGCAGCTTCTCATGGTGATCAGCCCTACTGCTATAGACACAGAAGTCATCCATAAAAGCTTTAACACAACTACCAATGAATGGTTCCAACACCCAATTTTCTCTCTCTTGATAGAAGGAAGGTCCATTTGACAACCCAAATGGCAATACTGTGTAGCAATAGCAGCCCCATGGTGTAATAAAAGTTGTCTTTGTGCGGTCTTTAAGAGCAATCTTCAATTGAAAATAGCCTGAAAAACCATCACACACACTGTACCTCTCATAACCTGCCACTGAATCCAAGATCTGATCAATGAATGGAAGAGGATATGGGTTCTTCTTAGTGGATGCGTTTAAGGGTTTAAAATCCACACAAATTCTCCACTTCCCATCCTTCTTTGGACTGACTACAACCGGACTCACCCATTTTGTGGTCTCCACTAGAACTATGAACCCTGCCTTCAATAACTTGTCCACCTCTTCTCGCAAGGCTTCCATTTGCTCTTGACCCATCCTTCTTAGCCTTTGCCACACTGGCTTAGCACCTTCTTTCAGCTCTATATGCATCTCTTCACCCTTGAACCCTCTGATCTCTTCATATGAAGTAATGAACAAATCAGGAAAACTAGCCAACATATGCAAAAATATATCCTTCTCCATAGCTGAGAGGTCTCCACTAATCATTTGCGTCATTAATTCCTGCTTCTTTGACAACTCAACTTTGGTTTGCATCAGCCCTTCAATCACTTCATAAGGCCCTTCACTTTCATCTTCAACCTCATTCGCAAATGCAACTAAACCAATCTCCTGGATTTCTTTGTCCATCAAAAGAAATGCAACATCAGCATCCTCATCACTGCTGGTAGTGCTATCACTGTCCTCATCTTTCACCGTGGAAGAGTCTTCATCACTAGACTCATCCTCATCTTCATAAACCTCCTCTAATCGTTTCCTTGTGTCCATATTATAAAGCTTCTTGGTACCTGTCTTTCCATAGAGGCTAATCGTACCACGTCGCCAATCTTGAACAGCTCCAACTGCACGTAACCATGGTCTTCCCAGTATAATAGGATATGCTCCCAACCCTGCTGGCATCACATGAAAATCAACCACTGCCTTTGCATCATATGCCTCCACTTCTAAGCTCTTTACAACACCTAAGCATTTTACTTTTTGATGGTTTGCCAATCTGATCCGATAACCTGACACCCCAGCCACTGTGAGATCCATCTTCTCAACGCATGAGTGTGTTATGACGCATATTTGGGCTCCGCCATCCACATAACCTTGTCCCAAATTTTTCCTTTTATGCCACACATCTACTATTGGACAAATGTCTGGTAGCTCATCCATTGCCAACACCTTCACTGAACCTCTCTTTGGCTCTTTCTCCATTGGCTTAACCATCCTCTTCCACTGTCGCTTTAGCTTAGGCACCATCTCTATAAGCTGCCCAAAAGTAACATCTGCCTTCCTGCTCGTCAGATCCTCCCTCAAGTCATAGCTTAATTGCCCATCCCCTAGTGGAAAATCTGAAACATGAAACTTTCGACAAGCTCTCCTTTTCCTCTTGGCCTTGACATCCTCGCCTTCATGGCTCTTTCCTTTCTTCTTACTAGGACCTGGGGCACTTCTTCCTTCCTTATCCTCTGTGGTCCTCTTCCCAATAGGCATCACTAATGTATCCTCTAGCTTTGATGCCTTCTCCAAGGTGACTACACTTAGCACTTTTGTCTTTCCCTTTTCCTCTTGGGTCAGTCCACTGGTTCCTTCGTCTCCCTTAATTTCGATGCCATAATCATTTGACCTAGTTAGCACCTGTCTTGGCAATGGATACATGTCTCCCCCCATCCTTGGTGGCTTATCATATTGCGGGCTGATGTGACCCAACTCTCCACCATTGTAACATGTGGGTGTCTGCCTCCAAAACCTACCATTTCTTTGTCCAACACCATTCCTAGGCCTTTCTTCACCTCCTGGCTGATTTGCAAACCTCCCTCGACCTTGATTATTTCCCACTTGACCTAGCATGTTTAGGCTGAGATTCTTCATCAAATCTACCATTTGCCTCAAGTCTTGCCTTAGCCCATCATCTTGCACTGCTGTATTGACCACTGGTGGCATAACCTGAGTAGTAACAGGAACCACTGGTTCGTGATGAACCCCTGACATGCGCCCTTGTAAAGACTCTATAGGCTGAAATTCAGACCTCATTGGCAAAGACTCCACCCCTAACTGGCTCATTTTCCTCAGCTTCCACTCTTTGTTCCTTGCTACCTCTAGTGCATCCTCATATGTCCTAGGCTTCTTTAGCTCCACTCTCCAACGTATATTCTCCCAAAGACCAGCCAAGAACCTGTCCTTCTTCATCATGTCAGGCGGGGGTACCTGTGGTGCTAAAGCCTTGCACATTCGCTCCCATGCCAATGAAAACTTACGTATGTACGCATCTACTGGCTCACCTTCCTTTTGCACCAAAGCCTGTACTTCTTGCCACACTTTGTCAGGATCTTCTATCTTCACAAACTCCACTTCCAATCCATGCCTTAGATTGTCCCAACTCAATCTTATAGGTGGATCTGCTGCACGCAACTCCTCTTCAAATGCCTTGGACCAAACTCATGCATCACTCTTCAAACAAATTTGGAGAAGGCGTAACATTTGCGTAGGGTCATGAATCTGGTTGCTAATGCAGGCAACCTCCATCTTTTCCAGAAAGTCCTCCACATCTTCATCACTTCTTCCATGAAACTCCGGATAAGAGAAAGCCATGGCTAGAGAACCCCTTCAAACACACGTGCAAGAACCCAAAACGTTTCACTACCCAATCCCCCGTGTTCACCGCGAGTTCCATCTGGAAACAAGATATTCTTTCAGCAATTGTTTTCTTTATGTGATTTCTCAAACAAGATTAGCTAAATTCTAATATAAAAAAGAGACACATTACCACACACTAATCATAAATCAAACAATTTCTTCTCTACTCTATGAAATCATATGCTTGTTTCTTGTGATATAATCACGTTTTATAGATAGTTTAAGCGAATCTTAGGCTTGGCTTACCGGTCATCATGAATAATGATGCAAAATTATAAATTCATCTTACCGGATTAGCTACACATTTGACTACCTCTCGTGGTTGAGGTTGGACGGCTTTGACTTCTTCCGCAACCAATACCTCCGCTTGAGAAACATTTGGAGTAGTTGATGCCTTTCTTTGCACCTTTCTTGGAGGTGGAGTGACATGAGCATCCTTTGAGCTTCAAATCACTCGCTTTGGGGCCATCGTATTGCAAAAGAGAAATAGAAGGTGAGAAAGAGAAGTCAAGAATTTGAGTGACAACATGATGATGGTGGAGAAAGAAGTTGGAGATGGAGATGGCTTGGGGGTAAGAGCTTGAGGGAGAGAGGTTACTCCAACATCACGGCAAGAGAGATTCCGCTTCTAAGAGTGTGTGTTTGTGTCCTCAAACTGAAGGAAGAGGGGTCTTTATATAGGCTCTCAAGGCCAGCTAAGAATAGAGGGAAGCAAGGAGAGATAATCTCGTGCACGTTTGCGGGCTATTAAAACATAAATGAATAACAATAATAATAATAATTTTTTTTAATATGGACATGGATTCCGATGTGCGATTTCGAACCTCTTAGATGAAACTTGGCTTCCAAGAAAAGAGCTCTAAACTAAGCTCTTCGTCTCTTTCTTTCCTAAAAGTACTCCTCCTACTCCTTCTCCTCTAAAATTACTCCTCCTTTCCTAAAATTGCTCTTCCTTTCCAAAAGAGTCAACTCTTATCTTTAGAAACAATCTTGAGGATTAAGTTTCCCATCAACCTTATTGTTTTCAAGTGAATAAGGTTCATAATTAATAGTTCTAAAGTCCGATTTTTTATCCGATCGTTCCATTAGAATGCTCTTTGACTTAATAAAGTGCAAAACCTCAAATATTTGCAAAGTAAATGAAATACTTTTATTGAAAAATATTGGGTACATTACAATCTCCCTAACTTAGGAATTCGAGATGCCCTCATCACGAGAAAAAGTGAGGATAGTCCTTCTTTAGGGTGGCTTCATCTTCCCATGTTGCATCTTCTTCAAGATAGTCTTGCCATTGAACAAGGTGTTCTCTGAGAACTCTATTTCAAAGGATCTTCTCTCGAGACTCTAAAATTTTAGAAGGTTGGAGCTCCAAGATGTTTTGAGTAGGCATGACAATTTGTTCATCATTGAGGAGTTGATCATCATTGGGAATATAGGGTTTTAATAAGCTTACATGAAATACATCATGGACTTTGATGTGGGCTAGCAACTTCAACTTGTAAGCTTGGGTTCCTATACACTTGGTCACTTCATAAGGGCCATAATAACGTGGATTAAGCTTCTTGTACTTTCCAAGTGATAAGGTACTTCTCTTTGGATGAATCTTTTGGATCTCTTACTATCCGCATACTACTTTTGACGATCCTGAGATTCCTGAATATCCATGGGTTTTGTTTGATTTTCTATTTCTTCTAGCAATCTTCTTAGACGCTTCAACTCTGAATGGTAGGGTCAAAAACTTTGAGTGGAGAGACACATTCTTGACCATACAAGGCAAAAAATGGGGTCATACCAATGCTTTGATGATGAGAAGCATTGTAAGCATACTCCACTAGAGGTAAAAATTGAATCCATCGCTTAGGTTCTCTACTGCAATAAGCTCTAAGAATATCTTTGATGACTTGGTTAACTCGTCCTGTTTGACCATCTAATTGAGGATGGTATGTGGTACTAAAATTTAACTCTGTTCCAATTTCCTTGAAGAGTGAGGTCCAAAAGTTTGAAGTAAACTTCACATCTCGATCACTTACAATACGTTTGGGCAATCATGCAATCTAAAAATATCTTTAACAAATAGTCCTGCAATATCAGAGGCGGTAAAGGTTGTTTTGATTGGTATGAGATGGACAACCTTTGGTGAGTAGGCCGACAACTACCATGAGTGAATTATATCCTCCTTGTATCGTAGGTAGTAAGGGACTTTAAGTCTTCCCTCAATGATTTCAAAAGGTGCTTTTCCCATAAAAGTATCAATGGTATTATTGTATGCATACTCTACAAAGGTAGGTACTTTTCCCATTGTGAGTATTGATCTACTTCTGTAACATAGGTCTTTAGTAGATCAAAAATTGTAAGATTGGCTATCTCACTTTGGCCATCCATTTGTGGGTGATAGGCCGAAGAGAAACTGAATCCTGTACCTAGATTTTCAAAGAGACCTTTCCAAAAATAACTGGTCATTCTTGGATCTCTATCTAACATGATGGTTGGCAATCCATGGTGTTTGAAAATCTGGGATATAAAGGGAATTGCCATTTGGTGTGCCTTAATAGTCTTTTTGACTAGAATAAAGTCTCTTGCTTGCTAAACTTGTCGACTATTGTCCATATTCCTGTATTCCCATGGATAAACTTGGATCATCCAAAGATTCAATCCATGGATATACTCTCCCATGGTGAATTAGAGATTGGTAATGGCTAGAGTAATCCAGGTTGCTTCCCTATATCATACTTAGTCTTTTGGCATATCACACATTTTAAAACATACTCTTGTATGTCCACTTTCATGGTAGGACAATAGAAGTACGTCTCTACTCCAATAGGTTGAATGACTCTATTCCCCACATAGGGAGGAGCATGGGAATCATACATGACTTTCCCACGAAAGGAGTGGGTAAGACATAGCCTATTTCCAGGGAGAAGCTAACCATCCTACAAGGTGAATGGTTCTTCTTTCTTCCCCAAATCAAGGAATTACATTATGTCTTTGAAGTCAAGGTCAGTAGCATACTCATCTATCATAGAAGATATATCATTGTGAGTTGCTATAGACACCGTGTTAACTTTTGGTCGTTGTGAAAGTGCATCAGCCACTTGATTGTGCTAACTAGCAATGTGAGCAATATGAAAATAAAATTGCAAAAGAAAATTTTCCCACCTCATTTGTTTGTCAGAAATCTTGGTTTGCGTCATGAAGTACTTGAGACTTTGTGGTCTGTTTGTAAAATAAATGGAGTCCCCAATAGATAGTTATTCCATTTTTCTAGGGCATATAGAGCATCTAAAAGCTCTTTCTCATAAATGCCTAAGACTTATTATTCCGTATTGAGCCTTCGGCTCTCATATGCTATGGCGTGCCCTTCTTGAAGAAAGACTACTCCAAGGCAATTACCACAAGCATCACATTGGACCTCAAATGGCTTTGAGAGATCCGGAAGCATAAGGACTACTTGGGAGGTAAGCTTCTCTTTGAGTTTGTCAAAAGCATTTTGCTCCTTAGTAGTCCATGAGTACTTAACATTCCTCTTTGTTAAGTCATGTAATGGTCCTGCTATTTGATAGAATTTTTCTATGAAGCATCTATAGTATGCACACATACTAATAAAGCTTCTTAGCTCATGTAGATTCCCTGGATTAGGCCATGGTTTAATTACCTCTAACTTTGATGGATCCATACGGATACCATCTTGAGAGATATTATGACCTAAGTATTGAATCTCTTGAAGGAAAAATTCATTTTTCTTTTGATTGATAAAAAGCTTGCTCTCCCTCAATGCTTGAAAAATCACCTAGAGATGTTGCTTGTGCTCCTCCAAGGACTTGGAGTAGATGATAATATCATCAAAGAACACTCCAGTGAATATGTGGTAGGGTCTAAAGGTTTTATCCATTAAACGATCGAACGTGTCTGGTGCATTAGTCAAGCCAAAAGACATGACTAGATATTCATAAAGGCCAAACGTTGTACGAAACACAGTCTTTAAGATATCTTCATTAACTATTCCTTATTTGATGGTAGCTACTTTTAAAGTCAATCCTACTTCAATGGGCTCTACCTACTAAAGTAGGTAGAGCCTTGTAGCTTATCAAACAGATCTTCTACCTGAGGTACAAGAAATCTCTTTTTGATAGTGATATGGTTTAGTGCTCGATAGTCCACATACATGTGGTATGTACCAGCTTTCTTTTACACTAAAAGTATTGGAGAACAAAAGGGAGAGGAGCTAGGCCTCACCATCCCTTTGTCTACCAATTCTTGTACTTGCCTCATGATCTCCTCTTGTTGAGCTTGGGAAACTCGAGAAGGAATCTTGTTAGGCGGCGAGCTTCTTGTGGTAGGAGTTCAATTTGATGGTCATCATCCCCTTGTTTTGGTCCTTGGAGGTAAGTCCATAGGGATAACATCGATGAGAAAATCTTGGAATCCATTTAGAAAATTAGACAAGTCTAACTCTTCTTGATTTCTACCATTTACATTTGATGAAACATTGGGACCTTTTAGGGATTCTTTGACAAAAATCATGAAAGCAAAAACTGAGCTTTTCATTGATTTATCAATAGCAAGAGTATTTACAAGTGGTATAGTAAGATCAAACTCACTAACATCTATATACATGCTCTTTTCCTTGTAGGTGAAGTGGATTCTCCTTTCAGGGAACTTCATGTTGACAACCATGTGGTTGAACCATGGTGCCCCGAGGACAGCATCCTTATGTTGGAGAGGAGAGATGAAAGTCTTCTTTGTCGACATAGCTTTGGACGTGAAGACTCAATTTCTCAATTAAGGGAGTAACAAAGGCTTGATATCCCTTGAAAGATGTGTTGGCCGTTGTAGTATCTCCCATGTCGAAAGATTGAATACCCAACTCGGTGGCCAACTTTTGTTGAAATGAAATTGTGAGTAGAGCAAGGGTCAAACAATATGAAGGCATCATGCTCCCTTACCTTTCTCCAAGCATAGGAGAGAGGTGATCCTTTGCAATGAGCATTCTATTTTGGAGCTTTGATAGTCAAAGATCTAGGAGTCTCATTGCGGGCATTTCTCTTGGGGCAAGAACAATAGCCATGTACTTGCTCCGCACACTTCAAACATTAGTGGTCCTTGAAAAAAGCCCCAAGATCTTTAGAAGAGAGTTAATTTTTACCTTTGTAAACTCCCTTCTCCTTGAACCGATTGTTGTTGTTGTTGTTAAAATTGCCTTGGGAAGAATTTTGGACATTGGTTTTTCCCTTTGCATCACTTTTTTCTTTCCTTTCCATGGCCTTGACATTACTTCTAGCCCCTTGTTGGAAACTGATGCGTGAAGAAACCATAGTGTGGTGGATTACTTCCATGATAGAACCACATCGTTGGGAGTTGACGTACTCGGCCATCTCTTCTGGTAATCCCGCACAAAATTGTTTCTCGGCAAAGTCTATCTTTTGAAAGTTAGTAGCCTTGATATGTAAATCCCAAAACGTGTCCAGGTATTTGTGGATAGAATCATGGGAGAGAAGCTTCAAAATCCTCCATTCGGTAACCAATTTATCCTTTCCATTGCTTGCAAGGAATTGCCTCATGATGGAAACTCGTAGAGTTTTTCATATCTTTGGGGATTCTCCGTTTCCACGAAGGCTAACCCACCATTGATGAGCCGATTTTTGGAAGTGCATAGCTACATGGTGTATCTTAGAGAACTGTGTGAAGCCCTCATCTCCAAAGGCCACATCAAATTGCTGGATGAGGCCAATACTTTGTTGGTAGCACCAAAGGTGCCATCATAGGTAAGAAAATAGATACTCTTTCCTCCCTTTTTGAAATTCTTGAGCTTTTGTGACCTTTGCTATGCAGGGTAAGATTTGTGATTTCCTCCCCTCTTGTATTCTCTAGGAGAATAGTTGTAGCTTTTGTCGGAAGAGGAGGAAGGTGAAGAAGAAGGAGAAGAGGGTAACCTCTTTCTTACCCTTATTCCTCTCTTCCCTTTTGGACTGGCGAGGAGAAGGACTCTGGGTTGACCATGTCCTCTTGGGAGGAGTTGGCGATCGTCCAAGCTGTCGTCTTCGTGGAGCCACATCTTGAGAGGAACTTAAGGATTCATTACTTTCTTGCTCTTTGCATTCCTCTTCTCGTATGGGAGAGAGTCTTCTTTTGGGGGTCGCATCAAGAGGCCTCCTAAGCTCTCTCTCCTCTTGGAGAGGAAGGGAAATCCCATAAGTGCAAAGTTGTTGAGTAACTTTGGCTTGCAAAGCAGGGCTGCCCATAGTTTGTTGCAACCTAGTAACAAGATAATTGACAAACATGGGGGCATCATCATTAGCATCTTCATGTGAAAAATCAAAGTTTTCAATGTTCATTCTACTCTCTTGGTTATTGTCAGGCATGCTAATTAAACTTGTCTATAGGATTACTTTGCACTTTGGTACCCTCAAAAATCTTAGTCGCTCTTTACCTTTGAAAATGACTTCTCAAGCATCCATAGCTGTGGTTTGAACACTGTTGATTGCAAAGACTAGTGGAGAGGGTCTAACATCGCTCGGTTGATTATGGTTCTTGTTGAGCTTGCTCGTAGCTCAATAATGGGTAAGCCAAAGGCAATCCCCAAGAGGCTCCATTATTAAGACTATAGTTCCCAACGATGTACCTCGAACTAAGTCCTTCTCAACCAAGATAATATATCCTGTCCCACTTACCCTATTAAAATAAACAGGCCCAACCTTTCATGGACAACTTAAAAAACTCTCTTGTTAAAGCAAGAAAAGAGAAACCAATAGCTCTCATACCAATGTACTAGAAATTGCCTATGAACTTTTAGAATAGAGGAATTAGGAGAATTAAAGAGAGCATTTTTGTGAGACTACTTTGAGAACATAGAGGTTGAACTTATTTAGCAGTAGCAACTTAATCATAATACTTACTTAACTTGGCATGAACAATACTTTTGCAAGAGAGAGAGTTTAGAGAGCTTCACAACAATTGAGGACCGGATTCATGTGGAGCCGGTCCCCCCTCCAATAGGCTTTTGTATTATAGATTCTCCCATCAAGAGAGACTTGGTACAATACAATCTTTGTGTTCCTTGTGACCTAGGTGATTCAGTGAAGATGGAAAACTTCATGCATCATAAGCATAAATAGAATTTGTATAAATCATTAACCATCCCCAGCCTCAATCCCAACGTCTCAAACACCTTCAAAGGTGGAGAGAGCTAGCAGGGAATGAGGGTAGGGAAGAGGAACAAGAAACATTCATAGGAGAAAAAAAAAGTTTCTCACTTATTATCACTCTTCTTGCTAGCATACATAATAGAATAGTAATGAAGATGGAGAAGATGGCAAGCTTAAGAATTGAAGCATGGATCTTGTTTAGATTTTCATTCTATAGCCAAGAGTGTTGGTGTAGGCTCTCAGCTTCTCTACTAGCTTGGAGAAGGAGATGGAGCTGTTGCACTTTGCACTTCACACAATGAGAGAGAGAGAGAGTGTGTGTGTGTGTGTGTGTTGGGGGGGGGGAGTATATCCTTCAATCAAGTCCCCTCTTTGCTTGGGTCTAACCCCCTCTTCTAGCTCAAGATGAAAGCTCATTGGCCTTCCCAAGCCTAGGGCGCATATCAAGCACCAAGGGTAGCCTTGGGACAAGTGTCCCCCTTTCCCCTTTGAGAGACAGGACTTGATAAATTCATAAAAAATTAATCAAATTAACTAAATTATCACTGGACCCCTTGGGATTCCAACCAATAGGTGTTAGGCACAACATGAGGACAACATGAAGGGGAGCTTGACATGTGTCCTTGTTGCATCCTTGGTCTAGGCTTGCCTTGTGTGAGGTTCTGTGTGTTCTTTTTCATACCCCTTCTTGTAGGGCTCACCACCACCTCAAGTATGTTGAGATGTCGAGCTCTACACCTTGAGCTGGCATCCACTACGGGTCTTGGCCGCTTACGGCATTTACTCACTGGCGCGTTAGGTGACCGACACGGAGGATCTCTGCCAGTGATTCTACAGCTGGACTACACTTATAGTGCCAGCCTAGTACGCTTCTAGCGAGTTCACACTTAGTGACCGCATGTACATATGTGCTACTTTTCAGCTTTAGCACTTAGTCATTTTGTACTCTCTTTTCTGTGAAGAAGAAGAAGAAGAAGCTTTCCATCTCTGTGTGCTTTGTGCTTGTCTTGTGTAGCTCTCTTGCATCCTCATTCTTTACATGGTATCAGAGCCTGGTGCAGGCAAGAGAGGCTAAGAGATTTACTATACAAGTACAGTGGTTGTATGTACGCTTGATTGTGGACACTCATTCAGTGTAGAAAGCGTTACAAGAACCACGATAGCAGGTTCAGCAGATTTGCAGGTTTTTGCAGATTGCAGCTATTTTGTCTTAGTGCTTCAAGATGTCTGACGGTTTCAGTCAGATTGTTACTGAGAAGCTTGAGAAAAATAACTACCCTGCATGGAAGTTCAGAATAACAAATTTCCTAAAAGGAAAAGGTTATTGGGACTATGTAGAAGGAGACAATGAAAAGGAACCAGAGATTCCCGAGGCAAATGCTACAGCAGAACAAAGGAAAGCTTTGAGGGACTGGCAACAAGGCCAGAGCAAAGTGATGTATTGGCTTTCTATGAGCATCACAGATGGCATGATGGGCTATCTATAGGATGCTGAAACCCCCGCCATTGCATGGAAAAACTTAGGCAGAGTGTTCGAGGTGAACACCAAGGCCAGGAAGCTTCAACTAAAGTCGGAGCTAAATCAGGTTAAGAGGAACAACCTCTCCATCAATGATTATGCTTTGAAGATCAAGAGTATCATTGAGGCTCTTGGATCTATTAAAGTCTCAGTGGAAGACGATGACATTGTCCGTGCATGCTTGGATGGTCTAGGAGATGAGTATGTACATTTTAGGTCTTCCATGAATACAAGAGACGACATCCCCGTGTTCCAAGATTTGATTTCTATGCTTATTCTTGAGGAGAAGAACCTTGACACATCTTCTTCTCATGGCAGAAATAATTCTAAACAGGCCTTCTATTCTAACTCCAACAGAGGTAGAGGTAGAGGTCGTGGTCGAGGCCCAAGGGGTTGCAGGGGCCAATTTCTGGAAGGTCAATCAAATCAAAACAATACAGGTGGCAGGGGAAACCAGTCTCAAGGCAGGGGGAGTCAAAGAGGTCGTGGTGCAGGATCAAGCAGGCAGCAACATACTCCAGATAGTAGAGAATGTTGGACTTGTGGTGAAAGAGGTCACATGTCACGTGACTGTCCAAAGGGAAAAGCAAGTAGAAAGAGAGAACAAGGCAACTATGCATCTACTAGCAGAGATGCAGATGACAGCAAAAACGAGCGCATGTTTGTTATGCAACATGTAATGAATACAATGACTGCAGATAATTCTACCCAAGATGATGTTTGGTATGTGGATTCAGGTGCCTCTAATCACATGACGTCTCGTGGAGAGTGGTTTAGAGATATGCGCAAACCAGATGTGTCAGGCTATGTGCAAACAGGAGATGACACAACTCACCCCATTGCTCATGTAGGGGACATACCTCTAAATACGAAGAGTGGGAAATCAAAGTACTTAGCAGATGTACTTCATGTCCCAAACATTACAAAGAATCTTGTTTTTGTTGGACAAATGGTTGAGCAGGGTTTGCAGGTTCGCTTCAATCCAAATGGCTATTATGTAGAAGATTTCCAGAATGGCTGTAAGCTGATCACAGAGGGCAAATGTGTGGGCAGAATGTTTACGCTGAATGTAGACATGCCTGAGGTAAAAGCTGCATTATTTGCACAGGGCACAGGTGTTGTGGCTGATGTTGACATTTGGCACAAACGCATTGGCCATGTCAATGAGCAGAGATTGCGCAGCATGCAATCAAAACAGATTGTAAAAGGTTTGCCTAAATTCAAGGTGGATGGTATGCATAAAGTGTGTGCAGCATGCCAGTTTGGAAAACAGTCAAAGGGCTCATTTCCACATGAGCGCAATGTATGTAAAAAGCCACTTGAGGTGGTGCACACAGATGTTTGGGGTCCAACCGATACTGCAAGTATACATGGTTGCAGGTATTATGTCTCTTTCATTGATGACCATACAAGGAAAGTATGGGTCTACTTCATGCGTAACAAAAGTGAAGTGTTTGGTCACTTTCAAGACTTCAAAGTCATGATTGAGAAGGAGACAGATATGCAAATCAAGACATTGAGGTCATATGGAGGGGGAGAGTACTTCTCCAATGATTTTTCAGATTTTTTGCGAATGCATGGTATACACAGGCAGTTTACATGCAGATATAGTCCACAGCAGAATGGGGTCGCAGAAAGGAAAAACAGGCACATTGCAGAGGTTGCACGTGCATTGATGAATGAGAAGAACATGCCTCATCATTTCTGGGCTGAAGCTGTAACTACAGCTGTGTACATTATGAACAGGACACCTACAGCTGCGGTGCATGATGTAACACCTGAGGAAAAGTTTACAGGTACAAAGCCTGATTTGGCACACTTGAACGTGTTTGGCTGCATAGCTTACGTGCATGTACCAAATGAGTTGCGTAGGAAATTGGATCCTAAAGCAGAGAAATGTATTCTTGTGGGATATTCCCTTGAACAAAAGGGGTACAGGTGCTACAATCCTACTACACGAGAATTACGAGTGAGCAGAGATGTAGTCTTTGATGAGATGAGCAGCTGGTACAATAATGCACATGGCACTATTGGGGCTGATGTAAAAGATGATGTGGTTGTACAAAATGTGAGGCCACAGTCACAGGTTTTGAGTGGACCACAAGAGTCCTCTTCTCGTGGCTCTGTTGAGAAACCATGGAATGGTAGACTACGTACGCAGGTTACTCCACCAACAGGTACAGGGAATGTATCACGAAAAGGAAAGGAAAAGGTTGATGAACCTCCCTTTATGGTTGATGCATCATCAGGTTTTTCACATGTAGACATGGATTCAGATGGTTCTGAACAAAGTCTTGATGAGGAATTTGGAATTCCGGCTGTCAGGACACCTGGTGTAAGGAAAGTACAAGAAGATGCTAGAGGGCAAAGGAGTGACCCAGGACCGCGCAGATCTAATAGAGTCAGAAATCCAGTTCAGAAATTGACTTATGATGGGTATCTAGCGCATCACCAAGCCTACATGGCTAAGGTGATACAGGATGTGGAGCCCACTTGTTTTGAGGATGCAGTTGGAAATGTGCATTGGGATGATGCAATGAATGAAGAGATGGCTGCATTGGAAGCAAATGACACATGGGAGTTGGTGCCATTGCCAAGTGGCAAGAAAGCTATTGGCTGTAAATGGGTGTATAAAACCAAGCATAAGGCTGATGGTAGCATTGAGCGTCACAAGGCAAGGCTGGTTGCAAAGGGTTATGCACAGACGTATGGCATAGACTATGAGGAGACCTTTGCTCCAGTGGCAAAGATGACGACAGTGAGAGCTGTCATAGCAGTGGCTGCATCTAGAGGATGGATTATGCATCAAATGGATGTAAAGAATGCCTTCTTGAATGGTGAGTTGCAAGAGGAAGTGTATATGGATCAGCCACCTGGTTATGTCGATCCAGGTTACCCAGATTATGTATGCAGACTTCTCAAAGCTTTGTATGGTTTGAAGCAGGGCTCTAGAGCATGGTATGACAGGATTGCCAAGTATCTTGTCAGTATTAGTTTTAGGAGAGCTCATGCTGATCATTCACTCTATGTACGTGAGAGTGATGTGGGGATTGTGGTCATTACCATATATGTAGATGACCTTATTATTGTGGGTGACAATGCTATGGAGATTGACCATGTGAAGGGTCTTCTCAAACAGGAGTTTGAAATGAAAGATTTGGGCGAGTTGCGCTACTTTCTTGGCATTGAGGTGATCAGGACTCCAGAGGGTGTATGGCTATCACAGAGACAGTATGCTTTGGACATGTTGTCAAAGTATGGTATGGCTGATTGTAAGCCAATTTCTATTCCCTTGGATGTGAATGCAAAGCTGAGTGCAGAGAAGGGTGATGTTGTTGAGGATGTCAACATGTATAGGAAGATTGTGGGTAGTCTAATCTACTTGACTATCACGAGGCCAGACTTGAGCTACACAGTAGGCTTGGAGAGTCAGTTCATGCAACTTCCGAGGAAGCCACATTTGGATGGAGTACGACGCACACTTAGGTATGTGCAAGGTACTCTTGACTACGCATTGTTCTATGCAGCAGATGCACCATTAGCATTGTATGGGTATACAGATGCAGATTGGGCAGGTAGCATTGTTGATAGAAGATCTACGAGTGGCTTCATGTTCTCTTTTGGGAGTGCTGCTGTTACTTGGAGCAGCAAAAAGCAGCCTACGGTTGCTTTATCGAGCATAGAGGCCGAGTACAGAGGTGCAGCAGTTGCGGCGTGTGAGGTAGCTTGGCTACGCACATTACTTGAGGACTTGGGAGTGCAGGTGGACCAGCAGATTTTCATCCATTGTGACAACCTCAGCAGCATGCAGTTGGCTAGGAACCCAGTGTTCCATGCCAGGACCAAACACATAGAGGTCCATTACCACTACGTTCGAGAGCGAGTGTTGGCGGGCGACATCGACTTGGTCTACGTCAGCACAGAGGAGCAGATAGCGGATATCTTTACCAAGGCCCTCGGAGCTGAGAAGCTTCGACGTTTCCGGACTATGCTTGGACTCTGCGACATGCAGAGCTCGAGGGGGAGTGTTGAGATGTCGAGCTCTACACCTTGAGCTGGCATCCACTACGGGTCTTGGCCGCTTACGGCATTTACTCACTGGCGCGTTAGGTGACCGACACGGAGGATCTCTGCCAGTGATTCTACAGCTGGACTACACTTATAGTGCCAGCCTAGTACGCTTCTAGCGAGTTCACACTTAGTGACCGCATGTACATATGTGCTACTTTTCAGCTTTAGCACTTAGTCATTTTGTACTCTCTTTTCTATGAAGAAGAAGAAGAAGAAGCTTTCCATCTCTGTGTGCTTTGTGCTTGTCTTGTGTAGCTCTCTTGCTAGAATCTCAAGCATGAAAAGAACCTCAAGCATGTCAGTCATCGAGCACCTCAAGCATCTCGATCATTAGGCACAACAAGCATCTCAAGCTTGGGCCGGGTTCCCACCTCAAGCACAGCCCTAGCCTTGCATAAGGTCAAAGGACTTTTAACACCAACCATTGGAGGTCATTAATGAAGCTAATCCTAAGGTCTTTAAGCTCCATTATCTATCTTTTCTCTTTGACAGATCATCTCCCATTTGGACCCCTTTACCATTGGCCCCATGTTGAGATGGACCTGTAAGCACATATCTATATTCTAGCCCTTGTTCTCGTTTATTATCCCACATTAAATGATCAATTTAATATGAGAAAATCATTCGGATTGGCTAGATATTAGATTTTATGATAGGTAGGACCTCCCATTTCTATTTGGTTTTGAGTTCTTGTTGCCTCACTCTGAAAGGTAAGTGCACACACACCCCTATGTTGTTGTCAAGGGGGAGCTTGTACTCTAGTTTCAAGTGATGTTGTTGAAATCTAACATGGTCTATGCCAAGTCCATTGTCTGTGGTTTCAGCTTGAGGGGGGGGTAGGGGGTTGTCTTCTCCACATGGGATCAATCCATGCTAGTTAATTGAGGAGAACCACTCCTTAGTCTGGAGTTTGGACGGGAAAACTTGCATGGCAAATTTTACTTATAAATATGTAATATATTTTAATCAAAATATAATGTTGCTTTTTACTTTGTGAGACAAATTTTGTTATCTCCCTCTATCATCTTCTATCTCTGCTTTGTTGCATGCTCTCAAGGTCTCCATGGCTTGCCCTTGCTGACACCCACCATGACTCGCTGCCCCAATAGTCTGCAAATAGCGAAGCAAAAGTTTCCACATCTAGTAGGGTGACCACAAGCAGTGAAATGACGATGAATTTTTGTGCATGTGTCCCAACAAAAACCTATGTAAATCTATTGAGCTTGAGGTAGTGAGATTGATAGTTAGCATCTTCTCTGATATTCTTTATTATGTTGCCCTGCTTTAGAGGAGCATGCACATCTATAGAAGTATTCTACAATGCCGCTCACATGCTCCCACATTATGTCTCTTTGAATTTAAGAGGTTTTTTTATGTCGCCTACCATGCCGGCCTCTTGTTGCTTTGTCCAACCTGGGCTCCTTCAAGAAAATGGCACACACGCATGCACGCACACACACACAAAAAGAGAGAGAGAGAGAGAGAGATGATGTTGGGGGTTCCATCGTTGCATAGCTCCAATGACCAACAAAATTATCAAGACGGAGGGATGAGCTACCCATCTAGGGCATGGAAACACTCACACGATTAGTTGTCATGGATGCTTGAGAGTTAGTCGATGCCTGCACCATCACCTATGTCATCGCCTACATCATCGCTAGAAGGCTCTAGAAGAATTTAGAAGGATCTAAAAGATTCTAGAAGTTCTAAAAGTATCAAGGAGATTCTAGAAGTTTCTAGAAGCTTGGAGAAGATTCTAGAAGAATCTAGAAGTTTTTGGAAAGCTCTAGAAAGTTGAAGAAGGATCCAGAAGGTTCTAGAAGAACTAGAAGGATCAAGAAGGTTCTAGAAGATTCTAACCTCCTCAAGAAGAGCCTAGAAAGTTCTAACCTCCTCAAGCACTAGTATAAATAGGGGTCTTGGGCCACAAGCCCCTCAGTCTTGCCAACACCAGTTGTGCGGCCTCGTATGAGGAAATCGCTCTTCTAGTTCTTATGTTCAAGTCTTGTCCTTGCAATCAAGCCTTGTCCTGTACTCAAGTCATGTAATCCAAGTCTTGTATCTATCTCTCTTAATAAAGTATTAAGTCTTGTATTCAATATTAAGCTTATCATCAAATCCAAGTTCTTTTAAATTCTGAGTGCCTCCTCTTGCTCTCTTATAGCTCTATACGCGCTCATAACAGTTTGGCAAGACTACCATCTCTTAATCTTCTCAAGCCATCATGGAGCCGACGATGGAAGGTGTCATCAACGCATTGCAAATAATCCAAGCTCAGTTACAAGAACTTCATGAGAGTAACGCTCAACTTCAAGAAGGGAAACCTCTAATCTTGGGACCAGCATTGCAAGATCTTCAACGTCAAATTCAAGAGCTTCAAGAGACAAGCACACACCAAGCACAAGCGGCAAGATCTAGCTATTCTCAACAACATAAGAAGGAGAAAAAGGTCAGCATGTTTGAAAAAATTGATGGGACTAGATCAAAGTTTAGAGGTTTTCTCCAACAAGTGTGTCTCTTCATTCGAATGCAATGAGAGCATTATCCAGATGATGAAAAATAATCTCCTCTTCTTCATGACTTTGAAGCTTTTGTGCGGGAGTTCTCTGCAACCTTAATTGGGGATACTGATAGAGCAAGGGTTGTTGAAACCAAACTTAGAAATCTCCACCAAGGATCAAGACCGGCATCCGTCTATGCATCCAAATTTCAACAGCTCACTTGTGATCTGACTTGGCATGAGGAATATTTCATTAGCCAATTTCGGTGGGGATTAAAGGATGAAGTAAAAGATCTTTTACGGACTATGCCAAAGGTTCACACTCTAAGCGAGTTCATCTCTCAAGCAATAGAATGTGATACTCGACTATTTGAGAGGATACAAGAGAGGCATCTTGGGGCACCAGTGCGACCCCAAATAGAAGTGACACATAATGGCTACACACCTCAACAGGGCCATGAATCAAGCATTGAGCCCATGCAAATTGATTCAGCACGGTTTCAACCTCTCTCAGCCCAAGAGAAGCAAAGGCGACGCATTAATGGCTTATTTATGTATTGTGGAGATCAGGGGCACATAGTTCAGCAGTGTCCAAGGAAGAGAAGGATGAAGGTTCATGGTGCAATGGCCTCAATGTGTTTGGAAAACATGGACGTCCAACCCCAATAGAGACCGATTGGTTGGACAAAAGACAAGCAAAAAAAGGTCTCTTTCTTCCCGCTGATTCCACTTCAAGTTTTATGCTACCAGTCAAGATCCATATGTCGGGTAGGCACATGGATTGTGAAGCATTACTAGATTCAGGCGCAACGGCGTGCTTCATGGACAAAGAATTTGCAAAAGAACAAGGCATACCACTTGTGGAGAAGTCTAATCCAGCAACTGTAGAAGTCATTGATGGTCTTCCCCTCGCTTCAGGGGATGTCAGGTATGAAACTCGCCCCACAGAAGTAACATTGCAAGAGCATGTTTCAAGAATAGCGTTCAATATTATACAAAGCCCAAGCAATCCAATCGTTATTGGGCTACCATGGCTTGAATAACATAACCTTGACATCGATTGGAGGGCTCAGAGAATTGAACCACGAAAAGAAGAAGATAAGGCATAATAGGCCTATATATCTTGGAGCCAAGGTCTTTATGCGTGCAACCAAAAAGTATCCAACTTTCCTGATATTTGCAACACCAACCGACACGTTGACAACAAAAATCATGGAGGCATTGCCACGTCAATATCAAGATTACAATGATGTTTTTGATAAGAAGAATGTAGACCTCTTACCGGAGCATCGACCCTATGATTGTGCTATAGAGCTTCAGGAGGGAACCCAACCCCCTTTTGGCCCAATATACAAGTTATCTCAAGATGAATTGGTAGAATTACGGAAAAATATTGATGAGAACCTTGCTAAGGGGTTCCTGAGCCATTCAAAGTCCCCAGCAGGAGCTCCAATACTCTTTGTAAAAAAGAAGGTTGGAACTCTTCGGATGTGCATGGATTATAGGGGCCTAAACAAGATCACCACCAATAAGAATTGCTATCCCCTTCCCTTGATCCCAGAGCTTCTTGAGCGCCTTGGCAAGGCAAGAATATTTACAAAAATAGATCTTTGTGGTGCTTACAACCTAGTCAGAATCAAAGAAGGTGATGAATGGAAGATAGCCTTTTGGACAAGGTATGGCCACTTTGAATATACCGTCATGCCATTTGGTCTCACAAATGCCCTTGCTGTTTTTCAACATTTAATGAACGATATCTTTCGGGAGTATTTGGATTATTTTGTGGTAATATATTTGGATGATATCTTGATATTTTTCAAGGATCAAGAAGAGCATGCGCACCATGTACGATTAGTGCTTGAAAAGCTTCATGCATCAGGGTTACATGCAATGTTGGAGAAGTGCTCTTTTCATCAATCTAAGGTGGAATTTCTTGGTTATGTAATTTCTAAAAAGGGAATCTCCATGGATCTAAAGAAGGTTCAAACCATCCTTGATTGGGAGACATCCACCTTGGTAAGATATGTACAATGTTTCCTCGGATTTGCAAATTTTTATCGTATCTTTATACAGGGATACTCCAAGGTGGTTACAGCACTCACAAGGTTGACAGGCCATAATAATTTTGTCTGGGACTCACAGCCGTGAAAGCATTTCGGACTCTCAAGCAAGCTTTCACGACCGCACCCATTCTAATTCACGCAGATCCTACAAAGCCTTTCATCCTAGAAATAGACACTTTAGATTTTTCCCTTAGCGCTATTCTATCCCAAGTAGGAGAGGGTGATCGAGTACATATAGTGGCTTTTCATTCCCGCAAGTTCTCAGCTGCAGAAATCAATTATGAAATCCATGACAAAGAGCTCTTAGCAATCATTAACTCCTTCAACACTTGGCGTCACCTACTTGAAGGAGCTCCTCATAAGATTACTGTCTATACAGATCACCAGAATTTGGAATACTTCATGACATCCCACCTCTTGAATCGTCGCCAAGCTAGGTGGAGTTGTATCCTATCAAGGTTTGATTTTCTTATCTGTTATAGACCTGGCCGTCAACAAGCTAAGCCAAATGCCTTATCAAGAAGATCCTACCTTGCACCTAGAGAAGGCGACACAACATTTGATCAACAAGAGTCAGTGATTTTGAAACCTGAGTAGCTTAAGCTAAATGCCACCATGAGCCAAGCTCCTAAAGATTCTATTTTTCTTTCTAAGGTGAAGACGCAAATCGCCAAAGACCCACTTGCTCAGAATATTAGACAACAACTACAAGGACAAGAGGTTAATGAGAAATTTCAAGAAATTGATGGACTAATTTACTATAAGGGTCTTCTCTATATTCCGCCAGGACCAACACGCTTGGAGGTACTTCAGCAATGGCATGATCTTCCATTAGCAAAGCAGGGCATTTTGGGGTTAATAAGACAACTGAGCTTCTCTCCCTTGACTTTTGGTGGCCTCAAATGTGGAAGCTTGTCAAGGAGTATCTAGGCACTTGTGACACTTGCAATAGATCAAAGGCCCCTCGTCATCATCCTCATGGGTTACTCCATCCCTTGCCCATTCCAACCAAACCATGGTCATCCATCTCCATGGATTTCATTGTAGAGCTACCCTTATCACAAGGATTTGACTCCATTTTAGTAGTCGTGGATCGGTTTTACAAAAATGGCACACTTCATTCTGTTGGAGGCTCGCCATAACATAGGCAATCTCCCACAAAATCTATCAATCCGGAGAGAGAGAGAGCATGACCCGGCTAGGGCTTGGAGGCATCACACAAAGAATGTGTGAGAGAGTCATCGGATGCAAATATTCAAAGGATTCAAGAGCGTGCACCCTCCAATGAAAATAGAAATCATTCGAATTCAACTAATGCTAATCGCACATCGCACTTCAATACAAGCAATCATCTACACACATCAAGCAATGAAGTGAAACACACTAATCTTGGAGTCTCTCAAGCACAACTCTAATTACATGCATTGGCGATTAAGCACACAAGATCGCATTCAAGTCGGCCACCCCAACCATGCCAATCATGGTGTCCAAATCAAGTCACACATAATCAAATTAAGCTCAAGGCTTCTTAAACCTACACACACACAAGCACACCATTAGAGGACAACTCTTATCCCTCAATCACGAGTACGCCCACTCCACTTAATCGAGAGAGTTAGATAAGGACTCCACTAATTAGAGTATCTTAGCATAAGTAAGAGTTAGATTAGAAAAGATCAACACTTCAAAACAATGACAGAAAGTAGAGAAACATGATTGACAACATACTGAAAACTAGATTAATTAAGAGAAGATTACACTAATTACATGTGATTAACACTAGCCTTCTAAGCATGGGCATTAAGCTCAAAGGCTAGGCCATCAAGACGTACTCTAGGGAGAGAGTTCTCAAAAGGACCACTCCAGAATGACCTCTTTGCACAAAAGGGTTCCTTATAGGTCATGCACCACAAACCCTCCTACTATGGGATTAAGTTGATCTTTCTAGCTATCATATACATCTTTGGAACTCCCAAATGATCCCAAGACCTTATACAATGTGAATAGAAAATATTGTGCACTATAGCACATCCACAACTTGGTGCATAATTGGTGTAGCCTGTGTTAACATTCCCCCCTTCCTAATTTGGCGCACGTCCTCGTGTGCCGGTGAAGCAAGACACGGCGCCAATGTTGGAGGCTCTCCATAGCATAGGCAATCTCCCACAAAATCTATCAATCCAGAGAGAGAGAGGATGACCCGGCTAGGGCTTGGAGACATCACACAAAGAATGTGCGAGAGCATCATCGGATGCAAAGATTGAGAGGATTCAAGAGCATGCATCCTCCAATGCAAATAGAAATCATCCCAATTCATCTAATGCTAATCGCACATCAAGCATCAATACAAGCAATCATCTACACACATCAAGCAACGAAATGAAACACACTAATCTTGGAGTCTCTCAAGCACAACTCTAATTACATGCATTGACGATTAAGCACACAAGATCGCATTCAAGTCGGCCACCCCAACCATGCCAATCATGGTGTCCAAATCAAGTCACACATAATCAAAATAAGCTCAAGGCTTCTTAAACCTACACACCATTAGAGGAAAGCTCTAATCCCTCAATCACGAGTACGCCCACTCCACTTAATCGAGAGAGTTAGATAAGTACTCCACTAATCGGAGTAGCTTAGCATAAGTAAGAGTTAAGTTAGAAAAGATCAACACTTCAAAACAATGACAGAAAGTAGAGAAACATGATTGACAACATAATGAAAACTAGATTAATTAAGAGAGGATTACACTAATTACATGTGATTAGCACTAGCCTTCTAAGCATGGGCATTAAGCTCAAAGGCTAGGCCATCAAGACCTACTCTAGGGAGAGAGTTCTCAAAAGGACCACTCCAGAATGACCTCTTTGAATAAAAGGGTTCCTTATAAGGGCATGCACCACAAACCCTCCTACTATGGGATTAAGTTGAGCTTTCTAGCTAGCATATACAACTTTGGAACTCCCAAATGAGCCCAAGACCTTATACAATGTGAATAGAAAATATTGTGCACTATACCACATCCACAGCTTGGTGCATATTTGGTGTAGCCTATGTTAGCCCGTTGCTAACATTCCCCCCTTCCTAATTTGGTGCACGTCCTCATGTGCTGGTGAAGCAAGACACGGTGACATGGTAGAAAGCAAGTCCATGGAAGAAATGTTGAGCTGCAAAACATAAGAACAAGTAATGAGCATCAAATGCCACCAAGAATGAATAAAACATGAAGCATAAATGAACAATCATGCAAAGTGATTTTTTGCTTCTAAAAGATGGGTCAATCATAGTCAAAAACTAGACAACGTAAAGCAACCACTTGAAATTTCAGTTTTATGCATGAAACACAAGCAATCAATCATGACCCTAAGCTAATGAAAGTTAATAAACCTACTATCCTAAAAAATATGTGAACAATCTTAATAAATCATTCAAGTCTATCATGTCTATGGGCTATAAAAAAGCTCCTAATCTATTAGTACATTGTCAAAGTTTTTCGAAGCCCATGGAAGTTTTGATTTAGTCATTCATTGAAAAATTAAGGCACAATCACAAGGCTACCAACCAAGGCAAGTCTAGGTGCGACTCTCGGCTCCTTGAACACTCAAGAAGGTGTTCCAAAAGCATACTAGCCTACCAAGGCGACGGCTAACCCCTATCAACCCAGGGCATCGGTTTAGGATCTTGAACAAGAGAGCCAAGGTGATTCCCCTTGCCTTCCAAGTGCCAATAAGGCGCTACGCCTCACAAAGACACATAGAATTTTTATTTTCATGTGCCTTAGTAGCATTTTTGCTACTTTTTTGGACACTTCTTTGCTTCATGATTCATTTTTTAGCACTATTTTATTGCTTCCAACTTGAGATGCTAATGGCAATTGGACTAAAGAGACAAAAATGAATGGAATATTAAGACTATCACTAAGAATCTAGGACTAGCAAGAAATGAACCTATATTAACCTAAGGTCAAGGCCAATTACCTATGATTAGCACACATAAAACCAAATTTTTTGATGAGTTAATTTTCACAAAGCAAAGTGTTGAAACTTTAGGATGCCTAGCTTTCGAACATGAAAAAACCATAGCTTAGAAGCAAAATTTCACTTAAGCCAAGCAAAAGAATGAGAAGATTAACAAAAGAGAAAAATCATGGAAGGATTACACCTATTCATGCTCTTTGAGTATCCTTGAGCAAGAATCTCCCTTTGTGTAGAGAAGCCTCTTGATCTTTTTATTTGCAAAAGAAGCTGATTTGAAGCTAAGTGTGAACACAATCCCCAAAAGCCAATTATTGAAAGTCACAAAAGCACACAAAAACATTAATGAAAACCTAAAGCTAGGGTCTTGCATACCCCAATTTGCCAAAGGGAAAAAACCCAAGGGAAAAAAAATTCCTTTGGTTATGCACATGATGCTCTTTGATAGCAAATTTATGCATACATATCAACCATGAGAGATAATGAGCTTCTACATAAGCAAATTTTGCAATGTTTACCATCTCTCATGCATGATTCAAAACTTTGATTAACTTGTAGCTCAATGAAATATGGAATTTAAAACAAGCCAAGAGCTGAAAATAATGCAACTTTATGAAGTGAAGTGGCTCTTCAAAGCCAAATTTAACATTTCAAAGCTTTTCAAAAAGTTGGCTAACAACTAGCTCACATGAAAATTTTGTGTCCTGGGTTGTATAAGCTCACTTTGTATGAAAAGTGTGGGTAGAATTTTTCAAATGAAGTTGTGGATTCAGAGGCTATTTCAGATGCAAAACTTTGGCATGCACGTTTTGGGCATTTGAATTTTTCCAGTTTGTTGTGTTTTCAAACATCCAATATGATTGCTTCTTTGCTGCCACTTGAAGAGCACTTGAAGCACCGATGAAGCATGTTTGTGAAGGTTGTATTTTGGGTAACTGTTCAAAATTTCCAAAGGATTGTTCAATAAGGGCTACATGGTTGCAACTTGTGCTTAGTGATGTTTGTGGGCCTAGGAAAACTCCATCCCTAGGCAATTACCTATACTTTGTGACTTTCATTGAGATTAATCCAAGCATACATGGGTGTATCCTCTTCAAGCTAAGGCCGAAGTGCTCATGTGCTTCAAGAAATTTTTGGCTATAACTGAAAATGCCCCTAAATGTAATATGGGCACCCTCCATTTGAGGGGAGAGTATATGTCTCATGAGTTTAATGTATTTCTCACTAATCGTGGGATAAAACACTATTGTACAATTCCATATACACCTCAACAAAATGGTGTTGTTGACATAAAACACAAGTCGCTAATGGAGATGGCACGATGTATAGTCAAGAGTCAATCTTTTCCACATTAGTTTTGGCTTGAGGCTATCATTGCTACTTATTTACTTAACAAGTGTCCTACAAACCAGTCTATGGATCCTTATGAAGCACGGCATGATAAAAATCCATATATTGATCACATGTACGTTTTTGGTTATTTAGCTTATGATTTGGTGCCACACATGTAGCACTGAAAATTGGATGATAAGGTTGTTAAATGAATTTTTTTTTGTTACAGTACTGAAAGCAAAGGTTACAAGCTATACCATCTACAAACAAAACGTATCTTGGTTTCAAGAGATGTGTTTGTGGAAGATTATATTCAGCCTTTGTTATCATGTACTAGAGACAATAATATAAGCTCACATGACATTTATGACATTCTGTGTCTCTTTTTAATGGTAGAAACTTTCATGTAAATTCCAATAAAAAGAATGTACAGCCTATGAGGGTTTTTGAAAATGCTACAGATCGGCCTATTACAAGTGAAAATGCACGTGATGTAGTTGATGTGGAAAGGGCTGAGAATGAGGATGCTAGAGGTATGCCAAAATGGCTAGTGCAAACTTTGTGTGACAGTAAATTGGATGCACCTATGTCTAGTAGCTTATGCAATGTGGAGGAACCTCTTTCTTTTGATAAGGCACAAAATGAAAATAATTGGATGGTTGCCATGCAATCAACATATGATGTGTGTGGACTTTATGTGATATGCCTCCTTGAAAAAAGGCCATTGGTACGAAGTGAATTTACAAGTTGAAGCGTAAGCCTAACGATGAAATTGATTGCTACAAGGCTCAATTTATTGCAAAAGATTATCCACAATAGAAAGGCATAGATTATGAAGAGAGTTGCTCCCACTTGTTATATGACTACTGTTCATTTTCTATGTGCATTGGAAATTCACTTTGGATGGGATATACATCAATTAGAACTTGTTACTACTTTGTTGAACGGTGTTATATTTGAGGAAGTTTATGTAACGCATGTGGTTTTGTCAAGACTCAAGAAAAGACAAGAAGATAAAGTGTACAAATGTAAGAAATCCTTGTATAGGTTAAAGAGCCTCTTCATGCTTGGTATGAGAAAGTTGACACTCATTTGATTAAATGAGGATTTTGTAATAGTCCAATAGAAATCACTTTGTATGTCAAATGTGAGGGTGATGTATCTCTCATCATCGTTCTATATGTAGATGATTTTATAATTACTGGCCCAGTGAGGTACATATTACTGAATTTAAGCCTGATTTGAATGCTACTTTCAAGATGGAGACTTGGGGATTTTGCATCATTACTTGGGCATACAATTTAAGCAGTGTGATGGTGGTATTGCCTTGTGTCAAACAAGATACATAGAGACATTCAACTTGGTAAGTTTGGCCTTGAGGACTGCAAACCTACTGCTACTCTAAAGGAAACAAGTTTGAAATTGAGTCTTTGTGATGATGGTGATCCTGCTGATGTCACTCTGTACTACCAGACTATTGTTGGATGCCTTATTCATGTATGCAATACAAAGCTAGATATTCAGTTTGCAGTCTCACACGCTAGCAGATTTATGAATAGCCCAATGTCTAAGCATTGGCAAGCTGTCAAAAGGATATTTCCCTACTTGAGGGACCTATCCCAAAGGGGGATCATTTGCAAGGACAAGGACAAGGCCAGGGAGTCACGGACTGGTCCAGGGGCCAGACTAGGCAATGTGGACAAGGGGATCCGGCTAGGGCATAAGGCTAGGAGCATGCCTTTATATTGGGAGGTTGGGAGGACGATTCCAGGTCTAGTCACCGAAGGCTTTACACTTGTATCAAGAGCCAAATTGCTTTTCTGGGACACAAGCATGGAGAGCCCCACGTTTTTAGAGCTTCTCTTGCATGTGCATGAGGGCGTGCCTTCTCCCCACCGTAGCCTCGACGAGAGTGCTCCCGTGGGCAACCCTGCTTGCAAGGGAGGACGACGACAGTATCACCTGCTCGTAATTGCTCGATTTTGTCCTTGAACAGTGCGTGCGATGTTGCTGAGAGATCTCGTCTCTTCGCACACCCCATTTGAGCACCACAGGCAGCACTGGGAGCTCCCTCACCTACTCGGTGACCTGTAGTAGCTTCCATCTCCGTTTACAAGACGGCTTTTCATATTTGCATAAGGCCCACAAACTTTGGGCAAAATGTTTTGACCTAGGGTGCATGCCCACCTCGGAACACACCCTTACAACGAAAGGCATCTCGGCATATAACAAGGGCACAAAACTCGATTCACGGCATATCATTCAACAAGCCAAGAATCAATAAGATGCAAAATTTTGCAATTTAATCACTGTACAGCAAGGCCAACATAATCTCTCCAACCGGCCGCAAACTTCTGCATAAGGAGTCAATTTCTCATTCTTCTTCCAAATTGCAGAAATTATAGAATTGCATCAATCTTCATTGATGGCGTATCAGTATCCAACATAATTAGCAAGGCTAATTATCGTCTGCGGTGCCAACTACCACTATGGGATTATTTTTCGACTCAAGGTATTTTTCTTTCTATTCCTTCCACTGCACATTGTTACCATGGATTTAGATATCAATATGACTTTTGATTATGAGCATCATACACCTGATACTGCCCATGATGGCTTGCGTGGATTGCGGCTGGATGCTCTCATGGAGGGTGCCCGTGACGCTACGGGAGGTGATGACGCTTATGAGTTGCTTGATATTCAATAATTTTGTGCACTTCAGGCACGCATATAAGTAATGGAAGGAAATTATGAATCTTTAAATAAAAACATCACTAAATTATCTACGTTAGTGATACAACTTACGCAGCAGCAAGCCAAGGGCCCTGTTGACACACATGCATGAGCACACTACTACTCAAGAGCAAGGCCCTTCTGATCATGGAGAAGGTCCATCTTTAGATTCCTTGCACACTCTCACTGCAAAGAATGTGGATGAGTTATTGAAAAGCACCAAACCACCGACTTTTAAGGGAGAAGACCGAGATCACAATAAGGATGCAGTGAATATCTTTCTCAGCAAGTGGGATGGAATTCATGCCTTACAGCGTACTCCAGATGCAGACAGAGCATTGCAAACTGTTGGGGTATAAAGCCCAATGTGGTCGCCCAGGTAAGTGGGCGGGCCTCCAGGTAAGTACACATATTCTTTTGTAAAAACCTAATAAGAACTCACTATGCTCTACACATTACAGTAGAGCAAGTTCACCATATCGTCGTGCTCTTCTTCTCGCACTCTCTCTCGCGTTGCACTTCCGCTCGTACTCCTTCAACTGGTATCAGAGCTCAGATCGAGGCTCGGGGCAGCACTGCAGGAGGCTAGAGTCACCAACTCAGATTGGAGTGAAATTCGACAGGCGAAGACACGGCCCCAAATCTCGTGGGAGAGAACGAAGGGCTTGGTGTTGTCAGAATTTCATTCTGAGGTCATCTCGGCCACCGTTCGGCTTCGACAAAGGTCTGCATAGGCCATTTTCGACTACGTGGTCTCGACGGGTGCAGATCCGACTCTGCAAATTTGGGGTTTTCGGCCTACGACTGCAGGTGTTGAGGATATCGACACTCCCAGAGTGTTGATTTGTGGCTATCTACACATCGAAGGATGGCTCACAGTTCTTGGAGGCGTGTCACATACGACACGGGCACATCTACACACAGACTGTAGGCGACATCCACTAGTTCATCAGGTAGCTTGTGTTTGTTGCTTGATATTCCAGATTTCATCCTGACATTGCAGGTACTTCCACATGGGATGTATTGTCAGAGATGATGTATGTCTGTTGAGGGTTTGCTGGCTGTGAGTCACGCAGCAAACAACTGCCGCAGCGGTTACAGCATATAGTGGGAAATTTGTGGATGTATGACTTTGTGGGAATTCTGAGCTGGGGGATTCTCGAATGTTGAGATCCTTTCGGTGATACAGGTCTTGGAGCGATCCCTCGAGCACCCTTAGATAGGCAGCTAGGATGTATTGATTGTGAGTTAGACAGTTGGGATTGCATCTTTGCTTTACTTCCGTTGAGGCATTGTCGCAGACTATGCTTACACGACAGTGACAGGACAGTCAGAGACAGTACAGGTGCAGGACAGGTTTACCCACAGCTTACAGTGTCAGAGAGACAGTGTTTTTGAGCTGTTTTTGGTCTGTTTTTTAGTACACTAGAGCCATTTTACAAAGGAGACTCTGCCGAAATTTATTCAGAATCTGAAGCTTTCTTGGTTCATTTGACAGGTTGATATTGGTTCAGAGGTCAGTTTACAGGGGAAACTCTGCCCAATTTTTCCCAGGAAAGTAAACTACTGTGAAGCGTAGCTATGGCTAGATCACAGGACACTGCTCTTTACAATATCAAGAAGCTGGATAGAACCAATTTCCCATTGTGGAAGCAGCAGATTTGGTACGTGTTGGTACAAAAGAAGCAGATAAAACCTATAAAGCTCAAGGGGATAAAACCAGAAGATATGGACGAAGATGAATGGAGCGAAATGGATGAATTGGCACTTTCTACCATTATGCTGACTTTGGCAGAAAGCGTTTACTTAATTAGCAGACAAGATGTCGGCTTATCAAGCATGGTTAAAGCTGAGTGATCTTTATGAGAAGCAGAGTGCAGCTTCACAGGTATACTAGCTTAAGAAGCTTGTTGACTTGAAGATGAAAGAAGGGACACCTATGTCCAATCATCTGAATGAATTCAACACAATCTATAGTCAGTTGTCAGCTCAAGGTGTCAAGTTTGATGAACTTGTTAGAGCTATGTTCCTGTTGATCACATTGCTGGAAAGTTGGGACACTTTTCGCACAGCTTTTAGTAATTCTTCACCTCCAGATGGTTTGAACATAGCAGGTGTAGAAGGAAGTCTGACTACTGAAGAAACCAATAGAAATACAATGGACAAAGGCAAAGGAACAGCCTTAGTTGTCAGGGGAAGGACCAAAGAAAAGTACAAAGGTGGAAAGAGGAATCAGTCTCGTAGAAAGTCCCGCAGTGCTAAAGGCAAGAGTGACATAGAATGCTACCATTGTGGCAAGAAGGGTCACATGAAAAGAGACTGCAGAGAATGGAAAGCAGAAAAAGGCAAAGAGAAAGTTGAAGACCATGGTGAGAAGAACAAGTCCTCAGTTAAGATTCAAGAAATAAATGTGACAAACACTGTTGCGGAGGATGACAGTCTAGTGTCAGGAGACATCTACTTCTTGAAGAATACAATGGACTCAACTCTTCTTACAACATCTGATGGAAATGCACTGAGTGACTGGATTATAGACTCAGGGGCATCACTTCATGTGTCTCCAAACAAGGAGTGGTTTACCTCTTATGTGACCACTAAAGATCATGTTCGGCTAGGCAATGGGCAGACATGTGAGATTTTAGGTGTTGGAGATGTTCAATTGAAGTTTCAGAATGGCTCTTCTTTCACGCTGAAGAATGTGAGACATGTTCCCGCAATTACAAAGAGCTTGATCAGCACAGGTTTACTTGATGATGCTGGCTACATCACCATTTTTGGACAGAACATGTGGAAGATATCCAAGGGTTCTATGACAGTAGCACATGGAGTAAAGTCTGGAGGACTTTACATGATTTATGTATCAAATGTCTCTAAAAATGTAATCAATGTAACCGAGCAGCCGAATGTTTCTTTGTGGCATAGCCGGTTAGGACATATGTCCAAGAAGGGAACGGAAATCTTGTCTCGTTCTGGTTATTTGCCTGGCTTTTCATTTAATGATTTTGAATTCTGTGAACATTGTCTGTATGGTAAGCAAACACAGCAGCCACATAAGCATAGAAGCAGTAGAAGAGATACACAGTTGGCACTTGTTCATAGTGATTTGTGTGGACCTATGCCTAACCTATCTCTAGGGGGAGCTTCTTACTTTATGACATTTATAGATGATTACTCGAGGAAAGTATGGGTTTACTTTCTCAAGCACAAGGATGAAGCGTTTAGTGTTTTCAAAACGTTTGTGACAATTGTGGAGAATCAAAGTGGCAAGAAGCTTAAATGCTTACGCACTGACAATGGTGGAGAGTATGTTTCAAAGGCCTTTCAGAACTTTTGTGAGTCAAAAGCTATAAAACGTGAACTTACTGCTCCTTACAATCCTCCTCAAAATGGTGTTGCTGAGAGGATGAATAGGACCATACAAGAGAAGGTCAGAAGTATGTTGTCTAATGCACAGCTGCCAAATGGGTTTTGGGATGAAGCTGTATCAACGGCTGTTCATCTTGTAAATAGATCTCCTAGAAAGGTTTTGCAGAAGGATTCAGTGTCAGAGATGGTATGGTCAGGCAAAATGCCCTCATACAAGTATCTTAGAGTCTTTGGCTGTGAGGCATATACTCACGTTCCAAAAGAATTTAGGAACAAACTTGAGCCAAAGAGTAGAAAGTGCATCTTTCTAAGCTATGGTAATTCTAGTGAGATGGGGTACAGAATTTGGGATCCCGAATCCAGAAAGGTTGTCCGCAGCAATGATGTTCACTTTAATGAATCCAAATATCATTCTAAACCATAGAGGGTTGAGGAGATTAGAAGAGTTGTCTTCCAAGAAGATGGACCTGCATGTGCAAGACAAAATGTCAGGGCTCAAGAGGAGCAAGGACAGGATAGAGTGGAACCACAGGTTGTGGCTGAGCCTGAGCCACCTATTGTGCGTAGATCTGGACATATCACGTGACCTCCTGATAGGTTTGTTCCATCTATGAACTATGTCATGTTAACTGATTGCAATGAGCCTTCATGTTACAAGGAAGCATTGCAAATGAAGGACTCCGGGAATTGGCAAGTGGCCATGCAGTCAGAGATGATAGCTCTGCATAAAAACAAGACATGGAAGCTAGTTAAATTACCACGGGGCAAAAAGGCTCTACCCTGTAAATGGGTTTACAGGTATAAGATCACCGCTCATGATAGTCAGCCAAAGTACAAAGCAAGGCTTGTTGCCAAGGGCTTTAAGCAAGAACAAGGCATTGACTTTGATGAAGTCTTCTCTCCGGTGGTCAAGATGACTACATTGAGATGCTTTCTTGCATTGGTTGCCATATTAGATTTGGTGTTGCACCAAATGGATGTCAAGACAACGTTCTTGCATGGTGATTTAGATGTGGAAATTTACATGCAGCAGCCAAAAGGGTTTGTTGAGAAAGGCAAGGAAGATTGGGTATGCCAGTTGTTAAAGAGTCTTTATGGCTTAAAACAATCACCGAGGGCATGGTACCATAAATTCCACAAGTTTATGCTTTCTCAAGGCTACAAACGTAGTGAGTTCGATCACTGTCTATATACAAAGAAGGCTAAGGATGGCAGTTGGCTGATCCTTATTTTGTATGTGGATGACATGTTGATTGCTGGCAAGCACTTGGAAGAAATTTCAGCTTTGAAGTCAAAGATGGCAAAATCGTTTGACACGAAAGACATGGGTGAGGCAAGTCATATACTTGGTATGCGCATTGAGAGAGACAGATCAAAGAAGTTGATTTGGTTATCTCAAAAAGAGTATATTGACAAGGTTTTGCAACGTTTCAATATGGAGAAGGAAAGGCATTGAGTGTTCCATTGCCACCATATGTGAAACTTAGCAAACAAGATTGTCCTGTGTCTGAGGAAGAACAGGCTGAAATGGATAAGATTCCATATGCGTCTGCAGTGGGTAGTTTGATGTATGCAATGATTGCTACTCGCCCAGACATTGCATTTGCAGTGGGAGTAGTAAGTCGATACATGTCAAACCCAGGCAAGAAACATTGGGAGGCAGTGAAAGGAATATTGAGATACCTGAAAGCTACAAAGAGTATGCGTATATGCTATGAGAGTCAGGAGCTAAGTGTAAAGGGTTTTACAGACTCAGATTATGCAGGTGACTTAGACAACCGAAGGTCTACGTCAGGGTATGTCTTTACATTGGCTGGTGGAGCAATATCATGGCGTTCTAGATTACAATATTGTGTTACTCAGTCTACTACAGAGGCTGAATATGTTGCAGCATCAGAGGCATGCAAAGAATCAATTTGGCTTAATCGACTAGTAACAGATTTGGGAATCAAAGAAGAGATGCCTGTGTTATATTGTGATAGTTAAAGTGCTATACAATTGGCTCGCAATCCAGTTTATCACTCAAAGACAAAGCATGTGGATGTGAAGTATCATTTCATCAGGGAAATGCTCGAGGATAAGCAGCTTCGGCTTGTCAAAGTTCACACCACAGAAAATCCTGCTGATCTACTTACAAAAGGACTTCCCTCAGAGAGCTTTGCGCATTTTCACAAGCAGTTAGGTGTAGGGTAGTACATCACTTCTCTACATCTCTTGTATATTAGCTTGTATAGTAGCTTCTCTCACACTTAAAGTACCACATTGGACTTTAAGTGGGAGGTTGTTGGGGTATAAAGCCCAATGTGGTCGCCCAGGTAAGTGGGCGGGCCGCCAGGTATGTACACATATTCTTTTGTAAAAACCTAATAAGAACTCACTATGCTCTACAAATTACAGTAGAGCGAGTTCACCATATCGTCGTGCTCTTCTTCTCGCACTCTCTCTCACGTCACACTTCCGCTCGTACTCCTTCACAAACAAGTTCAACTCTAGAAGGCAAGGCCTACAAATGGTGGATGTCTCTCAAGGAGAAGAATATCATACCACAAAGCTGGGAAACCTTTGAGGCTATGTTTCACACAAAATTCTTGCCTACAAATGAGGCAAATCGAAATTGAATGGTTTGGGACCCCAGGGAATTCACTCTATATACAAAATGGGACGCCACCTGCGAGCAGGAAACTTTGATAAAAACCCTATATACGACCCATATTAGGAAATATGACCCCCCTTTCTACGCTTATATGACAATCAATGAAGGAAACTATCATATCCCTATCTTACATATAAAATTTAGATGTCACATTATCTAATTGATAAAACTAGTCAAAGAGTGTGTAGCATAGTGACTGGCAACGTACTAAAGAACCACTTCTGTTGATAACTAGATGTATCCTTAATGTGTCTTAGTTTGACTTTCAAGCTATGTGCCCGATCATCTTGCACTCTGGCTACTTGCCAGATCTGACCCATCCAACAATGGTGCAAATCAACCCTTGACTTGTTCCAAATCAACCCTTATCTATGATCGGCTTGATGCAAAATTTGATGTGTCACCTGATAAAAAACTTCCCCTAAATTCATCCGAGTTCTAGTGCACACCGGTGGCCAATCATTACAAGTGATCAACCCGGATCAGGTCACCCCTGCCTCCCCCATAAATATGATACCCCCCTCCCTTTTTTCAAGCTTGGGAGATAAATTATTGGGGGCCTACCCCTAACTTATACGCTTATGTAACTTGTAAAAAAAATCCCCTCCCTTGCGCTTACGTGTTGTGGGAAGTTTTCCATGGTGAATTCCTCAAGCTTGGGACACGTGTTACATGCACCAATACCCATCATTACTTGAATATATCTCTGACTATCGAGATGTTATACTCAAGTTGGAAGGACTAGACAACTTTAAACAAATACGTGGGTTTATTCGCGGTCTGACGCCAGAGCTTAAGAAGCATGTCAAGACTTAGGACCGTAAACACTTGAGGAGGCCATAGTGAAAGCACACATTCATGATGATCCAGATGAAAAGAAATCACATAATAATCATGTGCCTGCTAATACACATGGTAATACACGTACACACTATGGTCACAACAAAAGGAAATTTATAGTAGCCAATTCTGAAGCATCTAAAAAACCCAAGGGGTCCCGGGGAGTCCTCTCTCTTCTAAGGACTTTGATAAGGCTAAAAAAGAGAAGTTATGTTTTCAATGCTTGGGAAGCGGCCATGGAAAAAAGGATTGTCCCGAGGGGAAATCTGCTGCTCATGGCAAGGAGAAAGAAGTACACACGGTGCAACTACTGCCTCTTGAGTCTTCCTCACGATTCTCTATAGTGGAAGTAACACACACCGAGGTGGTGCATGAATATTGTATCACAGCTTCCATGTGGCAATAGACCTTTGGACGACATGAGTTAGTGCATATGCATGGATCTCTGCAAGGGCACAAGGTGCGCATCTTGGTAGATGACTGTGCTACTCACAATTTCATTAATTATGCATTGGTGAAAAAACTCAAATTGCCTCAAACTCCGAGTTCCCACCGCTACAAGGTAGCAATGATGAATGGTTATGATGCCGAGATCTGGTATACTCAAGTCTAGGCTATATCATTGGAAGTACAAGGATACTTCACATCCTTGGATTTTCAAGTTATGAACATGGAGAGGGCCGACATGGTACTTGGTAGGGAATGGTTGCATAGCCTAGGACCATCACTGAAGCGTAGCTATGAGCACAACAACTTGATGTTTGAATCCCATGGCGCACATGTGTTGTTGTTAGGAGAGCAGGATGTGACATCCTCCATTGATATGTACAACTGAGCTTATGTAGCTCATATCTGATAATAAAATAGATCAAGTTTTCTTGTGTTCCTCATTCTCTCATTTTCTATCTAATATTGAATTTATTGAACATTCCTCAACGCCGCATGCTTCTCTCTCATCTCCTCCACCAACGTCTAGTTCTCAACAAGCAAAGGTTGCTAGTGCTTTAAAAAATTTATTAAAGAAATTTAACGATGTTTTTCCTAATGATTTGCCATCAAGATTACCATCGACACGATCGGTGTAACATAGCAGTGATGTGGTTGTAGGCAGTAAACCAATAAGTAAACCACCCTACCACATGAGTTACTCTGAAGCTGCTAGGTGGAAGAAAAAAGATGGTAGTACGTGCATGTGCGTAGACTACCGTGGCTGAAACATGGTTATTGTTAAGAACAAATAACCATTACCACACGTCGATGAGTTGTTCAACAAGCTCACTCATGCTCGTATCTTTACAAAAATAGACTTACGGTCAGGTTATCACCAAGTACCTATTCGACTTGCTGATATACCCAAAACTGCATTCCAAAGAAGGTTTGGACACTACGAGTTTTTGGTTATGCCTTTTGGGTTAACCAATGCGCCCGCAACATTCATGACACTTATGGATAGTGTCTTGAAACCGTACTTGGGCAAATTAGTCATCGTTTCTCTCGATGAGATTCTAGTATACAGTGCTTTTGAGGAAGAACACTTACAACATCTGAGGCAGGTGTTCAAATTGTTACGAACAAATCAATTATATGTCAAGGAGTTTAAGTGTGATTTCCTGAAAGAGAAAATTCACTACCTTGGGCATGTTATTTCAGCTAATGGATCGATCCAAAGTGGATACCATTTGGCAGTGGCCTTCTCCTCAAAATCTGGAAGAGCTACATATTTTCTTAGGAGTTGCAAGTTTTTATCGAAGGTTCGTTAAAACTATGGTAACATTGTTGTTCCTTGACGGACCAATTGAGAGGCAAAGACAAGTGTTAGTGCCTGATTTATCAGGGCTTTCAGGGCAGTTAGGCTATTACTTTTTGAACTATAACTAAAACCTTTCTCTTTGAACCTTAGGGATAAGTGAACATGGGTATTTTATATTTTGGGGAAGTTAGTTGTGTGTATCGTGAATTCTCAGAACGAGGAGCAGTTATGTCTATTCCTGTCGATGCAGTTCTCTCTCTCCTAATCTCGTACTAATGTTTACTCTCTGTATTACTGAATGATGATGATGAATGGCACACTATCTTCTCTTTATCTCTGATGTTACATACCTGTCTTCTTTGCAGTATGGTGTTTGAAGTATGCAGTTTCCTGCTTCCTGTTTGATATGTACTGTATGTTAACTGCATTGGTTGTTTGTTATGGCAATGTGTGCCTAACAGCAAGGCCTTTCAGTGGGGACCCACTCAGCACCATAGTTTTGATACGCTCAAGGATGCATTAGCTACAACACCAATTCTAGCTATTGTAAATCCTTTGAAACCATTCGTTTTGGAAATGGATGCGAGTGACCGTGCTATTGGAGCAATCCTACTACAAGAAGGGTGGCCAATTGCATTTGAAAGCAAGAAGCTTGATTCAGCATAGCAGAATTATTATGCTTATGAACGCAAACTCTATGCAATAGTGTCTGCCTTGAAAACATGGAGACATTATTTGTATGGCGCTCAATTCTTTGACCATGAAAGCATTAAATGGTTTACACAACAAACCGATTTAAAGAGTCAAAAAGCTAGGTGGGTTGAGATTCTTTAGGAATATGACGCGAAGCTCCGGTATCGTAAAGGAAGATACAATGTGGTGGCTGACGCTCTTAGTCGTATGCCTGAGATCAATTCTCTCCTATTCACGGAACTTCGTAGTGAATTTTTGGATTCTCTAAGGGGAAAATTTGAGGAGGATGACGCATATTCCAAAGTGTGGAGCCATGTGCAAATGAGGGATCCTTCTCACTCCAATGCTGGTAGTGTATCGTTAACCTCCACACACAATTCTCCTCTATCGAGTGATGAACTACAACGATGGAATAATTTTACCATCGACAATGGGTACCTACTCCATAAGGGGAGAATTTGTGTACCGACGGACACAGACATTCAGCGCCAAATTCTTTATGAATGTCATGACAGTCCAAGTGCAGGGCGCCCGTGTATTAAAAGACTTATGCTCTCGTCCGACGATAGTTTTACTAGCCAAGTTTACATGGCTTTGTTCAAGATTATATCTTGCAAATGTCAACTTAACAAAGTAGAGCACCTAAAAGCAGGAGGACTCTTACATCATTTAGACATTCCCAATGGTAAATGGAAAAGTATCTATGGATCTTATTGTGGGTTTACCAACCACTGTACGAGGTCATGACTCAGTATGGGTGGTCATAGAGCTATTGACTAAACTATGTAAGTTTATTCCAACAAAATCAATGATTAAAACTCTAGAATTAGCCAAGTTATTTGTGGAAAATCTATATAAGTTGTATGGCTTGCCAAGTAACATTGTGAGTGATCGTGATCCCAAGTTTAACAGTCATTTTTGGAGGGCTGTGTTTAAATGATTGGGTACACAACTCAACCTGAGTACAACCCATCATCCAGAAACAGATGGTCAAACTGAACGAGTTAACCAAGTGCTAGAGGATATGCTACATGCATACGTTAGCAAGAAACAAATAGACTGGGAAGAATATCTACCTCTTCTTGAGTTTTCTTACAATAGTGCTAAGCATGTCACGACTGGATTTAGTCCTTTCATGCTCATGTATGGTTTTCAACCTAGGTCACTAGTTACAATGGGGTTGGCAACTAAAAAAATCCAACAGGTTAAGGATTTTCTCCAAGACCACATGGATATGCTGAAACTCGCTCGTCAGAACGTCCGACAAGCGCAGGATGGTATAAGAAGTACGCTGATGAAAAAAGTTGGCAAGTTACCTTTGAGGAAGGGGAGGAAGTATTTTTACGTGTGCCAGAGCATTCAGAAAGTCTGAAAACTGGGCCAACACCTAGATTATCTCCACGATATTGTGGGACTTTCAAAATATTCAAGTGAGTGGGTGATCGTGCCTACAAACTATCGTTACCTACACATTCTCGTATCCATCCGGTGTTTCATGTAAGCCGTTTACATAAGCGATTACATGGGGATGACAATGTCATTGACCAACAGATTCTGGTTGATTTCGTTGAGCCTCCTACCTTACCGCATGAACGTGAACTAATTCTTGACTATCATGATTTACGTACACGTCATCATGTACGTCCACAAGCTTTAATCAAGTGGAAAGATTGACCTGAGGAAGGTGCCACTTGGGAAAACATTAGTGCTCTTAAAAAGAAGTTTTCCACTTTTGTTTTCAAGGACGAAAAATATTCCTTAAGGGGGGAGTAATGCCAGGACAAGGGCAAGGCTATGGAGTCACGGGTTGGGCCAAGGGCCAGACTAGGAAATGTGGACAAGGGGATCTTGTTAGGGCATAAGGCTAGGAGCCTACCTTTATATTGAGAGGTTGGGAGGAGGATTCCAGGTGTAGTCACCCAAGGATTTACATCATTGCCACCAGATTTACATGCTTTTTGGAACTCAAATTGCGCTAGTTGTTATGAAACATGAGTGCCAACAAGTGGTTTTTGTTTCATGCTCGGCAATTCATGCATATCATGGTTGAGCAAGAAGCAACCTACTCTAGAAACTTCCAGTTTTAATGCTGAGAGTATAGGGCATTCTTCACATCTATGATTGAGTGTATGGCTCAAACATCTTATGGTTGATATGGGTGTTGGACATGACACTAGCAACATCATCTACATTGAAAGTTAGAGTACATTGGCAGTTGCAAGGAACCAATTTTTCATGCTCGCACAAAGAATATTGAGGTGCATTGTCACTATGTAAGAGAGAGACTGTCAGTAGGAGAGAACAACTTGGATTATGTACCCACATAGGACAATGTTGCAGATCTTTTCACAAAGGCATTGCCTCTTGAGGAGTTTGAAGCTTTCCACAAAGCGTTTGGCTTGCTCCTCTTTGTGGATTGATCATGTCCTCAATGCATGGCACTCCCCTATACACTACATGCCAACTCTTGTTCATTGCATCACTCCCAAGGGGGGATTTGTCACCATATATGAGGTAGTGATGTGTGTGAATGCACTTAGGACCGGCGAGGCATTTTTTCCTTCATTAGGAGGTTGTTTCCCCCATGCATTGTATATACGTCCATAATTCTAGGGCTAACTTATCTTTCCATTGTGCAATAAGAAATGTACTCTCTGTTGTGTGCCTTGAGCTTATTAATCGTCTCCAGGTTGTGTGTGTTACACTGTAACACTAATTCCAATAGTTTTCTCCAAAATCAAGGTGGCTTCTTAGCCATAGTTACTTCTAGCGAGTTTCAAAATTGATTGCCTAGTCTTTGGTTACCATGTCTTTGAATCTCACTTGTTGACATCGACATGCATATCACCATCAGCCCTGGTTTCCCTGTGTGAAATAAATATGGAAAAATTTCCTTCTCTTTGCTCGTATGGTGCTCCTTCAAGCTTGGAGCAGCCGGCCCTTGGCCTAGGTCTGTGACTTCCATGGGTTTGCCCTTGGCATTACATGGATCCAATAATTATGGGCACACTATGAGTACTGCAAAAAAGCTATTGTAAATTTTGTGCCAAAAGCTCCTTTCCATAGAGAAATTAGATGTTATAATATCTTTAATTTTCCAAACATAAAAGCATTGATGAAATCCATTATTAATACAAGGCCTTGTGTTGTGTATGTTTAAGCCGAGCCTTGGTGGCTTGACTATTATGTGTGTTTTTCCCCTTCAAAAGATTCACTGAATAGAAAGTCTCAAACATGACCACAGATCAACAAAACCTTGTCTCACTAGAATTTTATGTGTAGTTATTGCTTGTCCGGAAGGTATCTCCCAGACCAAAGGACTTGCCGGTGAGATTGCTTTTCTTGCGAAGCTTGCGATGATGGTGCTTGAGATATTTGTGGGGGAATGGTCCCTTGGACATCAAAAGACTTGAATTTTAGGGGTTTGGTGGCCCTTGAGTATGAGCTCAAGGCCACCCACCTAGAATAATGGCAGATAGCACTCAGACAAGTGATAGAGAGAGAGAACCAAGGCGTTCATGTGGCTGATGGAGGTGGGTGTAGAAACGTATAATGGTGCCCCCTCCCATGCAAAATTGATGAGCCTATCCTCAATGCATTTGGTGTAGGTGAAGGATGGAAGGTAGTACACATGGCCCGTCTCCTTTCCATTTGGGAGCTTGCCATGAGCTTGTGCATGCCATGCACATGCAACCATGGAAACTTCATGCACAAAACTCCATGAACTCACCTTTCCCAAAGTATCTCACTTGCTTTGATACTTGTGAAAGGACTAAGGGGAAACTAGCTCCAAATCTTCAACCAACTATCTCCTTAAATAGGCATGGCCTTGCCCTAGGATCTCTATTTATAGAAAATTATTAACATAGAGTCCTGAACATACTTTTTTACACTCCCAAAACAACTTAGGTATCTATACCATTAAGCCATTGAACTCCTTCCACATCATGGTATCAACGACTTCCATGAACATCCCATATTCCATGAGAGTGAATCCCAACACTAATGAGACACCTTCAAAGCACCTAGGTTAGTGACCATTGTAATTTATTTTTTAAGAACTAAATTAATTTAAAAAAAGAAAAAGTACAAAGTCCCTAAGGTAGGATAGGGGTAACCCTATCAAAAGAGGGAAGGCCTAAGCAAAAAGGGAACATGAGGGAAAGAAAGATAATTGAATATAGCACTAAGTCTCTTGGGATTATAAAAAGATAATATAGTAGATCTCCATTTTTTACATCTGACAACCTTTTGCAAATTTTTGAGGTCAAATTAGACTACATAAGAAGTATGGCTAGCCAATTCCTCCATTACAACTCTAAAACCAGCAGCCACAGGGTTTGGTGAGTGTGAAAAAGAATATCCAAACAAAGCATTGTTCCTCTCAATCCAGATCTGCGACAGAAGAGTTCCTCTCATACAAGTCCACAGAGGGATATCTATGAATCTATATTTAGCAATTAAGAGAGACTTCCAAGATAACTTTGAGCTATTAAGAGTGCATGCCACTTAGAATTCTCTTTTGGAGAGGGTGTTGTATTTACAGTTGATGAACAGATGATACAAAATTTCCTCATGCATCTTACATTTTTTGCATATGCCATCACATACACCAATAGATTTTGTCTTTGAACCTGTCGAGACCCCGTAGTGTAGTATGAGCCACAACAAGTAGATGTGATTAATGGAGAGAGGAAATACCCATATGCATTGAAATCTGTAGCTCCATTGTTTGTCATTTCCAAGAGATACCCCACCTTTTGTTAATCTTTGAGGCCAGCTTACAGTCCATTTTTCCTAAGTTATCTTTGCATTCATAGATGTTTCTGGGGACCTTGAATAGAGAAAAAGCACTACCCCAAAAGAAACATAGTGAAGCCTTTTGCATAGTCTTAGTTATGCTACAGACCAGGTCCACACAACCTTGAGAAATCACAACCTGGTGTAAGAGCTAGGTTTTGGAGAGCCAAGAACCCTCCTTGAACACATCCTTCCAGTACCTCAATCCTACTTTAAAACACTTGTGGGCCCTTTTGGTTAAACACCATCCATTGACCTTATCTTGCCAACCAAACCATATAGAATCTTGCATCCAAAATGACCCCAAGGAAGACCATTCAATGGGAGGAGTCCATTCAACTTTTTTGTTGCTCCAAGGTTTCCAAAACCTGCACACAAGGTCAAAAAACCTAGGGGTAATGTTTGCATTTGAAAACACCAATTCCTCAAAAGTTAGTTCATTCCAAGCTTTATATTCCTTCAGATGGAAGTTTTGGATATTTCTTTTAATCAATAATGCCCAAAAATTTGAGGAAGTGGAGGCTCTAAGGATCCATTTTCTTGACAACTTCTTAGATAAGTGTTGAATGGTCAAAATGCCCAAACCTCCAAACTCTTTATCCTTGTAGCAACTCTGCCATGCAACTTGAATTGATGAGTTCTAACAAATTCAGTGCACCTGGAAAGAAACCTTCTTTCCATAGTATAGATTTTGTTCAACTTGTAATGTGAGGGGTGCCAACAAGCTAAAAAATAGACAAGGGAATAAATTAAGCAACGATTTAAGACAAATACCCTTGTTGAAAGGCTAGACTTGTGATTCTGCCAAGAAAATAATATTTTCTTGAATTTTTCCAAGACCGAGTTCCATGAGAGTTCCACCTTTGGTTGAAGGAAGCATTAAACCCCAAAGGGGATTCCAAGCAATCTGAAAATTTTCCCATCTAGAATAAGTTTGCATCCATCTTGAGAAACAATGAGTGGAAAAGTACCTTTAAATACTCTATTTATATGTTATATTAGAATGGTTAACACTAGGTTGGTAATGGGACACTTTTATGTCCTGTTAAGTGACCATTTTCCTTGAATTATGTCAAGAGTTTCAAAATGGATTTTGAGGTGCTATATGTCTAGAGTTGTCTCATGAGGTGAAAAAAACTCGACATTTTTTTGGAATAGAAATTCCATCTTTAACGTTGTCCTTGCACAACATTTCACAACCTAAACTGTGTGAAAAAACGGGTCCTGTTTTTTGCTTTTTTCAATTTTTTGCAACTATACCACTCTAGAATTCATGTTTGTGAGGTCTATAATGCTAGAGAACTATCTTTAGTAGTCCTCAACATGTCCTGATGCTTCTAGGGAGAAATAAATGTTAAAGTTGTAAGTTATGACAAAATTACAAAATTTGTCAAATCCTGTGTTTTAGCCAATTTGAGCTCTTCTATGATTTTTTTGGTGGCTTTCATGATATCCAAATGCACTTTTGATTTTCTATGTCGCATATTGTAACATAAAGCTAATATTCCTTGAGTTTTGGGGCACCTAATACCCTATTTTGCATAGTAGACAACGATGGTTGATTTTTTCAATTATAGAAGAAAACAAAACATTCTAGTATACCAAGTATCGCTTTTTCAATATTGTTAGTTTCTTGTGACAACTACATGCATTTTGTAGGTAGTAACCATATCTAGTCATAAGAATCAAATTTGGCTAGATATTGAATATTTTCTATGGAATTCTACAACTCGTAATGTTGAACCCAGATTTTTCATGTTTGCTGTATTTAGCACTTCATCTTTGTCCCCAATATTTCCCTTGGTAAGAGATGTATTATTCTTTTGACATGCTCCATGGCTCCTTATGAACCTAAAGGAAAATAGGGAACTAAGAAAACATGCATATATTATTTGTATTGAGCGTGGCTATAGAAACTTTGATGATAGGTTTGCAGAATGGTAAAAATTCAACTTTTTTGTACCTATTTCTTTTGGCAAAACAAAAAATAGTGAGTGAGAAGCAATCATATGCTCTGATCACCAACCCATTGAAGTTAACTAGGGAATTTATCTCAAGTCCTACAAAAATCCCTAATCTTATTGTTATGCAACAAAACGTAAGAAATGACTGTTTTGATGAAAATGTACTGGTTCATCAACTTTGGAGGATTGGTGTGACCAACAGATAAGAAATTTTACAAATTTCTTATTTTTTCCATGTGTAGTAGGCCTTGAACTATAACCTCATGAAAGGATTTTACAAAATGAGTGGATCTACTATGGTTTTGGAGGTTTTTTTCAAAACCCTGAAATGACACTTTTATGTCCTATTAGGTTACCAACCTAGTGTTAATGGTTGATCCACTTGCCAGACAAAAGAGGTCAAGGCACTACCAAAAGATTTCAACTAACTATCTGTCATTTCTCATTAGTGCATTTTTATTGAAGGAATAGCTCATCACTTTGAGATCATTTGGCATTAAGCTATAACTACTCACATAAGGTCAAGTGCTTTGGGTTAGTGAACAATTTTTTTTAAAACACTTTGCTACTCATCTATACTCCAATTTGGTGTCAAACATGTAGTAGATGTTGTCTCTTTTATGCCTTGCCTAGTCCATTGGTCACAAGCACACATATTTGCTAAATTAGGCAATATGTATATGCTCATCCTGGTGTAGATTCATCAAGCTAGGAAACACCAGTTATCCGTGCAGATTCACCAATTTAGGCAGCACGAGTGCATACTTGTCAATTTAGGTAGCACATGTTTGCCCTGACTAACCATCCTAACGCATCATATGAAATTACATAGAGAAATGGGGACAAAGGACAAGCCTGTCTAATAGACTTGTGCAAAGGGATGATATTAGCCAAGGTCCCACTGGCAGAGACTCTAGCAGTAGCATTCCCAAAAAGTAAATGAACAAATTTGATGAATCTTTAGCCTAGCCCCATATCTTGCATGTTGTTGAAGAATGAAGTCCCACTCTATCTATCATATTCCTTGTCAAAATCAATCTTGAAGAAAGTGAAGTCCTGATTTGTCTCTTCAACATACTCAATACCCTCCAAGATAGATATAATGGCATCCGAGATGTAACTTCCCTTGATAAAACCTTTTTGTTCTTTCAGGATAAACTGATCCATGAGGGGACTTAGTCTTCTTGCTAAGGCCAAATAAAAAATATTATATACAAAAGTTAGACATGTAATTGGCCTCCAATTTGACACCATCATTGATTGAAGGGGACAATTAAAGCTCCAAGAGCTAGGGATTTTTTCCACACCAGCATGAGAAAGGGTGCCAAGAAATATTTATACAAGGAGCAAAATCTCACCCTCTGTTATAGGGAGGTCTAATAGTTTTTCCACATGGGTAGGGACTGTTTTTTTCCTAGCAGCAAAAATCTTTGGTCTGGCATTAGTAGTGTCATTATTCCTCAGAGCCTGTAGGGATTTAATATTTATGTAATTATGACAAATTTTGTGTGATCACAAGGTCTTATTGACACATTTACATGATTACACTAAACATAATCACACAAAATCCGGTTAAGGGCGACCTACAAACCCACTAAATTCTCGTCACGCTTTTCAATATTCCCGACGGGCCCACCTGGATTTTTCATTATCCCTGCGGGCCCATCGAGAATATTGAAAAGCCCAGCAGGCTCGCAAAATTATATATACGTCGGTCTAATTGGGCCCGCTAGGTGTTATTTCTTCTTGCTTTCATCTTCACACACACACACACACACACACACACACACACACACACACACACACACAGAGCGCTTGTCGACCACCTTTGCAGGTATGTCGAGAGGAGAGAGGAGAGAGGGTGAGAGGGGGTGGTGTGGGAGCGTGCTCTGTGTCACAATGCGCGGCAACAGTAGAGTACCTGACCACACGATCCGGGTATGTGTTGTGTGTGTGTGTGTGTATGCGTTGTATGGTAGCATACCTTTTGTCGTATTGCACGGCAATAATAAGGTACCTTACCACACAATGGGAGTGTGTATGTAAGCTATTCTACGAAACAGTGCTTATCACAGGGGCATCACCGCCTTGACGCGGGGAAGATGGTGTCCTTGTGGTAAGTATTGGCTTACTGTCTGGGTACTACATCAGTAACGCGGTGTCAGGAGTTTTCTGGAGCAAGGGATTGCGCATATGTACATATACATGCATGGTGCATCAAATAAAGGATTGCCTAATTTCCATAGCCAGGTGGTTACGTGGGGCCCACGTGTGTACAGGTAGGGCAGCATGTACATAGTGCATCGATTTTCATCGTTACCAGTACCAGTGTGTTTTTTATACAATAAGGAGGATTTGGTAGCGCGTAAAACTTCTCGAGGAAGCTATCCGCGGGCCGACGACATGAGGTCAGCAAGTGCGTCAGATGGCATCTAGTGGCGTCAGGAGGGCGAGCGAGGTCAATATTTGCACGCGGATGAGGACGGACACAACGTGGGTGTTTTCTTGTGAGAGTTATGCAGAAAGGTCATCATTAGGACCACTTTCTGGGGCCACTTCACGTGGTGGCGAGATGCATTATTGGAAAAAAGCTGAGTGCCAGGTGTGCGAATGATGCAAAAAGGTGACAACTATGCACTGCGAGGTCAGTTTTTGGCCTGTTCGGGGTCCGTTTGAGGTCATCTAAAAGACCAAGGGTGCCCAACTAAAAAAGCTAAGTGTGGGAACTGAAAAAACTGAGAGAAGACCAGAAAAAACGTGGAGAAGAGAGGAGGAAGAGCCGTAGGTGTGTTTTTGCTCATTTTGGAGCTTGTTTTGGCCGTAAACTGCTCATCCGAGGTCGGATTTGAGCACTTTGACATTGTAGACTGGGGTTTTGGGCCGTTCTGGACGCGATGGCGCTGTCCATTTTGCCAAATTTCTCACTCTTTTTCTTCTGTTTTTCTGTGTAAGTTTCTCCTATGAGCGAAGTTTCTACTCCAGTTTGTGATTATATCTGGCTTATTTTACCCATACTGTGTGAGCTATTTGCCCCATTGGTGTTGTCCCAAGCTCAATTGTATGTAAACATCACAAATTCTCCTCTTTTGAGCTGAGTTTTTTGGGTGTGTGTGTGTGTGTGTGTGTGTCTGCGTGGAGTGGGCAAGTGGATAGTCTCTCTCCTCTCACTCCAGAGGTGTGTTCCCTGTCTCGGCCAGGTGTGTTGTGTAAGCCGAGTGGTGCCCCATAGTGTGTGTGTGTGTATCTTCCCAAGAGTGTGTGTCGGGTCGTTATAGAGGCGCTCTGTGTGTTTTCATCCCGCTCACATTCTTTTGGCGCCCCCACGGAGGACCTTCTTGGAGTACCTTCTGCTTCGAGCTTCAAGCTTCAAGATTCGGGATTACAGGTTGCAGGTTGCAGACTACAGATTACAGGTTACAGGTTACAGGGATAGGTACAGGTACAGGTGATTCACACAGGTACATGTAGCTGGAGTACAGTGATATACTAGCAGTGATGTCACTTGCAGTTGTTGTGGGAATGCATCACTTGGCGCCTATTTGAGCGCATTATCTCATGGATTGAACGTTACTTGTGGAAACTGCCATTGTACGCATTTGTGGATCCATACTTGGTTGTATTTGGCAGTCCCAACCATTTCTGAGACTTGGTCTGGAAGATAGTCATTTCTGAGACTTGACTATATGCGATTTGCATTAGCCTTCGTGTGAGGGTCGATAGCGTGAGGTTTTTATTGAGCTGGGGGATTCTCAAATGTGGAGATCCTTTCGGTGATACAGGTAGCTGGAGCACCCTTTTTGTGACCTCGCCATAGGCTATGTACTAGTGAGTCCTACTTGATGCTCGGGTTCTATTGTTGACAGTTTATGCATACATAGACAGTCTATATTTTGGGTTCCTACTGCTCTACTTTTGGGGAAACTCTGTCGAAATTTTCCCAAGTTATGATGGCTGGTTTTTTGGTATTTTGAGCCATTTATGATGTAATGCTGCTGAAATTTTGGCAAAATCAGAGGTTGAGTCAGGTGTGCCTTCTTGGGAGCTTCATGGTTGGCTTTAATGGATGATCAAAATGGCCCTCAGTTCACTCCTTTTCATTTAACTCAAAGAATTTAGATTAATGTTCATGTGTCCAGGAAGATCTTTTTCCAGCAGCGCATAGTCTTTATGTTTGGGCCAAGAAGATTGAGAGAGATCCTGGAATGTCCTTTGCCTGTTGTCATTCCGATGATCAACGATGAAAACTCATTTGATGTGCATGTGTTTGTTCTCATCTAAACCTGAGCTCCATTGAAGTTTCTGGGGATTGGGTAGTGAAAAGTTTTGGGTTCTTGCACGTGTGTTTGAAGGGGTTCTCTAGCCATGGCTTTCTCTTATCCGGAGTTTCATGGAAGAAGTGATGAAGATGTGGAGGACTTTCTGGAAAAGATGGAGGTTGCCTGCATTAGCAACCAGATTCATGACCCTACGCAAATGTTACGCCTTCTCCAAATTTGTTTGAAGAGTGATGCACGAGTTTGGTCCAAGGAATTTGAAGAGGAGTTGCGTGCAGCAGATCCACCTATAAGATTGAGTTGGGACAATCTAAGGCATGGATTGGAAGTGGAGTTTGTGAAGATAGAAGATCCTGACAAAGTGTGGCAAGAAGTACAGGATTTGGTGCAAAAGGAAGGTGAGCCAATAGATGCGTACATACGTAAGTTTTCATTGGCATGGGAGCGAATGTGCAAGGCTTTAGCACCACAGGTACCCCCGCCTGACATGATGAAGAAGGACAGGTTCTTGGCTGGTCTTTGGGAGAATATACGTTGGAGAGTGGAGCTAAAGAAGCCTAGGACATATGAGGATGCACTAGAGGTAGCAAGGAACAAAGAGTGGAAGCTGAGGAAAATGAGCCAGTTAGGGGTGGAGTCTTTGCCAATGAGGTCTGAATTTCAGCCTATAGAGTCTTTACAAGGGCGCATGTCAGGGGTTCATCACGAACCAGTGGTTCCTGTTACTACTCAGGTTATGCCACCAGTGGTCACTATAGCAGTGCAAGATGATGGGCTAAGGCAAGACATGAGGCAAATGGTAGATTTGATGAAGAATCTCAGCCTAAACATGCTAGGTCAAGTGGGAAATAATCGAGGTCGAGGGAGGTTTGCAAATCAGCCAGGAGGTGAAGAAAGGCCTAGGAATGGTGTTGGACAAAGCAATGGTAGGTTTTGGAGGCAGACGCCCACATGTTACAATTGTGGAGAGTTGGGTCACATCAGCCCGCAATGTGATAAGCCACCAAGGATCGGGGGAGACATGTATCCATTGCCAAGACAGGTGCTAACTAGGTCAAATGATTATGGCAGCGAAATTAAGGGAGACGAAGGAACCAGTGGACTGACCCAAGAGGAAAAGGGAAAGACAAAAGTGCTAAGTGTAGTCACCTTGGAGAAGGCATCAAAGCTAGAGGATACATTAGTGATGCCTATTGGGAAGAGGACCACAGAGGATAAGGAAGGAAGAAGTGCCCCAGGTCCTAGTAAGAAGAAAGGAAAGAGCCATGAAGGCGAGGATGTCAAGGCCAAGAGAAAAAGGAGAGCTCGTCGAAAGTTTCATGTTTCAGATTTTCCACTAGGGGATGGGCAATTAAGCTATGACTTGAGGGAGGATCTGACGAGCAGGAAGGCAGATGTTACTTTTGGGCAGCTTATAGAGATGGTGCCTAAGCTAAAGCGACAGTGGAAGAGGATGGTTAACCCAATGGAGAAAGAGCCAGAGAGAGGTTCAGTGAAGGTGTTGGCAATGGATGAGCTACCAGACATTTGTCCAATAGTAGATGTGTGGCATAAAAGGAAAAATTTGGGACAAGGTTATGTGGATGGCGGAGCCCAAATATGTGTCATAACACACTCATGCGTTGAGAAGATGGGTCTCACAGTGGCTGGGGTGTCAGGGTTTCGGATCAGATTGGCAAACCATCAAAAAGTAAAATGCTTAGGTGTTGTAAAGAGCTTAGAAGTGGAGGCATATGATGCAAAGGCAGTGGTTGATTTTCATGTGATGCCAGCAGGGTTGGGAGCATATCCTATTATACTGGGAAGACCATGGTTACGTGCCGTGGGAGCTGTTCAAGATTGCCGACATGGTACGATTAGCCTCTATGGGAAGACAGGTACCAAGAAGCTTTATAATATGGACACAAGGAAACGATTAGAGGAGCTTTATGAAGATGAGGATGAGTCTAGTGATGAAGACTCTTCCACGGTGACAGATGAGGACAGTGATAGCACTACCAGCAGTGATGAGGATGCTGATGTTGCATTTCTTTTGATGGACAAAGAAATCCAGGAGATTGGTTTAGTTGCATTTGCGAATGAGGTTGAAGATGAAAGTGAAGGGCCTTATGAAGTGATTGAAGGGCTGATGCAAACCAAAGTTGAGTTGTCAAAGAAGCAGGAATTAATGACGCAAATGATTAGTGGAGACCTCTCAGCTATGGAGAAGGATATATTTTTGCATATGCTGGCTAGTTTTCCTGATTTGTTCATTACTTCATATGAAGAGATCAGAGGGTTCAAGGGTGAAGAGATGCATATAGAGCTGAAAGAAGGTGCTAAGCCAGTGCGGCAAAGGCTAAGAAGGATGGGTCAAGAGCAATGGAAGCCTTGCGAGAAGAGGTGGACAAGTTATTGAAGGCAGGGTTCATAGTTCCAGTGGAGACCATAGAATGGGTGAGTCCAGTTGTAGTCAGTCCAAAGAAGGATGGGAAGTGGAGAATTTGTGTGGATTTTAAACCCTTAAACGCAGCCACTAAGAAGAACCCATATCCTCTTCCATTCATTGATCAGATCTTGGATTGAGTGGCAGGTTATGAGAGGTACAGTGTGTGTGATGGTTTTTCAGGCTATTTTCAATTGAAGATGGCTCTTAAAGACCGCACAAAGACAACTTTTATTACGCCATGGGGCTGCTATTGCTACACAGTATTGCCATTTGGGTTGTCAAATGGACCTTCCTTCTATCAAGAGAGAGCAAATTGGGTGTTGGAACCATTCATTGGTAGTTGTGTTAAAGCTTTTATGGATGACTTCTGTGTCTATAGCAGTAGGGATGATCACCATGAGAAGCTGCAGATGGTATTGGCTCGATATGATGAATGTGGAGGACAACTAAATCCAAAGAAATGTCATCTAGCACAGCCAAGGGTGAAGTTATTGGGCCATATGGTGTCAGAAAATGGCATTGAGGCTGATCCAGATAAGGTGAAGTCTATTATTCTTCTTCCATCACCTATGAGTACGAAGCAATTGGCAACCTTTATACACAAAGTGAAGTACATGGCACGGTTTATTCCATTGTCTTCGCAGCTTCTTTATCCATTACAGCAAGTGGCAAAGCATGATCCATTGCAATGGGATGACAAGTGTGAAGAAGTGTTTCAAGAGGTGAAAGAGGTGTTAGGGGGGTTGTCAGCCATGCAGGCTCTTGATTGGGAGAAAGTTTTTTATGTAAATCCATCAGTAGGGGATGATGCCATTGGAGCCATGCTATTGCAAAAGGGGAAGGGCAGCTATTATATGAGGCCAGTGTATTGTGCAAGCCGAGTGAAGTTGGTAGCGGAGAGAAAGTTATCGGAAGTAGAGCTAGTGATGGCCAGTGTAATATTTGCTTGTCGACGATTTCGGCATTACTTGCTACCACGGCCTTTTGTTTTCTTGACGAGTTATTCCTTTTTGCCACAGTTAATTAATGGTATTAACATGTCAAATGTGGTGAAGAAATGGGTAATTGAGCTGCAAGAGTTTGAGTTATCTTTTCTAGTGGAAGATAGTACAAGGGCTACCCTAGCTGATTTGTTGACCTACAAGGAGAATCCCCTTATTGTTAAGGAAGAGGTGGTGAGAAAGGTAGTTGAAGAAGTGCCACAAATCAGCAATGCACATGTGTTGTTCTTTGATGGTTCATACAGAAAGAGCCACGATGCAGCTTCAGGGGGTATAGCACTTTATGATCCAGAAGCGAAGCTAGTATGCAAGAGAGGGTTCAAATTGGATGCGCATAGTAACAATGAGGCTGAATAGGCTACATTGGAAGCCGGATTACACATTTGTTTGAACCATGGGGTTAGAAGGTTGAGCATAAAAGGTGATGCCTTGTTAGTGGTGAAGCAAGTGCTGGGTGTGTGGAAGAGCAAGAACACCTCATTGAAGGAAATGTGTTTCAGAATTAAAGGCCTGTTAAAAAAGTTCGAAGCATGGAGCATCAGACACATTGAACGTGCTCTAAATGGAGAGGCACATGAAGCAGCCCAAAGCATGATTGGGGAGCTATTTGTGTTGAGGACCACTTTACCTCTTTATCATGGCCGGGAAAGTTTGGCTCAAGAAGAGGAGTTTTTGCTAACAGGAATCATTCCAAAGGAGATTCAGAAGTCTAAGAAGTATGGCTTTGTGCGTAGAGCAGACAGGTACAAATTGATTGGTGATGTCTTATACATGAAAGGGACTGATCTCGTGTTGAGACGTGTACCTTGGCGAGAGGAGCTTTACAGAGTGTTGGAAGAGAATCATGAAGGCGCATGTGGTGGCCATTTTGCTCTAAAGATCACCTTGCATAAGATTTTGCAAGAGGGGTATGTATGGCCTAGTTTGCACAAGGATGTTCACCATTGGTGTAGGTCTTGCAATAGATGTCAAGCATTTGGGAAGAGAGTGTTGAAGCTAGAGCTACGAAAAAACATAATGGCATTTGATGTGTTTGAAAAGTGGGGGATTGATGCAATAGGCCCGTTACCTATCACAAGCAGGGGCAAAAGCTATATCTTGACGGCAGTGGACTATCTTTCTAGATGGGCAGAGGCTATAGCAGTAAAACAGATCACTGCAAAGGATGTGGAAAAATTTGTGTATGATGAAATATGTTGCAAGTTTGGGGTGCCATTAGAGCTACTTTCAGATAAGGGGCCAGGATTTAGAGCTAAACTGGTAGACTTCTTATGCACAAAGATGAAGATTAGGCACCAGCATACCACTCCTTATTACCCGCAGTGTAATGGCTTAAATGAAAGATTCAATGGTGAGTTGCTACAAATTCTTTCTAAAGTGACAGAGCACCAAGGAAAGAATTGGGATTTGGAATTTCCTAGTGCATTATGGGCTTACCGTACTTCGGTGAAGACAGGTACTGGGTTTACTCCATTTCATTTGCTGTATGGAAAGGAAGCACTATTGCCTATGGAGGTAGAGTTGCCTGCGGTCAAGATGTTAGAGAAGTTGCTTGGGCCGCCTAGTGATGCATTCAAAGAGAGGCTCTTGCAGTTACAAGAGGTCCAGTTGGATAGGATGAGCGCATTGGAGCGGCAGATGCAGGATAAGGCTTTGACAAAGATAAATGAAAAGGTCAAAAGTAAGGGTATCAAGAAACATGACTTGGTTTTGCGCTGAGTGGCATAAAATGGTAACCATCTTTTTGCAACATTTGTCACCCTACTCAACGTCCTCTTCCTCATATGTGTATATATTTTCTATGCTATTAAGTTATCTAGAGTAAATTCCCCCTCTTCGTTTAACCTTTGTGGCGACACATACATTATACTCTTCCCAAAAATGTCACCTTAGTCATATATTTATATTACCACCCTTTTCTTTTTTGCTTTGTAAATAGAATAAGCATACATAACCAATTATATACCCCCAAACTTTCTTACCTCTTGTGAATTAGTAGTAGGAAAATAATATATCCATCTTCCACCCCTTATAGATAAATTCCCATGGAAATCAACTCTCCACTTGTCTTTACCAAAGATTATAGTCCCTCTCTACAAGTCTTCTATGCCCCCTACATAGGTGGCCCAATATCTCTTAAGAATATACATATAGTTTCTCTCCTTTCAAAAAAGACTCCAATTGTATATTCTTTTCACAAGCAAATAATATTGGGCCCTCCTCTATTTGTTTAAGCATCATAGCCTTTTGAAAAAGCATGATTCCCCTTGGATGCACACAAGCAAAGGGCCCATACAAGAAGACTTTGAAGCAAAAGGTTCCCTAGCCTAGTGTGGACCTTCCAAACCGAATTCCTTGGTGCATGGGCGTGAAGAATAGTCCAAATTCATATCAAACATGTTGAGAAGGTCAATTTTGCCTTTTGAAGCATGTCATTCCGAGCTACAGGTAAAATGTTATGGTCAAAATAGTGTAAATCTGTCAGATTCGCAGCAAAAGGGAACTGTAAATCAAGTAAATCAAGAGAGTGAGATCTTATTTTTCCCCTACTCATCTTCTAGAAGAGCAATGAGTGTTCAAGGTCACTTTCATGTGATGGGACCAACCTAAAGATGCTTTCTAAATGCCAAGACAGACAAGTTGAGATACCCCGCAGGAGCCACCCGTAGGGCCTCATGGTGGGGCCCACCTACATTATGCACCCCTATGGAGACTTCACGGTCTAAAATGATATTTTTGGTGAATAAATAGTCCCTTTTATGTCCAATATTCAATGAGTGGTCAAAGGACACTTAATTAGGTCTAATCACTTACTCTAATTAAGTGTAGCATAATCCCACTCCTACACAACTATAAATAGCCCCCCTTGGAGAGACTCAAGGACACACACACCTATATTTTCAACTTCATGTTGTTTCTTGATCAATAGTAGAGAAAACCCCAACTCTCCCTCTTTCACATCCTCCCTCCTAACCCTCCTCTTTGGAGGAAGTGCCACTCTATTCTCCACTCTCTCCATTCTACAATCTCTTACTCCATCAACCCAATAAATCATTTGTAGCACCTCAATAACTTGCAAATACATCATGATCTCTCTCATGGTTATGTTAATGATCATGAAATCATCTTCCAAAACTTTCAAGTGTCGCAATTCGTGATGGTTAGCCTGCGTCTATCCTCCCCTTAAAAGGTGTGCGAGAAATCAAGTAAGTGTTCTATTCTCAATTTACTATTGGTTTGTTTCTCCACACTTATTCAATTTGTCTAAAGAAATTTCTCACTCCAAATCTCTTTCTCTTCATTACATATGCATGTGGCTACCTCTCATGATGATTTTATTTGTGTCACGGCATTGCATAGATGGAGATGAGCTCTCTATGCAAAGTGTGTTAGTTTGATGTAAGTGATTCTCTTGTGTGTTTGAGAGGCAAGTTTTGCGCGCATGATTTTTTTTTATGAGTGCTTGAGAGAGGAAGAGTTTGGATGTATTATGGGTATTCTTATGGGGAGAAGGTGAATGCTATTCCACAAATTGCATATTTCATTTTGATACACGGCATTGGGTTGCATAATCGTTGATGGTGTTCAAGTGTCCAAAGTGTATATAGAGTAAGGGGGTTTTCAAAGTGTGTTGCTTGGGTGGGTGAGCGCAAGTGTTTTTTTTTTTTTTTGATTGGTTTCCTTCTCCACTCCCAAAAGAAGGTGGTGCCCTAAGTAGTGTGCATACCTCTTTACGAACATTTTGTGAGGGTAGGCCCATTGGTTTGGGTTTAGAGGCCCCATTTCAAAAAGCTCGCCCTCATAAAGTGGTGCCCCCACGGAGGAACATATTTCCAAGTTACCTTCAAATTCTTTAGTGATGAACAATGGAGTTCCCATCTATCCATTTCATTTTGCACAACACATTAGAGTAAATGTTCACATAGATAGAAAAGTCTTTTTCCAGCAACGCATTGTTTTTATGTTTGGTGCAGAAAGACTTAGAGAAATACTGGCATCACCCTATCCAATTATACTTCCAATCATCAATTATGAAACTTCTTTTGATGTTCACGTTTTCATTTTGTTTTAAAGACAGGAACAAGGAGTGGTGAAAGGGTGCTCAAGGGCCATATGAAGGAACGAGGTCTTCAAACCAACAACGAGGAGTAGCACATGAATCACGATCAAAATAATGAACCTTTTAGGCCTATTGCTCGGCAATCCATTCATATAATCATTGCAACTAAGTTTAGGTTTCAGTCTATCATAAGGAGGATATTTGGATCCACTCGCCTCAATGAAATCAATGCTTCAATTAATCCATTTATTCTACCTATGATAAAGTACGAATTAACAATGGATGTGTACATCTTCATTTTAATGTAATAAGATTTATAGTGTCAATAATCTTGTGCGGAAAAAAGTTCTTTAAAAAAAGAGATTTAAAAAAGTCTAAACAAAATGTCAACTTCTTTTCCCACGTTCTATGCAAGAAGTGGGGAAGATGCGCAAGAGTTTCTTGACAACTTGGAGATGGCACATCTCATATCCGGGAGAGATGAAGAGGAAGTAAAGCTACGAGCCTTCCCGTTGGTTCTAAAAGCAAAAGCTAAAGCATGGTATGAGACCTTGCAACCCCAAATCAAGTCCAATTGGGAGAGACTGCGAGCAAGCTTCCTCTCCAAGTTCGGGCAAGGTGATACTTCTGAAGGACTATGGAAATGTCTTATTGGGCATAAGCAGGTATCACTTGAAGACTATCCCTCTTATGAAGCAACCTTTGTCAATCTATGGGGTAGGTGGGAGGCTACATTAGAAAATCATGGTGGTGCACCTAACTTTCTAAAAAAAGAGAGATTCATGGTTGGCTTGTATCCACTTTTAAAGGCTAAAGTAGAGCTAAAATTCCCATCCACTTTCGAAGAAGCACGTGAGGTAGCCATCATCAAGTTTAGAAAACTACACTTCCAAGCACATAGAGCAAGGGGTTTGAATGAAGTGAGTGAGAGGGAGTTTTCACAAACCATGGAAGCACCAATTAGGGCCCCTCTTGCACAATATTCACAAATAGGAGATAACTCTCAACAAGAGGTTTTACAAAGGCTAACTCAACAGCTTGAGAACCTCACTCTGAATCTAGTACAAGGCCTACCTCAACAACGACAACCAAGAGAAGGGAATCGCAATCAACGAAGACAAGCTCAAGAGTTGCGATGTTGGAATTGCAATGAAATGGGCCATGGCATGTACAATTGTCCACATCCAAGGCGACTTCCGGGAGACATATATCCCCCTAGACCGCCTCCTCTCACTGTGCAACAAGAACAAGCTCAAGGCCCACAAATCCTTCGACAACCACCACCACCAGCAAATATACCTCCCGTCCCACATGAGGAGGAAGAAAGAGGAGTCAACATCATCAAGCTAGAAGAGGTAATAGATGAGCATACTCTAAACTTTGATGTTATGTCGGCAGAAAAACGCACAAGAGCACATGATAAGGATGAAGAAATGAGAAGTGAAGGAACAAATTCAGCCAGAAGGAATAAGAAGAAGAAGTCAAAGATGGAAGAAGCTGAAAGTAGCAGGAAGAAAAGATCAAGGCGAAGGGAAATTGGTATCAACGACTTCCCATTGGGAAAGGAGCTAGAGCCCTACAACATCTTGGAGGATTTACAAACCCAAAAGCCAAACATTTCATGGCCTCAACTTCTACACCTATCAGCCAAAGTAAGAAGGCAATGGCCAAAGTTGGTAAGTACAAGAATTCCAAAAAAGAAAGAAAATCTTTCCATTAAGGTTGTGGCCTCAAAGCTACAAAAAGATGTGGAACCCATTGTGGATGCTTACATAAGGGGTAAAAAGGTGTCTAATGTATATGTTGATGGTGGAGCTCAAATGTGTGTGATCACGGAAAAATCAATGAACAAGTTAGGGCTTGAAATTACAAAGTCCTCTAATTGTCAAGCTAGGCTAGCCAACAACTCAAGTGTGAAGTGTTTGGGGATCATTGAAAATTTAAAAGTCTCTGTATGTAACATAGATGCACGAGTGGATATGTATGTCATGCCAGCTAAGGGGGAGGGCTATCCCATCATCCTAGGGAGGCCTTGGCTCATTGCTGTGAATGCAGATCAAAAATGGGGAAGTGGTCGTTTGATTCTTAAGAAGGGTCAACCGGTGGTGTATGATTGGCAAGAAGGAAAGCAACTAGATATCAACTATGAAACCACAGCAGATGAAGAGAGCAAGGAGGAGAGTCCCTACTCAAGTGATGAGGAAGCATCAACCAGTGCATCAACCAGTGAAGAGGAGTCTTCTTTGGAGGTAATGGGAATTGTATTCAACGCCAACACTCAAGATGTTCCAGTAGAAGAAAAGCCAACAGACAATCACACACGAGGGGATGAAAGATGCCACCACCTTGAAGAAGGATTTGAGAAGATGCTTGCAAAAGATCTTACTTGTGAGGAGAAGAGGTCCTACATCAATATGTTAAGGAGGTATCCCAATTTGTTTATCACTGACTACTCACAAATAAGAGGTGTAGATGTAATAGAGCATCGAATTGAATTGAAACCAGGGACCAAACCCATGGCTCAAAAGTTAAGGCGACTAGGATCTGTGCAACAAAAGGCTCTCCTACAGGAAGTGAATCGACTCTTGAAGGCTGGCTTCATCTATCCAGTATCCAACTCCGAATGGGTATCACCTATTGTAGTCACTCCCAAGAAGAATGGTAAGTGGAGGGTCTGCGTGGATTACAAACCCCTCAACGCTGCGACAAAGAGGGACCACTTCCCTCTCCCTTTCCAAGATGAAATTTTGAATGAAGTAGCAGGTCACGAATGCTACACTGTGTGTGATGGGTATTCAGGATATTTTCAAATTAGAATAGCAGAAGAGGACCAACCAAAAACCACCTTCATCACACCTTGGGGATGTTTTGCATTCAGAGTAATGCCTTTTGGGCTCACCAATGCTCCTAGCACCTTCATGAGATTCACAATATTTGTATTTCAACCATTCTTTGGAAAATCTATAAGAGTCTTTATGGATGATTTCTGTATTTATAGTTGTAGATCACTTCATTGCCAAAAGGTTGAAGAGGGGCTTAAGAGGCTCCATCAATTTGGGGGACAACTCAACCCAGAGAAGTGTCATATCGGTGAATCTCAGGTGGTTTTGCTAGGCCATGTGGTTTCTTCACAAGGAATTCAAGTGGATCCCTCTAAAGTAGAGGCCCTTTTGTCATTATCTCCACCAACAACAACAAAGGAGCTAATGACCTTCAACCACAAAGTGAGGTACATGTCTCGCTTCATCCATCTCCTAGCAGAAGCCATCGCCCCTTTGCATAGGTTGGCAAGCCAATCTACATTTGAATGGGGGAGGGAACATGCAAAATGTTTTGAGGAAGTGAAGGGCATTCTTAGCTCTCTCCCAATCCTAATGCCACAAGATCCAAAGGAGACTTACTATGTCACTCCAAGTGTAGGTTTCGAAGCAATTGGTGTTGTTTTGATGCAAAAAGATCCTAAAACATCATACATGAGGCCGATCTATTTTGCAAGCAAGGTGATAACTCCAGCCGAGAAGGGATACACTGAAATGGAGAAAGTGGTCTTTGCAATCTTGTTTGCGGTAAGGAAGTTTCGATCGTATCTTCTCCCTGTGCCATTTGTTTTTCTCACCTTAGAGCACAATCTACCATATGTAGTACAACACATGAGCCACTCATCTAGAATAGCAAAGTGGGTGCTTGAACTCCAAGAATTTGAATACACTTTCCTTGTAGAAGATAGCACAAGAGCAGGACTTGCAGACATTCTCACCTACAAAGTGAGAGAAAGGGAAGGATCACGACTACAAAGAGAGGAAGGCTCAAAACAGTTCAAAGTGAAGGAGATTGATAATGCCCATACTTTATGCTTTGACGGAGCCTATCAACGCCAACAAGACAAAGCAGCAGGGGGGATCCTCATTTTAAACCCACAAAAGGAGGTAATGGTTATAAAAGGTATCACTCTACCCAATGTTCACTCTAACAATGAGGCCGAGTATGCTGCTCTAACCCTTGGGTTAGAAGAATGCAAAGAATTAGGCATACAAAGACTTATTATAAAAGGTGATTCTTTGCTAGTGGTCAGGCAAATCCAAGGGACTTGGAGGTGCAAGAATCGTACATTGTTTGAGTGTCTTAGTAGTGTAAGAGCTTTGATGAAGGGTTTTAAAGCAACACAGGTACAACACATTGTGAGAACTCATAACAAGGAAGCAGACTTACTCGCAAATGAAAAGCTTCAAATGGCGGTAGGAGGTGTGAAACTATATGAACCCAAATATCAAGGTCAAGAGGAGCTAAAAGACATTATCTTCTTTCTACAAGCAGGTGAGTGTCCCAAACACTTAGACAAGGTGCAAAGACATAGACTAGTTAAGAAGGCCACACCTTACCAATTGATCAGGGATGATTTATATCACAAAGGGAAAGATTTGGTCTTGAGGAGAGTACCAAGTGTGCAAAAGATAGAGAAAATTCTTCTTTCATGTCATGATGATGTCTGTGGTGGTCACTTTTCTCAAGATATTACAAGTAGGAAGATTTTACAAGCAGGGTTTATTTGGCCGAGCTTACATCGTGATGTCCAATATTGGTGTAAAGCATGTAAGCCATGCCAAATTGTTGGGGATAGACGACTAACATATGAGCCTCGAGTCCCAATAATATCTTATGGCCCTTTTGAAAAGTGGGGTGTGGATGCAATAGGTCCCCTACCTCGTACTTCTACAAGGAAGGTTTTCATCATCATGGGTGTTGACTACATGACACGATGGGCGGAAGCAACAAGCACAACCCGAATCACAGCTGAAGAGGTATCAAAGTTTATTTTTGATCATATTTGTAGTAGGTTTGGAACACCCCTAGAAATCTTATCAGATCGAGGCCCGGGTTTTAGGTCTGACCTTCTGAATGATCTCTTGAGGAGGTTAAAAGTGAAACACCTGCATTCCACACCCTACTATCCTCAATGCAATGGATTGGTGGAAAAAGTGAATGGAATGATATGTAAGATCATTTCTAAGCAGGTTGTGGACCGTCCTAATGATTGGGATCGCCATTTGACGGCTGCTCTTTGGGCGTATAGGACATCTTTCAAGGTATCTACCCAATTCACCCCTTTTCATCTAGTTTATGGACAGGAGGCACTTCTCCCCATTGAGGTAGAGTTCTCAAGCTTGCGCGTTCTTGCAAGAGTGGCAAAAAAACCAAAAGAGGTTCTACATGAAAGGATCTTAGATCTCCAACGACTTGAGCTAGATAGAGAAGAGTCCATTGATCACTACATCACCAAAGCGACAAGCCAAAGGGATAAAATCAACAAGAAGCTCAAGGGGAAAGGATTGAAGGAAGGTATGTTGGTTCTTCGCTATGATAACCGACTTGATACTCGACTTGACAAAAAGTTTTTGCAAAGATGGGAGGGACCTTTCATGATAAAAACAAAGTTTGGGAATGGTAGTTACAGATTAGCAGATTTATCAGGAAAACTCCACAAGACCAGAGTCAATGGATGGAGATTAAAGCCCTACTTTCAACGTATCAATCCGTTGATAGGCAGTCATCTTTCTACATCGTCTAAGCTCCAAATTGACATGGCTCCCTTCGGCTTGGCAAATGCTCCACCTATTTTTAAAGCTTTGATGTGCAAAGAAGAACCAGCCTTCGAATCTGAACATACCCAAGGCAACCCTCACATCTCCGATTTATGGGATTGAGGTAATGAAAAGCAGGTCTAATGGAGTAAAAGAGTGCAAGACACTCCTCCTATCGAAAAAAAAAAAGTGAAAAAGAAAAAATGACAAAAAAAGAGAAAAAAAAAAGAAGAAAAAGAAGCAACACCGTCCTCCTAAAGATATGAATATCTCTAGGCTTGGGGGAGGGCTAATATGAGTGGCATAAAATGGTAACCATCTTTTTGCAACATTTGTCACCCTACTCAACGTCCTCTTCCTCATCTAAAAGACCAAGGGTGCCCAACTAAAAAAGCTAAGTGTGGGAACTGAAAAAACTGAGAGAAGACCAGAAAAAACGTGGAGAAGAGAGGAGGAAGAGCCGCAGGTGTGTTTTTGCTCATTTTGGAGCTTGTTTTGGCCGTAAACTGCTCATCCGAGGTCGGATTTGAGCACTTTGACATTGTAGACTGGGGTTTTGGGCCGTTCCGGACGCGATGGCGCTGTCCATTTTGCCAAATTCCTCACTCTTTTCTGCTGTTTTTTTGTGTAAGTTTCTCCTATGAGCGAAGTTTCTGCTCCAGTTTGTGATTATATCTGGCTTATTTTACCCATACTGTGTGAGGTATTTGCCCCATTGGTGTTGGCCCAAGCTCAATTGTATGTAAACATCAGAAATTCTCCTCTTTTGAGCTGAGTTTTTTGGGTGTGTGTGTGTGTGTGTGTCTGCGTGGAGTGGGCAAGTGGATAGTCTCTCTCCTCTCACTCCAGAGGTGTGTTCCCTGTCTCGGCCAGGTGTGTTGTGTAAGCCGAGTGGTGCCCCATAGTGTGTGTGTGTATCTTCCCAAGAGTGTGTGTCGGGTCGTTATAGAGGCGCTCTGTGTGTTTTCATCCCGCTCACAGCGGCGAATCTAGTATACTTATGGTAAGTCAACTTCCCTTCCCTTCTCCCAAAAAACATATGGGCATCGATCGATAACACGGCTATATGATGTTTATATACAAGCCATTTTTTTTCCTTAGATTCAGGTGGCATTCAGTTAGTAACGCGGCTAATAGAGTGTCGTTTGTTAGAAGCATCTATTTTTGCATAAATGTGGCATTCATGTTGTTAACCCGGCCGTACGAACGTCATAAAATTTGTTTGTGCATGTGCAGTTAATTTTTTAAGTATTAAGTATATGAAATACTTGGTCGGTAACGCAGCTGTGAAGAGTATTTCATATACAAAATGTATGAATTGTTTGATTTTGTTGTTTTTAATTGTCCTCATTTGAAATTATATACTAGCTAATCATATTCAAAATAATACTTTATTCATCAATCATCGCTATTTTAAATGTTCCATTTATATAAATTATATGTAAAAAAGTATTTGCACACAAATTGCATGTTAAATATTCTTTTTTAATCTTTTTAAAGGACTCTCAAGCATTATCGCTTTTTAATGCTTAATTTACATAAATTCTCTGTAAAAAATCTCAATGCACACAATTTACAAGTTAAATATTCTTTTGTATCTTTTTAAAGAGCATCAATTACACTACAAGAGGCTCTTCATATTAGCGACGCTCACACAGCGACGCTCAAAAAAAAAAATCCCGGCGTCGCTATGAGCGTCGCTATAAGCGTCGCTATGAGCGTCGCAAATTTACAAAGAAATTTGCGACGCTCATAGCGACGCTTATAGCGACGGTCATAGCGACGCCAGCTGGGGTAAAAAAAATAACCGAGCGCGCCCAAAAACTCAGATCTCAGATCTGAGTTTTTCGGCGCCCTCAAGCAAAGAGCAGGTAACGCTCTCCCTCACTCTCTCTCTCTCTCTCTCTCTCTCTCTCTCTCTCTTTTTCTTTTACACACACACACACACACACACACACACACGAGGAGAGGAAGGAGAGCCAGGTATGCTCCTTCCCTCTCCTCATTCTCATGTTCCCTTCCCCTCTTTCTCTCTCCCTCTCTCTCTCTCTCACACACACACATACACACACACACACATAGTGTTTTTGAGAGAGAGAGAGAGAGAGAGAGAGAGAGAGAGAGAGAGCGAGAGAGAGTGCAAAAACGCACACACATACATAAACAAAGAATGCACACACACATTGAGAGAGAAAAAGAGAGAGAGAGAGCATGCATAAACAAAAAACGCACGCATTGAGAGAGGAAAAGAGAGAGAGAACATGCATAAACAAAAAACGCACACATTGAGAGAGGAAAAGAGAAAGAAAACATGCATACGATCCAAAAAAACGCACACACATTGAGAGAGAAAGAAAGAGAAACTAAGGGAGCGTCGTAGGAAACTAATTAAAATTAAAAGACCTAAAGATCTAGCCGACGAGGAGTTGAACTGAAGACCTATTATTCAAGAGAGAAATGGCATAATCAATCTATCATACTTGGCATGGGTAATAGAAAGGTTATACCATTTATCTCTTTTTATTGGCACACACATCCACACACGCGCACACACACAGGAAGAAGAGAGTTATAACGTCGTAGGAAACTATCTTAAAAGACGTTAAAGATTAGGTTATATGTAGACTTACATTAAATTAGATTTAGGTTTATTTTTAACTAGATTTACGTTTATTTAAGCTAGATTTAGATTTACGTTATATTAGATTAGATGCGGGTCTCCATAGACTGCGATGCCTGCATGAAGCGGGTGAAGACAGCCCTCAATGGAATATAGGGTATTGCTGCCTTCACTCATGGTGGGCTCCGTCGATCCAAAAGTACTGGTGAAATGTCTTCAGAAGATAGGGAAGAAGGTGGATCTTCAGGGCGGCAAGAGTCACTACATCCCCGACACAATGACCATCTAGACAACCTCTAGTCATTAGACTTACGTTAAATTAGATTTAGCTTTATTTTTAGTTAGATTTACGTTTATTTAGATTTACGCTTATTTACGTTAGATCGAGTCCACGCAAGAATTACTTACGGTTTAGGGTTTAGAGTTAGACGAACAGTGAAAATATCTATTGTGAAAAGATGTTAAGATGAAGTGAAGTGCTACAGCTAGAGAAGAGGCAAAGGGGTTTTGTCCACTACATGCAGTATCATGTAGACGTGGGTGTGTAGATTTCTTGTACCCACAAATATAGGTATTGACCAATAAAGACGAGATTATAACCCGGTGGTTCTGATCTCCGTGCACCTCTAGACCGAGGTGTGCGGGGATTGGACATGACTAGAGAATGTGAGGTAAAGAGAGAGAGAGAGAGAGAGAGAGAGAGAGAGAGAGAGATAAGACGAAGAATGCCAATAGAATATTAAATTTGTTGTCCAGGTTATAAGTTTTTTATCCTCATTATGAGTAGCGACGAGGATGTGGGACCGTCCAACCGAAACACCTATCTCTCAACGAGGGTCTTATGTCCTTGTAATCAATGCAAGCATGCTGTGCGACGGACAAGACGTGTTTCTTTGCAGCACGTCCGCGAATTTGGCGAGTTCGATCCATCTATTATAGATCGAGTTGTTGCCAATTATAACTCGTCGGACTCTGACGTTGGCCAACAAGCAGCAATCTTGCAACCCAATAGACGTATTCGCAGGCGCTTTGGTCAAGCAGCATATGTGAGGCCACAAGATGTAGCCTCTGACAGCTCGGGGGATGATCATGCAGAGCACATTCCCAACGAGGCAATGTTTGAGCCCGAGATTGATGAAATGATCGAGACGATCATGGATTCAGAAAGGCTTATCTATGATGATATGAAAAGTGAAGCCGATACATCATTGTATAATGGAGCACGTATGTCTAGATTGAAAGCACTCCTGGTTCTTCTCAACATGCAGGCAAAGTTTGGATGGAGTGACACTAGCGTCACAGCGCTTTTCAGGTGATCTATTACAATTAGTTTACTTTAATAGAACTCTAAATGTATAATGATCTGATAGATTTTTACACGACTGTATCATATTTTTATGTTGTGTAGATTGCTGAAAGAGCACATTCTACCAGCTGACAATGTGATGCCAGATTCCCGAGATGAAGCAAGAAAGATTTTGCGAAACTTGGGGATGGATTACAATTCTATCCACGCTTGTCCTAATGACTGCATTCTTTTCAGAGGGGAATACACAGACATGGAGAAGTGTCCGAAATGTGATTCCGAAAGATATCGAGTAGATCTCCACGGGACAAAAATTCCACAAAAGGTTTTGCGACATTTTCCTTTGCTTCCTCGCATCAAGCATTTCTTCGAATGTAAGTCCATGGCCGCCCTAGCATCATGGCATGAGGAGAATAAATCTTCGGATGGTGTGCTACGAATTCCTGCAGATTGCGCAGCCTGGAAACATATAGATGGAACATGGTCGGATTTTGCCAGGGAAGCTCGAAATTTGCGCTTAGGCCTGGCTATGGATGGCGTAAATCCATTTGGTCAAAGATCAACATCTTACAGTGTATGGCCCGTTGTCATCGTTAACTACAACATTCCCCCGTGGTTGACTACGAAGAAGGGGCACCTATGGCTAAGCTTGATTGTGCCAGGGCGATATAAAGTGGGGAATATGGATGTGTATCTTCGTCCACTATTGGAAGAGCTACAACAATTGTGGATTGGCATAGAGGTGGTGGATATGAGCCGACACACAGGACGACGGAATGCTTTGATCAGAGGTATTCTAATGTGGACCATGCATGACTATCCCGGGCTAACAGAATGCTCAGGTGATCTATTGACACTCCTCTCTCAGACACTGTAAATCTTGTTTTTCCCCATAGTTGATCTATTATCATGTGTATACATGCAGGGCTTCAAACAAGCGGATACAGAGCATGTGTCACATGTGGACCTAGACTGAATGCACGTAGGGCACCCTCACTGAAGAAGCAAATCTACGAAGGTCATCAAGCGTATCTTCCGGAGAATCATGTGTTACGCGACGGCTTTTTGGGAAGAGAGCCACCAAGGATGTCTGCACAAGCATGGTTAGAGCAGAAGGAGATGTGCGATGACGGATTGCCTCCAGGGATGAAGAGACTATCTCTATGGTACGAGTTACCATACTGGCCCCGACTCGTGATCAATCACTTGCTCGATCCAATGCACATATTCAAGAATGTGGGTAATCTACTATGGGATCATTTGACCGGCAAGAAAGATACTTTGGGAGCCAGAGTTGACCTTAGAAATGTGGATCGTATGGAGCAATATTGGCCGCAAACAGCGTCTGATGGATCGATAAAACTTCCTAAAGCACCATGGATTTTCACAGGAGCCCAAGAACGCAAAGTAAAAGAGGCCATTCGATCTTTGCGGACCCCCACTGGCGTAATCCACTCGCTCCGAACGTGTTTTACTAAAGAAGGAAAGCTTACCGGTTTGAAGTCACACGATTGGCATAAAATGTGTCAGGTACGTTCATAGTGGACTTTAATATCATTGCATAAAATGTGGACTTTAATATCATTGCTGCACATACTTTACAGTTTATTTTACCGGTTGCCATTGAGGGATGTTTGTCTCTCGACATCCGTAACACAATCTACAAACTTGCAAAGCTGGTGCAATGGATCTCACAAAAGGAGATCGACGTAGACTCCATACCATTCACCAAACTAAATGCTGCGGAGCTTGTGTGCATGTTTGAGAAACATTTTCCTACTACAATACTAACCATTCAGGTGCATCTTCTTATTCACATAGTTGATGAGGTGGAAATAGCTGGCACAGTTCATTCTAGATGGATGTTCTTCTTAGAGCGTTTCATGAAAACGCTTAAGGGATATGTGCGTCAAAAGGCACGTCCGGAGGGTAGCATGGCAGAAGGTTGGTTGGTATCAGAGTCCCTAGTGTACATTGGAGAGTGGCTAGACGGATTTGATAAATCCCGGGACACGCTATGGCGAACCATAGATGATGAGCGCATATCTGGGATTGTCATGTGCAATCTCGGTGTTGAGAAGAAGATGACGGAAGATCTAGAGGCTAAAATCAACCGATTTTGCATGCTTCACAATCCAGTGATGCAAAAGTGGATTTCACAATATGAGGATGCAAAGCAAGAGCGACAAAGGGCACGAATCGAGTGGAGACGGGGAAGACGACCACCGATGCACTATCCAGCGGTTCTGGAGAGCCTACCAACCTTCATGAGCTTAAGATGGTTGCACAACCAATTGAAAAGCGCACAACAATGCGGTGACGAAGTGACTGAAGAAGAGTGGGAGTACTCTCGGGGTTGCGCGACCAAGGTAAGTTTGCAATGTACGACTAGCAAGTGACTTTATTTATAAACGTTTGAACGGCCACTCATAATCTTTGTTCGTTGTAGTATAAGTCATACACAGCAGCATGGTGTAAAGGTCGACATTTTAGGGTGGAACGAATCGACAAAAAGCGTTTTACTCAAGATTGTGGAATCATGGCAAAATTTGAACAGTCTAGTCGACGACGTTCCTCTGATGCAGATCCCGTGGTGGCGGAACTCACTTACTTCGGCACGCTGCAAGAGATTTTGAGGATCGATTACAGAGGATTTTTTGTCGACTTGTTCGACGTGCAATGGTTCAAGATAATCATGGAGGGTCGAAACGCTACTGTGCGTAGAGGAGAGTCTGGTTTTCTTGAGGTGGATTCTACTAAGAAATGGACTGACCTAAGAGACACTTTCGTACTACCCGAGCATTGTGAACAAGTAAGTATATAAATAGTTAACATCCCCCTTTTACAAGTTATGTGCTTGAAAGCTCTCATGTAAGTTATGTGGCTCTGGCAGGTAGTATTTCATCCTACAAAGTCTACATCAAACTGGTGGTACATCATAGAGGTAGCCCCTCGTAGTGCAAGGACGTATGAAGGCTACCATGTGCCAATCACAACGACATCAATGGAGGAGATCAGAGAAGATGCTCAATCAGAAGCCGCTGCGGTGGTGCTAGACGAGCATCAAGATGCTACTACTCTATATGGGGTGCATGCAGAGGAGCTACAAAATGAAACAGAGGATATGTGTTTAAACGGAGAGCTCTATATAGATATAGGAAGTTATGCTGAGTTATGCGAGGATGAGAGAGAGATCTCTTAAAGCCACAAATATTGTATTTGAATAATTTTGCTCCGTGCTGTAAAAGCTCTAGCTCTCTAAGTAGCTTCCATGGTGTGTAACGCTCTTTTCTACTCGCGCTCACATCTTTTGATTGAAAATTCTGAGTTTTCGACTTGCCTCTTCTATCACTCGATTCATTGCGTCATTGTATTTATATGCGTCATTACGTCATTGTATTTAATGGTCTTTGCGTCATTGTCTACTCTATTCATTCAATATTAAGTTTAAATATTCGTGTGTTTAATGCAGGTATGGATGATGAGGAGTTTCTTTCTTCTTTGTCACCGCAGCAGAGACAGTGGTACGTGGAGCGTCATCGCTCTGGCGCATCATCGCGCGTTCCTACACCATCCGCATCTCCCTCTCTTTCGGAGCATTCGGCGCGCTCCGAAGCTTCGGCGTCGACGAGACGAGCGTCACACTCGTCTAGACACCGGCGCTCTAGTGGTGGCGGTGGCGGTTGTTGTGGGGATTCCGCCACCGATGCCTCCACACCGCCTCGTGTTCGACGAGGCTCTTTACCCTCCCCTTCTTTGCCCGCCCCCACACCAGCCACAACATCGCCGTCTACGCCAGGTTTTGCACGGCTGACTGTTCCTAGAAGCTACACACCTCTACCTACTCCGCCAGGAGCCACCCCACTCGACACTCCTCGCTTCGGCGCCCAGACGCCGATGGAGACACCTGACGTCCGTACCCCCATCGACACGCCGCTAGAGACCCCTGCCGGGACACCCAGGTTCACGCGTCACCGGCCAGAGGGCTTGCCTTACTCCGTCGACATCAGCGGCGGCATCATCATGGATGATGACGGCAAGAAGGTGATCTCGCGCATGCGTGGTCTTTGCTCTCAGCTGTTTAGACACTATATACTAAACAAATGGAGTGAAGTACCAAGTGATTTAAAAAACAGAGTCATCAGCATACTTCATGATGAGTTTCCCGTTCCAACACGGGATCAGCGCTTCAATGAAGACCTGATGAAGATTCGAATGCGCGAATACTGCAAACACAAGCGTTCCGAAGTGCAAAAAGCAATCAAGAATGGGTGGAATAGGCCAGATTGGCTGGCCAAAGAAGATTGGAAGAATGCGAAGAAAGCAGCGCACGAGAATCCCGACAAGTGGAAGCAACAAAAGGATGCAGCCAGAGCGCGAGTAGAGGCAGGGAGCTCGCACCACTTGGGGAGCGGTGGATGGGCATCATTTGAGGCCGATTTTGTAAGTCTTTTCACATTGCTCTTTATGCATGTTCGATAGTTTAGGGTTTATGAGTTTTTTAGTTCTAACATAATGAAATCTTTGTATGTTTTGACAGTGGTCGATGACAGGACGTGATCCCACACCGTACGAGCGCGAGTACGCAGGCAGGAAGGGCTTAAACGCCCTGATGGACATTCTCAGTTCTCGCGGCGGCATGGTTAGTATTAGGGTTTACTCTTTTTTATTTTTTGTATTGTTTTATAAATGTCGTTATATGTTTATATTTACTGAAAACTGTCTTATTGTCTTTTTTTGCAGAATCCGACAGATACGCCGCTTGGACGCGATGAGACGTCTGATTAGACGACGTCAGTTTAGCCGTAGCTAGATAGCATTAGTTTAGGGTTTCTCATAGCTTATGTATCATGAGACGGATTTTATACGTCTTTTTGAACCATGTATATTATTACATTTGTCACCGCAATTCCTTTTGCCAATCAATTCTTTATGCCTATGATGTTGTACAATTGTCATTATTACATTTGCCAATCAATTCAGTTTGTCTATGATGTGTACAATTGTCAATTTTGCAAACAATGCGTCTTGTGGGTGACTATTTTGGGTCTATTATTTACCTTTGCACTTTTTTTAAAAAGTGAATCAAGTACAATATGGTTGATGGGTGGCAGGGCATTCAATGCCCTGCCACCAAAAAAATATTCTCTCAGGCGTCGCTATAAGCGTCGCTATTTATGGCTCTGTAGCGTCGCTACGAGAGCGTCGCTATACTCTTCTGTGAGAGCGTCGCTATCTGCGTCGCTATAGGCGTCGCTATGAGTGTCGCTATATAGCGACGCCTATAGCGACGCCTATAGCGACACAGATAGCGACGCAGATAGCGACGCTCTCGTAGCGACGCTTTTAGCGACGGTTATAGCGACGCCGGGGGTTATAAAAACCCAGTGTATTTCCGTCGCTAAGAGCGTCACAAGAACACACAACCTCTTGTAGTGTTATCATCGCTTTTTGATTGCTACATTTACATAAATTCTATGTAAAAAAGTGTGTGAACACAATTTTCTAATCCAATTTGTATACTTCCAATGTATTTAAATGTTTTTGAAGTTTTTAAGTCGGTGTGTGCTTTGTTTGAATTAGTATGTGTGCACGGAGAAAAATATAAGTTAAAAATTCAATATATGCTGAAATGTGTCAGACTGTTAACATGTATTGTTTGATCTGAATTAAGTTCTTATAAACCACTTGTTTGATTTGCATTTAACACGTCTAACAAATTGCAATTTGAAGTGAAGATTATTTTTATTTTTTATCAATATTCCTTGGACATTTCTTAAAGTCTTCAAGTGGTGGTTAAGAGTTTACCTGAGATAGTGTGAGAGTGTTAGTGTCATTCACAAACATGAATTTGTATTTGATATGCTGTTTTTTATTGTCCAGTGCAAATATGACGCCATATCAAAGGAAATGTATTATGTGTGCCATTCGTAAAGAATGTATTTTGGCAATATCATCATGTGCAGTTGATCGCATACAGTAGATTAGTGAAAGCGATGTCTACATCAAAGACCTCACTATCGCTATATGGGAGAACACAGAGCGTAAGTTGCGACTTGAAGGCCAATAAGAGTTGTTGCTTCTAGCAGGGATACGAAAATTTGATCCCCAACACAAGGTTAGGACAGTGTTGGGCAATATGAAAGTATGTTGCAGAGACTTAAAGGAAGATATCCTACCTGCCTGCGACGTCAAAATTAGAGCTCTGGGATAAATTGAGGGAAGAACAGAAGGTAAAGATAAAGCGTGTGAAAGTGCAGGACCAAGCAACCTTACCCAAGAGATTGAAGATAGCCCAAGATGCGCAAGCAGCTTTGGGAGGTCGATCTGATGCCACCGACACCGGCACAATCATGCGCACTTCTTTGAATGCAAAGTGCACTCATCTTGAGGGCATCCCTCATGAAGCCTTGGTAGAAGGTATGAGGATTAGAGCACGCTCCTTCGATGTGTGCACATTCTACACCATCAAAGGCATCTCATTTTCTTTATACCACATTACATATGTGGAAAAATGTTACAAGGGAGGGAGTGAGGTAAAATTTGACAACTTTCAGACAGAGCAAGAAATACAAACGCTTCACCCCTCCATTGTAAGGTGCATTCGGTTTACTACCGAAGCTCCTTGGATCACGATATTCCCATACTACAATGGGGGTACCGTGGGTGACATGATGTGTCGCTTATCATTCGCTCACGGATTGTTCAGACGACACATGCACAGGCTACAACACGGCTGGAGGTGATTGCATGTAGCAAATCTTCCTGTAAGCGAGATAGACACGGTGCGTACCAAAGCAGTGATCGAGCAGATGCCAGCCATTTGTCATGCCTTAATCGACGGTGTTGCGGCTACCCACTCGGTCAGCATAGTGCACAGTGACCTACACCCGTTCAACATAATGTTGGACTCTACTCGCACCAATAAACCCCCCCGTCAACATCATTGATTGGGGTATGATGCTGAGAACACCAGTTAAGCGTGCAGCAAATAAGTATCTGCATCCAAGCACGGAGTCGGAGGAAGCAGTTTTCGATGCACAGAGAGCAGGAAATGCCGAGATGGCTAAGCGACCATGGATTGCTCCCGAACTATACGAACCATGGTGCACAGATGCATACACAAAAGCGAGCGACATTTATGCATTAGGCTACCTATTCAACATGCTGGCATATTTTTGGAGTGCAGCGAGAAAAGTTTATTTTCCAGAAGAAGTTTTCACCACCCGGACAAAGATGTTATGAGGGCTATTCAAATTAAAGTAGATTGTTGGATGAAGTTAAAAGAGCGGGAACAAAGAAGGAATGCTTCTAACGTATTGATATTTTTCAAAGAACATTTAAAGACAGACCCTAACCCTGTCCAACGTCCAGTTGTTGAACTTGCACCATCATTTTATCCGATTTAAACATTTCTATGATATATATGTCTTGTCTAGGGTATTCTACTTTTTTTTGAAGTGTATTATCCGGTTTGAAGTGGTTCACCTAATTGAGTCAATTATCTTTAGTCATTTCAAATTTGTCATTTAACTGTCAGTATTTCAAATTTGCCTTGTGGTTCAATTAGTCGCATTTGTTGTGGTTTGATTTAGTGGATTCCGTGCACTTTCCTTGTGAACAAGAAGTTTCTATATTCTGCATCTACGAGACTGTTGAATCGTGAGAATATATATTTGCCAATGATATTGAATATTTGTCTATCTGTTGACTGCAGCTCTAAGAGAAAATGGCCGATGAAGAACAAGATATTGGCACGCAATCACTGCCCAATGATCAACAACAAAGCGGCTATTAATGCATTTCAGCACATGAAGTCTCTGGCACACGACATGTCGGCACAACAAGCGACGTGTACTACTCGATGACTCTCAAAGTGGGCAAATCCAAACCACATGCAATGGAAAGAGATCAATAAATAAGTGACAAAGTACATGATCAAGACAATATGGCCATGTAGGACGCAAAGATCAAGAAAGGAATGTGGAAGGTTTCAAAGTGCAACCATGATGCGATCAGAAAACACTGAGAGGATTTATTTAGAGGTTTATGGCCATTCCCTGCACAATACAGATTGTGCGCTATATTTTGCAAAAATGTTATATGTTCACTTTGTGCAACAACGACCAATAGACTTACTGTCAAAGGAGACAACTGTCGCCACTCATGATTTATGGGAGAGTTGTGTCACTTGCACCCAAGATGAGCTGGCATTGATAGTGGAAGGCGCCGACCTACAGTTAAAAAGAGAGAAGGATATTTACATGACACAATTGGCAAATAAAGGTGCAAAAATAACACAGCTTTCTATAGCCACCCAAATACCCCAACCCTCACAAGTCCGGATGGAGAAAATCATTCACCGCTTAAGTCAGGACGTTCAAAATCTGACACAGCAAGTGAATCCAACACCTGTACAAGGGACACACATCAGCCACCTTGTCATGCATCCGGAGTTGGTCCTCGTCTACTTCAGATACATCCTCATCTTCCCAATGTCCAGTTTGCTACAAGAATTTTGATGGATGGAGTGGATATTATACATTGACATGTGGTCATTATTATCATTTAGTTTGTCTTATTCGTTTAATGAAAAATAGTAGTCGATGCTCAATCTGTTCACAAGATATTCCACAAGGAATATATATTATATGTTGCATGAAAAATGAATATAAATTCAAGCAAGCACGCCTAGATACCCCTAGCACAATTAGAAATCTGTTTGATGAGCAAGATGCTGCTTCAAGGCAACACAATTGAGATCGACAAACTATGTACTATCGCGAATATGAAGCATTGTAATTACTCAAAACACATTTGAATACAAGGTCTTTTACAATGGTTTTTGATATTTACTCGTTCTACTCTCAAGCTATATTGAATCTATTGAGTTGTTATCTGGTTCTAAGTCTAAGTGTTGTGGTTCTCCTTGTAATTCAGCCTCCACATCTATTATCAAAATCTCTTCTATTTTGTCTACAGTGCATTGAGATCCATTGAGATACACCAACATTGAACTCTTCTTCATCTTCGTTTTGACAATCATACAACCAGGTTGGCATTTCCTCCTCGTAGCAAGCACTTTCGATGTGATTCAATATCTTTTCGTTGCAAAACATATACATTAATTTTTTTCTCTGTCTGCTAATATTCTGTTGCGAATAGTGCTCTAAAAATACTCCAGTTTCTCTCTCAAAATACTTGTACATACTCCAGTTTCTCTCTGAACTTGAGTTTGCTGCACCAATCTTCCAACACCAAGTTTAAGCTGTGCGTATTACAACCATTGGCAAAAATGTGTGGAAAGCACTTCTTTATTAATTTACTGACATTTTTACAATTCTTTGCATTGTCCATGACTACTTGAACGACATGTTCAACACCAATTTCTAATTACATTAATCAAGACCTCAGAAATATATTTGCCACTTTTAATTGCACTAGAGCTATCAATCCACTTTATAAACATTTCTCCCCTTGGACAAACCAACATTACATTGATCTGCAGTCTTCTCTGAACATTTGACCAACCATCACTCATAATCGTACATCTTGAAAGCAAAATATTCCCAAGTATTATTTTGCCAACACCCTCTTTGACTTCGATATAACATTTGTCCAAGAAAATATTTATTATCGTGTGATAAGAAGGAGCTGAAAATCCTGAACCAAACTCACCCATTTTCTTCCAAGCAGTCTTCCAATGATTGTTGTCTACCATGACCAAAGCACTTTCAGTAAAGAATATTGCTTTGGTGAGTGAAGTTTTTGCTTCTTCTAGAAACTGCACTCGAAAGCTTTGATGTAAAGATTTTTGACGCATTTGACAAAGTCCACCTTCATTGTGACATTTAAAAGAAACACTGTCTGGAATTTCCTCGCCTTGCGCATGTTGTTCTCCAAGGTTAGTTGGCGTCACTACATGATTTGCGGAGTTAATATTTGGCTCTAGGAACTCTTGACTCGAAGCCACAGAGCTATATATCTGTTGTCTCTTGCCACCCTTTTTGGCAAGCTCTTCTCTCAAACTCTTTGCAACTGCAGGTGCCTGAGGATGTTCACATTGTTTACAAATGTTTTTAGCGCTACCCAGAAAATGATCCCTAATAGGTGGTGCACCGCCTGATTTTGTTGTGTGACAAAATTTAAGGCAACCATCAAAAATGGACCAAAACTTTTCATGGCTTGTCATCCATAACCTTTACATTGCCACTCCATATATCGGCCGCATATGTTGTGAGCATAATCCCACTCTTTGCCAGGAGCTTTTTTATTCTTTGGCTTCTTCATATCATTGTGCCCACATTTTTCTCCATTCCTTTTAAATTAAAATTGAAGACAAAAGAACAAGATGTTCAGTTTTTGAAACATTTTTCTTATTTTCAATATATATTATAATTTAAAAACCATTCAATATGAAAGTAACCATGATGCACAATATGAGATTTTCAATGCACGCTAGTCAATCCACATATTGATCACCTATATTGTGAGCAACCATACACATTGCAATGTAGTCTATGCATGGCATAATAACTATAACAATGCTATGAATCTCTCTATGCAATTATTATTATAACGATTATTTATATGTCCACTTTGATTTGCAAAGAATAAGACACATCTAATTTCAATTGCTGCAAAAAAACAAACGAAACAATAAAATATATGATTGGTCATTTCATGCACTAATAATCTATCGTAATACATAATGCACTCTCTGTATAAACCAATGCATGAACTAACACAAATAAATCTTCAATATAATCACTCAATTAAAGACTACTTGTACCCAATGAAGAATTGTAGGCCACCCATGCAACCAATTCAATATATAAAAGCTATTTTAACCCAATCAAGGATTATACCTCTTACATTGTGGAGTGACAAGTGTAAATCAACACAAATGCAAGACTTAAAGGATCCTTATATGCCCGCTACACTAGTATAGGACATCTGACCCTTGACTATTGACTCGTCATTTACATATGCTCATCTTCTAAAACCAATTACAACTTCTTTGCAATGAGCATGATTCTCCAAGTTTTCAGTTGTTTTGGTTTCGTATCTTTATGTCGATAAACAAATTAAAATTTTTTAGAAGTGGTTATCGAATTAAGAATCACGTTCGGCCCAAAAAAAGGACCTGTGATTCTGTAACCTTAGGTCAATTCACAAGGACATGACTATACCCGGCACTCGGATACACTCCCCAAGGATTTGCCTAGTTAGCACACTATTTACTATATATAATTACTCCAGTCGGGCTATTTCATTTTCTCGGCGGGCCCGCCGGGCTATTGCATATACGCGGTGAGCCTGTCAGGAAAACGAAAAAGCCTGGTGGGCCTCGCAGGGAAAAATGGAAAACCCAGAGGGCTAACCAGCTCTATAGAGTTTTGCAGGTCAAAATCAAAGTCACGTTAACAATTAACGTGATCACGTGATTCTTTTGTGTAAATACTAAAGTTATTGACGTAATCTCCCGATCGTGATTACGTTAATGAAATCCCTGCGAGTCAGAGGGGCATTAGAGAAAATATTGGAAAAAAAGTCTGACAATTTTCACATTTTATTGATGAGTTTTACAAAGATTGCCATCTTCCTTATGTAGTAAAGAAATAAAGTCTTTACACTTCTTTTTCGTCAACAATGAAAACATGTGAGGGTTGGGCTTGTCAATCTTCCAAGGGAAAAACTGCTTGGTCCAAGCAAGAGCACCCTAGGCTTTAAGGAGCTCTTCCTTCCTCAAAATTTCTTCTAAAGATATGAACTCAAGGGAGGAAGAGTCGGTCAAGATATTGGCCTCAAGCAAAGAAATTTGCTCATTCTTTTGTGAGACCTAATTACTCTAGCCTTGTTCCTAAACTAAGTAAGGTCTTGTTGGGTTTATTTGATAGATTTATCCCAAGCAGTGGATGCATTAGCATAAGAAGAAAACGCATACTAAAAAATGCTCTGAACCTTTGTTTGAATAGAAGGGAGTTTAACCAAAGAGCTATCAAGATAAGGCCAACTAGATCTGAAATTGTGCTCACCTCTATGAAGTTCAAAAATCACAAGTTTATGGTCAAAGAAGAGTAGAGATGAGTCCACTTTGCAGATGACCAGCTAGTGCTCTTGTGCCGAGTATGTTGTCATGTAAAATCTATCTAGCCTTGAAAACCTGAAATAATTTCCCAATTGATTGTTAGCCCAAGTGAAACTAGTGTCCTCTAAATCATCCATCAAAGCATGCTTGTCATATTGTTCTTCATAGCTTTGCTTTTCTTTCCCTTGGATGACCTTGCCTATATAGACTTCCAGTTATCTTTTATAGAGGTGACCATATTGAAGTCACATATACAAGAGGATTAGGTAAATCATTGATTTTGGACCAGATTGATACCCTTTCATAAATAAAGTTAGATGCAGAAATGCAAACTATAATGTAATTAAGAGGTTCCTTGAAGAGAAAGCCACCCAATACCCTGATTTTCCTTAAAGGGTGCTTGTGAACAGATGCTCAAGGTTGGAAGCTATACCCAGAACTACCCCTCCTTTGCCTAGAGAACGATTGGAGCCAAACCACTCGTGGGACTTGCTAATTATCATAAGTTTATGGTGCAAAAGGTGACCTTTGACCTTTAAATCCTTAAGACATATAAAATCAGGCTGCAAGAAAAGGAGGCCAGACATCCATTTCCTAATGCATACAACTGAAGATGGGTTTGTGAGACTCTTACAATTCAAGGAAAGCTCTAAAATAGATTGATTCATTTTTTAGGATTTTTTGAAGTATTGACCGAATACTTCTCCCTTTTCCTTTTAGCTTTGCCTATTTGAACTGGAAGGGTTTCTTCTTCATAAGGATGTCCACAGAGTTTGGGGGTGAATGGGAAAGCTTGTTAAGCTCTTCTTTGTCATGATCTTGTATGTCTTTGTAAAATCATTAGCAAATCTAGTTCATCAAAGAAAGTATGACCTTCTGAGTTGAAGACAGGAGAGTTGATATGAGTAGCATTGATTTCTTCTTGAGCCTCCTTGTCAGAAAGTGAAGGGGAGTTATTTACCAAAGCCTCTTCCTTTCCATCTTCAGAAGATGGGTCAAAAACCTCATCTAGAAGGGCACCATATCTATTGACATAGGTGTTGTTGTTATTTCTCCAGGGAGCCTATTTCTAATTGACCCTCCTATTCACCTATTGGAATCTTGATTTGCATCCTTTGTTTCTTTAGCTTATTCTTATTCTTTTTGCACCTTACTTGCAAGTTCTGGACACTTCTTGATAAGGGGACCCTGTCTGAGACAATGAAAGCATGCATTTGGAAGGTTTCTGTAGACAATTTTTTGAGTATGTAGGACTTGAATAGACTAATCTTTGAGAGAGATATACTCTCTAAGAGGGGATTCTGTGTCAACCCCAATAATCAACTATGGATCCCATTTGGGGTCTATTCCATTGGAGGGCTTCTGTCCCAGCACTTTACCCACTTGTAGGCCAACCTGCTTAAGCCAAGGAAAATTTTCTAATGGGAAGTCACATAAATCAACCCAAACAGGAACTTTTCAGGGTTTCTTCCCCTTGGGGTCAAAACCCTTATACCACTTGAAGATAGACAAAGGGTTAGCCATTGTCCCCTTCCAATGACTTGGAGAGCCCTTTCAAAAGCATCAAAAAGGCACAAATAATAGTTGTTAGGGAGATAATGAACTTGAGAGGCAAACACGTTCATGGTCTTGAGAGATCCAATGCTTGAGAACTTCAACTCTTGAGAGATCCAATGCTTGAGAACTTCAACTCGTGGTCTAATCCCATCACAGAGACCAATCACCACTCTATCCTATAGGTGTTTGAACCAATTATCATGTTCTGCAGCTCCCATAATAACCTCACCCTCAAAGCCTTCACCACTGGTCTGAGAGTTTCCCTTACCTTCATTTTTTGAGAGATCCAATGCTTGAGAACTTCAACTCGTGGTCTAATCCCATCACAGAGACTAATCACCACTCTATCCTATAGGTGTTTGAACCAATTATCATGTTCTACAGCTCCCATAATAACCTCACCCTCAAAGCCTTCACCACTGGTCTGAGAGTTTCCCTTACCTTCATTTTTTGAGAGATCCAATGCTTGAGAACTTCAACTCGTGGTCTAATCCCATCATAGAGACCAATCACCACTCTATCGTATAGATGTTTGAACCAATTATCATGTTCTACAGCTCCCATAATAACCTCATCCTCAAAGCTTTCACCATTGGTCTGAGAGTTTCCCTTACCTTCATTTTCTGAGGGATTATGATTGGTTGCATCAATAGTTGGCTTAACATTGTCACCCACCTATTGATTCCCTTGGGGATTAGCATCAAAGGAGTGTAGATGGCTATTAACGTTATTCTCAGTGTCACATTGATGTTGATCAATATGATTCCAAACATTGGAGATTATGGAAAGGAGACCATTGTTGACACGCGGATGAGAACTTACCTGGAGTGTCTAGTGAAGAGAGAGCTATGTGGATTTGCAATGTGAAAGCCAACAGTACTCTGTTTGTCCAAGTTAAATTTCTAAGGGACATAGTGAAGGAACTGTTGCACTTGTCCAAAGCTAAGTGCCGGCCTTGATTGAAGGGCATGTGCATAAGTGAGAGTGTTCTGAGAAGTAAGTCTTTGAAACAACCCTTGCCATGCTGGTGAAGCTTGTTGAAGGATATCTTGGTTTACAACTCTAGTCGATGAGGTTGTTGATGTAAAGGGTTGACTCCGATGGTAGCATTTTGCCCTGCTTCTCCAACCAAAGCACTGCGTAGCGCATCATGCAGAGCTATCACACCTCCCCCAAGGGGAAAGTAGACGTTGAGAACTCAGAGCCAAGCGTTGATGAGAAAGATAAACGAGTGAGAGGGGAAAGGTGTGCGATATGATGTTGCATGTCTAGGGCACGAGCACAGTACGGAGCTTAGAGCCATTCTCACCCTGTATTTGATAATTTTAGAGGCAGGATTAATTCATAATCCACCATTGTAACTTTTTACACTACCTTAAGTAGGTGTTATGTGTTTTGTTAGCTTTCCTTTATCGTCTATTTGAATTTTTGAGCACATCATGTTAATTCAATGGAGTCATGCAATGTCTAAATATTACATGCCCATGATGCTATGCTCCGATACTCTTATTGGCTTAGAGAGTAGACATTGAACTTCCATGGATATTTGTAGAGCAATGTGTAATTGCCCTCAGAATACTCATTTGCAACATACGATGGCACTCACCACCCTCAACATAAACACAACGGAGTATTGCATGAACTCTAGGGTGAGTGCAGTTGACACCACTGAAGTGAAGCATGTTTCTCGCGAAGCACGGATGCCATCCGATTTTTCCAAGTTTACTTTCCTTGTTCAAGTTCTCCCCCCGTCCTTCCCATTCTAATGAGATTCTTATCCACGTACACTTTATTATGGAGTGGAGTGGCTTAGGGGACAAGGAATCCCACGAGGGCATGTGGTTAGAGCAACAAGCTACCAAGTGAGAGGGGGGTTTGATAATTGGATGTGAGGGGATCCAGTCAACCTATTGACCTTTTTGTACCACTCATGGAGCTTGACATGTATGCACATTGTATGCCATCGATCCCACCGTCGTAGGTCATTAAGTCCCTATGGTAAGTAGTGTCGTGGTTACACAACTACGCCACGACGAAACATGGCTCTTAGCACTCTAGAGTCTAGAGTGCTAAGGCTGGGTTCACATCGCCCGACGGAAGAGCTGCAAATTCTCTGCGAGCCAATCAAAATGGCCCTCGCTCGCTGCCTTGTTCACATAAGGCGGTGGAAGATGGTGACTGGGCTGCCACGTCGAGGAAGAATTACACTTTATCTCTTCCACCCTGCCCTCTTTTTCTTCCGACCCCTCGGCCGCCCGTGAGCACAAGTCCACCCTGATGCTTTTCTTCTCTAGCCAATGGAGCCGCGCCATGCAAGCAAAAGGACCCAGGGCTGCTACCATCTTGTGTGAACGCTAGACGGCGGCAGAGCTTAGCATGTCTGTTTTCCGCCTGGAAGTAGTGGAAAGGTGCGGCACTTCCACCTCTCCAATCTGAACCCACCCTAAGACTAGGTACGTACAAAATGGAGAAGAAATGAAGGGTGGATAACAGAAGAGGACACTGGGGAATTGGAAACCTAGTATGAAGAGGACAAGAGGGGGGCTAATAAAGAAAAGCATTGGCCGGCATTTGAGGCCAATGAATTTTCATTAAAACATCCCGAAAAGGCGCTTCAATTTTCTAAGGTGCCTAGGAAACAGTCGATGTGTGTAGAATAAATGGGGCAAGCTTTTCTTGTTTGGCTCCAAGGCCAGCCCTTTGTTTCCTCCTCCCTCTCTTACACCTTTTCTCTCTCCTCTCTCTTTTTATCTCTCAAGACTCAGAGTTTCTTATCTCTCCTCTCTCTCTTTCTACGATTCTATCCTCTTTTTGCTGAGTCCTGATCGACAAACAGGTCAGATTGATGACGCACTTAGAGAGAGGAGATAGAAAGATACGAGGACGGCCTGGCCGCCTGGTTGGCTTTTGACGTGTGTGCACTGTGCATGCATTGTTTGGACATGAGATATCTAGAAATGGAATGAAGAAAGCAGTTGTTTTGACAAGAATGCTGTTTTCTGTGGCGAGAGAGAGGGCTTGTGTGTGTACAGTGTGTGTGTGTGTGAGAGAGAGAGAGAGATTTACGTGATTGTGGGCCGGTAACCGCGTAGAGAACTCCTTTAAACTGGAGAGGTGATTGTGGGTAGAGAGAGAAGTTAGAACTATGGCTGTCTATGAGAGAGAGAGAGAGAGAGAGAGAGAGAGAGAGAGAGAAGCTATGATGATTCCTAACTAAATATGCCAGTTAAAGGGTGAAAGAGAGTGACAGAAGTCGCAGAAGGGATACGGGAATGATTACGGACGTTCAGTTTAGCAGGAGGTGAGAGAGACCAGCAGTGGCAGTATGTGTGCATGAGATCGAGAGAGAGAGAGAGAGAGAGAGAGAGAGAGAGAGAGAGAGGATAACTTGCGCAATGCGCAGAAACGCATGATCGTCTGTGTGTACTAGAGAAGCAGGCGAGAGAGACAGAGAGAGAGAGAGAGAGTGAGAGAGTGTATGCATCATGGGCAAATTACGGCTGAAATTGCAGGCGATGATGCCGAGTGTGTGGTATCGCAGACTAAAGATGGAGCTGCGCATGCGCGTAGGTGGAAGCCCTCATCAGCAAGGCGCCATCAACTACAAACGATGGTCCTCTCAGCGCAAGCAGTTGGGCTCCTCCAGGAAGCAGCTCCTCATTAAGGGCTCCCCTCTCCCCAGCTCTACCCTTTCTCCTATCTCTGCTAGCTTCTCCCAGCTTGAAGAGAGGGAATCGCTCACATCCCCCAGCTCTCTTCCTGAAGAGAGAGAATGCCTCTCACATACCTCCCACACAATTGCACCTTCGATCGAACAGAGGGAAGCCCACTTCGCCAGTGCGAAAACCCAGTTAGTCGCCAATTGGGAACAGGGGGAAATCCAGTACTTCGCCAATTCTGCAACTCACTCCGCCAATCCAGCGCCCCCCGCTCTAGAGCAGCCCCCTTGTGCCTCAGAGACACAGAGCCTTCAAGACAGAGTCTCCGAAACCAGAGAACCCCTTTCTAAAGCTCCATGCATTGATACCCCATTACCTCCAGTACAAGCTCCCTCTCTCTCTACTCCTCTCCCCTTGTCAGATAAGAACTTTCAACTCAACCTGCGAGAGCTCAATAGCAAATTGAACAACCTCAGCTATGATCAGAGACGAACATACTACTCTAGCCCCCTCTTCGCCGCACCTTCGCCTGCCCCTGTTTTTGACAAGCTCGACCTTGACCTCATGGTAAAGAACTCAATTGAGCCTCATGATGAGAGTCTGGTTGCAAGGAAATTGTTCCCTGAAGAGGATAAGCTTTTCACTAATGAAGCTAGCAGAAGCTCTAATTACATTGGTTCCACAAGCTTCACTGGGCAGAGCAATACATCATCTGAGGATACGGCTTTTGATAAGGCTTCCTCCAGCTCTGTTTGGGAGAGGGACTTCTCTTCTCTTCCTAGTGAAGGGAGTGAGCTCTTTCCTGCTATGGAAAAGATACGAAACACTGTCACATTTTTGCGGCGGAAGTCGCGAAAGGCCCGCAAGGATGCATCATCGAAGCAAAGGAGAGGGCAGAAGGATGCAAGAGGCAAATTCCCACATGCATTGGAAGAGTATGATCATTTTGATGCCAACATTCATAGTTTTGATCATCTGTGTCAGTTGGGGGCGCAAGAAAAGGTGCCATCGATCGAGAAATTGAAGGTGGCCCTCGCTGGATCACGGGCTTTCTATGGTTTGCATTCACCACTAGCTGATGAAGTCCATGGCATGGAAGCACAGAGTGTTAATTCACTTAATGCAAAATTAAGGCAAGAGGGTGATGATTTTCTCAGGCATAGGAGAAGTGTTTCTAATGAATCTTTGTTCTTGGAGACCATAAGTCTAAATCAAGCTTTCAACAGGAGAAGTCCATGGGCACATAATGTCGATGCAGGTTTCGACAAGTTTAGCCCGAGTGATTCTGCATTTAGTGATAGTGAATTGGAGAGTTGCAGAAGCCACCGAAGTAAGGCATTACCGGAAAGGTATGGCTCCATCGATGAGCATAGAAGACGGCCTCCCAAGCAAGGTTTCTACTTTGATAAAGACATTACAAATTTGTCTCCATTCTATAATGAGGCATGTTCAGAATTTGTTTTACCTGCTTGGAGGCAGCATCCTGCAAATTTACCGCATCCATCATTGTCCAAGAGTAAAGGTACTTACAGGAGCTTGCATTCAGGTATATGTAATGGTAGTAAGAAAAGCTCAAACAGAGAGAGTTTTGATGCCAACCATTGCTTTTCTCCATCATTCAAAAGCAAAGGTGGATATGGATGGGCACCACCATGCGACCACCACAGCCGCGCCAAGTCTTTGCTTTCTGAAAGTATCAAATCCGGTCTAAACACGGCTTCTCCGTCTCCAAGAACTGACACACGGAGGGCATTCATTGGTAGTTCCTATGATAATCAATGCAAAGGTTGTTCAAGAAGCTTTAACACTCGGGGAGCATCTCCTGAGACATCAAACAAGTCCAAGGTTTTTAAGGATGTCAGCACTATATCGTCAGACAATGATGATTATGATGGTGATGTGAGCATACGGAGCTACAATGATCGCTGCATGGAGTCCGTGGGTAAGAGCCACAGGAAGCTCAGAGATCAATTAGATGGGAAAGATTGTGATGTGGTCCCGATGTTTTCCAGGAGTTCGAGCACACGCACCTCTCAGGCATTTGTTTGCCAAAGCTGGGTGCCGCCAATTTCGAAGAGTGGGAGCAAGCAATCGAATCTCAATGATGATTATGAAAGCTTGCAGGGCATCATAAGTGTACCCTCATGGTCGAGGATGTATAGCAAGGGGGAAGAAGGATATGGTAAAGAGTCTGGCATTGTGGCGTCTCCGTCCAAGAGTCCAGGTTCATTGAATACTTCAAAGCAAGATTATGCCAAGGAGGAACGGATGTCTGAGAGCATGAGGTCGAAAGAGGGACAGAAAGACGGCAATGAGAGCATACAAAGTGATGGTAAAGTTGCATGTACATGGGCCAGGAGTCCCACTAGCACAAGGGAGGCAGATGGAGAAGATTATACTGTTAGTATAGCAACTTTGATTGAGAGGGAGATGGGTGAAAGGGATGCGGTGGGCGCAATGCTATCGAAGAGTTGTAGCAGGAGGGAGCAATTGAATGGAGGAGAGACCAGGGTTGAGGTGCAAGGAGGGAAAGGTAAGGAAGGGAAAGAAGGGAAGAATGAGAGAGGGGGGCTTAATGTAAGTAATGATGGGTCGAACAAGGAAGAGGTGGATGCAAGGGAGGATCAGTGTGTAGAGAAGAGTAAAGTGTATGAGAGCTTTGCCATGGTGAAGTGCTCCAGCAATCCAAGCCAAGACTTCAAAGAGTCCATGATGGAGATGGTGCTCCATAAGAAGCTTCATGAGTCGTTGGACCTTGTGGAGCTCCTCCAATGCTACTTGTCTCTCAATTCTCCTCGTTATCATGATCTCATTGTCAAGGCTTTCATAGACCTATGGTCTGACCTCTTTCGCCCATCAATTTAAAAGAAATGAATTCTCTCTCTCTCTCTCTCTCTCTCTCTCTCTCTCTCTCTCTCTGACTCTTGAGGTCGGAGACCTTTGAGTTCTCTTGGGATTGTTCCTGCGAGCTGATGAAGACTTCTGCCGCTCCTCTCTCTCTCTCTCTCTCTCTCTCTCTCTCGGAATACTCTTCTTGCTCTTCTTCTCCGATGTTATCCATATCCCTTTACGGTAATAAGTCTTGAGTTCAAGACTCGTCGAACAGATCTAATTTGGGGTTGTATGTTCAAAACATTCTTCTCTCTTTATCTTGTTCGCACAGGCCTTTCGGTAGTAAAGCTCTCTCCTCTTTTGTAGAACAGTCTCCTCCAATCAAAGATAGCCACATTCAACACAAATTTCTAAGTGTATCCACCTTTTCATCAAACACATATAGGGTGCGACCTCCCTTGGACTCCCCCCACTCTCTTGGGTGCGACTCGGCTCTAATATTAGTAGGATATAGTGCAAATAAACAATTACGTGGAATATAGAATGGTCTCTCTCTCTCTCTCTCTCTCTCTCTCTCTCTCTCTCTTAATGCTCCTCAATAGTCAAGGGTCGACCTTAAGGATTTTGTGTATAGAGATATCGAAGCATATGAACCCCATCATAGTTGAGAACAATCGTCTTTGTGCATAGACTTCAAACGAGCAATAAGGCTATGTATATTGATATTGTAATGGATATTGATAAATATATATATTTATTGCAACTGACAGGTGGCAAAAGCTCACTCGCGATGTATAGCTTATGCGAAAGGATATCACATTTAGGTATATTTTATTATTCAAGTGTTTTTTATGAGCTATGATCATTATTATGTCCGGTCGGGCAATCTGTAACCATTTTGAGCACTGTTTGAGCATTCAAGGAATCTATAAATAAATACGTGCAAGAGGAAAATGCTCTCTTGCACGGGGGGAGACTGCACCCAATGCTTGTGTCCTTCTCTCTTCTCATCTCTTGTCGTGTTGGTGTAGCACTCCGTTCTAGGAGGTGCACCTACACGCGCTCCCTCTCTCTATCTCGCTCTCATGATCTCTCTCAGATCGTGTATAGCTTGATTATGTGCTCATGCAACTATCTAGGTATGAAGATCGATCGATTTTATCATATATAACATGCTATTTCTATATTTTGCAGGGCTCTCTACACTCCCGACTATAGAAGTGGTATCAAAGCCGAGGATACACTCTTGGTAACAAAAAAACACTAGAAGTGTACGATTTTCCTCTCAGCAACAAATCTCATCATGATTGTGTACGAAAGACAAGTGTAGTTACATAGTTTGTTTTTGTTTTATTCAATTTTTTTGTTTAATTCCGTCTTGATGTTGTATATTTCTTGCAAATCTTTGAATATGTTATCGGCAATCCTTCTTCAATTTATGATGAGGGAAAGTAACACGACATTAGGAAAAATATGAATCCCATAGGGGCCTTGTAAGAGAAACCAATCAGAGTTCAATCAATACTAGGACATAAAAGGGGGGGCATGGATAGCTCATATCTACATACCTCAAAAACTATATCATGTAACATATCAATGGAAACAGCTCGACAACGCACTCCAAATGTAGTATTGTCCGATAAATTTGAAGTTAAAATGCTCAATTTATGGCCATTCAGAAAAATGAAACAACTGGTGGGACCACGAGCCCAATATCATTGGTGTAGAGAGTATATTCCAAAAGCATCTTTGACCCTAAAGCGCCCTTTTGGGGTTCAAATTTTTCGTATGTAGGATAGTATGGCAGACAAGGAACCGCCGTGTTTTTGAAGGAGGAGTTGAGGTGGCAAGCTTCGCAGAAATTATACAAGAAAGCAAAGTGCTAATATGGGCACTCGGGTGCAAGCAGCACTCGGAGGATTGGTCTAGGACTACTGGTGCCTTGTTGTCAGCAGATGGAATGCCTAGGATGGGGGCAAATCTTGGCCATCGGTAAATAAAAGATATTAGAATGAGGCGGGGTGGCTGCCCTGATAGCCATTGTAATTATGATCCCTGGATGTTGTCATGGCTTAACATGAGCATGACAAAACCTTGTAATTTATTGGGCTGCTCAATATAATCCACTCACAATTGTGAGTTTTGATAATTACAAAAAAAGGATAGTAAGAATGACAATATTTTAGGAAAGCCTAAACATTGTTAATGTAGTAATTAGTTCTTGTTAGTATCATTGTAATTAGTAGTGAGGTGCATCTGAGGACACATGCAATTACGGAAATTATTTAATTAAATCGGGAAATATGTGTGTGTGTGTGTGTGTGTGTGTAAGAATAAGAACCAAGAGGAATTCTAGTAGTAGAAAAAGGAGGAGAGTGAGAGTCGTTGTCGACGAGTTGCCCCTTGCTTTGCACTTCATCAACATGCCACCTATAGTTGTAGTTCTCACTATTGCAGAATGCTCGAACCGATTCCAGTCACCCAAAGACTCCAAACAACCGTCATCTTTTTTTTTTTTTTTTTAAGTTGGAAGAATCCTTTTCTATCCTTTGTTCAACGTTTCTTTTAGACCAAGGCCACCCTATATCAACCCTTCGTCCGCCTACCAACCAACCACCCCCCATGCAGGTTTAGAGATGCCTATCAACTTCACCAACTTCTGGTAGCTCCGCACTGCATACACTTGTACATTCCCAACCACAAACCACACACACAAGCGTTGCCAACTACCAACTCTATCGACTCTTTCCCACTATTAGCCGTCCACAATTCACACTCTCCCTGATAATCCACCAACAACGTCTCTCTCTGTGTGTGTGTGTGTGTGTGTGTGTGTGTGTGTGTGTGTGTGTGTGAAACCATTTTTTGACCTAATAGACATCAATTCACTCTTTTGATCATAACTTTTTCATTCGAACTCTTATTTGGGTGATCTATAGCCTGAATTGAAGAGCACAATGCCCTCTATGCATTGATGTAGAGACATAAATTTTCAGAGTTATGGAAGGAGTTTCTGTAGCAGTATTTATAAAGTGAACAGGTTTAAGAAAGTTGACTCTCATCTCTTATTTTACATACAATGTCTTCCAGCACTCGCAAGGGTTCTTCTTCTTCAGCAAGGTCCAACAACCATTGTGGAAAATGATCCAAAATCACCCAAGTGTGGAGATAGCAACACAACCACCCAACCAACGACATCGGAAACCATGATCATGGCATACTTGGTATCGTTTTGCAAGAGACAGTAAATATGGCAAGGCGAAGACTTACGGGCACTTGCAATGGAGAATGGCACACTAAGGGTACTTGTGGTTGGGAATGAGAATCTTGAGAGGACACTTGAGATGCAAACAACATGTTTGATGCAACTTGAAGAGGAAATCAAGGAATGTAAATGCTCTCTTGTGGACTTGAATGCTTTAAAGGAGCGCATGAGCAAAGTAGAGCATGACCATGTATTGAAAGGGGAGAAATTTGACACCATAAGCTGGGATATATGTGACATGAAAAATGTATGCACAAACAAGTCTTGGGTTGATGTATGTGGTAATAATGTGGTTCATAATGCCTCACTCATGCAAGCTATGGTTCAAACAAAGAATGTTGAGAGTGTGGATGTAGAGGAGTTGAAGGAATGGGAGCACGTTCCAAGAACATTATTATTCATGGAATTCTCGAAGAGAAGTTAGAGACACCTCCTTCTCTCGCCATTGTTATTGAAGATTTCTTCAAAACCCACTTTGGTGTCCGGAGTTATGGTGTATGGAGCACATAGAGTGGGTAAGCAAGGAACTCCTCGCTCGGGAGAACAGCCAATTGTATGCACCATGCCAGATGAGACCAAACGAAAGATTATCCTGCATAATAGTTGGATCTATTTGAGGGATACAAAAGATTTTGTATGTGAAGATTGCACTATTCAGTAACAAAATATGCATCGGAAGGCATATGAGAAAAAGAATAAGAAAAACAAGGAGATCTCTCACGAAGAAAATGTGCCCAAGGAGGAGGCAAGCTAGTCCCTCGAGGAAATAGGGATGTGTGACCTATGATACTGAGTTACAATTGAAAATATGCTTTTGGAATTATAATGGGTACCCATGGAATGCGGGGGTTGGCATTGATGAACTAACAAGCAAAGCCGATGTTGTACTTCTTGTTGAAACTTGGGAGTATGATACACAAAGGATTAATGGCTTGGAGGATTACAATGTATATTCATTGATGTGATCAAAGAATCTCAAGCAACAAAGAGAGCAAGGAGGGATAGCATGTATGGTTAAGAAAGGATTGAAATATTTTGTATCGATTGTGAAAGATGACAAGTACAAACGTTATGTATGGCTGAAAATTATGACACCAAAAAGGACACCCATGTTTGTAGCCGGTTGCTACATTCTTCATCATGATTCCCCCTTTTATGCTTGCATCGATAGAGATCAATCATTTTTTGATTTAGAAGAGGACAATGCTTGTTTCAAAGGCGAAGGTGAAGTTATTGTATTTGGGGATATGAATGCTCACACAAAAACATTGCAACATGATACTAAATAATTTGATATGTCATACATTTCAATGAAGTTGAAGGAAGTTCACTTGTATGATAGCACCCGTATGCTCATTGCCAATGGTGTATCTTTGTGGAGTGTAACCAATGGATTTACATGTAGGAAACATTATGGGAATAGTGTGATTGATTGTATGCTACTCTTTGAAGTTATCATGTATCGTAAAACGAGTTTTATGTTTGTCCAATGGACCCCGGAATTCGACCATCGGACCTTATGTATCGACCTTTCATGTGGAGAAGCAACTAAGCATGATAATCTCAGCCAAAGGGAAGAAAAATTATCACTATATATGGATTTCAAACGGGCACCAATGTATATTGAATTGACTGAGCAAAAGTTATGGATGACAAAGCTTCAATATGACGCACCATTGGAAACTAAATGGGAAGCTTTCAAGAAAGTTATTTGTTCTTGTGCCGAAGAAAAAGCATCTCCATGGCATCAACAAAGATAGATAATGCAAAAGGTGGTTTGATAAAGAATGTCAAGATGCTTGAAAGTCCTTGATGAATCGTGATGCAACTATGGACGAAGACAACTATCAAAGTCATTTGCATACATAAAAGGCATTGATTCAAAATAAGAGATGAAGATGGAAAGTAAAGCAACAACTCTTTCAAGTCCAAGAAAAGGCACATGCATGTGGAAGATTTTGGAGAAACTTGAGGGACAAGCGGGTTGAGAATTTTGGTAACTTGAGTCTTGTGGATATATACACACATTGTAGGAAATTATATGAGCAAGAAAATGCTAAAAAGATACCATTTTATGGTTCATTCCCATGTATGAACTCTTTTTTAACTATTGAGGATGTATGCGGTGGGCTTGAAAAGTTGGCCACTCGCAAAGCGGGAGATCTTCAGGGTCCCAAGCCGAAGATGATCAAATGGACGGGAGATTTTACTCATGAGTGGATGTGTGATATGTTTAACCTAGCACTTCAACATGGTATGCCTTATGATTGGAGTACTAATTGGGTTAAGCCTTTGCATAAAGGAGGGGATGTAAAGAATGTAAACAACAAAGTTATTTGGGTGCATAATGAAGATGAAATTGAGTGATTGGGCTGAAGAGAATGACAAGCAGGTTTTTGTCGATGCCATAGCACCGTTGATCATCTTGTCACTCTTCGTGTTCTCATGGAAGAAAGTCAATTGAAAGGCAAGCGATGTATTGTTGTTTTGTGGACTTTAAGAAAGCCTTTGATATGATTCCACGTAACAATTTGTGGAGAAGGATGAAAGAACTCCAAGTGCCAAGTAAGTTTATGCTTGCGGTTTCTCGAATCTATGAGAAGATGATTTGTCAATTGCGCATTAGAAGAGAAAAAAAATAAAAAATTTGTACGCACTATTAGGTTAAACAAGGATGTCCGTTGTCACCAATTCTCTTTAGTGTCTTTACTTGGCCTGTGACTTCATCCTCAACATCCTGCCTTATTGAGAAAGCCCTGCCTGAACTTGCCATGAGTGCTAGGAAACTCTAACTTTGTAGCAAAATAAAGGTTTTGAAGATCCGTGAAGATGGTGTCGGGATTGAAATACATAGTAAAATGCCTTCCATATCATCATAATTTGTATTAGATATACTGAATTAAGCCTTTCCATGATACCCGGCCCATGCCTTGCATGCATTCAATTTGTCACATGCGTTGCTGAACATCAAAAAATGACTTGTACAAGTCTGCTCCGAATGGTGAGAACATGGCATTGTAGCCGCAATGCAAGATCTGTCATGCTGCATGGCCATCCATACCAAGATCCTCGTGAATCCAAGTGGACTCGCAATCATGGAGAGTTGCCCTGTTGATGCGCAAATCATGCTCAAGTGTCTAAGAGTAGTCGTAGCCAAACCATAATTTTTAGATAATCAAAAAATTTATGTCGTACTGAGAATGGCCTACGATCCGCGTCGGCTTTGTGTACTGCCATTGGTGTGTACCGCTCCGCAAGACCTCGAGGGCTTATGTGTGGATAGTGTAGATATGGGGTGGGGTGGGAAAGCCTCCTTGGAAAGGGGTCAGCCAACTTGATAGGTCCTAAAGGGAGGCCTAATGAGAAAAAAAAACCATGGCTTCCATGGTCAGCCTGCGGCAGCGCAGAGCCTCAAACGGGCTTGCATCTCCCTCTGTCAACCCCGGGTGAAGTCGCCAAAGAAAAGAAACCCGCTCAGGGTGCTATGGTGCATCTTCTTGGAGCCAGAACCGCCCTGCCCACCGTTCTGAGCCTGCCATGGAAGCCCTCGTTCCCACGCCGCTTGTCAGCCCTTGAGCCTGCCATGGCAATTGCTCTATAAAGGGGCTACTCCTGCGGCCCTCAACTCCTCAGCTTCTTCATATAGAAGGGACAGCTTCTTCATCAAATCTTGACCCCGCCTCTTGCATGGATTTGCATGCCTTCATGCAAGAGGAGACACCACGCCCATTTGCTTCCATGGAACCTTGATAATCAAGCCCAAGCAAGAACAAAGATCCATGCCAAGGAAAATAGAGACACACACACACACACACACACACACAGAGAGAGAGAGAGAGAGAGAGAGAGAGAGAGAGAGAGAGAGAGAGAGAGAGAGAGAGAGAGAGAACCATGCTTCTTCCCCTCCTCCCTGGCTCCCCTCTCCCCTGGCTCTGATACCAATGTGAGACTGAGTGTGGGATCCTCCTCCCAGCCAACCTTTTATAGGAGGGCCCATGGCCCTTTGCCCTTAATGGATCCCCTGTCCACACCTTCAGTCCGCCCTTGGCCTATGTCCCTAAATCCCCCTAGGTCGGGACGTGCCCTCTAGCCCTTGGCCTGACACAAAGGGATTTTTTCCACTACATGCATTGTCATGTAGATGTGGGTGTGTAGATTTTTCGTACCCACAAATATAGGCATTGACCAATAAAGACAAGATTATAACCCGGTGGTTATGATCTCCGTGCACCTCTAGACCAAGGTGTGCAAGGATCGAACATGGCTAGAGAATTTGAGGTAGTTTACAGTGTGATCTATGGTTTCTTGATTGTGAGGGAGATTAAGAGAGAGAGAGAGAGAGAGAGAGAGAGAGAGAGAGAGAGAGAGAGAGAGAGAGATAAGAGATGGAGGATGCCAATAGAAGATTAAATTTATGTTCAGGTTATAAGGTTTTTATATTCATTATGAGTAGTGACGACGATGTGGGGCCGTCCAACCAAAACACCTATCTCTCAACAAGGATCTTATGTCCTTGTAATCAATGCAAACATGTTGTGAGATGGACAAGACGTGTTTCTTTGTAGCACGCTCGCGAATTTTGTGAGTTCGACCCATCTATTATAGATCAAGTTGTTGCCAATTACAACTCGCCGAACGCTGATGTTGGCCAACAAGCAACAATCTTGCAACCCAATAGACGTGTTCGTAGGCGCTTTACTCAAGCAGCATACGTGAGGCCACAAGATGTAGCCTCTAACATCTTGGAGAGTGATCATGCATAGTACATTCCCAACGAGGCTATGTTTGAGCCCAAGATCGATGAAATGATCGAGACGATCATGGATTCAGAAAGGCTTATCTATGATGACATGAAAAGTGAAGCTGATACACCATCGTACGGTGGAGCATGTGTGTCTATATTGAAGGCGCTACTGGTTTTTCTCAACATGCAACCAAAGTTTGGATGGAGTGACACTAGCATCACATCACTTTTCAGGCGATCTATTACAATGTGAATACTTCAATAAAAAACTCTAAATGTATAATGTACCAGATTACTTACACAAGTGTACCGCATTTTTTTTAATGTGTAGATTTCTCAAAGAGCACATACTCCCAGTTGATAATGCGATGCCAAATTCTAGAGAGGAAGAAAGAAAGACCTTGCAAAACTTGGGATGGATTACAAATTTTTTTTTATGTGTAGATTTCTCAAAGAGCACATACTCCCAGTTGATAATGTGATGCCAAATTCTAGAGAGGAAGAAAGAAAGACCTTGCAAAACTTGGGGATGGATTACAATTCTATTCACACTTGTCCTAACGATTGCATTCTTTTCAAAGGGGAATACATAGACATGGAGAAGTGTTGGAAATGTGATTTTGAGTAGATATCCACGGACAAAAAATTCCAGAAAAGGTTTTGTGACACTTTCCTCTGCTGCCTTGTATCAAGCATTTCTTTGAATGTAAGTCCATGGCCACCCTAGCATCATGGCACGAGGAGAATAGATCTTTGGATGGTGTGCTACAGATTCTTGCAGATTGCATGACATGGAAGCACATAGACGACACATGGCCAGATTTTGCCAGGGAAGCTCAAAATTTGTGTCTCGGCCTGGCTATGGATGGCGTAAATCCATTTGGTCAGAGGCCAATATCTTATAGTGTATGGCCAGTTGTCATTGTCAACTACAACATTCCCTCGTGGTTGACTACCAAGAAGGGGTACCTGTTTCTAAGCTTGATTGTGCTGGGGCAGTATAAATTGAAGAATATGGATGTGTATATTTGTCCACTATTGGAAGAGCTACAACAATTGTGGATTGGCATAGAAGTGGTGGATATGAGCCGACACACAGGTCAATGCAATGCTTTGATCAGAGGAATTCTAATGTGGACCATGCATGACTATCCCGGATTAATAGAATGCTTAGGTGATATATACTCAGGCTCAAACACTATAAACATTTTTTTTTCTTAAGCTTATCTATTGTCATGTGTATACATACATGGATCCAAACAAGCGGATACAGAGCATGTGTCACATGTGGACCTAGACTTAATGCACGTCGGGCGCCCTCACTGAAGAAGCAAATCTACGAAGGTCATCAAGCGCATCTTCTAGAGAAGCACAAGTTACACGATGGTTTTTTAGAAAGAGAGCCACCAAGGATGTCTGCTCGAGCATGGTTAGATCAGAAGGAGATTTGTGATGACGGTTTGCCCCCAGGGATGACGAGATTCTCTCTATGATACGAGTTACCATATTGGCCTAGACTCATGATTAATCACTTGCTCGATCCAATGCACATGATATTCAAGAATGTGGGTAATCTACTGTGGTACCATCTCATCGGCAAGATACTTTGGGAGCCAGAATTGACTTTAGAAATGTGGATTGTATAGAGCAATACTGGTTGCAGACAATACCCAATGGATTGATAAAACCCCCTAATGCACCATGGATTTTGAAAGGAGGCCAAGAACGCAAAGTAAAAGAGATCACTCGATCCGTGCGGATGTCCACTAGCTTAATGCACTCACTCCAAACATGTTTCACTAAAGAAGGGAAGCTTATTGGTTTGAAGTCACACGGCTGGCATAAAATGTGTAAGGTATGTTTGAAGCGGAATAGATCATAGTGGTAATTGTGTATCATATCTGTGTGTGGACTTTAATACCATTGCTAGAAGTATTTTGTAGTTTATTTTACCGGTGGCCATTGAGGGTTGTTTGTCTCTTAGCGTCCGCACCACAATCTACAAACTTGCGAAGTTGGTGCAATGGATCTCCCAAAAGGAGATCCATGTAAGTTCCGTACCATCCGCCATACTAAACACTGTGAAGGTTGTATGCATGTTTGAGAAACACTTTCCTACTATCATGCTAACCATTCAAGTGCATCTTCTTGTTCACATAGTTGATGGGGTGGAAATAGCAAGCACAGTGCATTCTAGATGGATGTTCTTTTTAGAACATTTCATGAAAACGCTCAAGGGATATGTGTGCCAGAAGGCACATCCGGAGGGTAGCATGGCAGAGGATTGGTTGTTATCAGAGTCTCGAGTTTACATTGGATAGTGGCTAGACGGATTTGATTGTGCCCAAGATACTCTTTGGTGAACCATAGATGATGAGCACATATCTAGGTTTGTGAGGCTTATGTGAGTGAAGATTATGATTGGAATCCATTTTTTGTTTGCACCATTGTAAAATTTTGAGCATTGATATCATGAGAGGAATACACTTGCGAGGATGAATGTGGAGCTCATGTATGAATTTTGATTTTATGCTCCTCGCCAATCCACACACACTCGCACACACTTTGCAAGAAATGCTTGATTAGCTTCTAAACGACGAAACACACACCTGCTTGACACTAGATGCCACAAAAAATCACAAGGCGTGTCGTTTTCTGCCCTGGGGCCTGGTTCTATCTTTGCTCGCAGCAACTCCCGCACACGTGCGTGCGATATAGGCGCCAGCAACTCACACACACACACACACACACACTTGCTTCCGATCGCAGCTCGTGCCCGACATTAGTGGCACTGGCTTGGCGAACCCCAAATTCATGCCCACCACTTGCATACACCCCTCCTTTTGTTGCCTCTGCTCGCGTCAGCCTTGCATGACACTCGTAATCACTGTCTTGGCTCACTGTGATGCCGAATCCATACTGTCCTCGCTTCTTCGTTTCCTTGCTTGCACACACAGCCGCTTTAACCAGTAGCAACCCATTGTCAAGTCCCACAATCTGCCCCTGTCATGGCTTCGCTGAGTCCGCAGTCAGCCTACCCATAATGGGTTGCAGAATCTCTCCCTCGATCGGTCGACCTCACCTGCTGAAGACCTGGGTCCATGCACCCTTTTGTCAGTAGCGCACACACATAGCTTGGCACATCCCACCTTTAGCTCGCAAACCTCCACACACACACATTGCAACCTAAAACAGCGCAGCCGCAGATGCTCAACAATCTGCTCGCCGCCGCTGTTTCCGACCTGCAACTAAAAAACGACCACAAATATATTTCCAAAAAAAAAGGCCTTTTTAAAAAAAAGGAAACAAAGGAAGGTTCACACCCTCCTCACTTTTGAGCTCCAAATTGAGGGGTTTTTTTTTTATAAAACCGAGCCCAACAGAAGGCGAGACCATGCCTAATTCAAAGGGAAGAAACAAAAAAAAAAAACGTAGCGATGAAAAGCATGAGCCTAAAGGATCACTCAAGCTGGAAAAGATATTTTTTTACTCTATAAAAAGTGGGCATTGATGGTTTTGAGAAAGATGACATTTACTTTCCTATGCTATGTATGAAAAACTTGTTACGTAAGAGCAAGAAGGCAGACATCGAGTGTATGCTATGGTGGTGTGAGCATTCCTATGCTTAAACAAAATTTCATTGCACCATTTTTTCCTTATGCATTGGTTTCGTGCCATCTCGATTGGAAGCTTGGTTGCAAAAAGGAAATTTTTGTGTGATATGCATGCAGGCACCAGAGTCGCATTGATTTATGAGTTGTGCTTGCTTGGTCGGGACTTTATGCTTGAAAATGACATTGCTTGTACATTTTAGTGCTTGAATTAAATGTTAAAAAATCTTGCATAGCACTAAAAGTGAGCTTTTTTGGATAAACATGGGACAGCAGTATCCTTTTTTGAAGAATGCACTAGAATCTGAACTTGGCATTGCTCAATACCTTTTGGTGCTTAATATGTATGCGAAAATCATTGCATAGCACTAAATTGGGTTTCTTGAATGGCCATGTGATAGCATTGAACATGAAAGTTTTAGTGCTTGTATTAAATGTTCAAATGCTTAAGAGCACTAATTATTTGAGTTGTTTTCAAGGGATATGGGCAGGAGTGTACATTGATCCAACAAGGGGTCATCATTGCAATATTGCAAAATTTGGCCAATTAGAGACATTCCAATTGTTTGGATTAAAGTTGTAATGCTAGCTCATAGCTTGTTCTAAAAATGCAATTTTTTTTTCATTTGAGCTAGTATTTACCCAAAATTTTTGAGCTTTCAAGTACATAATTTGGCTAGTGAGAGCCATTCATTTTCATTTCATCAAGTTGAAGTCATCTCTAGAATTTCATCACCAAAATTGAGATCATGAAATGTACATCTTTCATTCACAAACTTGACAAGAAGACAAAGTCTAGCAAGTGCAAATACATACAAAAGGTTCTTCTCGCCCTGGGTACATAAAGTGGCATCAACAATTATAAAAGAATTTCCATTCATAACAATCAACACAATCTTTCCAACTCCCTTGACCGGATAAGAGGCATTTTTGGCACAAGTGACTGTAATTCCAATGAGGGGAAAACTCAACAGAGGTAAACGAGTGACTGTAATTCCCATGAGGGGAAAACTCAAAAGAGGTAAACAAGTCATGATGTGAAGTAATGTGCTTTGTAGCACCACTATCTAGTACCTTACATGTGAATCTATAGCAATTGGCATACATGCATCATGGACAGAAGCATCGTACGTTCATTTTGCAGTAAATAACCACTTTGCATCTACATTAGCATCACAATATCCTTTCACAAATGATTCTACAATAGTTACACTAGCCTCTTTCTTCTTGGCCTCTTTTGCCTTCAATTTAGGATATTTCTTTATCAAGTGATCATTAGCCTTGCAATAATGGCAACGCATATTATTTTTTACTTTTTACCTAGAATTCTCAGACGAGGTGCTTCCAAAAGTATTAGGAACATGTGATTTGCTACTTATCGTAGCACTGGCATGAGAAGTGACTAAATCGTTTTTACCACCTTTTCTTTTGAGTAGCAACAAAAGCCTGTTCAATTGGATGCTGTTTAGACATGTTCTTTATTGAAAGTGACTCTTGAAATAGCAATGTGCATAATGCATCAAAGCTGACAGCTTAAGGGTTTTGTTGGCAACAAAAGCCTGTTCAATTGGATGCTGTTTAGACATGTTCTTTATTGAAAGTGACTCTTGAAATAGCAATGTGCATAATGCATCAAAGCTGACAGCTTAAGGGTTTTGTTGGGCCATAAGTCTCCAAGTATTAGCAAACGTCTAGTAAGAATATGGCAATGCATAAAAAAACACTTTACACAAGTGAATTGTCAGAAATGATTTGCGCATTTATATCCTTGATATGCGCAAGGAAAGTCTCCATGTCATATTTCTCATGCATAATCTTCAACTACATCTCTTTATGGAGCAATGCGATTTTAGCCTCATTGCGACCATAAAGACGAACCAGAATATCCCAAGACTGTTTTTATGATTTAGCTGAGTGAATGTGAGCAGTAATAGTGTGTTTCATAGATAATGCAATCAATGCATGAACCTACACATCTCTAACATCCCAAAAAGATTGCTTAGCCATTGGCAAAACAACTCTAGCAGCAACAGACCTGCCACCAGAGCCTGCACCATCCTTAACAAAGCCTATATCCATAGAAGGCAGGTGTACATTAATGCCATGCACAACATTCCAAATTACCTTTGACACAAGAACATGTTGCATCATGTAAGCCCATGTTGGATTTTTATTCCCATCCACTATATCCTTAGCAGGCAAACGTCTTGAGACCATGTGTGCTGTTGTTAGCCGTGATGAGTGACTGCACCTGATGTGAAAACTGCCCAAAAAGAGGGAAAAGAGAATTGTGAGGGACCTATCTGTAGAAAATTGCATTGACAAAAATTCTACACAAAAGGACAAAATTGCTCATGTGGTATTTCTAAAAGTGAAAACAAAGAACAAAATGAGCCTGAATGAAAATTTTGAGCAGACTAAGCTCTTTAAGCTTTCTCAAAGTATTTTTTGACCTGCTGATGCTCACCAAAGCTCATCCTAATTGGAGAAAGTGACCAGGCAGGTGCTGGCGACACTAGAGACTAGGCTCAAAAGGATGCAACCTGCTCTGATACTAACATTGGAACTAGGGTTGTAGGGAAACACACACATCTTGGAGAAGATGAAGAAGATCAAGGCACACAATAGATAGTATATTTCTTAGTGCATAATAAAAAGATAAGTTAGCCCTAGATTGATGTGCGTATATACAATGCACAGAGAACAAACCCTTCAATGAGGGAAAAAAAGTGCCGACTGTCGTAAGTGTGTTCACACACATCACTACCTCTTATATGGTAACAAAACCCCAATAAGAAATTTTGAATTTCTTCAATTTTGTAGAATTCTTTGGACCATGAATTGCTTTTGTACAACACCGCTTTGATGTCATGATATTATTTGGGACCTGCAAAGTTTACATGCCACAAATCAGACAAGCCAATTTAAATTACTTTTTTATTTAGAGCCACAGTTGAGGAGATATGATCAAAATGGTGGACCCCACTCTGCCCACATCATGCAGGGACAGCTCATTTCAAACTTTGCCAGCTCCTATTCACACCGGATCTTCCCTTCTTGTGTAAACCCTTGGGGGTTCCCTTCACCTATAAAAGGGGATCTCTTCTTCCTTAAAAAATATTCATGAGGGAGTGAGAGGATTGATGCCTAATTGTACTTAGCCATTAACATAAGAGGAAGCCTACACTTGCTCCTAGAGGAAGACTAGCCATTCTTGTAAGCTATCCTTGGAAGATCAACTCTAATCAAAGAAGGTCTTGAACTTGGGGCATCAATCAAAGCTGAAGTCTTCCCTCTTCTTCTCTCTCCATCATAATGGTGAATAACGCCCAAAGAGTTTGTCAAGAAGATGTGTTTTACTTTGATATTTTGTTGACATCTTGTTTTTTTTTCCATCTCTAATCCAACATATATCTCTAATTTCATCTACCTCCCTAACCAAATCTATCTCTCTCCCTCTTAGACAGTCATTCTCCCCTACAAATTCTAGGTTCTCCTTGCTACGGATACATATCTCCCTGCAATATATTTATTGCCTATGGGCAAAAACAGGGCTTGGGAGGGAAAATTCTCTTCTCTTCACTCCTCTCAGATCTACATTGTGCACATACAAGAATTATCCTAGATGAATAATCCACATGATGTACATGATGTAAATTTATATCTCTTTTACTTTGTGAGATCTATCACAATTAACATATGGATTAGTCGTAAATTACACTTTCAACAACGTATAGTGTTTCTCTTTGGCCCAGAAAGGCTCAATGAAATACTTATTTTACCGGATCCCATCATATACCCCTCATAAACTATAATTTTGCTTTTGACATAAGTGTAGTTATGTTGCTATGAACCAAGAGGATATGTATACACAATTAATCCCAATCACTAGACAAAACATATACATTATGGTAAGCACAAAATTACAATTCCAAAGAACGATTTGTAGCTTGTTTGGTCAACAACGAGTGAACACCATTAACTCATCTATTAACCCTTTCATATTACCCATGATATGATACGACCATAGCCTTGATGTTTTCATCTTTGTGTTGTTTTGAAATTCTCTTTTGTGTTCTTTCTTTGTGTGTGTGAGTGCAAGAGATAAAGAGTGAGGCTTCTTTGATTTCCCTTCCTTCCAAACCCTAGACTTTGTGGCATCTATGGTATAACTCCTTCATATAGTTTTCGGAGTTCTCTCACAAACTCTCACAGCCAAAAGCTCAGTGCTTTTCTGGCAAGACCGCAAATTTCTTGAAATATTTTTGGTGAACCCAACACAAATGTGCCAGGGTGAGATTTTGTGGGTAACCATGGGTGATCATGTGGAGCAACAGGGTATGCATTTTGACCCAACAACAATGCAAATGTTTCAAGCATTTGCAATGTTTATGCAAGAACAACATGCCACTGAAAAAAAAGGGAGATTTCAGAAGCCATACAAGCGGTCATCAACAGAATGGCTCAATTCAATGGAAAATATGTAACTGTTAAGTATGGAGCCTGATTTACCCTTGTAATTTTATGTGGTAAAAGCGCACATTTGTAAGGCCCCCATTATGAGGAGAAGCCATCGTGCGTGAAGGAAAATCACTCGCCGAAAACCAAAATTTTCACGGCGGCCAAAAATCAGGGGCAACTTTAGGGGCCTCCGGGACGGAAGCCCCCGAGACTTTTATTTTCCTCACCGGAATATTCCTTTTCACCAAAATATTATGGCCGGATGGCGGCCGGAAAGTGGTCGGAAAACAACCGTCGGTTGGCCGGTGGCCGGTAGTCACTGGCCGGTGGCCGATGGCCGAATTGTCTTCTCAAGGGCGGCCACACATGGGCGGATTGGAGGTTCCATTTTGGACTTATCTACATAAGGGCGGCTACAATTTGGACTTATCTCTCTACTCTATAATCTTGTGTATGTAAATTTGTCTCTCTCCATTAAGTAATCTACTCAATTATCTATTTAGCTACGTTTTATTTCCTAACAACTGGTATCAGAGCAAGGTTTGCTCGTAGCTAAATTATCCCAAGGAAAGGATTCCTTGAATTGAGTGGGAGTTATGGCAGAGGAAGGGAAGCTCAAGATTGAGAAGTTCAACGGAGAAAACTACCAACATTGGAAGATGAAGATTGAAGTCTATCTCTACTAGAAGGACCTCTATTTGCCACTAGGAGGTCTTGCGAAGAAGCCCGCAACAATGGAAAATGAAGCATGGATTGTCTTTGATCGAAAGGCACTGGGGAAAATCCGGTTAATCTTGGCATCAACGGTGGCCTTCAATGTTTTGGAGATGAAGACCATGGAGGATTTGATGAAGTCACTTGACGACTTCTACGAGAAACCATCGGCATCCAATAAGGTATTTGTTATGAAGCGCTTGTTCAATCTAAAGATGGCAGAGAATGGTTCAGTTTGCAGAACACCTAAATGACTTTAACACAAATATAAGTCAACTTCGATCGGTGAAAATCAATTTCGATGTGACGAAGTGCGAGCTCTCCTTATACTATCATCTCTATCGGATAGTTGGGACAGCCTTGTGATGGCTGTAAGTAATTCTATTTCTGGCACAAATACTCTTAAGTTTGATGATGTTGTGGGTGTTCTCCTAAGTGAGGAAATACGAAGGAGAAGCACAGGAGAATCATCAAGTGTTGCACTGTCAGCAGAAACAAGAGAAAGGCCTAAGGAGAGGTTCAAAAACCAAAAGGGTCTTGATCGCTCAAGGCGGAGCAAGTCACGCACAAAGTCATTTCTTGAATGTTGGAACTACGGCAAGAAGGGCCACGTCAAGAAGGATTGCTGGTCCAAGAAGAAGAAGGAGTCAGAGTCTCAAGACAATAAGCCAACATTAGAGGCCAATGTGGCAGGTAAAGTAGAGCAAGATGCTCTAATTCTCTCATTAGACAATGTGTCTAATTCCTGGATAGTAGATTCCGGGGCTTCATTCCATGCGACACCACACAAGCAACATTTCCAAGACTACACCAAAGGTAATTTTGGGTATGTATACTTGGGAGATGATGAAGCTTGTGAGATTGTTGGCAAAGGTACAGTTTCTGTCAAAACTGCTAACGGAAATGAATGGAAGCTTAAAGATGTTAGGCATGTTCCTTCTCTTCGCAAAAAACTGATCTCTACAGGACAATTGGACGATGAAGGTCACAACATTGCATTCAGAAACAAACGGTGGAAGATCTGAAAGGGATCTTTGGTGGTTTCCAAGGGAGAAAAAGTCGGTACACTTTACTTGTGTACTGTTAGCACGCAACCTTCATCTTGTGCAGCAACTACAGAAGTTGACAGTGCGGTGTGGCACTACCGACTTGGGCATATGAGTGCCAAAGGAATGCAAATCCTTCAAACAAAGAAGCTTCTACCAGGTTTGAAAGAAGTGGACTTAGAGTTCTGTGAAGATTGTGTTTATGGTAAACAAAAGAGGGTAAAATTTCAAAAATCAAGAAATGAAAGAAAAAGTAAAAAACTTGAGTTGGTTCATTCTGATGTTTGGAGTCCTGCAAGTACACCATCACTTGGTGGCTCATTGTACTATGTAACATTCATAGACGATGCGACTAGAAAAACATGGGTTTATGTCATGAAGAATAAGTCTGATGTATTTTCCATATTTCAAAGGTGGAAAGCCTTTGTGGAGAATGAAACAGGTACCAAGGTTAAATGCCTCAGATCCGACAATGGAGGTGAATATTGCAGCCAAGCTTTTGAAAGATTTTGTGCTAGCAATGGCATTCAGAGGCAAAGGACAACCCCAAGGACACCTCAACAAAATGGGATTTCGGAAAGGATGAACAGGACAATCATGGAGTGAGCACGAAGCATTCGGCTACATGCAGGCCTACCGCTTGAGCTTTGGGTGGAAGCTATAAGTACGTCTGTGTACTTAATCAATCGGTCACCCTCAACGGCATTGGATGGGGGAGTTCCAGAAGAGGCATGGACAGGTAAACCGGTGCATTATGCATTTCTCAAAGTGTTTGGGTGTGAGGCTTTCATGCACATAGATAGAAGCCTAAGATCAAAGCTAGATGCAAAGTCCAAAAAGTGTTTCTTCATTGGCTATGGAGAAGGTGACTTTGGGTATGGCCTATGGAATCCTGAAGATGGTAAAATATTAAGGAGTAGGGATGTAATTTTTAACGAACAAAATATATACAAAGATTACTTGGAAAGAAAACAAACAAAAGAAACAGGTGATGAGTACATGGAGCTTGAGGATGATGAAGACTCAAGGACTGCAAACGGTGACAATGTGCAACAACGTCAACCAAATGAGGAGCCTCAACCTATTCCCCGAAGATCTACAAGAGCAAGTAGACCTCCAGAAAGGTTTGTTCCTTCCTTCAACCATCTCTTGATCTCATATTCTGGAGAGCGAGAATCATACGAAGAAGATATGCAACATGAATCCAAAGAAGAATGGATGAAGAGCATGCAAGTGGATATGGACTCACTCCATCTCAACCAAACATGGGAGTTGGTTGAGTTGCCTAAAGGTAAGCGGGAACTTCAATACAAATGGGTGTACAAGCTAAAGGAAGAAGAAGGTGGGAAGAAAAGGTACAAGTCTAGGCTTGTGGTAAAAGGTTTTTCTCAAAAGAAAGGTATTGACTTCAATAAAATATTTTCTCCTGTTGTAAAAATGAACTCAATTAGGCTTTTCTTAAGCCTTGTGGCTGCTCATGATCTAAATCTCGAGAAAATGGATGTAAATACGGCATTCCCTCACGGTGACTTAGAGGAGGAAATCTACATGCTTCAACCAAAGGGGTATGAAGTAAAAGGTAAGGAGAAAATGGTTTGCAGATTAAAGAAGAACTTGTATGGTTTAAAGCAAGCATCAAGACAATGGTACTTGAAGTTTGATCGATGGATGTTGGATCATGGATTCACAAGATGCAACTCGGATTACTGCGTCTACACGAAGAATTTGGGAGATGGGAAATTCATGATCCTAATGTTGTATGTTGATGACATGTTGATTGCAAGTGCTAACATGCAGAACATCAAAGACCTAAAAGTGGAGCTGTCTAAATCTTTTTCAATGAAATATTTAGGTGCTGCAAAGAGGATACTTGGTATGAAAATATCAAGGGACAGGACGAAGAATAAAATAAATCTATCTCAAGAAGATTACATCAAGAAGGTACTAGAAAGGTTTGCAATGCAAAATGCAAAACCAGTTTCTACACCTTTGGCTGGTCATTTTAAACTAACGAAGGATATGTGTCCAAAGACACAAGAGGAGATAGCCTATATGTCTAAAGTTCCATATGCTGCAGCGGTAGGTTCTCTAATGTATGCTATGGTCTGGACAAGGCCAGACATTGCACATGCAGTGGGAGTTGTGAGTAGGTTCATGGAAAACCCAGGTAAAGAGCATTGGCAAGCTGTGAAGTGGATACATAGGTATCTAAAAGGGACAACAACAAATGCTTTATATTTTGGAGGAACTGATATTTTTCTAGAAGGGTATGTTGATGCAGATATGGCAGGTGACAAAGATACTCGAAGAGCACTACTGGCTATGTGTTCACGGTTGGAGGCACAGCAGTAAGCTGGGCTTCAAAGCTGCAGAAAGTGGTTTCACTTTCTACCACAGAAGCAGAGTATGTAGAAATAACGGAGGCAAGCAAAGAAATTTTGTGGCTTCACAGATTCTTAGAAGAGCTTGGATTCAAACAAGACAATTGTGTCTTGTACAGTGATAGCCAAAGCGCTATCCATCTTGCGAAGAACTCAACCTTTCATTCAAGGACAAAGCACATTGAGGTGAGATATCACTTCATACGCACTCTTTTGGAAGAGGGACAGCTAAAGCTAGGAAAGGTGCATACAAGTGAAAATCCTGCAGACATGTTTACAAAGGTGGTCAACAAGGAGAAGTTGAGCTTTTGCTCATCTTCAATCGGCATTCAAGGATAAGAAGCCAGAATGGAAAGCAGTCACAGGTTTGGTTTGGAGATCAGTGTCCAAGTGGGAGATTGTTAAGTATGGAGCCTGATTTACCCTTGTAATTTTATGTGGTAAAAGCGCACATTTGTAAGGCCCCCATTTATGAGGAGAAGCCATTGTGCGTGAAGGAAAATCACTCGCCGGAAACCAAAATTTTCACAGCCAAAAATCAGGGGCAACTTTAGGGGCCTCGGGGGCGGAAGCCCCCGAGACTTTTTTTTTTCCTCGTCGGAATATTCCTTTTCGCCGAAATATCATGGCTGGACGGCGGCCCGAAAGTGGTCAGAAAACAACTGTCGGTTGGCTGGTGGCCAGTAGTCAATTGGCCGGTGGCCGAATTCAAAAGCGGACTTGTCTTCTCAAGGGCGGCCACACATGGGCGGATTGGAGGGTCCGATTTGGACTTATCTACACAAGGACGGCTACACATGCCTACCTCTCATGAGAGAGGCAGCCCTTTTGGCCTATAAAAGGAAGCCATTTCTACACACATTTCATATAGTGTGAAGTTGATGCAACAAGGTGAGTGTGAGGCGGTGAGAGTGAAGCAAGGCGGGAGCTCCATTAAGGGTATAATCCCTTTGTAAACTACTTCTTGTTTTGAAGTACTAAAGCCATTGAGTGGCTGCTTTCCCGTGGACGTAGCCCACATTGGGTGAACCACGTATATCGTGTGTACTCTCTCTCTCTCTCTCTCTCTACTCTATAATCTTGTGTATGTAACTTTGTCTCTCTCCATTAAGTAATCTACTCAATTATCTATTTAGCTACGTCTTATTTCCTAACAGTAACCAAGTACTTGCATGAGTATGTGGACATGGAGCTGCATGGTGTATCAGAAGGTGAGATGATCCAAAAATTTGAGCTAGTTTTTGCTCCAAAAATTAGGGAACATGTTAGAGCAATTAAAGATGGGCATGGGAGAAACTGGGAAGAATGCAAAGTAGCTTCAAAGGAGGAATATTTCATGGATGGCTCTGAGAGAGTGACCAAAAGGACATTCTTAGAATGGGTAGTCAAGCCAAAGCAAGGAATATAAATCACAAAGCTACTTAGGGAATTTGAGCGGTGCTATGCACAACTCACAAGGACATAAAAGGCCACACTAGATGTAGAGAAGATAGATATTTTCTTCCAAGCTATAGGTAAAGAGTTTCAAGAAAATTTGGAGCTTCTTCTTGAAGATAAATATGCTAAGCAAGGATTAAAGACCAATTAGAATGAGGTTGAAGGTGCTGTCTCACTGTTTGCCAAACGACAAAGAAGAAAAGGCAAGCTGGTAGTAAACACTACAAGTCCTTCAACCTCAACTTCTGACAAAATGGTAAAGCCTACTTTTATAGCTCTTAGGTTTGATGAGTCCATGCTAGATGAGCTTGTGAGGGGAATGCGTGACTTGAAGATGAAGCTTGTAAAGCTTGAAGAAAAAGGCCAACCATCACGGCCACTTCTTAGGCAAAGACAACAGCCCAAATAAGGTTTTGTTAATAGATGTATTTGGTGTGATAGTACATACCATGTAAGAAGGGATTGTGATAGTTTTAGTGATGCTTTGACAAAAGATGTTGTCTTTTTTAAGGATGGTAAAATCCACTTAAGAGAGACAGGTCTACCCTTGAGAACTAACTTTGGGAAGGGAGGAATGCAAACCTTAGTTGAAGATATGGAAACAAACCATGCCACCTCTTCAATTGAGGTAGCTACTTATGGAGTAAAAATTGAGCATCTTAGTGATGAAGAGGTGAGTGACCATCATGGTCAACTTTGGCTAAATGTCATGCAATTAGCTAAAAAGGGAAAGCTTACAAAAGAGATTCTACATGAAGCATGTGATTGCATACGTCTAGAAACAGGATGGAATGATCCATTGGACTCATTGTCAATGCATGCCTACATTACAAAATGCCAACACAATGAGGTTATTGTAGAAGAGAGGTCCAGACGTGAGAATGCTGATGAAGGACCATCAAAAAGAGCTTCTAGAAGTGGCGGAAGAAGAGACTCAATGCCTTCCCAAACACCCCCGACACAAGGAGAATCTCCACCTGAAGTACTCATGGAGGAGTCTACAACGGGAAAGAAGAAAGAGCCAACAAAAGGTAAGACAAAATACCCAACCTATAAACTACAATCTGATATTGAGGTTGCTACAAATTTAAAGAAAGTCTTGGAGGATAGGATTTTGAATAACAAGATTGAGTTTACTCTGGGACAATTTCTTGTTATTGCAAAGCATGAATTCCATGAGGAGAGCATTGACATCATCAAGAGAAAGAGGCAAACTCTTGCTAAGGTTTCTTGTGGGCCACAAGTTGAAGGAGAAACCTTGAAGACACAAGGGATGTAGTTGCGAAATAAGGAGGATGATGAAGGTGTGGTAGGATGCTACAAATATAGTGGGAGAGTGAATCAAGTGTATTTCTCAAATGATGATGAAGAATTTGAAGCTATTCCTAGGAGCTACTATTCACGAAGTCACTGGGCAAGGGATACTACAGAAACTTTGGTCAAGGTAGGTGATCTTGAAGAACCATTTGTTTCCTTGATTGACCATGGTTCAAAATTAAACATAATGTCAAAGAGTCTCTACAACAAGATCAAATGGTTGATGGACACATATCATGGTTGGATGGTGAAAGCGGCAAACAATTCATCCCCGATGAATTGTATGCAGCATGTTTAGGTGTGAAGGTGACAATAGGTGATGTAAAAAGTGACCAGAACTTCTTTGTAGAGGATACATCTTCATATCATCTCATCCTTGGACAACCCTACATTGTGGGAGTTCCAATGGAAACAAAGGTAATGGATGATGGTTCAGCATATGCCAGGATACGCAGCAAAGATGGTAAACATGCTGTCCAATTTCTCACAGTTTGTGTAAACCATGAAAGAAATCGTGACAACCTTAGAGAATATCTTCTACCAAAGGTGAGCAAAGAGTTTCATGATCATAAGGGAAATGATGGGTTTTGGCCAAGTACCATTGTAAAGCGGGATTATAGTGGTACAAAAATAAAAAGGGTCTCGCATGATCCAAAAATAGGTGAAACTTTCTCAATGGGCTCCATGGTAACAAGGAATGGATCAGTATGTTTTACAAAACTTGAAGATTTGAAGAGATGTGAGAGGCAATATGTACATAATGTACAAATAGGCATGAAAGAGAGTGGGTTGCTAGAGCCTACTGAAAATGTTTTGGGTTTGTGTGAGCAAGTTTCTTTTGTAGATACTATGGGTGAGCTTGATGCTATAATGGAGTCTAGTTTGCATGTTGAAAATGAAGTTGTGGAAGTATGCTCTATGGAATTGTATCAAGTCATAGAAGCCTTTAAAGAGAACTAATGTTTTAAGCAGACTAAATGCAAGAGTGTAGCAAAGAAGGTGAAACCAATAGCTTCACCCTTACTACCCAACAACAGGGAAAAGATTGAGCAGGCTTCTTTACAACAACCAAGTTTGAGGAATCCTAAAAATACTAGGCACACCTTCACAAAGGAGTCTTTTCAAGAGTTGCAGATTGGTTGCGAGGAGTTTCTGACACAAGAGGAGACAAAGTGCTTTAAAGAAATGCTTTCAAAGCATGGTAAGGATTTTGCATTTGAGCCACTTGAGATAGGATGTGTTGGTCCTTCTATTGTAGCTCCTATGGTAATTTATACAATGCCTCATGTGCCTTGGAATCTGCGGCCTATTTGGTTCCAAAAGATCATTTGCCCAAGTTAGTAGAGCTATTGAATGAGAAGATCAGAATGGGAATTTTGGAGCCTTCTTGTGCTCCATACTCAAACAGGTGGTTCACAATTTTGAAGAAGAATGGTGCTCTACACTTCATCCAAGATATGCAACCAGCAAACAATGTGACAATTAGAAATGTAGGTATTGCTGATGAGTTTGCAAAGGTGTTTGCAGGGAGCCCAATCTACTCAATGGGGGATCTCTACTTAGGGTATGATCAATTTCAGCTTGCAATCAAAAGCAGAGACTTGACAACCATGAGGAAACTTTTGGATTTGGTAAGGATGTTTACCTTGCCACATGGAGCAACCAACTCGTTTGCACATATGATGAATGGGATGAATAAGGTCTTACATGACTTTATTTCTCAAATCACAATGCCTTTCATTAATGATTTTCCTATCAAAGGATGTGAAGAAAGTGACAAAGATGAAGCTTTGGATCTCAGGGGATGTCGTAGGTTTGTGGTAATCACCTAAATGATTGTGATAAAATTATATCTAGGTTGGAGGAAGTGAATCTTAATTTGTCAATGGAAAAGTCTATGTTTGGTGTCAATGAAGTGCTCATTGTGGGACACATGTGCGGGCCATATGGTAGGAAACCTTGTCCAAAAAAGGTAGATGTCATCCAAACAATGAAAGAAACATGCACTAGCATCACTGCGGTTAGAAGGTTTTTGGGAGCATGTGTCTTTTATGTTATTTGGGTTTCACATTATGCACATGTAGCTAGTCCTCTTTATCAATTGCTTAGAAAGAATCAAAAGTTTAAATGGACAAAACCACATGTAAAAGCCATGAAAAAGCTAAAGAAACTATTTCAGTTAGCACCAGCTTTGAGAAAGGTAGACTATGAGTGTCAAAGGCCAGTAATTGTGACAGTAGACACTAGTCCTACAAGAATTAGATGGGAAATAGTGCAATATGGTGAAGAAGAACACAAGTATGTGGTGAGATTTGAAGCAAAGGTACTAAGTGCTCGCCAAAGAAACTATCCACAGATAAAGAGAGAGTTATGGGGTATGGTTACAGCCTTGAAAAATGGAAAGAGTACCTAATTGGTGCATGTGTGGTTGTAGAAACAGATTGTCTATCACTTCTTGGGATGTTTACAAGCTGCTCACACATAACATTGCTATGTTGCGGTGGATTGCCTACATTAAGTTCTTAAATCCCGAGTTTAAGCACATTGTAGGTAAATACAATACAGTGGCAAATATGCTATCAAGGGCAAGGTATGAAGATGAGTCACAGATGATTGATGAGATGATGTAGGCACAAAGGGTGCTACACCACAATGGGTTGTATGCCAAAAAGAGATTCAAGTAAAGCTTATGCAAGAGTTTCATGAGAGTCTATGTACTGGACACAAGGGTGTGTGGGCAACCTTCTCCAAGTTGAAAGAAAAATACTGGTGGAAGGGTATGTATAAAGATGTATCTCAATTTGTAGAGTCGTGTGTAACTTGTCAAATGTATGCAAATGTTCGACATCGTGATAGATTGCACCCTACATATCCACTAGCCATGCACTATAAATGGGTTATGGATCTAGTCACAATGCCTTTAGGACTCTAGTAGATGAGATGCTTAGTTATCGCACGAGAGGACCTAACTAACCAGGTTGAAGGGAGAGCATTAAGAGCTAATACCACAGAAGCCCGTGATGTCGATTGAAGATACAATTTCCACATGGAATGTACTACCCTAGCAAGAGGGACTTAGAAAGGAAGAGCTCCTTGCATTGCACACATAAGGCAAATAGAGAGAAGACCTAGAGACATTGAGGCTGCAAAAGAACTACTCAAAAATGAAAGGTTGAAAAACAAGGACTACTTTTATAAGCAACATTGGCTCAGGAGCAAAGAAATTAACAAAGGTGACTGGGTTTTAGTGTATGATAGTAGCCTTGATAACCAACACACAGTCATGCGTAAGTTTTCAAAAAGATGGTTCGAATCGTATACTATAAAGCATGTGCATGAAAATGCTGCTTACATCTTGTCTGAACTAGATGGTACAGAAGTAAAGATTCCCACTGTATGAAAAAGGATCAAAATGTTTAAGAGAAGAGGAGACAATGATCCAGAAGATGTTGATGAGGAGGAAGAGTAAAACACAGGTGAAGATCAAAGTGAAGATGAAGCTTTGGAATCATCTAGTGAAGAAGAAATCAAGGAAGATATATGAGAGGGCTAATCTTACAAAGAGAAAATGTGGCACATAACGGAGGATGTGCAGGTTTAGAGGGGTGGATGTCATGCTGTGACACGTACATAGTGGGAACCAATGCTACAAGATCTATCTTGCAACTTTTTAGATACATAAGTATATTTCCTATAATGTACATATGCACATATAAGTATAATAATAAGCTTTCTATCTCATCCTATTATTTATCTCAAGGGTAACATATTCTTACTTTACCGTCAGAAAATACTATGGGAAAAGCGTCAATAGGTCCACCTCTTTAACTTGGGGCAGAAAGTATTGATTCTTTCTTTCTACGATCTCATCTCACACCCTAGATAGATCCTATATCTAAGGTAACTTACAATATATATAATCTATGTATTATATATAATTATATATATATATATATATATATATATATATTTATTTATTTAATAGCTACTAGAAAGGAATCATATCCTAGTGGGACACTAGCTTGCATGATTTCCAAAGATGCACTCATTTTAATGAATTATTTCAAGGATTCTTACAAAACTTTGTCAAGGAGCAATGCCATGCTTTCATATTGCAAGAGGTATCCTTTGGAATCAAATGAAAGTTTAGGCTAAGGCGACCACAGGAAGACTTTTGCTACCAGAAATATACCCTATTTTGATGATTTTTTTACACAAGGTCCCAATCTGAATTGGAAAAAGTATGTAAAATGTGAGTCATAGCTTATGAGCTGAATTTTGTGCCCCTATTTTTACTTTTTTATTTGGAGCCACGGTTGAGGAGATATGATCAAAATGGTGGATCCCACTCTGTTCACACCATGTAGGGATAGCTCATTTCAAAATTTGTCAATTCCTGTTCACACTGGCTCTTCTCTTCTTATGTAAACCCTTGGGGGTTCCCTTCACCTATAAAAGGGGACTTCTTCTTCCTTGAAAACTATTCATGATATTAATTCATAAGGGAGTGAGAGGATTGATGCCTAATTCTACTTAGCCATTAACATAAGACTAAGTCTACACTTGCTCCTAGAGGAAGACTAGCCATTCTTGTAAGCTATCCTTGAAAGATCAACTCTAATCAAAGAAGGTCTTGAACTTGGTGCATCAATCAAAGTTGAAGTCTTCCCTCTTCTTCCTTCTCCATCATAATGGTGAATAACACCCGAAGAGTTTGTCAAGTAAGATGTGTTTTACTTTGATATTTTGTTGATTTCTTGTTGTTTTCTTTTTCATCTCTAATCCAACATATATCTCTAATTTCATTTCCCTCCCTAACCAAATCTATCTCTCTCACGCTTAGAAAGTCGTTCTCTCTACAAATTCTAAGTTCTCCTTGCTACAGGTACATCTCACCCCGTAGTATCCTTATTTCCTACGGGAAAGAACAGGGCTTGGGAGGGTAACTTCTCTTCTCTTCACTCCTCTCAGATCTACATTTTGCACATACAAGAGTTATCCTAGATGAATAATCCACATGATGTGAATTTCTATCGCTTTCACTCTTCGAGATCTATTGTAATTAACGCATGGATTAGCCATAAATTACACTTTCAACAATGTATAGTGTTTCTCTTTGGTCAATGGAATACTTCTTTCACCGGATCCGATCATACTACCCCTTAAGGACTATAACTTTTCTTCTGACATAAGTGTAGTTATCTTGCTATGAACCAAAAGGATTTGTATGCACAATTAATCCCAATCACTAGACAAAACATATACATTATGGTAAGCACAAAATTACAATTCCAAAGAACAATTCATAACCTATTTGGTCAGCAAACATTGAACGCCATTAACTCATCTATTAACCCTTTCATATCACCCATGCTACGATACGACCATAGCCTTGATGTTCTCATATTTGTGTTGTTTTGGCATTATCTTTTGTATTCTTTCTTTTTGTGTGTGAGTGCAAGATAGAAAGAGTGGGGCTTCTTTGATTTCTCTTCCTTCCAAACCCTAGACTTCGTGGCATCTATGGTATAACTCCTTCATATAGTTTTTGGAGTTCTCTCACAAACTCTCACAGCCAAAAGCCCGCTGCTTTCTTGGCAAGACTGCAAATTTCTCGACAACGCGAGCACCACAACACAAAATCAAAAGAAGTAAATAAGAGGGACAAGGGAAATGATGCTTGAGAAATGGCTATGGAAGCTCAATCATACTTAGAAAACAAAACACATAATTTCTCTTACAACTGATGGCACACCCACTTGGTTGTCAAGAAAAAACGCTCTCTCTCTCTCTCCTTGGTCTTTGCAGGCACACACCTTTGCACAAAGGAGCCCAAAAAACACTCACTCTTGGATCCCTACATATGGGAAGACAAAAAAAACCCATATTTTACAAAAAATGCCCCTCATAGGGGACGATCATTCATTTTTGGTAGTTTCTCTCCCATTGGCCCATTTGGCCGCCCAATTTGGAAACTTGTGGAGGGTGGTGCCTTTAGCTTGACAAGATTATCGATTTCTCTCTTACGGAGGTAGGGAGCACTAGCAATGTTTTTAGTGCCTATTGGGACTCTTCAAGTTTTACATTTCACTTTCCCTCTCTCTCTCGAACCCTTTTGAACTTACCCTCCCTCACCCTTGGCACTAGCCACCTTGCTAGTGTGGGTTGAGGTTTCCCTTCAAAAAAGTTGGGGCCCCATGGCTCAAGGGAACCGACCCCATCCAACCATCTACCACATCATCATTTGCCAGTTGACACCAACAAGCATCACTGTCGTTGCATCGACACAACCGCCAACCATCACCGACATACACCTAATAGCGCTCGCCGCTGCCTACGCAACACTTTTGTCATGGTGGGATTCAAGTGGAGCTCTTGCCTCCTCCTTGTGATGGTTATGAGGTATCCACATTGTGATATATATATGGTGGAGAGGAAGCCCCTAAAAACCCATGTGTAACTGTTTCAAGGGCACATGGAAGTTCGAGGCCAACAACCCCTCTAAAAACTTTAGAAAAACCACCATGAGGTCGAAGGATTTGTTTTTTCTTGAGCCCACTTTGACCCTTCCCCATTTGCTGCTTCAATATTCCCCTTTTGTAAAGCCGTGGCACAAGCTTGCATCACTAACTTTGACCCGTAAGAACCCCTCAAAATTTTGACTCTCCCAAGACTAAGAATTTGGAAAAACCATCTGACACCCTCCTACCTGCGATTGCTCCCGCCTTTTACTGGGCATATCTTTCCAAGCTCCAATTGACAAGCCGTCAACTCCAGTTGACTCCCCACCCTACACAGAACCTTTGAGAACCTTGGTAAGCCCAAAAAGATCACTTTCGGCACGCCTAATGAGGCCGTCAAACTGCCATAGAACTGGCCCCCGATAGAACTTCAACTGGCCATAACTTGCCTATCTGAGCTCTAATTGATGATATGAAAGGACCGACATGAATCTATCCATTGACATCAACTTTAACCACCCGTAGTCTCCTGCTCATCTCATCAAGTATCTGCAAAGCATTCTACCTTCCAACTGCAATAACTTTCTTTTTATGGCTCCGATTGACAAGCTGTCTCTGGATCAGCTCATAGAGCATCTTGAGGACTATCAATATTATTGGACCCATCATGGAGAATTTATGTCCTAAAGAACCTCGTCAACCATACATTCGCCTGCTCAGGGTATTCATACTTACTCAACACTTTAGCTTGTTGTGGGACGGGTCTCTAACCTCACTCCTATCTTATTGCAGACATAGCGAAAAACACGAACATAATTTTCAATCCATGGGAAGAAACTGACTCGACTAGTACATAGAGGCTACAAGAGGTTTTAAATCTCTCAAAAAAAACAGACAACTTGCATCTAACTCAAGCTACACTCAAATGACCGAAATCACCAAAAGCTAGTCGCTAATCGGCAAACAAATCATAACCGTGACAGCATCAAACAACATCCAAACATTACGAAACTTCTAGGACACATTTATAAGACGTAAGCACACATGCTTATGGTCTCAAAAATCACTTTAGGTCAAGTACAAAATCGTGATTATTAATAGCAATGAGTTTTTGACCTAGTCGTTTTTGACCCAAAATGCATCTAAATGCTTAGCAATGATGTCTCAATATCCTACATATGCTTACTTTGTGATTTTATAGCTTAAATTACTATTTTTGATGAAATTAGGTTGCGGGTCAACGACGCCAAAGGCTACGGATTACCATGAAATGTTTACATCAACGTGTAGAGCTCTTACCTACGGTTGCAACACAATAGACGACACTACAATGTGACAAATGGGGAGGGAGTAGGAAGGGCAAGAAGGAGAGAAGTGAGCGTCGTTAGCTCACGATGTGTTCTATTATCCAAAAACTTGATAAAATCTTTACAAAGTTGGCTTTTATACCTTAGCCAAGGTTTAAAATGTGTAATGTCCAGCGCCCAAGACCTTTAGGGATTCACACTTACTGTGTTTTCAACCTAGGTACACTAAATGACCTACGCTTTACAACTTGGAACTCTTATTGAGCCAGTAACACGTTACAATTATCACAATGGCTAAATAAATCAAGAAATTACAATACATGACCATTTTGGAAAAATGTGAAAATTGTGTAACACCAATCTTCGCTGCTTCTTCATATTTATCTTCGATGTGCATTCATAAGGCTTCAATCTTTAGCATCTCTTGTTAACTGACATCGGCTCAGTTAACATTTCCCTTTTTGATTTTAGTGCCCGTCAGCTTTGGGAACTATTGAAAAGTGTTTGTGGAGGCAATGAAAGGTTTTGATTGGTTGTTGATGGGCTGATTGTCTTCATTTATCGTTGAATTTGTTGAAGAGGTTCAATTTGCTGCCACATCTTCATGGATCTGAAGTTGTTTCTGATGTGAGAGATGATGTCACATGTGTCCATTGTAATAGCATAATGATGAGGCTGCTGTTTATTTATGAAAAGTATGTACAAGAGAAGTAAAATGATGAGGATCTAAATTAGGGTCTAATACTTGGATGACCAAAGGGGAAAACGTAGTGGGAAAAGAGTGCCTTTATTATTGGAGTACTCATTAGCATGGGAAATATCAATAAAGTAACCAAGGAATTTGTTGATAGATATGGAGTTAAAAGGTAGCAAATATGAGAGGGTAGCATGATGGAACATTGGTTTGCCTGTTGTAGTTCACTCAAGATGCATAGGTAGAAGCAAAAAAGAGTGTCTAATGCATATGTCCAATGATGGGACATCCTATATGCATACATAGAAATGCATGGGAAACAATATGTTGTGCAAGAAAGATTTTGGGAGGTTCTTCAAAAAGATGGTGTAGCTATAAAAGCATATGTCATGGCTCTGCAAGCTGGGACCCCTTTAAGAATGGTTTTTGTTGTCGAGGATATGTGCTCTCATCTTATTGTGCACTGTGCGTGAGTGTTGGACTCTACGACACTCCACTAATTATAAGTTAATAGACTTAGACTCTTATGCTCATCTCATTCAGCATGAGCGACACGTCTTAGATATGCTCAACTCTTCCAGCTTGAGTATAAGCCTAATAACTACGACTCTTAGCACATAGTTTATTATGACTCCTAAACATCAAAGACTCCTAAGAACATGCTCTATGCCAAGCTATGGGTGCTAGCAGGTGCAGGAAAAAGGGCTAAAGAAAGTTGTTTTTTCCAAAGGTGTTTTTGAGAGGATAGGGGTGCTGTGAATACCCTGAGCTATATAGAGACAATTGCGTGTGTGTCAGGTGTGTTTCCCATTCCCCCTCTCGAGCGACTTGACTTTCTACATTCTTGTGCTTACTACAAACATTTCGTCAGGTAAAAGTAAGCTTGAATCCTCAAAAAGAGAATTAGTGAAGGACCAAGTTGACATTGAAGGTTTCTTTTGCCATACCTATTTTATCTTCTTCGAATTTACATTCTCGTTGGTTGGGTTTTCCTTCTTTGATTGTGAAAAATCCATTATCTGTTTGACTCTCCAATTGGGCATGTTCATAGGAGTCTTTGATGTTGTTGTAGGCCTCTGTTCACTGTCGATATTTGGCTTTTGACTAGGAGCATTGGAAGACCTAGGAATCCAAATCTTGCGATGACCTTTGTATCTCCTTTGTTGACTTTGCTTCGCTCTAGGTCTTGTTGAGTTCTTGAGATCCTCATGCAGGTCTGGTGTAGTTGCAGTTGGCTTGTGGTTGATAGGTAGCCAAATCTTTGTATAGCCTGTGTAGAATCCTTGTCCAAAACGAAGATTCTTTGAGATCCGTCTTTGTTCTATATCCTCTTGAGAGTTGTGGTAGACTTTATCATCTTTTAATGTTGTTCTGTTGTATACCTGCTTCTTAGGTATCCTAGAATATTGTCGAGGTTGATACCTTGTGGGTCTTATTTCTTGGGAGGGACCTGACCTTACTTCATATACTCTAATCTGTGGTTTTGGTACTAATATCTGTCTATTACCTCCATAGTACTCCTGTCCTTTTAAGTTCCATTGTGATGCTATCTATCCCATGTGTTTGTCTTTATGTGTTAATATTCCGTCCTTAGTCCAAATCGAATCATTGACTTTGACTAAATTTCTTGCAACAAACACCTGCTTGACTTTCCTTTGCTTTCTTGATACTTTGGCTGATATACCTTTGATTTTTTGGGTGTCTCCTTAGAGGTTTTAGTTGGGTCAGCAATTGACGTGAATTTTTGAAGGCTTGAATTGATTGAAGAAGCTGATCCATGAGGTGTAGAGGCATACATTGTCACATCTTCTTTGCTAGTCGGTGGAAGTTTCACTTTAGCTTTACCTTTGTCTGTAAGACTTGTCTTTGATTCTTGTGACTTCTACAACTCTTAATCTAGCATTAACGGTACCTGTAAACGTTGTTGGATACCTCTTGGAAAAGAAAGTAATAGAATTATGTCTTCTTCGTAGGCCTTGTGTTGGTTTAATCACTGATGTCCAAGGATGACATCTACATGCATGTCTTTTGAAGATGTTACCTGAAACATTACTTGCTCTTCATGCAGTTGGATGCTAAGGGTAGCAACCATTTCTTTTTGACCTGTATGCATACCTAGCATTGTTTCACAAAACAGACCAAACCTTGATGAAAATTGAAATCTGTATTGATTGTTGAGAAATTGAGTTTGGACTTAATGAATCTTGTCCAAATTCTGTGAAACTTGACTCAGAGGCTTAAAACATTTCACAAAAAGACTGAGTATTGAAAACGGTGCAAAAAATGTTTATTTTAGGTCAAAAGTCAATAATTATGATTATTTACTTTTAGCTCAAAAATAATCAAGGTTGATACTAGAGACTCTATGCATGATTACAAACATCTTTTGTGAAAGCTCATAGATCGAGTTTGGATCACAAAACAGACCAAAACCTTGATGAAAATGAAATATGCAGTGATTGTCAAGAAATTGAGTTTGACTTGATGAATCTTGTTCAAATTATGTGAAACTTGACTCAGAGGCTTAAAACATGTCACAAAAAGACTGAGTATTGAAAAAAGTACAAAAAATGTTCATTTTAGGTTAAAACTAAATAATCACGATTATTTACTTTTAGCTCAAAAATGATCAAGGTTGATACCAGAGACTCTTTGCATGATTACAAACATCTTTTGTGAAGGCTCATAGAGTTTGGATCACAAAACAGACCAAAACCTTGATGAAAACTGAAATCTGTACTGATTGTCAAGAACTTGAGTGTGACTTGATAAATCTTGCTCAAATTGAGTGAAACTTGACTCAGAGGCTTAGATTGAAGTGTTAAACAAGTGTATATGCTCAGATGACCCAAAATATACAAAAATTTGCTAGAAGTAAATAATCATGATTATTTACTTTTGTCCTATTTTTCAAATTTTTGGACCAACTAAGCATACCACCAGTTTTATCATGTTATATTGAGCACATATATCAAATTTGATAAGATTTGGATCTATAAAGTGAAAATTGTGGCTAGATTTGTAAAGTCAATCTGCAGACACAAAACTGTAAATTTGAGTAGAGTTTATCCAGACTTGGTGAAACTTGCTTAGGGAGCTTAAGTTGAGTTGCTTAACCTGTTTGTATCAACATTTTGACAAAAAGTTGCAAAATTTTTCCAAAAAAGTAAATAATTCGCTTTAGAAATGAACTTTTTTGCACAGTTGGGTATACGACAAGGTCAAGTATATCAGGTAGACTTCACAAATCAAATTTGGTGAAATTTGGATCACAGAAGTGAGACTTAAGTCAGATTCTTGAAAATTGAGTCTGCGGACACTAAACAGTTGGTTGATAACTTGGACAAATCTTGTTCAAACTCAACCAAACTTGTCCAGAGACCACAAAGGTGATTACCTGGCAAAAGAAGCCTAAAAAGTGTAAAAACTAAGAAAAGTAAATAATCATGATTATTTATTACTGAGACCCAGAGACAAGATTTTTGACTTTTGAGCTTGTATAGTGTTAGAACAACATAATACAAGGCCACTGGTCAAGTTTGGATTTCATCGGGTCCAAATTATAACATGATAACTCAGTTTCCAATTGCAGATTAGGGTATTCAAAGCCGAATTTTTCATCAATTTTGACACTTTTTACCTAGAGTTAATCAACACTTTTAAACTTAAGAGCAATCAACTGCCAAAAGTACTTTGGCAAAAGCAGTCTTATCAAACTCGAGCAGGAGTAATTTTGTTAATCAGCACCAGGATCTGCTAAGAGATAGCTCTTAGGGACCAAGACAACATGGTCTCAAGTCGAGCCGAGAGTTCAAATGCACGAGAACCAAAGCTAACAAGTAGCAGTCGCAACACATGCACAACTTCAATAGAGCGAATTTTACATGTCTATGGATACATTGGACATAAGCTTTTGTATACAGATTCAAAAGGCCATAGGGATCTTATGAGTAGCAAAGCAGGACAGGAGCCACGATCCTATTGATCAGAGTAAAGCCAAATTCAGAGAACTCCTAGATGCTCACAGACTTCAGTGGAGCTAGGTATTGCAAGCTCAAAGACGAGGCGCAGATAGAAGTGCAAAAGATGGATCCAAGTGGTTATCCAAAAACCTGCACAAGCCCGCAAAGCATCCATTTAGTGCATATGCAATCAGGATCGTTGTACATGGATTACATTCGTCAAATCTACAGTTGAGAGCCAGTAATGGAAGAACCAATAAATCAACCAATAGAAGCCAGTCTAAATGGAGAACCAAGTCAAAGACGGTACAAAGGTCAAGATGGAGCAGTCTACAGCTTGATGCTTACTGTTCTGAAAGAAGATGCCGACAACTTGGCCAGCATAGACGTAGAAACTTCTTAGATAGAGCTTGACATGAGAGAATCAAATGAAATACCACCAGTCATGGCGTTGGTGCAGCGAGATCCACTCGACCCATCGACAGACTAGATGCACGTATGGTTGTGGAAGAGTCCTTGTGCAAGTACATGATGCAGGATAAAGCAGATTTCACCAGGATATGTATGCAAAGTGTGGCATTTGGGAGGTCAAAGGTGGGTTTCAATGCTACTAGATGGAGAATCTTAGGAATGATTAAAAGGCACCGCGTATCAATTTTTTTGCTATTGTCGTTGCTTTATAACTCTCCCATTTGGGGCTATGACAATTCAAGTTTGTGGAAATTCAAGGCGATAGTACTATTCTCAATATGCAAACCTTAAGATGGATGTTTTGCCACATTTATGGCTATATGTATAAGTACTCAAGAGCATAAGATACCCTTGCATATGATCAATGGATTGGTGCAAGGAGACAACAGAAGGTTTTAAAGATGCAAGAGGATGACGCCTGACACGAGATACAAAGTTAAATTCATGTTCTTCTAGCATGGCCAATCGAAGGCGCGTGACGGGGAGTTAAGGAAGAAGTTTATTTTCGGTGAAGCTTCGAGTTAACCGCAACGTGCAGGCACTTTTGCATGGAAAAATGATGGCGCTACTACAGTTTGGCGGAGAAGGCTAAAAGAGTAGAAAGGCGGCATGCAGAGCACGGGGGGGGGGGGAGGTCGGAGCCTAGCTAGGACTAGAAAGAGAGAGGAGGGGGACCAGTTGCAAGGGCCCGCCAGTTGAATACAGGAGGGGGCAGCTCTGGAGAGCGCTGCAGAGGGGGCCGCCTTGAGGTGAGCAAGGCCGTGAGCAATCACAAGCAGAGCAAGGGCGACAGATTAGAGGCCAGGGCTCAAGAGACTTGTGCGACTTTGGTAACACAGGGAGAAAGAGCAAGGGCAATACTAGGGCTGGTGTGCAAGGCAAGCAGCATAGGAGGAGGTGTTGTAGGGCACAAAGAGAGAGCCAAAAGCTACAGTCGAGAGGAGACAAAACATTGAATTGATGTGCTTATGCAGGGCCTCCAAAGAGGGGAATTTGTATGCTAAAAGCACTGCCACAGGAGGACCCGATGGTAACTGAGCACGGAGCGCCAAAGAACTTACTATGAAGTAGAGCAGGTGTGCAGGAGTAAGGCTTGTGTTCCACCATCATTAACGGAAAAAAAGAATCATTCTAGACCTCTCTAAAGCATAGCCAATTGCATCAATATTGGCATAACTTCTATATTCTTGATGTTTAAGTGGATATTTTTCCTTCTCTCTTTCTCTTGTGTTTTATGGTGTATCGAGTGTGTGAGTGTGTCTAAAGTGAAAATAATGTGTGCAAAATACATGTCGGATTAGAATCAAAGGGGATGTGCTTTTGTATGGTTGTGGTGGGTATCTTGAGCATGATAGCTAGCGGGAAAGTTTGTCTGTCGATGATCTTGGGTGTCTGTGAATATCAGGTCTATTTATATGTGAGTGTATGGTGCTATCAAGGATCAGAGGTCGAGATAATTTATTGTATGCTTTGCGACCGAGTGTGTATAGTCAGGGTTGGTCGGGTTCGGGCTTGGATATTGATTGCTTGCAGATCAAGAGTTTAGGTGTGTGTTTGCTAGGGGATAGGGGTGCTGTGAAATTACTGGGCTATAGAGAGGCATTCACTGAGTGTGCTGGTGGTTTTCCGACTTCCCCCTTTTCATCTTGTGGTGCCCCCATGGAGGATCCACTGATTGCTTCCTAACAAGGTGTTCTTGAGTCAAGATGAAGAAAAAATTGGATCCGGTGTTCAAAGGAGATGAAGATGCTGATGATTGGATTGAAGATTTTGAGTTATTCATGCTGATAGTATTGCGAATGCCAGGTGATGAAGCCAAGCTCCAAAGTACTCTACCTTTGGTGCTGCGAGGTAAAGCAAAAGTTTGGTTCGATGGCTTAGAAGATGCACAAAGCAGACTTGGATTGAATTTTGCGAGCAATTCTTACAAAGGTATCGAAAGGTGGTGTCAGCTTCGGAAGCAAATGCAAAGATCAAAGGCTTGCAGCACGACGTAAGTGCAAATTTTGATTCTTTTGTTGATAGATTTGAAGCTTATTGGGGGGATTTTGCGGCTGCTACCCAAGCAACAAATGCCGGATATTTTAAACAGGAAAGGTTTCTATCTTGCTTGCATCCCTATGTTCGTGAGAGAGTGAATTATGAAGATCCAAGGACCTTTGATGAAGCTGTCCAAGTTGCCAAAGCAAAGAGTCAAAAAAATGAAGAAGAAGATGGAGGCAGGATTGCTACAGTCTATACTCGCAACAGCCAGTAGAGCTAGGTCCAAACAGATTGATGAGCATCAAGAGGTAAAAGCTCCTTTTTTTATTGATATGAATGTGATCAAAGCACATGAAGATGATCCCAAGGTAGAAGAGGTAGAACAAGTGCCAACCAGGCTTGCTCAAGAGGACAAATTAAAGTGATAAAAGACTTCAAAGGAGAGGTGTCAGTTCTAGAGCGACAACAAGGCTGACAACAAAGGTGCAAGAACCGGAAAGATCAGAAGAGGAGTCCTACATTTCTCATAGCTCCAACAGTAGTTTGGACATAGGTAGCATTTGGAGACGGAGTCCATGTCTTCTAGGTATGAAAGTTATGATGTTTTTCATGTAGATGAAGTGGAGCAAGATGTATACGAGTTGCGTGCCAGTCATTTGAAGGTAAAAGAGGAGCATAGTGCAAGTGTGGAGATGCCTTGTGTGAACAGGCCAGTCGAACAACCCTATCTTGTGTCTTGTGATGGTGAGTCCCTATGAGGTATGGTTTGATTGTGCATTCGACCTAATTGAAGAGCAAGTTTTTGAGGATGACTTGCAGGAGCTAGGAACAGAAGTTGTGGTAGGTCAAGTTGATCTGTCTATGCAAGGGGTGGGGCAACCTTGCCTTGATGGGCATGTCGAGGTGCACTTTGAAGTTTTGGAGTTTGTGTGTGTCCGTGGAGAGCTAGCTCCGGCAGATGACTCTATGGAAACTGATACAGGTGCAGCCTATAAGAGTGAGGCTCCATGCAACGAGGAAGGTGACGCCAACCTTGCAGGAGATGAGGTATTTGACGAATAGATTGAATCTCTAGCAAGTCATACTCCTGAGTATGAAAAGGTGGCCTTGGAGCCGTTTATAGAGGGTTTGGTTATAAGTTTGCAAAGGGATCAGGTTTGCTTGGTTATGCAGTAAGTGGAGGCAAATGGCAAGGTTTGGCTACTTTATGCTATGCTATTGATAGCTATGTTGTTCCAGGTTGCTTTGAAAGGTGTACTATGAAGGTTTCAATGCTCATATGATAAAGATGATGATATGGAGGGTTCTGTAGCAGATGACAGGATAGATGCTTATGGTATAGGTCCTTCAAGTGAAGGAAAGTATTCTTATGGTTGGCACAAAGGCTTGTGGATACAGGGTGACAAAGCTCCAAGCTATGAAGAGCTGGAAGGGTGGCGTGTCTATTGGCCAAGAAGTGCAAAGGAAGGCTTGGATGTGCATGTTTTACAAGTGGATGGCCACGACCAATGTTTTGTTTTTGATCCAGGTGGAGATTACACCATGCTTGGGAGATCCTCGAGCTTTCCATTTGATCCTGGCAGATGATTGCAGTAGCAGATGATTTTCTATCTATCTCTATCATATCTATATATCCACTATATCATCATTTTTCTTATGCAGCCTATGTAGCTATGTTATATCATTCTGTCTATACATTACTATTTTACATAAATAATGCTATGGTTGAGCATGAATGCTCAACGAGGGGGTGGGCAATGATGGTGCAGCCAGATCCAGTTGACTCATCGACAGACTAGATGCACCTATGTGAAAGCTAACAAGGTGGTCGAAGAGTCCTTGTGCAAGTACATGATGTAGGATAAAGCAGGTTCCACCAGGGTATGTATGCAAAGTGTGGCATTTGGGAGGTCAAAGGTGGGTTTCAATCCTTCTACATGGAGAATCTTAGCAATGATTAAAAGGCACCGCTTCAGTTTTTTTTGCTATTGTCGGTGCTTTATAACTCTTTGATTTGGGGCTATGACACTCAAGTTGTGACAGAATTATTCTCAATATGCAAAGCTTAAGATGGATGTTCGGCAACATTTACGGCTATATGTCTAAGTACTCAAGAGAAAAATATAGCCTTGCATATGATCAATGGATTGGTGCAAGGAGACAAAAGAAGGTTTTAAAGATGCAAGAGGATGACGAGTGACACGAGCTACAAAGTTAAATTGGTGTTCTTTTAGCATGGCCAGTCGAAGGCACGTGATGGGGAGTTAAGGAAGAAGTTTATTTTAGGTGAAGCTTCGAGTTATCCGAAACGTGCAGGCACTTTTGCATGGAAAAAGGATGGCGCTACTGCAGTCTGGTGGAGAAGGCTGAAAGGGTAGAAAGGCGGCATGCAGAGCACGGGGGCTGGGGGAGGTCGGAGCCCAGCCAGGAATGGCAAGAGAGAAGAGGGGGGCCAGTTGCAAGGGCCTGCCAGTTGAATACAGGAGGAGGCGGCTCTGGAGAGTGCTGTAGAGGGGGCCGTCTTGAGGTGAGCAAGGCTGTGATCAATCAACAGCAGAGCAAGGGCGACAGATTAGAGGCCAGGGCTTGAGAGACTTGTTCGACTTTGGTAACGCAGGGAGAAAGAGCAAGGGCAATACTAGGGCTAGTGTGCAAGGCAAGTAGCATAGGAGGAAGTGTCGTAGGGCACAAAGAGAGAGCCAAAAGCTACAGTCGAGAGGAGACAAAACATTGAGTTGATGTGCTTATGCAGGGCCTCCAAAGAGGGGAATTTGTATGCTAAAAGCACTGCCACAGGAGGGCCCAATGGTAACTGAGAAAGGAGCGCCAAAGAACTTACTATGAAGTAGAGCAGGTGTGCAGGAGTAAGGCTTGTGTTCCACCGTCATCAACGGCAAAAAAGCATCATTCTAGACCTCTCTAAAGCATAGCCAATTGCATAGTTATGCCGGCTTGTGTTCCACCGTCATCAACGGCAAAAAAGCATCATTCTAGACCTCTCTAAAGCATAGCCAATTGCATAGATATTGGCATAACTGCTATATTCTCGTTGTTTAAGTGGATATTTTTCCTTCTCTCTTTCTCTCGTGTTTTATGGTGTATCAAGTGTGTGAGTGTGTCTAAAGTGAAAATAATGTGTGCAAAATAGATGTCGGATTAGAACCAGAGGGGATGCTCTTTTGTATCGTTGTGGTGGGTATCTTGAGCATGATAGCTAGCGGGAGAGTTTGAGTTTGTCGATGATCTTGGGTGTCTGTGAATATGAGGTCTATTTATATGCGAGTGTATGGTGCTATCAAGGATTAGAGGTCGAGATAACTTATTGTATGCTTTGCAATCGAGTGTATACAGTCAAGGTTGGTCGGGTTCGGGCTTGGATATTGATTGCTTGCAGATTGGGACTTTAGGTGTGTGTTTGCTAGGGGATAGGGGTGTTGTGAAATCACTGGGCTATAAAGAGGCATTCACTGAGTGTGCTGGTGGTTTTCCGACTTCCCGCTTTCCAGTGTATTTCTCAGATTGTGGACAAAAAGGTGGATATTTTTCTGAAGACTGCCCAAGAAATCCAGACAACAAGGACACATCAACTGCCAACAAGGCATAGAGTAAATTGAAAATGCGAATCTCAATGTAAGTACATCTAACTCGTCACTTTGGATACAATCAGATGATTCTGCATTACCATTAGAGCACCAATGAAAACACTACAAATTCAAAATTAGCATAAAGATGCACAGGCACCTGAAAAGCTTAAAATTTATTCTTTGAACAACAAATTCCTGTACGAATTTGGTCAAGGTGTCCAGATCTCGCCGAAGTTTGAAAAGACTGTTAGGTTTGCAAATGATTTTGCATCCATTGGCACAAGTGTGCAATCATTCATGAGTCTAAGGGACACATCAAACATAACGATGTTAGCATTGTATGGTACACATAATTCATATGCACACAATGTAGACCAAAAAGAGCAACTAAACAAAAAGGATCAACCAGTGTTTGAACGGTCCACATACCAACTCATAGAAGAGTGTCCAGTGATAGATCAGAAAGGATGGTTCATTTTAGAGGATAGAAACTATTATAGCCCATCCTCTCTAGAGATGAAGGATATTACCCGAGTGAACCCAAATATCTATTCAGAGGCAACTCTCATCCATCCAAAATCAAGCTTTGACGCTGTAACCAAACGAGCGTATACTTTGACCAAACCAATCGTAGATATAGACGAGAGTTTAAGATTTATCATGACTTGGGTCCGAAAACCACAGAAGCTCATATCATAGGAGAGACATGGGATAGACAATATCAGGGCAAAGATAATGTTATCTACAACTTGACTTGGGGAATAATTTTTCATGTTTCACGGAGATACATAGGAAACTATGGAGAAGCTTTATAGATGCCAAACATCAACAATGCTACCCAAAGCGTACCTTCACAATCTCAAAAGGTGAGACTAAACCAGAGCCACAATTTTGAACTCTTACAATGAAGCAAGCTATAGTGATCACCCTAGGAAGGGGGAGATGCAAACCCATCAAGCTCAGCTCTTGTACCAGGAACTGCAATGTCAGTTAGAAGTCCTAGAGCCTCTAGCCAACAGACCCCTTCAAAGAAAAAACCATTGAAAGATCATATGATTGTTGGAAGTTTCCAATTAACCAAGGCTCCCTCACAATCTATAGACAAATGCTTATATGAAGATCATCAAGGACAAAAGTTTCAGTTGATCTCCATGAGTCAAAGTCAAAATCCAATAAATCCCATAGTGTTCAAATAGTTACATGTGATGAAGCTCGCATATGCATATCGAGATGCAAATTGCAATGATTTCAAGCAGGTCTAGGACCTTGTATAGGCCCCTATGGATGTTAAACCTGAAGTCAAAGACTATCTGAAGATGATGCAAAGCCTCAAGCTGCCAAAACAAATGACAAAAAAGTCAAAGTCAATGGAAGCTAAAGTCCAGAAAGCTACACAAAGGTTACCACCAAAATCTCCTTCGAAGAGAAAGATTCTTCCAGAAAGTATAGTGCATCTTCTAAGATCAAAAGTTACAAAAGTGCAAGCAGACAATGCTCATCAGTTGTGCAAGAAAAAGGTGCAGTAATGCAAAACAAGCCAACATCAACAGAAGCAGGTGATCAAGACAAAGACAATGTGGAAAAAGTTCAACCCAAGGAAACTGCCACAACAAAATCAATCAGTACAAAAAAAGATCTTGAGACGATCAAGTGCAACATTGTTGGTGAAACGAAGAAAAGATCTCAAGTGAAGTAAAGTTAGATTTTTAGCTAGACAAGAACCTCATGTCTTCTCGCACTTGGAAAAATGTGGCCAACCACAGCTGGAACATGCTCATAAATTTGTGAGCATATTTGTAAACAAACAAGCAGAATGCTGGGGAATCATCTCCATCGCCATTCAAGTAGGTCCACAGATCATCATTGCCCAATTCCATGTGATCACAACAAAAGATCTTACAGATAACATCATAGTGGGAATTCCATTGGACCAAAAAGGTCCTAGAGATATAGAATTCAATGAAGATGAATTTGTCAAAGAAAACAAAGAATGAAGACCAGGACTGGTCACTCTTGGATGACATCACAAAGTCCTCAAGCACAATTAAAATGGAGACCGATGCCAAAGCAAAGCTTATTGAAGATGATCCATCTCCATCAGACTTAACCTCAGAAGAGCTTATATCAAATCAGGCATCAAGAAGTGCATATCAAATAGAGCAAAGAGCAACCACGAAATCTATTGAGTAGAGAATTCCACCAAGGCAAGAAGATCAAAATTGCAGACAACCAGGAAGCAATAGGAAGTCCAAAGATCCAAACATTGCCAGCTAAATTAGCTGATGAAAGTCAGATTGGAAAACAGAGTTTTAGACCACCCTCCATAGAGACACATTTAGATCAAGATGGGACCATGACAAAAGTAGGACATAAATCTTCAAAAGCACCTCCAATGAGAATAGCTATAGTCCTCAGTAGTGTCAATGGAGCAACTGTTAAATGTAGTGCTAAAAGAGTGGTGGTAATGTGTGTGCTAGTCTCCACCCAACCATGCTATCTTATACCCTCCCCCTAGCGTACACACTGTCCGACCGTGTTGGTGGCCTTTCCCGTAGGACCCATGTCCTTACATTGAAAATTCCAATATAGGTAAGTAGTCTTCCCAATTGGTTTGCTTCTTGCTAACATACGCTCGTAGCATATCCTCTAGCACTTGATTAAATCTTTTGATTAGACCATCTGTTTTTGGATGATCAACCGTACTTAGATTAAGTTTAGTTTCCAACTTTTGAGACAACTCTCCGAAAGTGATTATTGAACTTTCGATCTCTATCACTAATGATACTAGCTGGAAGGCCGTAGAGTCTATATATATGCTCTACAAATAGTCATGCTAATTCTGGTGTCTTAATCGTAGTCTTAGTGGGAATGAATTGACCCATCTTTGTGAGACGGTCTACAATTACCCATATGGCATCATGGCCAGGATTTGTAGTATCTAGTCCTACTACAAAATCCATAGATATACTCTCCCACTTACCTTGTGGAATCTCTAAAGGATGTAAAAGATCACCTACCTTGAGGCACTCTGCCTTATTTACTTGGCATTGTTGGCAGTTTAGTACGTACTCTTGGACATCATGATGTAAGCCTCGCCAATAAAATTTCCGTCAAATTAAGGCATACGTCTTACGAATACCTGGATGACCAGCACTTGGACTATCGGGACACTCTAATAATATTTGGTGCCTAGTGTCTGAGTCCTTTGGCACCCATACTCTACCCTTGTAGAGTAAGTAGCCATCATTAATGGAAAAATTATTCCGTCACTTAAGCTCTTCCTGAGTAGGGGTGGAGCTTTGTTGTATGTTGGAGTTTTTATCTGCACGTGTAGAGACATGTTGATCTGGTTGTACAGAGACCTGTGAGTAAGAGGGATCCCTTTTCAAAATTTCACTCCACACTTTAGCATATGATTGATCTTGTGCACACTTGTCACGTAATGACTCCAAAAATCCACTCTTTATTTTTGTGAAAGCAAGTGAATTAATCTGAGGCATCTGACTTAATGCATCCGCTACTACATTATATCGCCCCTTGCGATATCGTAGCTTACAATCATAATCCTGAAGGATTTCTGCCCATCTAGTTTTATGGCCCTTCAAGTCTGTTTGAGTAGTAAACCATTTGATACTCTCATGGTCAAAAACTACTTCAAACTCGGCACCATATAAATAGTGTCGCCACTTTTGTAAAGTGTGAATTATGGCATAGAGCTCTCGCTCATAGAAAAAATAATTCTGTTGATCTCTATCTAACGTTTTACTTTTCAAAGTCTATAGGTCTTCCCTCCTGGAGAAGTACCACACCAATTGCTTTATCACTAGCATCAATCTCTACCACAAACCACTTAAGTGGGTCAATGATTGATAGGATGGGAGCAGTGGCTATAGCTACCTTGAGCTATTTAAAACTGCGTTTTTGGGCTTCTTCCCAAGAAAAGGTCTTACCTTTTGCTTTAAGTGATCCTTCATAGAAACAACAATTTCGGCATAATTACGGAGATACTAAAATCCAGCCATGCCTAAGAATATTTAAAGCTCCTTAACCATGTTGGGATGTGGCCATCGCAGAATGGCAGTGACCTTTTCAGTGTCTGTCTTGATGCCAGAATAAGAGATCACATGACCAAGGTAATATATCTCTATTTTAAAGAAATTGCACTTACTTTGCTTCACATACAGAGCATGATCTCCTAGCTGTTCAAACACTAATCGTAAGTGTTTTATGTGTTCATCATTAGTCTTACTGTAAATGAGAATGTCATCAAGGAAAACCACAACAAATTTTCCAAGATAGGGATGTAAGACACTATGCATGAGTTTCATAAATGTAGTTGGCACATTGGTTAAACCAAAAAACATAACTAGAAATTCAAAATGCCAGAACAGTGTTCTAAAGGCAGTTTTAGAGATATCTTGCAAAAGGATACGCACCTAGTTGTAACTTGAACGAAGATCTATCTTTGTACAGTATCTTTCCTCATGGAGTTGATCAAACAACTCGTCCACTTGAGGTAGAGGATACTTGTTCTTGATGGTTATAGCATTTAATCCGCAATAATCTATGCACATGCGTATAGTACCATCTTTCCTTTTTACCAATAGAATTGGTGATTCCCAAGACAAAGTGCTAGGTATAATGAAACCATGGGCAAGGTAGTTAGCCAACTGACTCTCAACCTCCTTGGCTTCTTTAGAAGAAATGATTGTTTTGATGAAAATGTACTGGTCCATCAACTTTGGAGGCTTGGTGTGACCAAAAGATGAGAAATTTTACAAGTTTCTTATTTTTTCCATGCGTAGTAGGCCTTGAACTATAACCTCATAAAAGGATTTTACAAAATGAATGGATCTACTATGGTTTTGGAGGTTTTTCTCAAAACCCTGAAAGGACACTTTTATGTCTTGTTAGGTTACCAACCTAGTGTTAAGCAATGCATTTCTACCATCTGCATCTTTTGAAGCACTTGTCTCTTGGACTCCTTGAGTTGTGTGAGCTTGGTTTCCTTGAACCGTGTCACTTGTGGCTCTTTGCTACCGTCTGCATCTTTTGAAGCACTTGTATCTTGGACTCCTTGAGTTGTGTGAGCTTGGTTTCCTTGAACCGTGCCACTTGTGGCTCCTTGAGGTATCTGTGAATTCATAAATTTCACAAGTAGCTTAGTAAGATTTGTAACATTTGCATTGAGTGCAGAGAGGTTGAGTTAAATACGCTTTGGCGATTTTCGAAAGTCTTGAAAGTAGCCATATCTACAAGGCCATGATCTCCTAGGTCATCATCGTCATGCATATTAGTGTCAGCAGCACCCGTGGAGCCCTGATTTTGATCTACGTGCTCAAAATCAAAAGTGTGCGTAGGTGGGATATCCTCAGTGGCCATGGTAAACACACACTAATGTAAAGAGAGAAAAAGATATCAACTCGTACCTTGTAAATCTTGAATTTTTTGTGCTTTTTATGCTTGGCGATTTGCGTTTCATGCAAACCTCACCTTGCAAAAATGTTAGCGCTTCATGTGTCGTTCGTTGTAAGAACACCTTCGTTGATTCTTCACAAAAGATTCTTCACAAAAATGCGTCGTTTTTTGTGAAGAATTTTCTTCACGTGTGAAGCTTCTTCCTTGAAGAAAAATGAACTTTGGAGGAAAACTTGCCTTTCTCCAATAAGTGAAAAGGAAGGGTGAAACTACTTCCTTGAAGTTTGAAGCTTTGTTTTTCCTTCTAGCTTTCTTGTCAACGCAAGTATGCTATCTTTTCTTGTTATACACAACGAGGTTGAATAGCTTGGATGGTAGAGTGTTGGACTCTTACCCTCATGGGTTGGGTTCAACCATCCTTCATGAAAGTGTTCAGAGGGCCTTCCTATGCGCGTAGCAAACGGAGCCTTTGGAGCCTTGGTGCCATAGAGTTGTTGGTCGAATGTGCCTTGGTCGTGCATTGTGGAGGGTGTAGATGGGGCGGTTGTAGCCGGCTGTTGCTGTCTGCCTTTGCATGCTATACATAGAAAATTGTGCTTACCTTGTTTTTGTTGCACATCGGAGAGGTCGCTGTCTGCGAAACTTGGGAGAGAAGTAGCGCGTCGCATGCACATGCTTCTCGCTTTTTTGCTTTTTCAAAAATAGCTCGAATACCAATGAAAGGGTGGTGGTAATGGGTGTGTTAGTCTCCACCCAACCATGCTATCTTATAGCCTCTCCTTAGCGTACACACTGGCCGGCCGTGCCGGTGGCCTTGCCCGTAGGACCCATGTCCATACAAATGCCCTATTGTATAAATAAGTAGAGTGCAATATGATTGCAAAGAACATTCAAAGGATCCTCCAACTCACCCCATGCAAACATGTCTCTCGTATCAATGTTGGTAAGTTTTGAGCTAAAAGTAAATTATCACGATTATTTACTTTTGGCTTAAAATGATCATAATACTTTTTGTAATTTTTTCAGTGGGGTGGACAATCTTTTTATGACCTGTTTTAAGTCTCTGAGTCAAGTCAAAATTTAATTTGGCCTAAAATCTCCAGAAAAAGTAAATAATCCGAGTTTTTGCAAACTCTTGAAAATTTACCTCAAATGCATCCTTAAGCTTACCCACCACTGGTTCATACAACTTTTAGAGCATAATCTCTAGCCGATTTTAGTGGTTGACAGTCTTTTGATGTTGTTTCAAGCTGTATACCTGAAATTTTGTAACTTCAATAAACAACTCACAGATGATTCTTTTGGAGTGAGCAATGATTTGAGATCTCACCTTAGATTCTACTTATCCTACTCCTAGGTTCTACTCCAACTGGGTTGTGGAAAGTGTCCATAAACACTTGTTTTCTTGTTTTTTATGGTTTCTTGAGCATTGATATTAAGGCTTGTCTTGTCCATCAATCATTCTCAAAATCCTAATCTAATCCTACAATCCTACAAGAAGGTACTTAGCAAGTACAATCTACTCCCAAGCTACCTCTACACAGCAAAAGACGACACTCTTAAGCTATACGGTTTTAAAGAGAAAGTTTAACTCTACGCGAACCTAGAGGAAGTTAATGGACAATTACACAAGACGCTCGTGTTTTCTCTAGTTTAGGTCTGTTCGATCCCCGGAAGCGGTGCCAAATGTGGGACGTGTCTCTAAATTCATTCCTATCTTATTGCAGACATAGCGAGAACCATGAACATAATTGTCAATCCATGGGACGAAGCTAACTCGACTAGTGCATAGAAGCTATAAGAGGTTGTCAATCTCTTGGAAAACAACAGACAACTCGCATCTAACTCAAGCTACACTCAAATGACCGAAATCACCAAAAGCTAGTCGTTAATCGACAAACAAATCATAACCGTTACAGCATCAGACGACATCCAAATATTACGAAACTTCTAGGACATGTTTATAAGACCTAATCACACATGCTTATGGTCTCAAATTCGACTTTAGGTCAAGTACACATGTTTTTGACCTGGTCGTTCTCGACCCAGAATGCATCTAAATGCTTAGCAATGATGCCCAATACCCTGCCTATGCTTTACTTTGTGATTTTCTAGCTTAAATTCCTACTTATGATGAAATTAGGCCGCGGTTTGGCGACGCTAAAGGCTATGGATTAGAATGAAATGATTACGTCAATGCGGGATGTCTTACATGCGGTTGCAATGCAACACCTCTTGCAAGTCAACTCCATCTACCTGCTCTTCAAACACTTGTTTTGCTACCACATCCTCAATCAAAGAAGAGATAAATTCATACCATACCATATCATCTTTCAGTAGAACCTCCACAGAATCTCCCTCCTCATAGGAGTAGGCATACTCACTTTGCCCCACTTTATCACTATCCGTCTCCAACAAACTTCAACATGGACCCATCTCGCCATAGTCACAAGGTATATCTGCAATCACCACTTTTCCTACCTATTGTTTTCCCATAGTGGAGGCTGCCTCATCCTTCCTTGTAGAGCTCTGTAGTTTCTGCACCACTATATCACACTCCATTGCAACCTTCACGAGCATAGTCATCAGCATGGCACCACAAAGCACCCTCACCTACATATCTTCACGTGTAGTTCTGGACTCCTCCACTTGGCTTATGTCCGACATATCAGCTTGCACTCCTCCTTGATCCTCACACACATTTATCACATCTCTACCCACATGGAAGAGAACAAACTCCTCGTACCTTGAATGGGATGAATCAATCTCTCAAGTGGTATATGCATCTAGAGAGTTTCTATAACCTGTTTCTACCCCCTCTTCTATCTTGAGATCGGAAATCTCTTCAAGTTTTACCGCTTTGACCTAATCTACAAACCTCACATTTTGATCTCTAGCACACATCAATGGAGCTTGACCAATCATATCTGGACTTTTTCGTGGATCTTCTACCCCTTTGGGAGCCACCCGCACTTCCTCCATAGTTGGAGCCTCTTTAATTGGCACCTTGGGCATAGAAACCACTCCATTTCTCTGCAACCAAACAACCCTTAGCTCCTCTCACACCAAAAAAATCCCTTTGCCCCAAATCTGGCTTGATTTTCACTGCATCAACCTGCTTTGACACTAACAAACTTGACCATTCTTGCCTCTCTTGGACCTTCTTCAAAATCTTCTTAGTCCGTCCTCTTGCTAAAGCCACATATTCTTCATACGACACAAGCCTATCTACCTCCACTTTGTCTCAAAACTCCTCATGCAAACAATCCATAAACTTGCTTAGATTTTAAAAACCAACATATTTTTCATTACTTATTTTGATAAGATGTCACTAAAGAGCCTCGGACTCCCACTCGAACGCTCAAAAGTCACAATCCAACCTTTGTTGCAACCTTTCTAGCTTCTGCTTCACTTCATCCAACTGCATATCCGCCACAAACTTGCACCAAAAGACTGTTTCCACGGCCTTTTCCAAGGCCTCCCAATATGTCTTCTCTTCTTCAAGTATCCCATCATACCATCTCCTCGCTTTACCATGAACCAGGAGCCAAAAAACTTGAACCACACCTACATCGCTTGATAAGATGCTTTCCAACAAAAACAAACCATAATCCTGGAGCCAAGTTTCCACATCTTCAACCCCAGTGAAAATTAGAAAACCCAACCACATCCTCTTTAGCAACACCTTCTCTTCAAAACCTACACATTTAGCCTCACCAAAACCACCACTTTACCTTCAAATAGGAACAACTAGTGTGCTCCTTCGTGGGGACACTAGAAGATGGAGATAGGGAAAACACCCGAAACACAACACAAAGGCCTCTCTATAGCTCAAAGAATTCATAGAACCCTTGTTTTCTCAAAAACACCTTTAAAACTTCGCACTTCCACTAGCAAAACACCATGTGTGCATAAACCAATGCACATATAAGCTCACCGTGAGAGAACCCGCACTCGATTTCACACCATCAACACATGCACATTAAAAATGGCACGAGGGCCCACTTGCTTACACACGCCGACACCACAACACAAAATCAAAAGAAGTAGAGAAGGAGGCAGGGGAAATGATGCTTGGGAAATGGCTATGGAAGCTTGATCATACTCAAAAAACAACATAAGATCTCTTACAGCTAACAATAGACCCACTTGGTTTTTGTGTAAGAATACTCTAACTCTCTCTCCTTGGACTTTGGAGGCACACACCTCTACACACAGGAGACCAAAAAAACTTGATGTTGGCTCCCCTCATACAAGCATGCAAAAAGCCCAATTTTTTTTCAAAAAGACCCTTATAGGAGAGGCTCATCCGCTTTTGGTAGTTGCTCTCCCATTGGCCCATTTGGCAACGTGATTTGGTAACATGTGGAGGGTGGTGCTCTTTAGCTTGACAAGCTTCTCAATTTCTCTCTCACTGAGGCAGGCAAAACTAGAAATGTTTCTAGTACCCCTTGGGACTCTTCAAGTTTTACATTTGAATTTCCCTCTCTCTCCCTCTTAAACCCTTTTGAAATTACACTCCCTCACCCTTGGCAATAAAAACCTTGCTAGTGTCGATGGGGGTTTCCCTTCAAAAAACATTGGAGCTCGATGGCTCGTGAGAAACGGCCCCATCCAAGTATCTACCACATCATCCTTTTTTGCCAATGGCTGGCACCCACAAGTAGCACCATCATTGCACTAAAACACCCTCAAAACACAAGGACGTACACCCAATATTGTGTGGAACCGCCTGCGTAGCAGAGCCCTCACCATGATAGGCTTGAAGGAGAGATCTTGCCTCCTCCTTGTGATGGTAATGAGGTATCCACATTGTGCTATATATATTGTGGGTAGGAAGCCCCTCAAACCCCATGTAGGAATATTTGAAGGCCACATAGTAGTTTGAGGCCAATATCTCTCCAAAAAGTTTAGAATAACCACTATGAGGTCCAAGGAAAAACTGTTTTCCTGAGCCCAATTTGACCCTTCCCCATTTGCTCCTCTAGGGCTGAATTACCCTTTTGTAAAGACATGGCACAAGCCTACGTCACCAAATACGACTCGTAAGAACCTCTCCAAATTTCAACTCTCCCGAGATCGCAAACCAAGGGTCCAAAACTGAAAGAAACCAGTTGACATCGTCTTGCCTATGACTGCTTCTGCATTTGACTAGGCATATCTTACCACCACAACTCCGATTGATGAGCCATCAATTCCAATTGACTGCCCACACTAGAAAAAACTTTAGAAAAAATTGGGGAGTCCAAAAAGATCACTACTGGCAAACCTTTTGAGGAGGTCACACTGCCACACAACTCCCGACAAAACTTCAGCTGGCCGTAACTTGCCCATCTGAGCTCCAATTGACGCTTCAAAAGGACATGCATGCACTACAACTCGAGCACTTCAAATATATCCATTGACATCATATCTGACCACCCATATGCACCTACCCATCCCATCAAGGATCTACAAAGAATTCCACCTTCCAACTGCAATAACTTTCTCTCTATGGCTCCAATTGAGGGTCGTCTAGACCGACTTATAGAGCATCTTGAGGATTACACTCTTGCAAATATTTCTAGCACTTTGGACACCTAGAACTATGAATCTAATTGGCCCCATCATGGATCCTTTTTTGCCTAAGGAACCACCTAAAGCATACATTTCAACACCCACTCGCATGCTCAGGGCCTTCATTCTTGGTCTAGCACTTTAGCCTACACCTATAGGCACCCAAAGCACTACCTTGCTTGCTTCATAACACCAACAAATGTTGGCTACATCAATGATTTCAGCTGAGGGTATTGGTTCCTTTCCCTTGAGCACATTTACAATTTGGTCATATTCCTCAGGAAGGGCACAACTACTTGTCTTCTTCTTCAACTTGCAACTCAATGTACATTAATTGTGTGAAAATGCTCTTTAAGCCTATTAATGAGTCTAGAGAGGCCCTCATCACGGCCCATCATGAGTCCACATAATTGCATTTTAAGTGAAATCTTTGAGTGCTTTCCTTTTGCTCCAAATAGCTATTCTAGGGTTTTCCATGCACTAAGAGCAATAGCGGCTTCATCTAAAATGAACATAAGTATCATGAAGTGCTGTGAGGATGGTTCCAAGTGTGTATTCATCTTGGCTTTGAAATTGTGATGTGCTAGTTGTAGTTTTTGAAGGGTCTCTCTATCACTCATTGGCATCGCCGCACTTCATAGCCCCATTTTCATGAGAAATCCCTTGAGTTTCACCTACCAAGTGTGAAATCCCATGCCATTGAACTTTCTTAGATCATATTTCCCCATGGTGTGATTAAGTGTGAAAGATAGGGCCTTACCAAGGGACTCCCTTGGTGGTGTCTACTCTCCTTCACAATCACTTGATTCGACAAATAATCACATATACATCAAAATATTTGTACTCGGATGAATTCAATTTATTGAGTATTGAAAAAGGCAATGGTTGTGACTTAGAGTGTGAAGAAGGGGCTTTTGTGCGAGAGTAGCCTCTTGTAGGCCATAGTGAGTGAGGCAATTCTTCTAGCTTGTTGGGCCATGGGAAAACTTGAAGATTAACTTTGCATAGGAAGCTACCCTTGTAGGTTTAGCAAAAAAAGGGAGCCCAAGGTAGTCCAAGTCATGGGAAATGGCCCTGTACAAGGCAAGAATGACGCGATAACGGATTAAAGTTGGGTGACCAATTGGCTAGGGTCCTGTTCGTGGAACCACCTTGATTATAAGGTGAAATGAAGTCCGAATCTTGCATCTTCCAAGTTTGCAACCTTACTAGAATTAAGCTTCTCAAATTTGATCCTTGGTCGACACACAATGCACTATAATTAGTGGGCTAGCAACTAAGCCATTGCACTTGCACATGGAAAGCTTCAAATTTAGTAATTTCTAGTTTGGTTGAGTAGAGCTTCACACGCACATAGATGAACACCCAACTTTGAGGGAAGATTAGAGTGGTCTAATCTCACTCAAATACAAATGTTAGAGACTTAGTTAAAAGAGTTTTTCACAAGATACCTCCAGCAAGAAGAGTGATGCAAGATAATGGGGAATGCCATCATCCAACCATGCGCTCTCAAGAAAGAGCTTAGATGGCGATATAGACAATTAGAGAAAGTAGGAATACAAGGGGCTAGCAATCCTTATAAGGATGTGTGTATATATCCGTAATGGATCATGGAGAAGGCCTCCTTATATAGATGTAAGGGAGCCTATATGCACCCATGTGTAGCCATGTCCAATTAGAATGCATCCATGCATCTAGGAAACCAAGTCCAAGTAGAACGCGGTCACCTTTTGTTGAATGTTGGCTACTAGCCATTGAAATCTTTCCAACCAGCCAAAGACCATCGGCCACCAACCATCTTACCGGCCACCAACTGGCCCTTTTTTTTTAATCACTTTTTGGCCATTGTCTCCCTGGCCAAGGTTTTTTGGTGAGAAGTAGTATTTTGATAAATATTCGGGCCTTGTATTTGCTTCATACCATCTATGGTCACAAATAAAGACCTCATCAATGTGCAAGCTAGAATCCACCATATATATGTGCACCATTGGCTTCTTTTATATGGGGACCTTACAAACTATACAACATACATTGTGATGATCAAAAACGACAGGTGGGCATTACAAGTATACTAGCATAGAACCCCTTAATTTTAAGCCCCATTTTGCATCAATAAAGCTTTATATTGAGCCATTTTAGGTGCATTAGGAATAATCCACTTTGTAATAATGTTAATCAAATTTTTTGATTGCCACTAATCTACTTTGCATCATATCCCTCTCCACTTTCCTTGCTACTACTAGATTCTATTTTATTCCGCATTTCTTACATTCTAATTGCAAATTAATGACACCTAGCACTAGTGAGGCTACTAATGATCAAAGACTAGTGGTCTAAGAGTTCAAAGACTTAAAGGATTTCTTAAACTAATCATTAGAGCTGAACTAGGCATAGGGCATGTAGAGCATAGAGTAGATTAGGATCAATGGTGGGTGATTAGGAAGTCCTTAATCATGCTAAAGGCTATGATCCCACACTGTTGCAACACCATACCGATTTCTTCCTTGTAAAATACCCTTCACAACACTTCATCTCATCCATAGGTCATAAGATTCTCTCATATTAATGTAAATTTGCGGGACTTTTGCACTATCCTCTACTTCTGTAGCTTGGACAACCTTTTTGAGCACTAACCGGTGCTCAAAAAGTCTTCAACCTCTTTTAAAGTCTCCCCGTTTGCATAAGTGCATGGGGCCACATACTGCACTTGTACCTTGTTGCTTGCAAACTGTTCTGCTTCTTGGTTTTTCTCCCTTCTAACATGCTTGAATGGAACCAATGCTTTAATGCCTCCTGTTTCACCTGCCATTGGCCCAACAACTGCTTGATGACTAACACTGCATCACCCTTCACCACTAACTTAGAGATGCCAAATTCCATGATTGCTTTGTCATAATAATCAATATCTAATTCTCCTAAATGATTTTCTCATATTAAACTGATCATTTAATGTGGGGAAGTGACAGGGGAGAAAAGGCTAGAATATTGGTTAAGCTAGCAGACCGCCCACAGTAGGGATCCAAAGGGGGGGGCCATCTGCAAAAGATCCATGTGCAAAAATGGGCTAAAAAGACCCTAAGGTTCAGCCCATTAAGACTTCCAAAATGCTAAGGTTCCAAAATTCAAAGGTTGTGTCCAAAGGGTTAAAGCTTAGGGGGAATTGGATGCTTTGTGTGCTCTCCAAAGTCAACACATATCCCTACATGGGAGGGGGCGAGCCCTTCTTCTAGGGGATGAGAGAGAAAGCCACACACACACACACACACACACACACACACACACACACACACAGAGGCTCCCTTTACACAAAGGGAATGAGGGACACATGTCAGCTCCCTAGGCCAGATGCCCACAAGGTGTGCCCAGTTTCTATTTGATGACCCTTGAAGTGGACCAATGAGAATTAAGCTAGAGTAAATCTAGTTTAATTAATTTAAAAAATTTAATAAAAGAAACCGATGAGAATTAAGTCTCCTAGAAGACTATTGGGCAGTCTCACAAGGGGTCCAATGAGCATTCAGGAGCCCAATGGCTTGCCTGATTCCTATTGGCCAGGAGGCAAAGGGGTCCAATGAGAGTTTAGTTTAATTATTTAATCACCTAAAGCTCTCACAAAAGGGGAAAGGGGGACACATGTAAGAAGGCTATCACTTATGCTGCTTAATAGTCATTGGTTTGACTTGGGGAGAGCCAATGAGGGCTCAGCAAGAGGGCTTGCCCAAGAGAGAGAGAGGGGGCTGATTTTTGCAAGGCATTATCACACAGACACTCACACAATCTCATGTGTGAAGAAAGAGAAGACTATCTCTTCCCAAGCTTTAATGGAGAGCTCATCACACACTCCAAGCTTGTGAGATAGAAGCCTACATCAACACACTCTTGGCATGTGGATGCAAATCCAACCAAGAGCCAAGCTTCAATGCATGCTCATCTCCTCTACCAAGCTAATTACTAAGCTAAGCTATGCTAATATGAGTGATTATGTGAGGAGATGCACATCTTTCTCGTAAGATACTCCTTCTTCCTCTCAATCTACTCTCATACCCTGCTAGCTCTCACCATCTTCGAAGGTGTGTGAGGTCTTGGGTCTGAGAACGGGGATAATTCAAGTTGTGTTTGCTTAGTGCATGAAGCTTTCATCTTCATTGCACTAACTAGTCTTGAAGGAACACAAAGAATTGTATTGTACAATGTCTCTCTTGATGGGAGAAACCATACTACAAAGCCTTTTGGAGGGGGGACCGGCTCCATGCAAATCCGGTCCTCAACTGTTGTCATTAGCTTAATTTCTCTCTCTTTTGAAAGTATTGTCGATGCTATCTAACTAGGTGTTATGCTTTTTGTTGCTCTCTCCACCCAAGCACTCTTGTAATTCTCATTAGGAATCTATTCTAACGAAATGCCCACTATGTTCATGCTCATTTCCGCTACACACAAGTTATTAGGCCATTAAATGTTACATGCTTCATGGAGGGTGAGATACTCTGCCTCATTATTGGTGTGAAAATCCTCCAAGTTGTAGGCTTTCAAAAAGTTCACCACGTTGTGTGGATCCCGTATCACCACACCTCCACCTGCCTTTTGTATTACCCTCCTATATGCTCCATCAAACCACATGGTAAAAGCTCCCACTAAATCAGGTTCCACTTTGGTTTCATCCCACACACCCTGGGATAGATTGGCAAATCAATGGCCTTACTGACCAAAATATCTGCCAAGTGAGATCGACTACTATTGTCACTTTGAATTCAAACTGGAATTCCTACAGCTCTATCACTCATTTCATGATCCGCTTCCTTGGCTTCAAGTGCAGCAATACCTCTCGTAATAAATTGTTGGCCGTCAACACATAAAACTTTTGCACAATGAGATACACCTTGAACGTCTTGTAGGGAAAGACTAAGGCCATGACCCAGTGCTCGACTTCGGTGTAGGTTGCCTCTCGAGGAATTATTACCCTGCTTTTCAAAAGAGATAGGTTTATAGATCCTTCCCACATTCTGCATATAGTACAACTCCAATAGCTATTGTGCCTACCTTCATAGCAACATAAAAAGCATCTTCTCGATTGTGTGGACACACCGTAGGCATTTGACACAAGATTTCCTTCACCCTATCAAAAGCTACTTGAGCCTCTTCCTCCCATTCAAAACCATGCACTTTCTACACCCTCTTTTGAAGGGGGTATACATATTGTGACAACATCCGAAGAAACCTTGACAAATACTTCAGCTTGTGCACAAATGATACCAAACCTTGTGCATTGGAAGGAGGCTCCATAAATACTAGAGCCTTGACCTTCTTTGGATCCACTTCAATTCCATTCTGCAATACCACATGGCCCAATAGTGACACTCAAGGATGTGCCAATTGCATTTCTTGAGGCTCAATTGGCCTCCTTTTTCATCAAGCCTTTGAAAACAAAGTTATAGATTTGACAAATGATCCGCCCTTGAGCTATCCACCCAATGTCATCCATGAAAACTCTAATGAACTTACCCAAGTAGGGGCCAAACACCATGTTCATCCGATCCTGAAAATCATTTACCAAACCAAATGGAATCCTACGACATGCAAAACATATTCATGGAGAGATAAACGTCATCTTCAACTCATTCTCAAATGCAATCCCTATATGAAAGTACCCTGAACACCCATCCATAATGGAATACCTCGTATCTCCAGCTACATGATTTAATATCTCATTATGAAACGGAAATGGGTAGTGGTTTCTCTTGGTCACTCCATTCAATGATTTATAATCCACGCATACCCTCCATTTCCCATTCTTCTTAGGAGTAATAGCCACGGGGAAAACCACTCTGACTCCTTCACAAGGTATATAATACATGCATCCAGTAATTGATTAATCTCCTGCCAAAGGGACTCCTTTTGAATTTCATCCAATATCCTTAGCTTCTGTGCCTTAGGCTTGTATCCTTCTTTGAGGATTATTCTGTGATCAACACCCTTGGCTCCTCGCAAATCTCTATACTCGTGTCGCAAACAGATTTGGAAAGGAGGCACACAATTGTATATAGCTTTCCTTCTCTTGCTTGGTCAAATCTCCACTTAGCATATTGACCACGTCTTTCGTACCTATGGCATGCACCTGTGATTGCACCTCCTCTTTTCCACTAGAGTCTTCCACAATGACCCCAAACAAGTCAGCATCAATCTTGAGCATATAATCCATGTTTCCTTCTTCCTCCATATCTATATAGCCTTCATCATTGGCCATTTTGATCTCATACTCATAGTTGGTGGTGTCACCCTGGTCTCTTTCCGCCATATGGTGGAAACAACTTTCCTTGTCTTCAAGTCTAGCACCACCTGTCTTTTTTCTCTTTATCAGGCAAGGTAAACACTTTGATTTCCCAATCCTATTTGGTTCTTATTGCCAATAGCCACGGCCTACCCAAGATAATTAGATAAGGATTATCACCTTCTTTCATCACAAAAAAAGTCAATTGGGCACTCAATGCCCATAAATTTCACTCTTACATCCTGGGCCACGCCCAAACACCTAGCTTTAGCATGGTTAGCTATCCTCTTGACTTGGCTATTGCTTTAACACATGTTTCCCTCATTGCAATTTTTGTCATGATGCAAACATGTGCTCCACCATCTATATATGCTTGAACTTGCATCCTGTTCTTGATGACATCATCCACCAAAGGAAGAAGATTCGCTGGACTATCTACACTGAGTGCAATATTTTGCAATGCCTGCACATTGCCCTTAGCTTTTGGTAGCCTTGTGCTCATACTTTAGACCATTGTCTCCTTAGATTAGGGCTCAAAGCCAACAACTGGTCAAAAGTTATGTTAGCCTTTTGGTTCTACACATCACTTACTAAATCATATTCGTGGTAGCCACGCCCTAGTTGAAAGTCTCCTTGCTTGATCTTACAACACCTTCTCTTCTTGTTAGTTTCCAACTACTTCCTAACCTCATACACTTTCTCTTTGCCTCTACAAGCTCTAGTTTCCCGCTTGGGTTTTGTTTGTCTTTCCATTCTTGCCCTTTTTTTGGCCAAAATTTCAACATCTTTCTTATCCACACCAATGATGTTCACTCTAGGGACTTCACCACCATCTGGAGGGCCCGAATGCACTCTAGATTCTCAACCGCATGCTCTCTTGGGCCATTAAGCTGTGCTTAACCTCTCCCTCTACCGCACAATGGGTAGATACCACCTCTTTCCCTTGGCGGATGAGGACATCCTGGTGCATAATGACCTTCTTCACTGCAATTATAGCACTTGCCAGGCAACAGCCTTGCCCTACCTCTTGCTCCTCTCGGATATCCCCTATCCATTGCACTCAACCGTAGCTCATACATCTTCTCCAATAAATCCTAAACCGTATGTACCCACTGCTACAAAATAGCAGCCATAGCCCTATTCCCTTGATTGTCCTCCTGAGCTGACTCTCGAGGACTTTGTGGTTGAGCAGGTGCCATCAATGCATAAACAAAGCACCCCAGTCCACTCGGATTCAGCTTCAAAATCCTCTTTTCTGCTAGACCACCGTTTGCACACCTCTCGACTCGATCACACTGTATTAGATCACAATCCAATACACATGCAGAGTGTGACACATTTCACAGCTTCCCACACTGCACACCAAGATCCTCTTTCTCACTATTTGCCACAAAATACCACTAGTTTGGTAGGGGGACACTTGCCTACACACACACACACACACACCAACACCGCAGACACAAGCACAAGAGCAGCAGAACAAAGGGGGGAAAGGGGAAAAGATGCCAGAAAGTAGGCAATGATTGCTTCATTGTGTTCAAGATAGCCAAGTACAAATGGCCTTGTTGGTATGACCTCGATGGGCACAAAAAATTGAACCTCGGGAGCCCTCGATGGTGGCTCGGGGGGTTCACATTCAATACCCCCCTATATAACATGCGTTCGTGGGGTATTTAAAAAACCCCTCTTTTAACATGTCTGAATGAATATAATGACCCTTATTTTTATGATTTTTTCCAAAATTGAATATAAAAACCCCTTATTTTAATGTATCTTTATTAAATTGCTTAAAATTTTGCATTTTAAAACCCCTCCTTTTGAACTCATGTTATACATTAACATGATTACATAGTGCACCCTCCAAGGCTTATGGCGTCTTGATGATGGAGCTTTCCTTCCTCCTACCTTCATCACCAAGGCACGCTCAATCAAGCTCTCTTCCCTTGATCTTCTGCCGTATGAAACAAAACAAACCCTTGCTTGGGCTCACCCCTTCCTCTAGAAAACCAACCGAAGAAGATAATCTAGAACCTTTCGCCTTCACTCCTCGCTCCTTGCTCGAAAAAAAACCCTCCTCCCTTCCATATGTTCTTTCCTTCCCTCTTTTTTCCCCCCCAAGGGGCCAACAACGATGCCATCGTTGCTCCCCTTCTTCTCCTTCTTCTTTTTTCAAACTTTCTAAAAAGAGAACCTCGTGGGGTAGTAGCACTATTTTGGATCTCCATCCTCCAACTTTCTTTTCCCTTTCTCTATTAACTGTAAAACTCACCTCTAGGCCTAGCCTTTTTGGCCTGCCCCAAAGGGGGGAGGCCTTAGTGATGGTTTCCCTTTTTGCTAATGAAAAAGGAGAAGTTATTTTGAAAATAGATTAAATTAAAAAACTTAGTGTGAAAATTGATTATTAAAAAGACCATCTTCTGAGATGATGAGGTTTTTTCGAGGACACTCATTACAAAGACGAAGTAATATTTTCACATTTAACTGAATCAAGGAAACAAGGCATGAGTCATATTTTAATTTTGTAATGGCAAGCTGCAAGGTGTTACTTCAAGAGGCATGGTGAAAAGACCCAAGATTGTCGAGCGACTGGGAGAAATAAAGGCAACCGTCAGTGAATTGAGAGTAATTTGCATGCACCACTCTAATACGGCGGAGGCCACGTAACTCACAATGGAAAATCCATAGCGTGCAATGGATTTCTGTCATCTTGCTCATTGGAGAAGGAGCTAATGTTGTTGATTATTAATGATTAAAATGGGGAATCGGGGACTGGTGAAGGTGGTCCTAATTGAAAAGAGGAACTTGAGAAATGTTGCCCTGCGGCGGCTGATTGCACTAGATTAGGGTTTCTTGAAGTGAGACCTATCTCCTTCTTCACCTTGAGCACAATAGCTTGCAAGACACTCTCATGGCTAAATGCAAGCTGGAAGAGCTCCTGATCACCTGAATCCTCTTTCAATAACAAATATCCCATGACCTTGGATGTATGCTCTGGATCAATAGTCTGCAACACAAATATACCATGCATGTGGGGAGTGCATATGCAATTTGGAGCTAGCGTGTGGATTTGAGACTGGGGAGTGTAAATGAAAATAAAATTTGTATGTGATGATGAGCTCACACTGAAAGATGTCTATGGATGGAGATGCAAGAAAACATGAGGTTCCAAGATGACCATCTACGAAATTGAACTCACGACATTGCCAAGACCATATGAGAGAAGGCACCTTGGATAGTGTTCCACCGTCATAAGAAAGATCATGCCAGAGTTCAAGTAATAAAACAAGAGATAGAAAGAGGAATATAATGAAATTGATCATGCAACTCTCATTCTCTCTCTACATCTCATGCTTAGAAATAGAGCTCGAGCAAGATCCCTGTGCAGCAAAAGAAGCTCGGGATAGGCATGGCATGTATCCACAGATGAGAGAGGAGAGATAAAGTTGAAAATTGAAAGGGGGAGACACTACCGTATCCAATAATAAGCAGGATATCTGTGACGTTCTCTGCTATTGTTGTGTATTAAATGCCATTGTAGCAGGGGTACATCTCTCTCCTCTATCTTCCACTCTCTCACTCTCTCTCAATCCCGTCGTGACACTCTATCATAGCGAGAGACTGCAAAACAAGAAAGGCTAGGAGGGAGGTCATGGAGAGAGTGGGGCGAGAAGTTGGTGGTGGTGGTAGTCGACCACGAAAGGTGGGGAGTTAATGGGCTTGCTGCTAATGCAGACATGACTGCCAGCTATGGGGCTGGATTAGTGCAGCACATAGTAGAAGAAGAAGAAGAAGAAGAAGAAGAGAAGAGAGTTTTAACGTAGATTCCAATCCATTCTCATGAACAGTTTTCCCTTAGTTATTAGTAAACTTCAAACTGAGGATGCTTCCACCTCAAGGCTCATCTATTACTGAGAACAGAGACAGTACGCACCTCCACTGGAGTCTCTCTCTCTCTCTCTCTCTCTCTCTCTCTCTCTCTCTCTCTCTCTCTCTCTCTTTATGGCAAGGCACCAATGAATTTACATGTAGAAAGCACAATGGTGATAGCGTCATTGACTATATGTTGTTTTTGAAAGCCACTCTAGAATGCATACAAAGCTTTACACTTGGTGAATGGAATCCAGAATCGGATCATAGGTTGTTATGTATTGATCTCAAATGTGGTAAAAGACCCAAGCATGTAGCCTCCAATCATGATGTGAATCATTCGTACTTACGTCTAGACTTCAAACGAGCACTTATATATGCTGATTTGATAAACCAAATGTTAAGCATTATAGAGCATCAAGAGAGCCCAACATTAGAATGCAAATGGAAAGTTTTCAAAGAAGTAATTTGCTCTTGTGCGAAGGAATGCTTTTCGGTGAAACACATGTCTTGCAAAAGGTCTAAGAAGGGTAGCACCAAGAAGAAATGGTTTGACATGGAAATGTAGTCAAGCCCAAAAACACTTGCTAAGGTTGGATGCAAGCAAAGACAAGCAAGTGTACTTGGAACGTTCACACACATACAAAGCACTTGTTCAAAAAAAGAGGAGAAGGTGGGAAGTCAAAAAACAAATTCTTTTAGCACAAGAGAAAGCACATGCATGTGGCAAGTTTTGGTAAAATCTAAAAGGCAAGCATGTTGAGAGCTTTGATGACTTGACTCTTGAGGATATATATACGCATTGTAAGAACCTCTATGAGCAACCCAATGTTGATAAGATGGAGTGTTGTAGCTCCGTTCCATTTATGCCTCCCTTCTTTATCATTGACGATGTATGCCACGCGCTTGAGAAACTTGCTACTCGCAAAGCAGGAGACCTTCAAGGTGTCAAGGCTGAAATGATTAAATGAACAAGCAAGAAACACGATATTGGATACTTGATATATTTAATCTTGCACTTCAGCATGGCATGCCTCATGATTGGAGTGCAAATTGGATCAAACCTTTGCACAAAGGAGGAGATGTAAACAATGTGAACAACTATCACACTATAATGGTTGGTTCTTTGATAACAAAGTTATTTGGATGTATCATGGAGATGAAGATAAGTGGATGGGCTGAAAAGAACGACAAATGTGCGCTTGGCCAAGCAGGTTTTTGGAAGCATCATAGCACTATTGATCACCTTGTCACTCTTTGAGTTCTTATGGAAGCGTCTCGATTGAAAGGAAAAAAGTTGTATTGTTGCTTTGTGGATTTCAAGAAAGCTTTTGATATGGTATTGTGAGGAAATCTTTGGAGACATATGCAAAGCCTTCAAGTGCCAATAGAATTTATACATGCAGTCTTTCACATCTACCAAAAGGTGATATGTCGATTACGCATGGGTTAGCAGATTTCCAACACTTGCTATTCCTAGCCCAAAAGTGGCTCAACCATTGGAGTCCTTTATTGTTGATTCTTCTTGAAGTTTCTCTCCATTAAGGGTTCAGGATTACACTAGCAGCTTTAGACAGCCAAGGAAACTAGTGACAGGTGGAGTTATAGAAGTACCTAGTTAATTTTTCCCATTCGAGTACCCTTGATTCTCTAATGTACTTTTGCACCAGTTCTCCCGTGATGCCACCCAAACTCAGCCTAGACCACGTCGGGGCTAATAGTTTGTCATCTGGAGCCCTTTCCACTAACCACCATAAGAGCAAAGTCTTGCCTTGTCTATCATATCCTTGATCATGATAGCCAAGGACTGGTCTTGTTTTGTAATTGAGACCACAAACTTGGCGTAGAGGGCCTCAACATGAACTATCAGGTTGAGAATTCCTAGGCCACCTTGGACCACCGGTCGAGCGATACCTTCCCACTTTGCCCACTGCCACGGCGTCAAGCTTTTAGTGTTGTTCCTCCATAGGAATATTTTAACAGGTTTCAAGAACTCCTTCTAGTTACATTTGGCTATTTTGAGGAGTGGGTTGGTGGGCTGGTGAAGGCAATATAGGGGAGCATAAACGAGTTGATCACTCTGAATCGACAGGGAAGTAACACAAACTCCCATCTTCTCATTTATTTTTTAACCTTGTCCAAAACCCAATGGAACCTTTGCTTGCGAGTAACATCCATCCAAGGGAGCACCCAAATGTCAAAATATCCTCGCTTTAGATACGATCTCACCTGACCAACCCCATAGATCAGATGTATCATTTTTTGTGAAAGAGATCAGTCTAGACTTATCAATACAACATTTTAATCCCAAATCCAAAGCAAATAGCTGCACAATCTGAGGGGTCTTTCTAAGATCCCGAGGGCAAGCTTTCAGGAAGAGGAGGGAGTCTTCTACAAACTTCTTGGCCAGAAGCTGGTCATTGTCGAGTAGAATTAACCCTTGGATTTCCCCTCGCTTAGTAGCAGCTTTGAGCATCATAATTAGAGGATGAGACCAAATAGAAAATAGAAGAGGGGCCAGGGGGAACCCTTTCTTGATATACCTTTTGGCTTTAAAGAAGCCCACAATTCTATCATTGAATAAGAGATCACATTAGCTGCCTACCCATAGAGTGTGTATAAGTCGACAAAGGCAAGGCCCAAACCCCAGTGCTTTCATGACATCTTCAATAAAGGACCACATAATCCTATCCCCTAAGACTTGTCTATGTCTAGCAGAAGAAAAATACACTCCTAATTTGTGAAGGGTGCGTACTCAATGCCCACCATTGCCATCAAGATATTGTCATAAATTGATATGATGAGGAGAGATGACTTTGTCTAGGAGGGGGCCAATTCTATGGGCGACTACCTTGGTGATGAATTTGTTTGCCACAAAAATCATGTTTATGGGTCACCAATGCTTAAGATGTGAGCAACAACCCTGTTTTGGGATAGACTTGATAAGGCCTCTTTTCACACTAGGATCTAAAGACCCATTGACAAAATCTTGGTTGGCTATAAACGTGATTGGGACCTTGAGGTCCTCCCAGAATTCCTTGAAGAATTTTGTGGTCATGCCATCTCACCGAGGGGACTTCTCCTTACCAAGAGCTGGCAACATAAGTGAGCATTCCTCTTCAGAAAGGGCCCTTTCAAGACGATTAGCTTCAGGTTGTGGAATTTTTCTATTGACACTACCGAGCAAGGTTGTTGTGGCTTCTTCCACTTCTTGAGAGTGGTACTATGGTTCACCAATAATTTGGCTTAGATGATCAAGCATCATCCTAGTCATCATGTCTTGTTCCTGAGTAGCATTCTCGTTCTCATGTGTGAGCCAGTGGATGAAGCCACATCTCTTCTTGACTTTCAAGGCTCTAAAGAAATGTGCTTGATTAGCGGCCTCTGGATGGAGGAAAGTATCCCTAGAAGTCAACCTCACCCTCCTCAAACCACCTCTTGTGTTCTAGCCCAACAAAGTTTTTAGAAGTTAGATGAATTTACCTATCTTTGTAGTAGAACTTATAAAAGTTTACCAGTTTTCTTCAAGTGAAGCCTTGCGTCTAGCCAAAAATTGCAATTTTAGCTAGTAAAAACTACAATAAATCCCTATTTTTGAAAAACATTGGGTTTTATAGTTACAATCTACACACGGTGAGCTATTTATTATGGTCTTACAAAATATGAATGTCTAATCATGAGTATGCGCCTCCCAAAATAAGTTTCCACATTTATATATTTATAGAGAGAGTGTCATAGAATACATACATATGATTTCACGTATAATGATAAGCATGAATCAAAAGTACCCTTTAATTTTTAGCCTATGTTCATTTTCTAGGAGTTGTTTGTTTTTGGAGCAATGGCTTTGAACATCTCCTTTCTCAACGCTGTTCTCGAGCAGTGCAACTAGGGGATGAGAGCCAATGGCAAAGAGTAGAGGGGCTAGAGGACAACATTGTTTGACTAATATTCCTTCGGCTTTGAGGACTCCGGGCCACTCACTTATTGATGAGAAGCTCTAATGAGTTGCCTCCTCCTAGGGTGTAGGGACCAAATCCTAGATGCTTCATGCAAAATGCCATCTACATCCCACAAAGTTTTCAACATACCCTTTTTCTATTTGGTTAGATAAACAATTTTAGGCAAGCCTTGGTAAAGGCTCATTCCTAAAGACAAGTGTGTGGCCCATCCTATGGATGGATGGAGGGAGGGAGCTCCCTTTGTGGATGGAGAGAGAGAGAGCCCTTTCTTGACACCCAATCCACTCCCGACGCCCAACTCCAGGTCCTCCCTCTCTTTCTTTCTTTGCCACCCTCCCTCAAACTAAAAGAAAAGCACCCTCAACTGCCCCACCCATTAACTCGCTGTTGGCATTCTCCTTTGGTATTGGGTCCATCATGTCATGTGCCCAAGGTCCAACGCAAACAAAGTCCTCACTTTTGATGTATGACTTTCCCAATCTAGCAAACTCTTAACTAGTGCAATAGTGATCCTCCCACAATCAAACACACTTTTAAGGCTTTCCCTTTTAGCTTTTGAGCGTGCCTTTTGGACCCAAATAGTTCTCTCTCTCTCTCTCTCTCTCTCTCTCTCTCTCGGCCTCCACTCCTCCCTCCAGTCCATGTCCTTATGTCACATTGCATGGGCCTCCAAGGTTCATTACATATAGTAGAGATGTTTGACATCCTAAGATAGTCCAAGAGGATAGCATTAAGTATGACAAGGCACATGCATGTTTTCAAGAACGTTCAAAATTGTGAGGATCGACATCTAAACAACACATCGTGTCCAATTCACTTTTGTTGGCTTGTCAATTTGATAACACCCTTCTAGGACCATCAACGCATGAGAGATGAGTGAATGTATTTCATGTCTACATCTTGTTGCCTGGTGGATCAAATGCAAGTTTCTATGGATTTTGAAGTGCCGCAAAAGAATGTATTATAATCAGCTAGATTGTCAAAATCTGCGCTAAATTTTGAGCATTGAAAAAATCAAAGAAGTTGTAGTGTAAATACCGACAAATTATTCAAAATTTATCATAAAATTTGGAACGTTTTGTTTATTTTTTTCCAAACTCACAGTAGTGAGTGGATATATACATCAAGAAAGCAAGTTTGAAGTGTGTACTTATTTTCTTTGGTTAGGAAAAATCTTTTGACAAACTATGTAGAGATCTATTGATTTTGGTTTGATTTTCTAGTATGATCGTATATAATTTAATCAAGGCATCCTTCAAGGTTGGTTTGATTTTCTAGTATGATCGTATATAATTTAATCAAGGCATCCTTCAAGGTTGTAAGCCTTTGATTCATGGTCTAATGGGATAGACGTGGAAGAGGACTTGTAATCACCATGGTCTTTGATATAATTTTTGCAATTTCATATAACTCCTTTGCATCTATGTTTCTAAAAACGAAGCAAATATACCGACTGATATTTCATAATTTTTGAGAGTTCTTATGGAACTTGATCATAAAATCCCTAGGATAATTGCCATTCCATAGCCACCTTTTCTCAAGTTTTCTTCCAAAAATAAGTATGGTGCGAACAGAGCAATGTCAATTTGTGAGAACACCGAGAGGATGAGGGCCAAAAGCGTGCGCTAATGGACATCAGAAGGTGTCGAAGTGTTGGCATTGGTTCTCTGCAAGAGCTAACAATTCCGTTGCATTGAGGGTTCGTGAGTGCTATACCTAGATTCAAGAGTCTTTTATGAGCTTTGCTATCGAGTGTTGGAGACTCAAGAAGGTCCGAGTGTATGATATGCTTAGTTTGGATTTTTATTTTTTTACGTGATTAGTTTCCAAGGGACACTACCAAAGCTAGGCATAGGGATTGCACCCATGGTACCCTCGCGATATGGAGGATTTACTCATGGGACTAGAGGGCTCCTCCAAGGAACTGTCATCCTCGATGGAGAGCTTCAAGATGTGTTGTAGATTTTTAATTTGCTGCAAAGAGTAAAAAGATTGCCGATGGTAGTTATGCTTATCCATGAAGCCAAGATAAAGTTCTAAAGACATCCTCTTTTGGCGCTCGCACCATGGCAGAGGAGATTTTTCATGGGGTCCACTTTGTCCAATCAGCACAAAAGATTGAATGGCTATGCGATGCCAATGCTGAGTTTTGTCCAGAGGTAGCCTTGCAAAGCCTAGAGGAATGCAATGCTAAGTCATTAGTTTTACACTTCATGGACAGACAAATGATGGCCCTCAAATTGTGGGATGAACAACGACACCACACCAACAAAAGTGAGATCAGTCATCCTACAACGTCTCCCTATCTAGCTCCATGGTCACGCTCAATCCATTGCTTCCCTATTGGGTCGGGTGTTGTACATAGAGAGACTGCAACAAATTAGATCTCGTCTGGATGTCAAAATTTGCATTCTATGGAATATGAACCATTCCAAAATTTGTGGATCTCAACATGGAACTCTGTGGAGCCTATCGACAAGAGTTGGCGTTTGCCTCTTTCCCAAATGCATCCTACAAGTTTCATAGAATTGGCCATTATGCCAGACACTATCCCAATTTGAGGCAGTTTGAAAATCGGCGAGATAAGGACATTGTTCTAGAGGATCCTAGTCATCCAACCTCTGAAATACATGAGGAAAAGATCAAGATAAAAGTAAAGGGTTGGGCAAGGATATTGTACTAGAGGATGCTAGTCATCCAACCTCTGAAATACATGAGAAAAAGAGCAAGCTTGAAGTAACTTTGTAGGAGACTCAAATAACCAACGTGCTCCTTGCTTTTGACGGCATAATTGAAGACATTAAGGTTTGAAAGGTGGATCTCCTTAGCCACCTCATTGATAGCTATAGTTCCGTTCATACTACTTGTCACAAAAAGAAAAAAAGAAGAAAAAGTAAGCTCACTATCGATATGTGAAGTCCTATGTTGTAAGAGTTTCTCGCTCCTTGTAAAAGATAGATGGTTCACCAGTAATCCCTAGGTCCCTACTTCTTTTTGCAGGGGTAAATTCAAGTATTTGTATCATCTTTATTAATACAAATATCCCACACAATGTGGGAATTGCTGAACAAAAAGAAGTACTATTATTTTTTGGCTTTCTAAAACAAGCATTAGTCAAGAAGGTAGTTCATCATACATTTGACTTTTGAGTTGGGTTCAAGCATCACATGATTGAAATGTTCTTTGCTCTTTTTTTCTTTTGACCATACGCACGTGGAGAGCTTTTATTAGAGAGAAAACCAAAACATTACATCAAAGCCGCTATAGGAGTGAGGGAGTATATCAACAGAATGATTATGGCCAGAAAGTTCAGCTACATAGCTCTCAGAAAGAGGCATATACATCATACCAACTTTCATTTAACATTGATGAGTAGGTGTAGTTGATCTTGCACACGTTGGTGCAATGTTAATTGGGCCTAGAAGTGGTGCCAACCAGTGCTAAGGGTGGAGACAAGGACATGGAAGGATGCTAGAGCAGGTATAAAGGTCTTGGGCAGGCAAAGGGCACTGGAAGTGTATGCTTTATGTGGTTTTCTAGGCCAAAAGGGCTCCAAGATGATGGACCAATTGGAATGGAAAGTTTAGATGTCCAAATTTCTGGAATTTTCCTTTGGGATGTGGTGTTCAAGGTGCCATAGAAGCTGGTCCAAACGGCTCCTCAAACGGAGCCACTATGTGAAGGTTGTAGCTCTCTAAGATGGAATGCATAGCACATTCTCGACGTACAAGGCAAGTGGGGATAGGGTGGTCAAAGCTGATGTGAGTAGATAGAGTTGAAATGCCCAAGCTATGGAGCATGCCAATATTTTTGGATTGACAATCATAGCTTGAATGAGCAAGTTAATATGGCTAGTGGAAGATTTTCCAGGGGCTTGTTGTGGGGCACTTTAAAGGCATTGATGGAAGTGACATTTGGTGGTTTTTGGGTTTCACCAGGCTTTGGAGTTTTTTATGCGCATGTAAGTCAATAGGATTTCAAGGCTTGATAATTGGGGCTACACATGCAAAGTTAAAGCCACTTGAAGTTTGTGCCAGCAGTTGATGGCAATGTGGTGCCATATAGTTTTTCTTAGTTTTGGTCGCATCGGTTGGAGTGCCTGGAAAAATCAAAAAGTGGCAGGATCTACATGAGATGAATTCGGGAACCAGATCTCCACATGGTGCTTTGTAGCCTGGCAATAGGAGCACTCGGCTTGATATGCCATCACTGAGAATGTGGGGGGTGAAAAAATGAAGTTATTTGGTACTTTGTGTTTTTTTCGATAGTCTATGAGCTTGAGGAGCCTACGGCCACCACATTTCAGTAGGGATAAATCCACAGGGTTTTTGGCCATTGCAGTACATGGTATATATACTAGAGATGTGGGTCTTGTAAGACATCACAAAAGAGCTCATTGGGGGAGCTCATGATGTGGGGCTATGGTGCCTTGCGTAGGGCGTTGCTCCTGGTGGCGATTCTCGCATTTTATGGGAGTTCACGGTAGTGACCTGACATTGATGGGCGGTGGCCAGTATTGTGTGGTGTGTTTAGGTGGCTGTGTGCAACAAGGACATGGTAGCTAGCAAGGGGTTTGATCCCATAGTCCTTCAGGCCCCACCATTTTATTGAAGACAAAGTGTAGGAGCTAGGCTAGGGCTAGCGCTAGTGCCTCCCCTCCCCTCGAGAGCTCAAGTGTGAAAATGGAAATGAGAGAGACAATGGTGGGAAGTTGATCTGAAAGGCTCAAACCTTGTAACTAATTGCCAAATAAACCACCCAAGGGATCCAATGAAATCAAAGTTTCCAAAATGGGCGAGCCCCTTTTTTTAACCTAGTTAGGGACTTTTTTTTTTCAATTTTGGAACTCTGTGAGGTCAAAAAAATCCAAGTGACAAGCCTTAAGGGCTATCGTTTTGTATTGATACATCTAATCTATCGGGTTGGTCAGGTGAGACCGTATCTAAAGGGAGGATATTTTGACATTTGGGTGCTCCCTTGGGGGTGGATGTTACTCACAAGCAAAGGTTCCATTGGGTTTTGGAGAAGGTTAAAAAAAATTGAGAAGACGGGAGTTTGTGTTGCTTCCCTTTCATAGTTGATTCAGAGTAATCAACTTGTTTATTTTCCCCTATATTGCCTTCACCAGACCACTCCTCAAAAAAGCCAAATGCAACTAGAAGGAGTTCTTTAAGCCTGTTAAATTATTCATATGGAGGAACAACACTAAAACCTTGACACCGTGGCAATGGGAAAAGTGGGAAGGTATCGCTCGACCGATGGTCCAAGGTGGCCTAGGAATTCTCAACCTAATAGTTCATGTTGAGGTCCTCTGTGCCAAGTTTGTGGTCTCAATTGCAAACCAAGACTAGTCCTTGGCTATCATGATCAAGGATATGATAGACAAGGCAAGACTTTGCTCTTATGGTGGTTAATGGAAAGGGCTCTAGATACAGGAAAAACTATTAGCCCCGACGTGGTCTAGGCTGAGTTTGGGTGGCATCACAGGAGAACTGGTGCAAAAGTGCAGTAGAGAATCAAGGGTACTTGTTGGACGGATACGCCGCGACGGACGTCAGCACAGCGAGAACTCACCTAACAAGTAATGTCAGCTAAGGACGAAGCTCCACCCGCACGCGCGTGGAAGCAAGCATAAGGTGTCAACCTACACTCGACCGACTCCTAACTAATTCCTACAGAGGTCCCTACCAATTGTCTAAGTCACAGTCTTCAAAAGTGAAAAAGATGAATCTTCCTACAACGCTTGCTAGAGCCGAACACCCATCAAACACTTTCGAAACACCATAGAACTTGAAGGAGACCCTACTAATACCTATAGGCCACTATCCCTAAGGTCTATGAACCAAAATCACGACCCAAAACACCCTGTGCAGAAACACGTAGGATGTCTGGCCGAAATCTGCAGGTCTTCGTTTCCGAAATCTGAAGTGCCTAATGTTTAGCTCTACTCAATGTGAACGCGTGGATATGCTGCAATGCAAAATCAGATAACATATGCTCACCCAAAAACCCGATGAAGCTCGTAGAAGAAGCTCCCAAAGCCGGACCGTACGTGCGCAATGTTGGTATCGGCTCGTAGCTCTAGTCGGGGGCAACATGCTTCATTTCTCCGCACTCGATTCCAACCACCGTAGCACACGTAGCGTCAAGACGAAGCTCACACTCTCTCTCTCACGTACACAGTACGCTCACTCACAGACTTAAAACTTGTTAAAATGACAAAAGGGTTTTTTCATTAAGGTCAAAAAGTGGTATATATACCTTACAACTTCTCAAACCCTATAGTTCCAAAATCATCCATCTACTCCATCTAACTATCAAAACTGGGATACAAGCTGGAAACTTCTGTAAGTTCCAATATTTACAATGTGAAAAATCGGGTTTTCTTTAACGAATGAATAATTACAAAAAATAATAGTCCGCCGAGTAGTTAGATGCCGTGGGGTGTGTCCAGCTTCTAACATCCCCCCCCCTCCTTGTTCATGTCGTCCCCGACATGGCCTTGATCCTTTGCTTCATCTTATGGTCTCCCGCATCTTTAGCAGTGATTCGTACCATGCATGTAGATTTAGCATTGTTGGGCCAAAGATATCTGTATGCATGGTGAAGAACCCCGTGTAGAATGCTTCTTCAAATTCCTGGAGGTGATAGGATGGGAGAAACATAATTCTTTGATACAACGTATGTATCACCTCCTTGGAAGGCTGACCTGACATATCATAAGCACATCTGTATGTGTCCTGGAAGAAGAATATGATGTCAGTCACCTGTCCTGGCTTGAAGGTCTCAAACACTTCTAGGATGGTTCTGCAGATCTTTCTCATCATAATGCATGTAAGGTCAGGTGAGCCAGTGAACAACTTTATGGCGCCCGTTAGGGTTTTCACCATGTATTGTACACTTATTCTCTCACCTGCCTTCACGCATGGAAGCTTTGGGTAGTTCAGCCAAGTGGGTTGGCTTCTTTGTAAGATTTCTTGTGCTTTCCACGTCCTAACCCTTGGTAGAGGACAGAAGCTGAGGTTATCTCTGATGTGTTAAGGTGCCTCTACCAAGTGTATTAGGTATTGCGGGTACTTGGTAAGACAAGCCTTCCTCCACTTTGGCTGAGAATACACTATTAGCTTTACTCCTTCTGGCCTCGAGGTGTCTGCGTTGTAGAGAGGGACCGTTGGCTCTTCACTGATTCGCCTGTTTATTGTTGCTGCCTCATACTTCAGCAATGGATATGGGAGAGAGGGTTGAAGCCATTCACGCCTGAGATTGATGGCGTCGATTTTCTGAATTGTCATAGATTTGAAAACCCTCTGTTCCCATTCCAAGGCTTCCTTTGTGCTTTCTGTGAGCTTTGCCTCTATTGCTTTACGCAATTTTTCCTCCTCTTCTTGTGTTAGATCCTGGGGCTCTTAAGAGGAGCCTGCTATGCTTTCCTCTGGCATGGGTGTGTCCACAGGATCTGCCACATTGTCGAGGTCGATGCCCTCATTGGCAGCTAGCCCTAAGCTCTCTGCTTCTGCTTGTTGCCGGCCTTTCAACTTTTGTATTTGCTTGAAGAGTGTCTGCTTTTCCGCTTCGGCTTCTCCGCCCATAGTCACGAGGAGGTCATTGAGTTTAGCGTTTACCTTTTCAGCCTCCTCGAGCTTTATCTTTATGCTCTCCAATTCTTCTTGTAGGGCTTTTTGGCTGTCCTCCATTCTGGTTTGCATTGCGATAGAACCTTCATCCATCATCAACCTCTACTTCTTCTCGAGAGTCAACTCCTTCTGGAGTTCTTGCATCTACTCCTCATATATTTGACTCTCGGAAATGATTTGAGTAGGTGATGCTCGCAGCCTCTGGATGGTTTGATCTTTGAATTTTAACTGGTCCTTGAGCTCAAGGACTTCATCCAGGCTTGCTTCTTGTTCTATCTCTGCCTTTTCCTTGGCATTCCTCATGGCCTCTACTTCTTTAGTTTCCTCTGCTAGCTGGAGTGTCAGATTATCCCGTTCTTTTTTGGCATCTCGCAATGACTTGCTGAGTTGCAGACACTCTTCTTCAGCTGCTTGCAATCTTTTTGCCGTTGCCTCAGTTGCTTCTTCCTTTGCTTGGCAGTTTTGTAGAGCCGTGGCCAAGCTGGCCTAGAGGTCAGCTTCTCTTTCTTTTTTTCCTTGGCTTTGTTCCTGCAAAATATCCCTTTCCATCTTGGTCTTTACTTTGGTGGCCTTTAGAGTTATCAATTCTTTGTCTGATGCCATAGATTGTGCTCTTATTCCAACTAGCATTGTCATCACCATGTCCCAATCATTCGAGGGCGGGTGTAGGTCTACCGTGTCGGTAGAAATTTCTTTTAGCTCAACTAGCCGGATGCCTGGCATCTGTTCTTTATGCCCTGCTCTCGCCAAGTCGAATGCGATTGTGGCGGCTTCTTCTCTTGTATAGCCTGCAGCTAGCACATCCAAAAATTCATAATATGCCTCCTCGAGCTCTTTTTGCTCAGATGCGGGCTTTGCCTCTTCTTTGGGCTCAAGTTCTGGCCTTTGCTCTTGCTCTTCAGCCTGGTGTTCTTCTTGATTATCTCCAGCCTCCTTATCTTCTGGTGGAGGGCTGCTAGGAGGTGGTGATGGTGGTGGGCTAGGTTTAGGGCTATTTGGTAAAGCTGTAGGTTTGCCCTTAAAGTCTCTATCTGCTTTCGGTTTTCTTTCCCTTTCTTGGTTCTCTTGTTCATCTAGCAATGTCTGCCGTATCTGCTCCACTTCTTCCTCGGTGAAAGGGACATGGGGAATGTTTTCCACTGCAGCATCAAGAATCTCGAAATTCTTGATATAGTCTTCAAATCGGTCCCTCTGCACTCTTTTGGAGGATCCGGTCATAGATTCGAGGGATGGCTTCCATAGTTCGTTTAAATCACCCTTGAGGGCTCTTTCTGCTCGAAAACTCTCCATCAGCCTCTAGAGTCTAGCCGCTTTTTGTGATAGCGTCTCTTTGGCCGGCACTTCAATAGATTCCTTTTTTCCTTTCTTCTGCTCAGGTTGTTCCTCTGCCACTGGCTCTAGTCGTCTCTTCAACCTTGTAGCCACCCTTGGTGCTCGTTGTGGCTCGTCTTCTTTGTCTTCATTTACCCTTAGCCAGTCATTCTGAGATGGGGGGTCAGTTCACCTTCCCTTGGCGTGTAGTGCTGCATAAATTACCTTGGTTATCATTTCTCCTGGCACTATATAGGTTGGCTTTTTGTTTCCCATTTTTACCAAGCTATCATGTATGTATGCCACATAGTTGATTATCTTTGGGGTTCCTTTTGTCATTGCCCAAGTAAACGTTGTGGCAATTGCACCTGGCGGCATCTTGTACTTCTGTGGCCTCTTTGTGCACATGTGGAAGTACTGGTTGTACAATTGGCTCATGATCGCCACCTTTGGGTTGGCAATGTCTTCGAAGGTGTAATTAGCCTTTTTCTCTTTGTACACCTTGACTTCATCCCTTCTCTTTGTCACACTGTCTCCCTGATTGGAAAGATCTAGTGCATGGGCTACAACCCGCTCCGTGATAATGATCTCTGTATTGGGTCTGCCGTGCAAATCTGTCACTTTGGCCACTCCATCCTCTTTGATGCTTGCTACAAACTCCCATACTCTTTTGACGTCCACTGCTGCTGGTATTGCTTCGAAATAGTTATGGAGGTCAATTTTCTCCAAGTAGCCGGCCATTTTGCTTCGGACAAATTCATTGAGCTCTCTTGGCAGCATTGGCAGCTCTATTGCATGGCCGTCATTGTCTTTGAACACCCCCTGGTAGATCTTTAGGTCATTTGACTCTAACAGATCTTCCTGTATCCAGGTGCTGGTGGGCTTTAGTGTTCCCTCTGGAATGACAAAAGGTTCCACCTCATCCAGATAATCTTTGATTGTCATTCTCTTCTTCTTTGCTGGTGACTTCGAGGATGCCATAGATCCTGTTGCACTCAACAATCCAAAGTTAGCGTTTTTTCCATATCAACTGCTAAACTGAGTTTTACTTATCCAAATGACTTGAAAATTGGAATTATAGCTTAAAAGGAACTTGTGAAGCTGTGCATGTGCTCACAGTGCAAATCTGGCCAAAAAAATTCCATCTAGACATCCTACACGTAGGATGTCTTTTTCTTCAAAATTGGTTCATACTTGACATGTAGGTAGTGTAAGGCTCATGGAACATGGTTATAAGATTTGATTTGAATTTGAATGTCAAAAAGTGAATTTTTGGGCTGATTTAGGCTTTAGGTCACAGTTTGGGTAGATTGTCTATCATGGGTAGCAATTGATGTCCAAATGGGTTGAAACTTGGTGTATGGGCTCAATGCCTCATGGTATTGGCTCCTATGATGTCATTTCTTGCACAGAAGGCTAAATTCAAGTTTAAGACATCCTACGCGTAGGATGTCTATTTCATCAGAATTGCATGAAACTTGTTTTGTGGGTTGTCCTTGGCCTATGGAACATGGTTATAATCTTGGATTTGCATTTGGATAAGATTTGATGCCTGTAGGGGCCTGTGAGGTGTTTTTGGGCTCAAAAAGTGTATCTTGAAGGTGTTGGGGGTCAAAAGTGATTAGAATGGCTTCAAACTTGACATATGGGCTCTAGCTGATGAGGTAATTGAATCTGGAATGACAAAACTTCCCCCCCATGCCAAGAAGGTCAATTAGACATCCTACGCGTAGGATGTCTTATTCCTCATTTTTACTCCCTTACCACACAGAAAGTTAGCTGATGTGTATGTGAATGTGTTGTGCAAGTTTCATGAGATTTGGACAATATTTGGTAGGTCAATGGCCCATTAGTGCCTTTATGCCCTAACTTTGCGTTTTTCCATGCATATGAGGTCAAATCTGATCCAAATGTGATGAAACTTGGTGTAGGGCTTGTAAATGTCATTCAGAACATGTGCATGATAAGAATTGTTGGGTTTTGTGCCAAAAAGTGCCCTTGAGACATCCTACGCGTAGGATGTCTCCTGATGAATTTTCTAGTGTTAGTGCTCCCAGTGCTTGCCCTTTGCCCCCCTAAGTCCCTTTTGAGCCTAATTTCAATAAAAAAGTCAAATGGATAGAGTATAACTCCCTGTGTGGACTTCAGAGCCTCCGAGCCGTTTTCTGACTTTTGGAGTGCTTTTTGGCGATGAAATTCCTCGATGTTGGTCTCCATAGCTTCCCAATCCCTTGGGGTTCCTTGCCGCATGGTTTTTGTCTACTTTGGCTTCATCGGAGCTCCAATTGGCAATTTGTCGCTCTAGAAGCGCCCGTGGTTGCGTTTACATACCTTTGATGATTTGTGGTGGTCTACCACCATAGGACTTGGTTGTTGATGGTCTAGGAAAGCCGCTCGTGAAGTTTGGTGGCAAACGGACTTGCGGTTTGGCCACAAGTGCATTTTGATGCTTTGTGTGTCTGATGCCGTTTTTGAGGTTTAGTGCCGCTTTGGGTCACTTTTGGGTCATGCCGGTCATATGGACTTGTCGAGCATGACGAGATGCCCCTACCCATAAATTTTGGTAGCATTTGGTCGTCGTTTCGCGGATTTCCCATTTGGTGGCCTCTTGCGGGTTTCTGGGAATTAGGGTTTTTCCCGATGGTTTCCCATTGCCTTTGGCTGTCCAGGACTGGTCTCCTAGACTAGGGTAAGCTGCCGATGAAGTCTTGTTGCTTTCGGGTTAGCCGTTAGGCCGCCGTTTCTACTTGTAGGTCTCTACCGCTCGCTTTGTATGTGACCTCTACGCTAGTTTTCGCGACAGAATGACAAACATGCGCGAAAAGCTCAAGGTGGTGAGCCTACCTCTCATGTCTGGAGCTGGTCAGATAGATGTGCGTGTCGTAGAAGCTACTGGAAGGTCGATCCGCTCTAGGTGGCAGAAGCTCTCTCCACAAGGTCAATAGTGAGAACGAGCTAAAAATGGGGTGAAAAGTTCTTATAATGGAAGTCCCCGAACCATTTTTCATGAAATTTGACATGTGCTCCTATCTTTCTACGAGATGCAGTTTAGGCTCAAAAATTTCTTGATTTGGACTCCATTTGCCCTGTTTACCAGAAATTTGTCATTTCGGTCAAAACCTGGCCAAAACACGCTTTCCGTTCCTGTCTCATAATTGCACCCCCACTGTACCATAGGCTATCCTTTAGTCACTGATCATCCCCATATTTTTTGTTTTTCATTACGACTGTTTTTCACTTGTTTTTTGTATTTTTGAAGTTTTTCTGCCGAAAATTAGCAAAATTAAAAGGAATAGCAAATCATACCCAAAAAATTCCCAAAAATCATAATAGATCACAAACATCACCGCAACACATTATATACACTCACATGCAATTTTTATGGCCGGATTTCTCCGTTTTACCAATATTTTGCCTGAAAAAATGGCTATTTCTACTTATATACACACACCTAGGGGCTTGATTTGGCGTTTGGCCTCATATACCTGTAGCTTCATGCTGTATAAGGGCATATATACTTGGGTTACTCCAGAAAATTTCGCAATCAAACGTCAACCCTTAAAATAGTCGAAAATCATGCCCTTTTTTGTTGTTTCTGTTATTGGTTCCGCATTGAGAATGCCTCCCCCCCTCCTAGTCGGAGTCCTCCCAGACGACAAGGTTTCTCCTCGGAGTATGTGCCGTGTATAGGTTGAAAAAGTCGTTCTAATTCCTGGCCAATTAATGTGGCCCTATTTTATGCATACTCGGTCAATGAATGGAAAAATTAATGTTGTGCAAGAGAAGGGAATAAGCAAGATGGTTATTGGCATTCGCCGTCGAGGCTTCCTGCTTTCTTTGCAAGTAGCAGCTATAATTCTACCGCTCTCTAATTAATTGTCTTTTTGGCAACAGGCAATTGCTTTGCCGACACTGTTGTTGGAGTCGTATCTGTATCTGAGGATAGAGATGGCCTGGATGTGATAGCTATGGGCCTTATGGCCTTGGCTTTCCATTGGTAGTTTGGTGCTGCCAACTTTTGTAGATGGTTTGGAACTTTCTTGTTTGCCATTGGTTTGTCTGTCATCGGCATCCACATATATCGGTTCTCCTTGTTGACCTGCAGATGTCTGCTTTCTATTGTTGCTTGTACCGTAAGTATTTTCTTTGTCTTTTGCTTTGGTATCCAAATGTGAGTGAAATTTGGGTTATGGCTAAGCATTTTCTTTGGGATCCATATCTTCTTGGTTACCTTGGTTTTGGGTTGCACCATCTGCTTTGTTGGAATCCGGTTGTTACATTGTTTCCTTCCCGCCATGGCCTTTCTATCCTTCCGCATCTATACTTGTTTACCTTGTTTTGGTAGCCTAGATTTTTGCAGTGTAGCCGGTGACTTCATCTGTCTGTGATTAGCGGTGTTGGCTTTTACCTGGTTGTTGGTCTCAGGTTTCATGGTGGTCTTTGATGGTATTTGTTCTCTTGTCTCTGTTGCCACCGATTGCATGGCTTCCAGTTGATCATGATGGTACTTCTGAGCAAAAGCTATTACCTGTTGTTCATGTTCGTGCTGAATTTTGACCGCCTCTGCTTTCCAGTCTATCTGGACATTGTATGCTTTTTGCCAAGGTTGCCCTAGCATCATTGGTTGTTTTGTTCTTTCTTCTGTCACCACATAGAATTTTTGTGGGTAAATATATTGATGTAGCTATACATGCAATATAGTCCATCCTAATGTTTTCAATGGATGTGATGTGCTACTTTCCAGCACTTGGGGAGTAGGATGAAGTTGATCTGTGACTTTGAGCTGTTGGTATAATCCGTAAGAGATCAAATTTGCTTGAGCACCCGAATCGAGCAAGGCTGTTGATTGAACTTGATTGTTGCCCACTTTGACTGTAATTATTGGCTCGACTGTTTCCTCCTCCAAGTTCATCAGTCGAATGCCATTGATTTTCAATGGTGGTTTACTCTGTTGTTGTTGTCGCAGAAGCCGTCTTTTTGCAATGCGTTCTTGTGCTTCTGTTTGAGCTTCCTCCCGTACTCTCTCTTTTTCCTTCATTCTTTGCTTTCCTTGATGAATTTGTTGGAGCATCGCCTGTGTGAGTGGTAGATGATATCTCCTCAGTTGACACCCACTAATCCAGTTTGGCATTTCTTCACCTGCTAATGTAGCAAGCTTGACAGCTCCACTTTGTGATAGATCATGAATCACAAATGGTCCCATCCCTCGCTTTTTAAGTTTCTTTGCATGTTGCTTCAAGGTATAAACAAGTACGTAATCATCTGTTTTAAACTCTTTGGTACGCACATGTTTGTCAAAAAATTCCTTTTGTCTTCTCTTTTTAGCATAGATCGAAGCGAGAGCTCGTAAGCGGAGTTCATCTAGCTTTTCAAGATCATTAATTCTTGAAGAGAGTTCATGCCCTGTCCATTCCAAGCTTGTTGCTACTCGTAGAGTTGGGATTAAAAACTCTATGGGTAGTATAGCATTTAGCCCAAACACCATGTTATATGGTGTTGTTCCTATTGAGGTTTTGTAAGCTACCCTGTATGCCCATAGTGTTGAGTGTAGCTGCTGATCCCAATCGGTTCTTGATTCTGACACTATTTTAGTGAGAACCGTGCATAGTGTTTTATTCGTGGCCTCCGCTTGCCCATTGGCCTGTGGATGGTATGGTGCTGATTTCCTATGTATGACCATGAATTCCTCTATTAGATATTCAATGACTTCATTGAGGAAGTGTGTTCCACGGTCACTGACAATATCTATTGGTAACCTGTAACGTACAAAAACATTCTCATACAAAAATTGAGCCGTGGTGCGTGCATCAGCTTTTTGTGTTGCTTTGGCTTCGACCCATTTTGTGAGATAGTCTGTAGCCACAATGATATATTGGGAATGGGTGTGATATGCAGGGGGTGATATAGGTCCCACAAAATCAATGCCCCATTTTGCAAATGCTCTTGTCCCCATCATTGGCCTTAATAGAATCTCATCTCTTTTGATTGGTATCTTGGTGCGTTGACATGCATCACAACACTTTACAAACTCATCGGCATCCATGTGCAATGTAGGCCACCAAATTCCTACGGTTAAGACAATTTTTACCATCTTATCGCCCAAAAAGTGGCCTCCACTTACTCCGCTATGTGCATGTTCGAGAATCAGCAGGTATTCGCTTTCACTTGCACAGATTCTAAGTTGATTGTCCTTTCCCCGCTTATAGAGTTGATTTCCAATTAACTGAAAGTCACGAGCTTCCAGCTCTATAGCTTTTTCCCGTGCTCTTGTAATGTTCTCAGGGAACGTTCTAGTGTTTAGGAAGTCAATGATATATCGACTCCATGCAGGTGCTATATTCACCCGAAACAAAGTTGTGTGATCCACTGGTCGTTTGGCACTACATACTGTACAGTTGGTAACATAAGAATGTGTATCCGCATACATAGTTGGCCAATAAACCCCTAACTGTTTCAATCTCTGGTGTGTTTTCACTGTTGAACAATGAAATGCACAACCCTGGACGTGTGCCTCTTCAAGGTAGCACTCGAATTCTTCTGGATTTATACATAATCGTAGGATTGAGTCAGATTCAAGATGATACAGCTTTCCTGCTATCACCTGAAAGTTTTTTGTTTGTCGAATTGTTTGCTATTTGGATCTACCTCCTGTATTATCAAACTCACTTCCAAAGGAGAGAATGCTAACTATTTCCTGAGACTATTTGGGTACCATTTCAATGTTGAAAAGATAAGCATCTGGTATGTCATCATCTACCCCTTACGGAGCTTTCCCGTTGTGTATTCTTGAAAGATGATCAACTCGCAGATGGGTTTTACCCTTTTTGACCACCACTGTGAAGTCAAATTCTATCAATATAATAAACCAGCGTACGATTCTCCCTATATTGCAAGGTTTATTTACTAGGTATAAAAGATCTTGATGATCCGTGAAGAACACAAATTTGTTTGCAAGCACATAATGCCAAAATTTCTTTACAGCATAAATCATTCCTAACCCTTCCCTCTCGGTGGTTGTGTAGTTCTTTTCTGCACTGTTTAGCTGTCGGCTTGCATAGCAGACCGGAAAATCCATTGTTCCGTCTCCAGGTTGAGCTAGAATACTTCCAATGGCATATGCTGAAGCATCAATGTGCACATGGAATATCTTTTCCGAATCTGGTGCCTTTAACACAGGTGCGGATATAAGGTTTTCCTTCAGCCTTTGGAATGAGGTTTCACACTCATTGGTCCATTCGAAATTGACTAGCAAACGATACAGAGGTTGTGCGATAACCGCATACATGTATATGAATCTTCGATAATATCCACAGTGCCCCATGAAGGATTGCACTTGTTTCGCATTAGTAGGCCTGGGCAGGTCTACTATGACTTTGACTTTATCTAGGTCTGTGGTTATGCCGTTTCTTGAGACAATGTGTCCTAAGATTCGTCCTTGCTTAACCATAAATACACACTTTTCCGGGTTTAGACAGATTCGATATGTTCTGCACTTTTCAAAGACCTTTTGCAGATGGTCAATATGTTCCTCTCGCAGAAGAGAGTGTACAGACACGTCATCCATGTAAATTTCTAAGAATATCCTTAGGTATTCCTTGAAAGCGTGAGTCATTAACCTCTGGAAAGTGGCTGGTGCATTTGTTAAGCCAAATGGCATAACCCGATATGCATAAATCCCCCATTCTGTTGCAAACGCTGTTTTGTGTTGAAAGAAATAAGCCCGTTTCCCGGCCACTCGCTCAAGGACATGTTCTGTAATTGGCAAGGGATAATTATCCCTTATGGTTGCTCCATTCACCTTTTTGAGGTTTACACACACCCGCAGTTTTCCGTTCTTCTTGGGAACTACCACAATGGGTGACACCCAATCTGTATGTTCAATTTCATAGATGAACTCTGCATCCATCAGTTTATCAATCTCTTCTTTGATTCGCTTGGCAAATGTGTCATTATATGTATAAGGACGTTGTTTGCTAGGTTTTGCATCCGATTTCAAAGGAATTGTATGTTGGTATATCAATGGATCAACTCCTTTGAGGTCTTTATAGGACCAAGCAAACACATCTTTATACTTCGTGAGAAGTTGTGTTAGCTGTGCTTCCTCCTCAGGTTCTAAATCGTTATAAGCTATATAGACCGACTGAGGCTTTTCACCTGGTTCTGCGAGGTCTATTCTTTTTGCATTTTCAGGACCATCGTAAGATTCTTGGTTGGTTCTTTCCCTGATTGGTGGTGTCATGATGATTTTTCTATCTTGGATAGTAAATTTCCTATAGTGTGGTGGTACGTTCATGTTGCCCTTTTTTGACTCCCCTTTACCATCACTATCTTCTTCAGTAGTCCATATCTCTCTCAAATACTGTTTCAGTTCTTGGTATTTCTGTTTATGCTCCAGTTTGGTCCACTCTTGGTCTTTTGTTGGTTCTTTTTTTGTTTTTTTAGATTTTTGTGATTTTGTTTTGGTTCTAGCTTTTCTTTCCTGTTTTATTTCTTCTCACGTTCATTCTTTTCGATTTTCTGAGAATTTTCTTGATATTTGATCTTTCACACAATCCTCTGCTTTTACAAGCATCAAATAGTGAGTTTTATCTTTTATCCTGGGCATCAGGTTCTCTCTCGCTTGCCTTTCGGCTCTTTTCCTCCTATAGAGTTCTTGGCGTCTAGGGTGTTGATTAGTAAAATCATAAAACTTGATATTCTCTGCTTCATTCCCACGCTCACTTGCGGTGTCTGAACACTCATTATCTGCCTCATCATTCACTTCCAATTGTTCAGAGGAGGTGTAAAACTCTTCTTGTGCCGGGGGTTCTACCGTCTCTTTTTCTGGCACATCATAGCCATCCTTATCGCAAAATTTTGTTGTTGGATTGTCGGTAATGGTACAAACATCTAATGTTGCCAGTATGTGTTCCCATTCTAGAGGTTCCAAGGCATCTTCAGGGAAAGGTTCCGGAATGTACTCCTTGTCCTCAATTGCTCTTTCTAAGACGCATTCCTCTTTTCTTAAGCTTCCACAATGTGAAGCTCCGCACATCCATAGCTCTTTTGGTTGCCCTAACCATGCTGGTAGTTCTGATCCTGCTATTGTAGCCGAATCAAATTCTTCCACAGGTGTTTGGTTTACATCTTTGTAACTATGATCTTTTAGGAGTACTCCGGAATGTACTCCTTGTCCTCAATTGCTCTTTCTAAGACGCATTGCTCTTTTCTTAAGCTTCCACAATGTGAAGCTCCGCACATCCATAGCTCTTTTGGTTGCCCTAACCATGCTGGTAATTCTGATCCTGCTATTGTAGCCGAATCAAATTCTTCCACAGGTGTTTGGTTTACATCTTTGTAACTATGATCTTTTAGGTGTATTTTAGTTGTCGTCTCACCATGTCTGAGGTATATGTGGTCATAGCCCCAATCTTGGACCATCTTCAGTTGTCGCATGAATGGTCGTCCCAAGATCATCTCATAATTGTTCTTTTTGTCGAAATCGACTATTGAAAATGTATGCTCATACTCGATCCCGCACGAAGTGACAATTACTTTTTCCAAGAGTCCTAGAGGCTTCTCCATGAACCCATGTGCCAAATGCAGCTTCATCCTGGTAGCCCTCAGAGCTGGTTTTCCCCATTTTTCCCAGATTTCCTTGGTGGCGATAGCAACCCCCATTCCACTGTCAAGAATAGCTTTGGAAACTACTCCTTGGAATTCTACCGGTAGCGTCGTGTTTCCGTCTTCTCCCTCACAATATTCTCCAACCTTATTCAATGGTACTGGCCTAGTGTTTAGGTTAGGCTTGTCCAACTCCCTGATTCCTTCTTGTAGCTTCAAGGTGGGGTCTTTCACTCCAAATTTTTCTAGGCATTTTCCTACTGTGGTCCACATGTTTGGCCTTAACCTTAGGAGTTCTGCTAACGTGATTGTGCATGCCACCGGGGTGGATAACAGCTCAATCAATCCTTGTGAATCCATCACCTTGTTAGAAGAAAGTCTTTGAGACGGGATTGCTCTCACTTTCGACTTAGCTTCATATTCTCCCAGGTAAGAGGGTAAAGTTCTCAAACAGTCTGTTTGGCTGTGCCCCGAACTAATAGATCCTTGGTCTCCCCCTTGTGAATGTATCTCAAAGTTCACTTGTGATCTTGCCTCGAATTCTTCAATAGGAGGTAAGATCACGTTCTTTTCTTTTTTCGTGCTATTCATGTGGTTACTCATCTCATTGGCCTCCCTGATTTGCTTCCACAGATCATCTAGACAGTTACCGTCCTTTCCCATTTCTGCCAATATTTTAGGATGGACCCCGTCACTTGCCTCATCGGTGGTTTTTGGCACTATGATAGGCTCTCCTCTGGACTCATAATCATTAGTGTGTCTTTCCTTTTTTTCTTCATGTTTCTCTACTGTTGGTTGGATAGGGGTTGGAGCTGGTGCGTCATGGCAATTTGTCGGTTTACCCAATGGGTCTTTCATCAATGATTGAGCTGTCTCGATCATCTTTTTACACATATCCAACCTTTGTTTTTCTATTTCCGCATATGGATATGTCATCCACCTTTGCTCCTGGGTTTGGTTTTTTTTAAGTCGAGCTTCATAAGCTTTTAGAAGCGCATTCAGCTGCTCGTTTACCTTGTCTGCCAGTACAGATCCTCCTAATCCTGCACTTTTGGGCTCTGCTATTTCCTTAGGTGCTATGGCTGCTGTGGTGTGTGAGCTTAAGCTAGCTAGATCTTCTAACCGCTCCAATCTATTCTTTGTATGTTTCAACTCATCGGATAGGGCTGTTTTCTCTCGTTATTTCGTGGATTTCCTACGCGCCTTTCTCGCTTTCCAAGTGCTTCTCTGATTTTTCGTTTCTGAACTTTGGGCATCTGTTTTTGGTTCTTCTATTATGGGTTCTTTCGTCCTTCTTTGGGCTTGTGCTCGTGTTACTGCCTGAATAGGTATAATTGTTTCATTTTCCGATCCTCCACTGGAAGGTACTATTTCCAATAGGTTCAAGGTGGTTTTTGCTCCTTTGCTCGGGTTTTTAGGGCAATCGGGAATCAAATGAGTAATTCCACATTCTGGGCAATACGCATTGACTCTAATGATTTCATCACGAGGACAGTCTCTCAGCCAATGGTCTGCACCACACTTGTAACAAGGGCCCTTGGGTTGTTGAGGTGCTCCTTGAGCCCCTTGTTGCTGGTAAGCCTGTCTCTGTCCACCCATGCCTCCATTGGCTATGAACAACAATGTTCGTTCATCTAAGCTATATCTTCCTTCTCCTGCGGCCGCATATCCATTGGGATCTTCATAATATGCATGCATAGGCACCAAAGCCTTTTCCTCTCATTCAGTTACCGTTGGTGTGTATCTTATACCAACTGGTCGTAAACCTGGTAGGGGTGGTTGTTGCCCCAACACCGGTTGTGGTCTTTCTACACCTACAGGTCCTGGTAAGTTTCCTGCTTGATATCTAGGCATCGGTGGAACTTGAGGGGAAGCTAAAGGAGCTTGGGGAGCGTAAGGTCTCTCCCTCACATATCCCTTGCTATAGTAACATTCCTCGGTCCCATGGTTTGTCCATTTTTGTTCAATAGCACACCACTTGGGCTGTTTAGCCTGGGGTTTGGCGTACAAGTTGATCTTTTTTAGCACTTCATCTACGAGCTGCTCCTGGTTTACCGCTATTTTTCCTTTCAGTGTTGTCTTGGAAGACTTGCTCCCACTTTGTTGTGAAGATGAATCGTCATCAAGGTCCTTGAACTCCCCTTCTTTGTAGACCGCACAATTTTCCACAAGGTACAGAGCCTCCTTGGTCAACTCACTCAACGCCGTGGTCCTCTTCATATGTAAGTCTTTTTGGAGATCTGCATTCCGTAGTCCTTGGATGAATATGAGCATAAGTCTGGACTGAGTTGGTAGTTCTTCAACAGGACAAAACTTAGCATATCTTTTTAGTCTTAGGGCTGCCTTCCGTACAGATTCCTCATCTTTTTGTTTGAATTTATGGATTTGTGAGATGGTATTATGAGCTATTCCCCTTTGAGAGAATTCCTCAATAAACTCGTCAAACACCTCCTCCATCGACTCAAAGTCTCTACGCTCCACAGAGTCAAACCAAGTTGCAGCATCATCCTCTAGGGTTAGTCCAAGCCCTGCAAATTGGGTAGGAAAGTCTAACATGATCTCTTGGGTCTCTGTTTCCTGTGTATTTCTTCTTTATCCATTTTTGCACTTGAGAAGGTCTAATTCTGCAATGGTCTACAAACCTCATCATTGGATCACCCCGTCCAAGTCTATACACCTCCTCAGGCCTTCTGTAATAGGCTGGTTCCTCGCCCAACGGTGCTCCTAAGCCATAATTTCTAACGGTTCTCGCTGGAGGTGGTTCTTCTCTTCGAACTCGTTCCATGGGTGGTCCTCCAAGCTCGGTCGACCCTTGTGTCTTTGGCTAACTCTCTGCTTGATACCTTGAATAGTGTGGTGGTTCTTGCAAATCCCTGAGCCCTCGTGCTGCTGGATAACCATCTCGGTTTTGGTCTTGTTCCATTGTTGCACTTTGTCGAAGCCATGCCTGCCAAGATGGCTGGTTTGCTGGTTGGTCTTGGTTGTTGAATGCTTGCGGTCTGGTGGAATGTGATGTAGTGTCATACTCATCTGAAAATGGATTCGTTGACTTGCTTGGGGTGTGGGCGGCTCTTGGCATTTCCTCAGGGGCATATGTTGATGCTCTTGGACCTGTTGCTCTTTCTACTTCCTCTGGGAGAATACGTTGTTATTCTCTCCCGTATCTATCAACAAAAACTATGCCCTTCCCCCTAGCAGTTTCATAAGAGAATAAGTAAAGAACCTTGTCTTTGCTTCGTTCGTCTATGTATGGTTCTTTGCTGCGAAAGTAAGAGACAATACCCTCGCTCTCGTGTTTGTAGATTCCCACATTCTCGTTACAAGTTGGAATCCTGTTTGTTTTCTTATCGTACATAAAAATACATCCGTGTCGATCAATGTTTGGTGGCGGCTCTTGAGTTTCTGAAACCATTTTCCCTTTAGCCACATTGTCTCCATATCTGTTATAATCTTCAGGGTTGCTAACTATTAAATAGTGGTTCCCCTTTTCGTCTCGGAATCTATCTCCATCATCATACACTCGGATTATCTCCAATCTTTGTGCTGGCCTCTCTTGTATACAAATGTACTTGCGGCCTCGATAGTCAGAATAGACTAGGGATCCTCTTGAGTTTGTTCCCTCTAAGAAGATCACCGTAAGCCTGGAATCATTCAAAGGATTTTGGGAGGTGCTTCCTCCTCGCATAGGTCCATCATAGGTGAAACCTCCTCGCCGTTGACTACCCATCATGAAGAAAGATTTGTCTGACGAAGTGTCAGTATCACTACCTTCCTCAATAATCGGTGCTAGAGGATCTAACCTTGCCTGAGTTACACTCTCTTCAGTGGACACTAAGCTACCCTGGTCACGTGCCACCTTCTGGTCTCTAACAATGTATCTTCCTGATCTTAAATTCATCAAACTTATCAATGAAATTTAGCACAATTCCAACCACTCACCTGGCAATGGGTCAGTTTTTGCACAACTTCTTGCTTTGTTGCTGAATATACCTGTACACAAGAGTTTTAATTTCGACAATTGAATCAAAGCATTTATCTGTTAGAGGTTATCTTAGTAATGATTGGTATAACTGGAGAGTTAATCTCAACCACTACTGTATTTTATACACTGCTGATGTTCCGGATTAGGTTGCTAATCTGAAACAATACTTTTCTCTGATGTTGGCCAATTTATGCGAAAAAGTCTGAGTTCAGTCTTTGCTTTGTCAAATGGGCAACCAAGGTCCAAATTCACTTTTGAAAGAAGTTCTGGAACCCTTAAGCCAAATGGAACCTCACTGTCTAGGCCAGGTCAAATTTTCTCTGCAGTATGAACCAATAGACATCCTACACGTACGATGTCTCTTGTTGTATTTTGCTTGGATTTTTTGCACTATTGTTTCCCCTTGTTGTGCTGAGCTTACAGCTGCTTTTACTTTTTGATTTGGACTTCTATAAGCTGGTCAATGAGTCAGAAATCTGTTCCAACTGCCTGTTGATGGTATTGATCAGTCTAATCAACTCCAAATTGGACCAAAATTGTCTAGCAGGCTTGCCTTAGGCCATATAACACCTTACAATGCTCAAAGTCAAATTATGGCTTCATTTTCTTGCATTAGACATCCTACGCGTAGGATTTCATTTTCATCAGAATGGCTTTAAACTCAAGACTTAAGCTCTCCTTGAGCTGCTGATCACCTTGGTATACTTAGATTTCAGTTTGGAGTCCCAAATCACTCAGAAGACATCCTACGCGTAGGATGTCTTTTTGGCCTATTTGACCCCAGATTTGTTCCACAGCCTTCCCTTGATGTCAGTATCCCAGTGGTATGCTTAGATTTTGATTTGGATGTCAAAAGCCCCAAACTTCAGCTGTTTTTTTCTTTTTCAATCAAAAGTGCTAAAGTCCACTTTGAACCCAATTTTCTTACCCGAATGAGGTGAAACCCTTTTCAGTCACTCAATATATCATGCAAGACACACTCATGCAGCCATCTTATGGTTTTGGTTTCAAGTTAATGTTTTGGCACTAATTGGGTAGGATGTCTAGCAATTTCCGTCTTTCTGGCCTTATCCTGTCAAGAGATGGCCAAATTTCCACTTTCCAGTTGAAATTAGGGTAAACCCTACCTTCAGAACACACTGGTCAACTCAAAATCCCAAAATTCCTCCCAGATTGGCCTGTAGACATCCTACGCGTAGGATGTCTCCTGTCTTAAAATTAAAAATTTTTCTGACAGGAATGCCCCTGATGCTCTGTAGACCTATCAGAAACACTCACAGTAACTTTTGGACTTCAATTAGGCTTTCAACCACACTTTTGCGTCTTTTACAAACTTGGAATGATTCTACCAAGAAAGTGTACATGCATGAAATGCTCTAGATATGAATCATGATGTCCTACTTACTCTACTCCTACCTATCATGAAGAAATGGTGATAATGGTGTTTTTGGTTGCTTTTTGGCCTCTCCGGACTCTCAAGCTCTCCTCTCACCGCTTCTACCACTCCAACTCCTACTCTAGAACTTGACTACTACCTAAAACTACCTAAGTCTACCTCCTCTACCTAAGTCGAAGGATCTAGGCCAGACACACGCTTCCTAGACTCCCTCTAAGCCCTAGAGAGTCCTCCACCCTCTAATCCTATCTAAATGTAAAGCGAGACTCTTGGCAAGCCAAAAATCCCAATCCTCAAGGATTAGTCTTGGTCACCTACTTAAGGTTTTCGTCCTCGGCAGCGGCACCAATGTTGGACGGATACGCCGCGACAGACGTTAGCACAGCGAGAACTCACCTAACAAGTAATGTCAGCTAAGGACGAAGCTCCACCCGCACGCGCGTGGAAGCAAGCATAAGGTGTCAACCTACACTCGACCGACTCCTAACTAATTCCTACAGAGGTTCCTACCAATTGTCCAAGTCAAAGTCTTCAAAAGTGCAAAAGAGGAATCTTCCTACAACGCTTGCTAGAGCGGAACACCCATCAAACACTTTCGAAACACCATAGAACTTGAAGGAGACCCTACTAATACCTATAGGCCGCTCTCCCTAAGGTCTATGAACCAAAATCACGACCCAAAACAACCGGTGCAAAAACACGCAGGATGTCTGGCCGAAATCTGCAGGTCTTCGTTTCCGAAATCTGAAGTGCCTAATGTGTAGCTCTACTCAATGTGAACGCGTGGATATGCTGCAATGAAAAATCAGATAACATATGCTCACCCAAACAACTGATGAAGCTCGTAGAAGGAGCTCCCAAAGCCGGACCGTACACGCGCAATGTTGGTATCGGCTCGTAGCTCTAGTCGGGGGCAACACGTTGCACTTCTCCACACTCGATTCCGACCACCGTAGCACACGTAGCGTCAAGACGAAGCTCACACTCTCTCTCATGTACACAGTACGCTCACTCACAGACTTAAAACTTGTTAAAATGACAAAAGGGTTTTTTCATTAAGGTCAAAAAGTGGTATATATACCTTACAACTTCTCAAACCCTATAGTTCCAAAATCATCCATCTACTCCATCTAACTATCAAAACTGGGATACAAGCTGGAAACTTCTGTAAGTTCCAATATTTACAAGGTGAAAAATCAGGTTTTCTTTAACGAATGAATAATTACAAAAAATAATAGTCCGCCAAGTAGTTAGATGCCGTGGGGTGTGTCCAGCTTCTAACAATACTCCAATGGGGCAAATTAACTAGGTACTTCTATAACTCCATCTGTCACTAGTTCCCTTAGCTGTCTAAAGTTTCTAGCATAAATATGAACCGTTAATGGAGAGAAACTTCAAGAAGAATCAACAATAAAGGACTCCAATGGTTGAGCCACTTTTGGGCTAGGAATAGCAAGTGTTTGAAATCTGTTGACCAGGTGGGGTCGACATATCACTTTTTATAAGCATATTGGTGTCAAACAAGGATGCCCACTTTCCCCAACCCTCTTTGGGCTTCTAATTGATAAATTGGAATGCATGGTTCTTGATTTTATGCAACAAGAAGGCATAAAAGAGGTTAAGATCAGAAATGCGGTGATCATGCTTTTGCTTTATGACGATGATGTAGTGCTCTTGGAACATACCTTAGAAGATGCACAAAAGCTTATGAGTGTCTTGGAACGCTTTTGCCTACATAGCGGGTTGATCGTGAATGGATCCAAAACCAAGGTTATTCTTGTAAATACCCTCAATGACAAAAATCCATGCATTGTATACAACAAAGTGGTAGATAGCTTCAAGTACCTTGGCCTTGAGGTTCCATCCAATCATAAATGGAAGGGTTGCGCAATGTGTGGCTTGGAAGCTGGAAAGAGGGCTTATTATGCATTTGAGATTATGTGCAATGTTGGAGCGATCAAGTTTTGGGATCTCAAAAACTATCTCTTTGACACATTGGTGACACCGGTGCTTCTTTATGGATTGGAGGTGTGGGATGGTAGCATCAGGAAGTCTACTTTGAAAGAGTTTGAGAATTTCCAAAAGCGTTCTCTCACCAACTTTCTCCAAGTCAAGACACAAACACCCTACATGCTCTTACTTCTTGAGTCTGGATCACTTCCCATTGAGGTCTTGGGCATGCAAAGGGTTGTGGAGTACATGCTTAAGACACAACATAGCCCTTTGTATCGACTTCCTAGAATCACATATGAAGCAAGTCAAAAGGTCCAAAAGACATGCAAGAGCAAAATACTAAGTTTGGGGTGGATGCTTGACATCAAGAAATGGTTTGGAAGATGGGATGCATGTCACTTGGTCAAGGATGCGTCGATCGACTCCCAAGTTAATAAGGCCTTCTTACAATGCCAATGTATCATGGCTTGGGAGAAATCTAGAGGCTCTCACTTCAGCCATTACACCACACACATTGCCCCAAACTACGAATCTCTCTTCTTCTCTGAACGAGGTAATTGAACCCATCCCAACATCCTTGAGCCCATCCCATTGAGTGTGATCCACACCATTGCCTCCATTCGTCTTAGCTCCCATTCTCTATGCTGCGAGACAGGACGTTGGCCCACTGGCAAGGAGTCTCATTGACTTTGCACCTTATGCCCTCGTCAAGTGCGAGAGAGTGAGTACCACACACTACTTGAGTGCTCATCTTTTGACCACATTAGGTGCTCTTTTCCCCATATATTCAGCCATGAGCTCTCCCTACATGCCTTCCTCTCCTAGCCACGATGTGGACTCTCTATTGAGACGCTCATTTCAGCAATTTCTAAGCATCAAGAGTCACTTATGACCTCCACTCACACCATCCTGACATGTTCATTTGGTCCCATAGGTCATATTCAACCTCCGAGGACGATAAGAGAACTATCTATTTCTCTCTCTCTCTCTCTCTCTCTCTCTCTCTCTCTCTCTCTCTCTCTCTCTCTCTCTCTCTCTCTCTCTCTCTCTCTCTCTCTCTCTCTCTCTCTCTCTGTGCACCCCATCTCCTGGAACCATTGCACAAAAAAACCCCACCCTGAGTCCTATATGACCTCTACAGCCCTACCTCATAATTATGATGCTAGGCATCAAAGCCAAACTACACATGCCCTCCATCAACCTATTAGCATCGTAACTGCCCTCCGTGCATCTGCGAGAGAGAGAGAGAGAGAGAGAGAGAGAGAGAGAGAGAGAGAGAGAGAGAGAGAGAGAGAGAGAGAGAGAGAGAGAGAGAGAGAGAGAGAGAGAGAGAGAGAGAGAGAGAGAGAGAGAGAGTTCCTTTTTCCCTGTTCCCGCACACACAACTACACCCTTTTTGCCTCTGGTTGTCCCTCGGTTGCGAGCACTACTGGACATTGCAGCAAGGTCTTCCTCATCCCCCCCACCTAGCAGCAACCCGTTCCTATTCATATGTTCCTGATGAGGGTGATGGAGCGCGCTCCTTCTCCTTTTGGTACCCTACTACACCTGCGCTTGGCAAAACCCATCACCTACCCCCTCACAATCACCTGCAACATGCTATAGGACAAAGAGATCTTGCAGGTGCGTAGTCGACACCTAGAAAAGCCTTGTCTCCATGAAGATTATCTCTCTCTAGGTGCACACGGAAAAGAGAGCCATTTTGTCCATCTGCCCCTGAGAGAGAGAGAGAGAGAGAGAGAGAGAGAGATTTTCACTTTAGAGTTGGAATCCCAACCACTTGGTGAGTGGGGACAATCTTGTTTTGACCGTCCTATTTTTCTTCAAAGAGTGAGGAGACTCCCTTAGATTCCCACTAATCAACCCAAAATCAAAAAATTGGGCTCGCCTACTGGCTAAGAGTTTAGTTTATATATCCTTTATGCTAGGCAGGCCTCATGATTTTATCACTTGTTTGTCCCAAAGTGCAGCCACCATTTCCTTTCAGATTCATAAAATTAAGGACTGAAATATAAGATTCCCATGTGGTCGATGCTCACATGTGCATGGACTTGTTGAACACCGTGTTCCACCATTCCACATTAGAGCCTCACTCTGCTATCATCAAACCCACAAAAATTTTCTACATCTTGATTGCTTCATGGCCTTGAATGGCATTTTCAATGGTTTTTTATCGTGATTGCCCGCCAACTTGAACTGGCCATATCTCGGTGCCCATGACTTTGCTGCTTTGGTTCTCACAAAGTTGCTAAAGAGTATGAAATGGTGGCTAGAACACTTCGACTACAAGTCACAAAGGAAAAGATGGAATTTGATGATCTCAGCTCTTTTCTCCTTGAGGAGGAAGACATGATGGCGACTCAAGGAAAAACTCAGGTTTTTGAGATTGAGGAAGCACATGGTGAAGCACTTGCTGCTTTGGATTCCAGAAAGAGGACGAAGTACCGTTGTTACAAATGTCAAATGCGTGGTCATTTGGCCAAGGATTGTAAATCGAAAGGCAAAGATAGAGATTCTACAAAGGACAAAGGTAAAAGCAAGCAAGAGGAGGAAAGTAGTGATAATGACTCAAGAAAGGACAACAAAGAGGCTAGTGGTGTGGCGGTGGCTACATTGCCATGGACTCCCTCCTTCTAGTTACATGGAGATCAATATCACCACTAGCTTCAATCAGAGAGAGACTTGTGAGTGGTAAAAAGGGGCAAGGAGTGCTCCCTATAATTAATTTGGACCCTTGTGTTGGAGTTGAAGTTATCGATATTTGGACCCGTAGGTTAAAGTTCAATGCACATGCATTTGGGAGGGAACCAATCAATTGTCTAAAACACTATGGATGGGTGCGCCAATTCATTTTTGTTGGTCGGATCATGGACAGGATGTGTTCCACAGTTCATTATCTTGGAGTTTTATATTTTGCATGTGATGTGTTCACAGTTCATAAATGGGGTTTTTTGGATGTAAAGTGATCTTGTGGGGATTCACTGTTTAGTAACCTGGGTATTAAAAACCCCTCTTTTAACCCGTCTAAATGAATAAAATGACCTTTTCTTTTAGGATTTTAAAATTGAATATAGAACCCCCTTATTTTAATGTATCTATGCTAAATTTCTAAAAATTATATAATTTTTAAAACCCTCATATCGAACTCATGCTATACATTAACATGATTACATAGTGCATGCCCCGAGAGCGTGGTCTACATTTCAAATTTTGGGGGCATTAAAAAGTGATCTTGGGGGCATTCACAGGGTATTAAAAACCCCCTCTTTTAACCTGTCTAAATGAATAAAATGACCTTTTCTTTTAGGATTTTAAAATTGAATATAGAACCCCCTTATTTTAATGTATCTATGCTAAATTTCTAAAAATTATATAATTTTTAAAACCCTCATATCGAACTCATGCTATACATTAACATGATTACATAGTGCATGCCCCGAGAGCGTGGTCTACATTTCAAATTTTCTACAAAGGCAACCAATGCTCAAGATGGCATTATTTTTAGGTACAAAGTTAAGGGTAGAAAAATCGAGGTGTATCTTGCAAGCAGGGTGTTACGATTTTGGCATCTCAAGTGAACTGCCCAACGTGATTCCATTATTTAGTTCGGCTTTTTGGTATTAATTTACTTATTTGTCAAAGTCTGGGTAGGGAAATTTATTGAGGTTGCTATATAAGAAACCACTTGCCTCTATCATATAGAAATTTACTTATTCATTGCCAAGTTGATTGGTTCAAGACTCTCTCTCTCTCTCTCTCTCTCTCTCTCTCTCTCTCTCTCTCTCTCTCTCTCTCTCTCTCTCTCTCTCTCTCTCTCTCTCTCTCTCTCTCTCTCTCTCTCTCTCTCCTTTTCGGTCTCTACGCTTCTACATCATCGCCATCTACAAACCAATATAAACACATCACATAAATATTGGTATAGCGGATGATGGATATACCTCACCTTAGGGACCTCATTAACCATGGCTATTGCTACACAAACATTAAGGATTATTGGGCATAGTGGTACGATGGCATGGCTACAATATGAGCCAATTCCAATCTTTCTATAAAAGTGGATTGTTGAAATATTGGGAATCCCCCAACTTGCCACCCACATACAAACAATGGTTACCTAGTGGCTGAATCGAGAGCCTTATGCTGAAAAAGTAATGTTACTATCACAAATAGATTTAATTACTTGACATTGTATTTAATCAAAACTATTTTTAAAGAGATATAGTCTTTTTACTGACAGTTGAGCTGATTTTCCTTGATTGTGGTTTTTATAAATATATCATAAATGCAATTTTGTATGCACTATTGGCAAGACAAAGTGTGACAATGCCAAAATTTAAATGTGATTGTTGCGACTTTAAATTCTAAACCTTTAGACAACCAAAATTTAGATGTTGTTATTGCTATTTCAATATCCTAATTTTTGATTTGTCTAAAAATAAGTGCTTTGGGAGCATTGAACATAAGTTTAGAGTGATGAGGAATCCCTCTATGTGCATCAATTTCAATGTGAATGGCTAGAGAGAGAGAGAGAGAGAGAGAGAGAGAGAGAGAGAGAGAGAGAGAGAGAGAGAGAGAGAGAATTGGGGAGATCCACAATATTTCCATTCCTCACCATCCTAGATTGCGATGTCAAATTTTTGCTTAAACCTAAAATCCACCTAGTCAACACCTTAGATTTTGTCATAAATCTTGGTTGTCTCATAACAATGCCAATAAAATGGTCTGTTGAGAGTAGTGCTCAAAATTTTACACTTACATATGATAAATATTAACCGTAAATTGACTAAAGTTGTAGGTTTTTGCACCAAATTGCTCTAATATTTGTAGTTATTTTCAATCTTTTTTTGTTTAAAGGATTGGTTTGGAGGAGCAGAGCACTTAATTAACAAAACATGAATCTCCCTCTAGCCATCCACTTTGGCATTAATGGCTAGAGAGAAGAAGAGATCACATGAGCGTGAGTGAATTTAAAAATTTATCTCTTGCCATCTTTGAAAGTGAGGATCCTTGCCAGCGTGGATGTTAAGAGGAGCATTAGGAAAAACAAATGTTTGTAGCTATCCCACCGCTAGCTCAAATGGCTAGAGAGCTGAGAAATTGCTTTGCATTTAGGTAAGTTTTAGGTTGCATGGATGGTTAGAGAAAGGAAAAAGAGGGAGTGATTTTCAGAGGAAAAAACCCAAGAATTTTCGTTGTATTTAGGTGAGTTTTTGGTTGTGTAAATGGTTAGAGAGAGAAAAAGGAGAGATTTTCACACCATAGAAGAGTGTTGCAAAAAAAATCTAGTTGTAGCTATCCACGCCAGTGCAAATAGCTAGAGAGAGAAAGAGAGTGAAAATTTGATTTGCAATTCCAGGTTGCGTGGATGGTTAGAGAGAGGAAAAGGTTCACACCATAGAAGAGCTCCAAAGAAATAAAATCTGTCTGTGGCCATTGGTGCCAGCATGGATGGTTAGAGAGCAAAAGAGAGTACGAATTTGTGTTGCATTTAGGTGAGTTTCAAGTTGCAAGGGAGCTTTGAGCAGCACACGATGTTGACTCCGCAAGGTGGTGAAATATCAATCCCTTGAAGTCTCCCAATAATACAATGCGAACAATGAGAGGATTCTATAGAAAACATAGGAGGCCATGAATTGTCTAAACACCAAATTAGCTATCAGTGAATGATTGAAGAATGGTCAATGGTGGAAAGTACATGTATTACTCTAGAAAGAGGGCATATTACTCATCTCATCCTCCCATTCTGCCATTCTTATGCCATAGGGACTTCCCAAATACTCTATAAAGTTTGGATCGCTCGTTACCACAACAAATATTTGTCTCCTACTATGGATTTCTTTGTAGAGTTCCACCTCTCTAGGTGCCTTCATGCTTCACCTATCAGTATCATGTTTGTGATCCTGCCCTCCACAACCTTGGATGTGAAACTTTCTCTTCTCCCTAATCATGCTAGCTCGTCACCCTCCTCATAGATCAGGCAAAAGTATGGGGATGGCTAGAGGAGTTCCCCTAGTAGGAGAGAGAGAGAGAGAGAGAGAGAGAGAGAGAGAGAGAGAGAGCTAGTGTAAAACTCTCTTCATTCTAGACAACAATTAAGAGATAGAGGGACCTATATATATTTTTGAGAGACATTTTGTCGATTACCATCACAAACTTGTTCCTCAAGATGCCAACCATGCATTGTGCATCCTTGTAGCATGCTACAAGGATGATGCCCACCCTGGCTACAAGAGGTCCACCCCTTATAAATGAACTCAGACGTCTTCTACATTAGTTGTAGATACAATTTTCACTCATCAATGCGTGCAATGAAAGTGCCTTGGACACCTTTCCCTTGCATAGTTAGCATTGTGCACGCTAGTCTACCCCTTATAAATGAACTCGAGCATCATCTCCATTAATTAGTAGATGTAGCTATCTCCACCATTCAATGCGTGCAAAAAAATTTCCCTCAACATCTCCCTCCCATAGAACCACCTTCCCCTTACAGATGGTGGCAACATCGTCCAATGGTTGAACGATCAAAAGGTACATGGTATCCTCTTGTCCTTTGGTATATCTAGATTCTTCACTAGGTAGGGTTTTGTATAGCATAAATTCTCAATGTGTCTTTGATGCACATGCAAAAGGTGGCATTTCTAATGACGTGAACAATTTTAGCAAGTTTTCATTTTTCCATGGATATCCTTGTCGTTTTATGTCTACACATGAGAGAGAGAGAGAGAGAGAGAGAGAGAGAGAGAGAGAGAGAGAGAGAGAGAGAGAGTACCCAATTTCTCCAACCCTGGAAAACATGGCAGGGTTGAGTTTGCAATGATAGCATTTCAACTAAGGAACAAAGCTTGCTAGTGATCAAAAAACTCTCCCAAGACCACTATGCAAAAATGTGCCTTATAGCAACAACGTGCTACTCTATCATGTCTCTCTCTCATCATTTTCATTGCAATCAATAACTCCATGAAAAATTTGCAAGTAAATCTCATGCAAGCAAGAGAATTTTCTCTCATCAGTGAAAACCTTGGTCTTTGAGCATGTGGAAGTGTTGTGAAAGACATCACTTGTTCTTGAGCTTTCCATAGAGAGAGAGAGAGAGAGAGAGAGAGAGAGAGAGAGAGAGAGAGAGAGATAGAGAGAGAGAGAGAGAGAGAGAGAGAGAAGAAGAAGAAGAATAGATCACAATTGGAAACGTCCTCTACTTCAAGGCTCATCTCTCCTTTGCACCCTAGCCCTTTACTTGTTAAGAAGGAAGAGTTTCTTTAAGACCACCTATGTGTAGGTTGTGGAAACATACATTTTTCTCCTTATATTGTACTATGTGAGATAAATATATCTCTCTCATAGATATGATTGAGACTATTATCTATCATTACTCTACATTTATTTTTTTTGAATAGGAAATCCTTTATCTATTTCTCTCTAGAGTTAGTGATTTGTTACCATATACATGTGGTAGTGATGTGTGTGAACACACTAGGACCACCGGGGCATTTTTTCCCTCTTTAGGAGGTTTTTTCCCCCGTGCATTGTATATACGCCCATCACTCTAGGGCTATCTATCTTTCCATTGCATACTAAGAAACACACTCTCTATTGTGTGCCTTGAGCTTCCTTCGTCTTCTCCAAGCTGTGTGTGTTTCTCTGCAACCCTAATTCCAACAATTGGTAACAAAGTAAGTCACGTCCTCCCAGGCTTAGTCGCCAGCTGCTCCAGTACACGCGTGCTCACTTTCTCCAATTTCACTGAGCTTTGGCGAGCGTTCGCAGGTCGACAAAAATTTTGGGTGAACTCGAAGAGCTCGGTCTGCTCAAATTTTTGATTTGGGCTCATTTGGGCCTCCGTTTCCACTACAGACAGTACTGCAGAGGCTATTTCTTCATTTTGTGCAAAATTTCTGTCAGTGCCGTTTTCTGCATAACAGGTGCCTTATAGTCTTCTACGGTTTGTGCTATATAACATAGGTTGTTCTCGCTCCGTTTCTCCTATTTTCGGGTAGTTTTCACATCAGGTGCAGCATTTACCATGGCTGACAACAACAACACAGATGTGTTCAAGATGTTTGCTGTTGAGGACAGGTTGGATGGGGACAACTACCCTATGTGGGCTTATATGATGCAACATGTTCTTGTGTCAAAGGGTGTCTGGAACATTGTGTAGGGCATTGAATTACGTCCTAGTTCTGAGGATGTAGGCGATGTTGAGGATGTTACAGGTCTTGCTGCAAGGATTGCAGCTGTTAGATTTGTTTTGCCTGCGGCAGAACAAGCTCGTTGGGATGTTAAGGATGCACAGGCTCATGCATTGATAGCGTTGTCTGTGAAGCGCACCATTGTTCCTCACATCCATTCAGCAAAATCTGCAAAACAGGCTTGGGATATTCTAGCAGGTCTTTATGCAAGTTGCAATGAGGCTAAAATTGCTTTGCTGCGTAAAGAGCTGGAGTCGAAGATTATGCATGAGGAAGATGATATGGACACTTTCCTTGCTAGTGTCAAGAATATCAATGAGAAACTTATTTCTGCCGGTGAAGTTATTTCAGGTAGTTCCCTTGTGCAGACTGTTCTTGATGACTTACCAGATTCTTACCAGACTTTTGCTAGTACTTGGAAACTTATGACCCAAGGAAATCCAGAAGTTGTCAAGTTTGATGCATTATGCACATTGCTGTTACAAGAGTCACTGTCCAGAAAAAATAGGACTAGACAGCGTGCAGTTGAACAGGCTTTTATTGCTTCTCAAAGAAAGGGTGGTAACAGGAATGCAGCCACTTCTTATGGTTCTTCTGCGAGTGGCAAAAATTCTGTTCCTAATGCTTCTGCTGGCAGTACTTCGTCTGGCAATTCTGGTGATAAGGGCAAAAAGAAGATGCGTTGCCATTATTGTAAAGCCAATGATCACTTGATCAAGTCGTGTCCTAAGTTGAAGGCCAAAGAGGCTAAGAAGAAAGAGGGTGGTTCCACTGCAAATGCTAGTTCCACTACAAATGCAGCCATTGTTGAGTCTTCTGTGAAAGGAGACTGTGTTGCTGATGTTGATGCAGAATGGGCTTTTAGTGCAGAGTGCACTTGCAATCCTGTGAGGTAAGATTTTCCATGCATGGGAACCCCCCCATATATCTTTGCCCTTTTACCAAAATATTTCCTATTATATAAGTTACTTTTGATTTTTCTTCCTTTTTCACAAACGTTTCAGCCTTTATTAAATAAATTAGATTTGTGCTAATCAATCACGATGTAGCATAAATAAGTAAGCTTTCTTTGTTGATCTCTCTTTTGACCTTAAATATTAAATATATATATTCTAAATTACATTATATATTTTAGTATTTTCTAATATATTTCTCCTGTATGTATATTATTCCACCCTACCAAATATTTTATTCACTAGTTTTCATTTTCAAACCTCAACCCCACTTTCAAATTTCAATAATACCTCCATCTAGATCATTTCCAATCTTTTCAAAACTCTAGGTCATGTTTTCATACACATGAAGGCAAGAGAGAAGTCCACTCAAAGGGGACGACCAAAAGACTTTTGCACCCACAAATAATACATTATTTGGCTGAATTTTTTAAGTAGAGAAGAACCCCGAATCTGAAGGAGCGTTCAACATAAAAGATGTAGCTTGTGATCTCAACTTTTAGCTAAATTTTGTTCAGAATTTTTGAAGTTATGAACACGGAATTATGGTTTTTGTAGTGAACCCTAGTTTTCTCGTGTAATGGTGACACAAACCATCCCCAATTTTCTTCCCTCTAGAATGGCTATAGTTCTACAAGTCTTCAAGCATGATTACAAGAGACAAGGATCTTTTAATGAGGTCTTGGCAAGTCTAGAGTGATTCTATCACCATTTTTGGAGGATCCATCCTCATCAACAACTATCCACCTTTGACAATCTCTCTTGTAAATTTCTTACCTCTCTCTTCTCTCCCTAATAAGCTTATGTCTAGCCAAAGCTAGACTATTGTAAATATCTCCTATCCTCTACATCCTACCCACATTCTCTCATCTTCTCTCTCTATCGACTCTGGTATTTTAAATAATGAGGAGACAAGATGGGAGCCACAGTCACATGCACCCCATTTTCCTAGTCACCAAAGTGGAACACTCACCTCAAATAGAAATATTGCTAAATCCTCCCCTCCTTCCCTATATAAGGAGGCCATGAGAGCTCACTAAGGGTGAGAACACACACACACACACACACACACACACACATACACACACCTATCCATACACACTCTTGTGCTACATGCTTGTAGCATGAACCCTAATCACATAATCACAACACCATCACCATGCACAAAAGATGAGCACCACACCTCCACACCACTTGTAATTAAGGGTTGAAGGCACAATTTCAAGAAGAAGAAGGGTGGACACACTCATGATATTTCTCGCCATCAACTCCCACCTCTCCATTATGCCTCCTACGATCTTGTCCCCTCCTCATTTTCCTGCCATACGCTACCTATTGTATTCATCTTTTGCAAGCAATCAACACACTCCATCTTGGTGCCATACTTTGTGTCTCTTTGGATACATCTCATTGTGAGTATGGTATATGCTTGTTCCTTGCCTTTTTTTCTGCTTATGTAAAGGTGTGCGGATTCGACACCATACACACACACTCTCTCTCTCCCTCTCATATTCCTATCTTCTTGCTACTTCCATCTTGAGATGTGCAGATTCGCCACCTCTTGCATGATAAGTGAGCATACTCGCAAGTTTCCCCTACCTCATTATCTTCCTTACTAACATGCACGAGTAGCAAGCCCATTCTCACTCATTCACCACTCCTCGCACCTTATTCTCCGACCACCCCATTCCACATTTGGGTGTGGATCTTGAAATTGTTTTCCGTGGCATGCTTCATTGTGTATATGTATGCGTCCTAACGGCATATCTTGCTAGGTGGTGCCCCTATTGTGTATCCCCCATGATGAGGCCATTGTGCATAGTCTTGGTGTAGAGGCCACCGGGTCTATTTTTCACTTCCGCCTCTCATTTGGTGCCCCCACTGAGGAGGGCTCTTGAAACCTTCAGTTTACAAGGCTGACATGTTTACTTATCTTCATGGATGAGTGGCTTCTTGAATTCTCTAATTGGACCACTGAAGAGGAGGAGCTTCAAGCAGGTTTGACACAAGTCATCAAGACACTCTTACCAGGGTGTTGTATTGTTAGCATAGAAGAAGTGGTAAGACCCTCCTTCCCTACTCAGATTGTTTACATTTCTCATCATCCCCGGAAGCGTAAAAGCAAGGCACAAGCTGCATCATGCTCACATTGTAGCCAAAAACCGCATCTTCGACATGAGTGCAACCCAAAGTGAAGAAAAGGCCATCATTTTCTCCCTCGACATCCGCACAGGCGTTCTCACATCAGTAGGCTTTCAAATAGCACCAGGCTTCTCTACATCTACGTCCCCATCTTTGCCACCTATTCCACCTACATCCACAACAAGCCTTCACAACTTGAGGAAGCTACTACGAATGCGTGGTCCCTCCCTCTCCCTTGCACCAAAAGATTCAAGGGTTTTCCAGCGCCGACAATCACCCCGTCTCCAAAACAAAAGGGTAAATCCTCCAAAGTCTTTCTATACCTCACTCTCATCTCATGAGCCAGGAACTAGAAACAGCAGCATGGATTCTACGTCGTCTACCGAGTGAAGTGGCGGAGCTTGTCATCGACAAGGTCTTTGACACTGGTTTTGCTTGGCAGAAAGACAAGACCCTCCACCTTCAAGGGGTGTTGCTTGTGGATCAAGGCTATGATGACGACTTTACAGCTTGATATGTATCCATCCAACTTGGATTAATACAAGTGGTAAGACTCACCACCTACCTCATCACACCTGTGTATACACTAGATGGCACTCTATCTTGCAGGAAAGTGAAGTTGCTCAAAGAGAGAGAGTTCAAACTTTTCCAAGAGCTTGCTAGAGGGGCAGTCCTAGAGCTAGAAGACGAAGACAACCTTGTCCTGTGGTACTATAAATTTGACCTCGACTACCAAGAGCTCTACACCTCCGACTATAACCTTCCACCACAAAGGAGAGAGCCTTTCCTAATTATCATGTGATGGACCCAGCGCATCAGCCTTTTGCAAGGAACCAAACTTATGGACCACAACGAATTCAGTCAATCAAAGTAATCTTGGACCGCAAGATGTTTTATCAACAGATCATTACAACCATGTTTGGTAGAGAACGACTACAAGAGATAAACACCTCTTATCTACCCTTTATCCTCCCTATGATTAATCATGAAGTGTCTTTTGATGTAGTATTTTTATCCTTGTATAGTATGTTTTCCATCCACCGAGCACCCATGTATTGAATCTCTATAAAATAAAAAATAAAAAAAATCTAAGTCGAGTTAATTTTCTCACTCTCACAATTGCAAGTGTAGCATTTCCAACCTTTATTGGTAAGGTGGGTGAGGATGCTGCAGACTTTCTAGAAAACTTGGAAATAGCATGTGTCATCTCTGCAAGAGATGATGATGCTTCGCGCTTGCACATCTTCCCACTTCTAATGAAGGTGGAGGCAAGATCATGGTACAATGCCTTGGCACAAGAAACCAAGGAACGGTGGGACTTTTTAAGAGCAGCCTTTGTCAAGCGTTTTGGAGAGGGCACAACATCAGAGAAGCTATGGCAATTGTTGACAAAGTTGAAGCAGGGCAGTATGCTGGAATACGCATCATATGAGTCAAAGTTTGTAGATTTATGGGGGCGATGGGTTGCATCACTAAGAGAGGATGAGGGGGCACCTGATTTCCTAAAGAAGGATCGGTTTGTGGCTGGGTTATGGACAACTCTTAAAGAGAAGGTGAAGGGAAGGTTTCCTGGTACGTATGAGCTAGCAGTTGAAGTGGCCCGCCTTAAAGACAAGAAGTTGCGCCTACAAGCCAGGAATATCGATGAAGAGGAAGCCGTTAGGACCCGACCACCTCTAGCACCACTTACAACAGCCGCCCAGAGGATTCAACCACAAGAACCAATTGAAGATCAGCAAGACATGCTCAATCGAATCACCAATCAACTTGAGAATCTCTCAGTCCATTTGATACAACAAGGGCATGCACACAATCGCAACCAAGAGCAAGGGAGAGGACAACGAAGGCAAAACCAAGAATACCACTGCTACAATTGTGGGGAGGATGGTCATGGCATATACTACTCTCCACACCCAAGGAGGCAGAATTTCAACAGAGGAGCCAGGCAAAACCAGGTTTCACCACCGAGAGCAAGACCACCACCACCGAGGGCACCACAACAAGCACCACCCGTGCAAATCCTACAACCACCCATTCAACCACAACCACCACCACCACCACAACCTCTCATTCCACCCTTACCCCCACCACCCGTTGGCAATCAAACAGTAAGCGTCATCAGTCTTGAAGGTAAAGAAAAGGAGAAAGTGGAGGAGGATAAGACCAAAGTTAAAGGAGTAGATGCCATAGGGGTAAAATGCTCTAGGCATGGTGAATCTTCCCAAAAGGAAGAAAAGATGAAGACTAAAAGAGAATCTAGCAAAAATCCATCCAAGTCACGACGTAAAATTGACATTGTAGATTTCTCTTTGGGTGAATGTTCTAAACCATACGATTTGGTTCAAGATGTTTCTGTGCAGGGCCCAAAAGTCACCTAGCCCTAGTTACTCCACCTAGCACCTAGGGTGAGGAGACAATGGACAAAGATGGTTAGCACTAGACGAACAAAGCCAAAGATAGCTGGGGCTATCTCTGGGAGGAATCTAGATGACATACTACCAGTGATGGATGCTTACATCAAAGGTCAACACATCTCCAATATCTACATCGATGGTGGCGCACAAATATGCGTCATGAGTGAAAAAATGATGCACCGTTTGGGTTTAGAGGTGAGTCGGCCGGCACCATGCCGAGCCAAAATGGAAAATAATTTAAAAGTTCAATGTGTTGGTGTCATAAATGCAGTTAGGATAAAGGCATTCAACACCGAGGTAGATGTGGACATCTTTGTCATGCCACACAAAGGGGAGGGCTATCCTATCATTCTAGGGAGGCCTTGGCTTATGGCTATGAGAGCTAAGCAGGACTGGGACACCGGCATAATCCAGATGAAGGATGCAAAAGGGAGGCCAATACTTTACGACATGAAGAAAGGTCGGAAATGTGACATGGATCTAGAAACCTCTATGGATGAGTTTTCTAGTGGTGACTCTTAAACCACTTTAGAGGAGGAGTCAACAGGGAGTGAAGGAAGTGATAGCTCCATTGAGGTAATGGGCCTCACATTCAACCACAACAAGGTGGACCCTTCAAATTTGCAACCACAGGTGAAAGTGGTGAAGACACTTCAACTACCCCTATGGCACAAGATTGGTGGAAGATGAACAAAAGTTATATTGACGACCACTTGGCAAGTCCTTTCTACAGAAAGACTCATGCAGAGAAATTCAATTGAGGTCTACTGGAACTTTAGGTTTTCCTTTCTGATTGTGAACATTGTGTGTAACATTAATTTGGGAAGCTCTTTAAGTTGGGTTGCGACAAGAGTGGAAGGATTGACATCAACAACCAGTGGAATCAATCTAGGACACACCCATCAAGGAAGAATGGTTTTGCATACTAGTGGTAACATGGAGTCATTTTTCAAAATGTGGTTTGCAGTTTATCTTTTGTACATGGTGGGCTCTCTTGTGCAATAGGCATCAACCATGAAATCTATCCATGTGGGCAACAGGTGTCTATCAATTTGGCATCAAGAAGGACAACAAGCAAGATATGAGGATTATGGCTTCTTCCTCCCTTTAGGCTATGTGTCTCGACGAGAAAGCCATGCATGGTGCTGCTTTGGAATACTTTCAAGGAATGATCAAGTTCTTTCCATACCTTCTATCATTTATGCAAGAGTTAATTCTTGTGCAGCTTCTGGACTCAAGAATCATTTTAAGTGTGATCTTATGAAGAAGGCATTATTGCATACAATGGATTTACCCAAAGTGTGGGACCCAGGTGGACACCGAAAAGAACTTTGGGGAGCCTCATGCTTCCAAGGGATCCATTATTCCCTACAAGGATCTACCAGCCAACCAAGAAGAAATCCCACTCTATTTCAACATGCTCAAGTACAGAGCTAGAGGCATGAATACCTCTAGCCTTCGGGGGAGTGCTAATGAGGCAAGCTTTTCCATGCATGGGAACCCCCCCATATATCTTTGCCCTTTTACCAAAATATTTCCTATGATATAAGTTACTTTTGATTTTTCTTCCTTTTTCACAAACGTTTCAGCCTTTATTAAATAAATTAGACTTGTGCTAATCAATCACGATGTAGCATAAATAAGTAAGCTTTCTTTTTTATCTGTCTTTTGACCTTAAATATTAAATATATATATTCTAAATTACATTATATATTTTAGTATTTTCTAATATATTTCTCATGTATGTATATTATTCCACCCCACCAAATATATTATTCACTAGTTTTCACTTTCAAACCTCCACCCCACTTTCAAATTTCAATAATACCTCCATCTAGATGATTGCCAATCTTTTCAAAACTGTAGGTCATGTTTTCATACACATGAAGGCAAGAGAGAAGTCCACTCAAAGGGGACCACCAAAAGACTTTTGCAGCCACAAATAATACATTACTTGGCTGAATTTTTTAAGTAGAGAAGAACCCCGAATCTGAAGGAGCGTTCAACATGAAAGATGTAGCTCGTGATCTCAAATTTTATCTCAATTTTTTTCAGAATTTTTGGAGTTATGAACACAGAATTATGATTTTTGTAGTGGACCCCAGTTTTCTCGTGTAATGGTGACACAGACCATCCCCAATTTTCTTCCCTCTAGAATGGCTATGGTTCTACAAGTCGTCAAGCATGATTACAAGAGACAAGGATCTTTTAATGAGGTCTTGGCAAGTCTAGAGTGATTCTATCACCATTTTTGGAGGATCCATCCTCATCAACAACTATCCACGTTTGACAATCTCTCTTGTAAATTTCTTACCTCTCTCTTCTCTCCCTAATAAGCTTATGTCTAGCCAAAGCTAGACTATTGTAAATATCTCCTATCCTCTACATCCTACCCACATTCTCTCATCTTCTCTTTCTATCGACTCTGGTATTTTAAATAATGAGGAGACAAGATGGGAGCCACAGTCACATGCACCCCATTTTCCTAGTCACCAAAGTGGAACACTCACCTCAAATAGAAATATTGCTAAATCCTCCCCTCCTTCCCTATATAAGGAGGCCATGAGAGCTCACTAAGGGTGAGAACACACACACACACACACACACACACACACATACACACACCTATCCATACACACTCTTGTGCTACATGCTTGTAGCATGAACCCTAATCACATAATCACAACACCATCACCATGCACAAAAGATGAGCACCACACCTCCACACCACTTGTAATTAAGGGTTGAAGGCACAATTTCAAGAAGAAGAAGGGTGGACACACTCATGATATTTCTCGCCATCAACTCCCACCTCTCCATTATGCCTCCTACGATCTTGTCCCCTCCTCATTTCCCTGCCATACGCTACCTATTGTATTCATCTTTTGCAAGCAATCAACACACTCCATCTTGGTGCCATACTTTGTGTCGCTTTGGATACATCTCATTGTGAGTATGGTATATGCTTGTTCCTTGCCTTTTTTTCTGCTTATGTAAAGGTATGCGGATTCGCCACCATACACACACACACTCTCTCTCTCCCTCTCATATTCCTATCTTCTTGCTACTTCCATCTTGAGGTGTGCGGATTTGGCACCTCTTGCATGATAAGTGAGCATACTCGCAAGTTTCCCCTACCTCATTATCTTCCTTACTAACATGCACGAGTAGCAAGCCCATTCTCACTCATTGACCACTCCTCTCATCTTATTCTCCGACCACCCCATTCCACATTTGGGTGTGGATCTTGAAATTGTTTTCCATGATATGCTTCATTGTGTATATGTATGCGTCCTAGCCGCATATCTTGCTAGTTGGTGCCCCTATTGTGTATCCCCCATGATGAGGCCATTGTGCATAGTCTTGGTGTAGAGGCCACCGGGTCTATTTTTCACTTCTGCCTCTCACCTGTTGTCCATGATGCATGCTTGTCAGTTGCTGCAGATTCACATGTGTGGTGCACATTACCTCACATTGTGAATTGTTTACCTCTCTTGAGTCTGTCCCTCATGGGAATTCAGTCACTTCTGCCAACAACACCTCTTATCCAGTTCAGGGAGTTGGAAAGATTGTGCTCACTGCTACTAATGGCAGTTCCTTCACACTTGTTGATGCACTTTATGTACCTAGGATCAAGAAGAATTTTTTGTCTGTATCCGCACTTGCTAGACTTGGACTTGTAGTCAAATTTGTGGATGACGGATGTATAGTTCATGATCTCAGTTTTGGTGATGAAATTGTTGCATCTAGGTTTTTGTGCCGTGGGCTGTATAAGCTCACTTTTTATGACAAGTGTGGACAAAATTTTGCAAATGCTGTTGCAGATTCAAGGGCTATTTCAGATGCAAAACTTTGGCATGCACGTTTTGGTCATTTGAATTTTGCCAGTTTGCTGCGTTTGCAAAAATCTGATATGGTTGCTTCTTTGCCACCTCTTGAAGCACCTCTCAAACATGTTTGTGAGGGCTGTATTTTGGGTAAGATGCAGCGTTCTAAATTTCCAAAGGATGGTTCAGTTCGGGCCACATGCAGCTTGCAGCTTGTGCATAGTGATGTTTGTGGGCCCATGCAAACTCCGTCCTTGGGCAATTACCTGTACTTTATGACTTTCATTGATGATTACTCCAGGCATGCATGGGTATTTCCGCTTAAAGCGAAGTCCAAAGTTTTTATGTGCTTCAAACAATTTTTGGCTGTGGCTGAAAATGTCTCGAAATGTACTATGGGCACCCTCCGTTCCGATTGAGGGGGGGAGTATATGTCTCATGAATTTAATGCATTTCTGGCTAGTCGTGGGATAAAACACCAATGTACAGTGCCTTATACACCTCAACAAAATGGTGTTGCTGAGAGGAAAAACAGTTCACTAACGGAAATGGCACGATGTATGGTCAAAAATCAAGCTTTTCCGCATTCTTTTTGGCTTGAGGCCATTATGTGTGCCACTTATGTACTTAAGAGGTGTCCTACGAAAGCTTTGCAGTCTATTACTCAATATAATGCATGGCATGATAGAAAACCTTCTATTGAGCACATGCGTGGTTTTGGCTGTTTGGCATATGCTTTGGTGCCACAAGTGCAGCGCATAAAATTGGATGATAAGGATGTCAAATGTATTTTTGTTGGTTATAGTGCTAAAAGCAAAGGTTACAGGTTGTATCATCCGCAAACAAAACATATTCTGGTTTCTCGGGATGTAGTGTTTGTGGAAGATTCTGTTCAGCCCTTGCTGTCATGTACTAGAGACAGTAATGTAAGCTCACATGACATTTATGACACTTTGTTGCCTCTTTTCAGTGGTGGAAATACGAATGTAAGTTCCAATGACGCAAATGTACAGCCTATGGGGGTTTCTGAAAATGTTTTAGATCAGCCTATTACTGATGCAGATGTACATGATGTACTTGATGAGGAAAGGGCTGAAAATGAGCAGGCTAGAGGTATGCCAAAATGGCTGGTGCACACTTTGTGTGACAGTAAATTGGATGCACCTTTGTCTAGTTGTACTCGTTCAGGCTCTCGCCATGCATCTTATGCATCAGATTGTTATGCTTTGGCTGTGTCTAGCTTACATGATGTTGAGGAGCCTCTGACTTTTGATGAAGCATAGAATTCAGAAAATTGGATGGCTGCCATGCAATCAGAATATGATGCACTTATAGAAAATGACACATGGACTTTATGTGATTTGCCTCCTGGCAAAAAGGCCGTTGGTACGAAATGGGTTTACAAGTTGAAACGCAAGCCGGATGGCGAGATCGATCGCCATAAGGCTCGACTTGTTGCAAAGGGTTATGCACAGCAAAAAGGCATAGATTATGAATAGACTTTTTCTCCCACTTGTCGTATGACTACTGTGCCTATCTCTGGCTCTGCCACCCATGAGCTCCAAGCCACAACATGATCAGGCATCGATGGTGCCGTCAGTGCTCCCAACCCTTGCTTAAAAAGTGTGTTCACCTTAGAGCATATGAATCAATGGCAATAGAGGCTACCACATCAGTAACATATTCAACTAACACCGATGGCATCATCCAATTTCCGCATCACCATCTCCCTTAAAACCACTAGCCATTGGCTGCCGAGAGATGCCCGCGTAGAACCAGGAACCACCGGTAGCCATAGCCCCATGAGCTCAAGATCACCACGCCTTAGTCATGCCTCAAATGGGCACCCACTTGCCGCTATACCATAGCTTGCTAGCTCCTCCCACCCCATATGGGATGATACAGGTGCCACATGGCACCCCATGATGCATTGGCCCTTGAGGTCTCCCAACACTCCCATAAAAATCGCATGAAATCTTTTTTTTTGCCCCATTATGACCTCCTGCCAGTTGATGCCCTGGGCTCCAATTCTCAGCCTCGAAGGCATGGCTCAAAGTTGACATCTTGAGCTACAACTCACATGCTCTCTCTGCATTTCAACATCACCGGGCCGCTCCACCAAAGCGATCAAAACTTGAAAAATCCATCTGGCACCACTTTATTGTTGTTGCTCCCTGACTTCAAAACTTAGCATCTTGCCGCTCTGGACTCTGTTTATCGTGTCATCACTTCCTATGGCCTTCATATTCTACATACTTCACATAAAAATCTTGGCAAGGATCCAATAACCTCAGATGGCACATTGACATATACAATCAAATCGGTATAGTACTTGTCCCTTTTGATACTTCAATTGGATATATCTTGGCATCCGAGACTCCAAATGATGATAAAAAAAGATCGACATGCTCCACATAATGAGCTTTAAATATTGATACACTACAACAGGGATCTGACCGCCTATCATGACCTACCCCTCGCTGTCTCAGATCTGCAAACACCTCCAGCAACGATTGTTGTATCTTACACTCCATGGCTCCATTTGATGAGCCGTCTTGACAAGCTCACTTAGAACTTCAAGCACTTCATCTTCAAGCAAAAATCCAACACTTTTGACATCCTTCACATGCCATCCTATTTATCCCACTTTGAGGCACATTTGGTCTTAAAAATCACATAAAGCATACATCTCCTCTACCACCTACCTGCCCATGCCTTCCTTATGTGATTTACCACTTAGCCATGCACCTATCAGAATGCATACCACTACTTGCACCCTTTTCTAGGGCCAACACACTTTGGCTGCACCACCATCTTGTTTAACCGGCCCATATCCACCAACATAGCATGTAGACTCCATTTAGAGCTCACTTGAATATGCTAAACAAGTTATCGCAACTAAGATGTACCCAAAAGAGTACATCTTTTCACTTTTTGTGAAAGTAACTAGCTGATGTAGCGTATCAACAAAGTCTAAGTTCTTGACTTGCTACCAATTTTTATCAGTAAACAACCCCACTGTAACTAGTGTTCAAGGTTGAGAAGGCGACTTACACATGAAGAGACTAAACCTAGTCGTAAACATGCTTTACCTTATGGTAAGCAAAGTCCAACTAGAGTGATACATGATTTCTAATTGGATTGCTTGGTGCTAATGTACGTGTTGCACATATCCTTTTTCACAAGATTACACTTGTATGTCTATCCATTTTGGATTGATGACAATATTGAGGTGTGTTTCCCCACCAGTTACAGTCATCCAAAATGATTGGTGAAAGGGTGGTGGTAATGCGTGTGCTAGTCTCCACCCAACTGTGCTATCTTATAGCCTCCCCCTGGCATACACACTGTCCAACCATGTTGGTTGCCTTTCCCATAGGACCCATGTCCTTACATTACCCCCCCTTGGAGAATTGTTTTCGTCCTCGAAAACGAACGTAGGAAAACATTTCTTAAGTGCAGAGACATTCTCCCATGTAGAACCTTCTTCAGATCTATCTAGCCATTTGACCAACACTTGTCGTCTGACATGATGTCTGGTGCGAAGCTCATGAGAATCCAGAATCTTTTCGGGCTCATGAGGAATGCTTGGTCCTTCGATAAGGTCAACTAACACACCTGTGTCAATGACGTTATCATTCTGTCCTAGCTATTTTCGTAAACGGTTAACATGAAAAATAGGATGAACTTTGCTCTGGGAGAGCTAACTTATAGGCCCATTGACCCATACGTTTGAGAATGGTAAATGGTCCATAATAGCGTGGTGAAAGTTTAGCAACTTTTCCCGTCTTCAGACTTTCTAAATGCTCCGGAACTTTTAGGAAAACCTTGTCTCCTTCTTCGAAAGTAGCAAGACGATGATGCTCATCTGCGTACTTCTTATATCGATCTTGAGCTTGCTTAACATTCTGTCGAGAAACTCGAAGCATGTCAAAATGGTCTTGGAGAAAATCCTTCGGTTGTTGTATCTTCTCCTTTGCTCACTCCATCGTAATGGGTGATCTAGGTTGAAATCCATATAAAAGCATAAATGGACTAAACCCTGTAGTCACATGCTTTGAACTATTATAAGCAAATTCCAATATATGTAAGTAGTCTTCCCAATTGGTTTGCTTCTTGCTAACGTACACTCATAGCATATCCTCTAGCACTTGATTAACTCTTTCAGTTTGACCATCCGTTTTTGTGATCAGCCATACTTAGATTAAGTTTATTTTCCAACTTTTGGAACACAGTTCTTCAGAAGTGATTATCAAACTTTCGATCTCTGTCACTAATGATACTAGCTGGAAGACCGTAGAGTTTATATATATGCTCTACAAAGAGACGTGCTAATTCCAGTGTCTTAGCTGCAGTCTTAATGGGAATGAATCGACCCATCTTTGTGAGATGGTCTACAATTACCCAAATGGCATCATGGCCATGATTTGTAGTAGGTAGTCCTACTACAAATTCCATAGAGATACTCTCCCACTTACCTTGAGGCGCTCTGCCTGATTAACTTGGCACTGTTGGTATTTTAGTACGTACTCTTGAACATCATGATGTAAGCCCGGCCAATAAAATTTTCGTCGAACTAAGGCATATGTCTTACGAATACCTGGATGACCAGCACTTGAACTATCTTGACACTCAAATAAGATTTGGCACCTAGTGTCTGAGTCCTTTGGCACACATACTCTACCCTTTGTGGAGTAAGTAGCCATCATCAATGGAAAAATTCTTCCATCGCTTAAGCTCTTCCTGAGTAGGGGTGGAGCTCTATGTGTGTTGGAGTTTTTATCTGCGCATGCAGAGACATGTTGATATGGCTGTTTAGAGACATGTGAGTGTGAGGGATTCCTTTTTAGAAATGCACTCCACACTTTAGCATATGATTGATCTTGTGCACACTTGCCACATAATGACTCCAAAAATCCACTCTTTAGTTCTGTGAAAGCAAGTGAATTAATCTGAGGCATCCAACTTAGTGCATCCGCTACTACATTATATCGCCCCTTGTGATATTGTAGCTTACAATCATAATCTTGAAGGATTTTTGCCCATCTAGCTTTACGGACCTTCAAGTCTATTTGAGTAGTAAACCATTTGATACTCTCATGGTCAAAAACTACTTCAAATTCGGCACCATATAAATAGTGTCGCCACTATCGTAAAGCGTGAATTATGGCATAGAGCTCTCTCTCATAAACATAATAATTCTTTTGAGCTCTATCTAACTTTTTACTTTAAAAGGCTATAGGTCTTCCCTCTGGAGAAGTACCGCACCAATGGCTTTATCACTAGCATCAGTCTCTACCACAAACAGCTTAAGTGGGTTGACAATTGCTAGGATGGGAGCAGTGGCTATAGCTACCTTGAGCTGTTCGAAACTGCATTTTTGGGCTTCTTGGTCTTACCTTTTGGTTTTAAGTTGATCCGTCATAGGAACAGTGATTTTGGCATAGTCATGGATGTATTGTCGATAAAATCCAGCCATGCCTAAAAATATTTGAAGCTCCTCAACCGTGTTGGGATGTTGCCATCGAAGAATGGCAGCAACCTTGTCAGTGTCCATCTTGATGCCAGAATAAGAGATCACATGAACGAGGTAATGTATCCCTATTTTAATAAATCGCACTTACTTTGCTTAGCATACAACACATGAGCTAGTAGCTTTTCAAACATTAATCGTAAGCGTTCTATGTATTCATCTTCAGTCTTATTGTAAATGAGAATGTCATCAAGGAAAACCACAACAATTTTTCCAAGATAGGGACGTAAAACACTATCCATGAGTGTCATAAATGTAGCTGGAGCATTGGTTAGACCAAAAGGCATAACCAAAAATTCAAAATGCCCGAACCGTGTTCTAAAGACAATTTTGGAGATATCTTGCAGTAGGATACGAACCTGGTGGTATCCTGAACGAAGATCTATCTTTGTATAGTATCTTTCCCTGTGGAGTTGATCAAATAACTCATCCACTCATGGCAAAGGATACCTATTCTTGATGGTTATCGCATTTAATCCGCAATAATCTATGCACATGCGCATTGTACCATCTTTATTTTTGACTAATAGAATTGGTGATGCCCAAGGCAAAGTGATAGGTCTAATGAAACCATGAGCGAGGTAGTCAGCCAACTGACTCTCAGCCTCCTTGGCTTCTTTAGCACTCATACAATAAGGTCGTTTACTCACCGGTTTAGTGCCTCGCAAGACATATATGCCATGCTGCACATCACGTGTAGGGGATAAACCCAGTGGTAAATCACTTGAGAGCACATCAATATACTCTGTGAGTAAGTGAGTCAGATTTTGCCGTGCAAAAGGAGAAAGTAAACTAGAGTTATGCTGGGATGGAGAATCTTGTAATTCCTGTAATGTTTGCTTTACAACAGTTTCACATTGCTCTATAGAATTAAAATTGAGAGAACTTTTCTCGTTAGATTTTTAAACACTTTGTTTATCAATAGAATTCATTGCACTTTGCATACCATTACTAGAATGAACCGCACTTTGCTCTTGAGAATTCACAAGACTTGGAGACAATCAGTAACACAAAAAGACTTCATCTATTAAATCTGCTTTTTGCAAAATAGAAAGCTCGGTTGTACATATAAGAGGTGCAGATGGTATGTTTTTCTCACCAAGAAAAAGCACATGTTTACCATTGGCCATAAAGTATAAGGAGTTGTGTTCATAACTCGTGTGAAATGTGTTTCCTAAACCATGCAGCCACTCCCGTCTTAAAACTATATTAGCATGGTCCATGTTCATAACTTGGAAGTCAAGGGTCATCGTATGATCTTGAGAAATAAGCTTAACCCCTTGAACTACCGTGTTCCATACTTCTTTATCATTCCCATTCATCTGCTCCACCATACTTGTGAGAGCAGGGAGTCTGTGTAAGCTTCAATTTCTTGACTAGCTTATTGTTCAAGAAGTTATGAGTTGCACCATCATCCACTAAAATATGAACACGTTGTCCGTTAATAGTGCCATTCATGCGAATCAAATCATGGGGGCCAAAGGTGGGCTGCCACATTGAACCAGGCACACAACACTTCTGCTTTTCTTCCATATGAAGAACCTCTACAACACAATATTTAGGAGATGAATCTAATGTGAGGCGTTTCACCGTGTGCATGGCCTTTTCTTTGCCTTGTAAAAGAGGACAATATTTCTTGTTATGTTGGTTCGAAAGACATCTAAAACACAAATTGTGTTTCTTCGCACGCTCAAAGTTAGCAATGTTGAGAGACCCACACGGAGTATCTCGTGAGTGCTTAGGCTTCTTAGCCTCTTGTGGGCGTGGAGAGGTAGATTGTCGCTTATTCCTCTTGGAACGTGTGGGAGATCTACCTCGCCATTGGTTGTTAGCCACATTGCTCTTAGCAAAAGTATTCTTAGAGTAGGGAACATTTCCTTTCCTCTCTTGGTCATCATCATATCTTTGGGCATGACTGATGTCTTCTTCCAAAGTTTTTGGATGTTGGGTCTTGACATGAAGACGATAGTCTTTGTCAAGACACCTATTAAAATCCCGTATCTTTTGGAATTCATCTAAACCTTCTAGTTCTAATATGATTTCCCAATACTTTGAAAGGTACTGTGTGAGAGAAAGGACAAACATGCGGCATGCATCCCATGCTAATCAATTCTTATCTTCTTTATTGGAGTCCAAAAACTCTTTGGAGTAAGAAGCTTGAAATGCAGCCCAAGACGGAGGACGAGCATCTGTCATCCACCACTTATAGGCCTTGCCTTTAAGAGATAGACTTGTTTCCACAGCCGTCTTTATATTCGGGGTGTGTCTCAATCGATGAATATCACTCCATTTGTGAAAGAACGTATTGACCGCATCCTTGTTGCGACCATGCTCTTCCCCATAAAATTCAGGAATGGTGATATTCTTAAGTAATGCATTTCTACCTTCTGCATCTTCTATAGCATTTGTCTCTAGGACTCCTTGAGTTGTGCGAGCTTGGTTACCTTGAATCATGCCACTTGTGGCTCCTGGAGGCATCTGTGAATTCATCAATTTCACAAGTAACTCTGTAAGATTGGTAACATTTGCATTAAGTGCAGAGAGGTTGCGTTCAAGTACGCTTTGGCAATTTTTCAAATTCTTGAAAGCAGCCATATCTACAAGGTCATGATCTCCTAGATCATCGTCATCATGCCTATTAGTGTCAGCCGCACCCGTGGTGCCCTGATTTGATCTACATGCTCAAAATCAAGCATGTGTGTAGGTGGGATATCCTCACTAGCCATGGTAAACACACACTAATGCAAAGAGAGAAAAAAAAACGACAACTTGTATCTTGTGAAATTGAAGTCTTTGTGTTTTGTATGCTCCACGATTTGCGTTGCATACGAATCTTGCCTTGCAGGAATTTGAGCGCTTCACTTGTCGTTCGCTGTAAGAACACCTTTGTTGATTCTTCACAAAAACTCGTCGTTTTGTGAATGCTTTTTGTTCACTTTGAAGCTACCTCCTTGAGGAAAAAAGATTTTTTGGAGGAAAACTTGCCTTCCTCCAAGAAGTGAAAAGGAAGGGTGAAGCTACTTCCTTCAAGTTGAAGCTTTCCCTTTCCTTATAGTTTTCCTTTCAACACAAGTAGGCTACTTTCATTGTTATACAAAACAAGGGTCAATAGCCTGATGGTAAAGTGTTGGCCTCTTGCCCTCATGGGGTGGGTTCAACCCTCCGTCATGCAAGGGTTAAGTGGGCCTTCCTACGCAAGCAGCCAACGGTGCCAACGGAAGCCTTCGGAACCTCGGTGCCGTCGAGTTGCCGGTCGATTTTTCCTTGGTTTCCCGTTGTGGAGGGCGTAGATGGGGTGGCCGCGGTTAGCTATCGCTGGCTGTCCACGCGCTACGCACGAGAAAGGGTGTCTGTCTTCTTTTGCTGCATAACGGAGACATCGCTATCTGCGGAACGTGGGAGAGAAATAGAGCATCGCACGCACATGCAACCCGCTTTTAGCATCCTCCCAAAAATATCTTGGATACCAGTGAAAGGTGGTTGTAATGCATGTGCTATTCTCCACCCAACTGTGCTATCTTATAGACTCCCCCTAGTGTACACATTGTCCAGCTGTGCCGGTGCCTTGCCCATAGGACCCATGTCCTTACAATTGGTAAACAGGGATCACAATGTCTTACAACATGGCTCAGGAGTCAACAATGTTATAAATAATCATCTTGATTAGCTTGAAAGATTCACAAGTACCCAAATTGAGCCATGACCTCTATTGGTGTTGTGAGATTTATGTCATGAATATACACCTTCGAAGGTGTTTGAGGTCTTGGGATTGAGGGTTGGAATAGTTAATGATTTCCACAAAGTTTATGTTATGCTCATGATGCATGAAGTTTTCCATCTTCATTGCATCACCTAGGTCACAAGAAACACAAAGATTGTATTGTAACAAGTCTCTCTTGCTGGGAGAAACTATAATACAAATGCCAAGTTAACTAAATGCTATCTTTATGTTGCTACCATCAATTATGTTCACCCGCTTTCAAGAAGTAGGCGGTCTTTCCAGGAAGGCACCGGGCCTCTTGCTATAAGAGTTTGTGAGGAAGCTCAAGGGTTATGAGAAAGAGCTAAGATGTAGATAACATAGCTTCTAGAGCTAAAGAAGAAATGTAGCCAAACAAGCCGCTCACTTTTCCTTACAAACACACACGTGATGGAGAGAACTCATGAAAGATAGTCTGAACAAAACAAAAATGAAAACATCGAGATTACGATCATATCGTATCATGGGTAGGATAAAAGGGTTAATGGATGAGTTAATGATATTTAATCTTTGTTTTCTAAATAAGCTGCGGATTGATTTTTGGAACTGTAGCTTTGTGCTTACTATAATGTATAAGTTTTGTCTAGCGATGGGGATTAGTTATGAGTACAAATCCTCTTGATTCATAATAAAATAACCACATTCACATAAAAAGAGAAGTCATAGTCAATAATAGGTAGTATGATGGGATCTGGTGAGAGAAGTATTACGTTGAGCCTTTCAGGACCAAATAGAAACACTATGCGCTGCTGAAAGTGAATCTTTCAACTAATCCAAATGTTGACCCTAATAGATTGCACTGAATGGAATTGAAAGAAATTACCTCTATGTGGATTATGGTTATTCATCAATGATATACTTAGTATGTTCAAAGATAAAGGTGTGAAAGAAGTGAAAGGAGAAGAAGAAGAGAGTTTCTCTCCCAAGCCCTATTGTTGCCCTTAGGCAATAAGGATACTGCGAGGAGAGAAGTACCTGTAGCAAGGAGATTCTAGAGTTTGTGGAAGAGAATGAGAACCTTAAGATAGAGAGATGTTGGTGGAAGATGAAGATATGGTTACTAACCTTGTGCTCATAATTGTTTCCCACAAGAAGGTTGTACTCATTACATTGACAAGGTTGTTGCTTGAATACCTTCCAATGAAACAACTAGTACACAACAAGAGAGATCAAAGGAGGAGTAAGATAGAATTAGAGATAGATCTAAGTGTGGTGGTGGTATTAAAGATAGATAATGAGAGATAGAGATAGAGTTAGAGACAGGTATTGGACTCGATATGAAAATGAAAATAAAACTAGCAACATATATCTTACATGAGAGCAATCGCCACCACCTTAATGGAGAGAGAAGATGAGGCAAGACTTCAGTTTTTCTTCAAGAGAAAGTGTGGCACTAAGATGAGTGTGTCACTATGGAATTGAGCTATTCTCACTCACTCATAACTTACCTCAATGAAGAGATGGTTGCCCTTTTTATAGGTGAGGGAGCCATGTTTTACATAATCACTTGATTAGGCTAAAGAGTTAGCCCAAATCAAATTTTCTTTGGATATTCTTAAAATGGAAATATTAGGACTCAAAATATCATTAAATTCAGCATTTTCGGTCATTGAGGCTCCATGTGGGTGCATGATGCATGTGGGCCCCACCTAGGCATCTTCTGTGTGGCTCCAGCAGGGGGTCCCAACTTGTGTGTCTTGTCCTTCAAGGCATCTTTGAGGTGTCACATTCACATGCTTATGTCTTTTATCCTCCCAATATCTTATTTTATGGAAAAAGACCAAGATTACCTCTTTTTACTTGATTCACCTGTTTACCATCTCTTCTTGCAGTGTAGTTGTGATAGGGTTTTTCACTGGTTTCCCTGTAACTTTTGACCTGTAACTCGGATTGACATGCTTCAAAAGGTAAAATTGGCCTAATAAAAGAGCTTGACTTGGTTTTGGCCTTTTATCCATGCCCTTAGGTCGGGATTTTCAAATTGGGATGGTCCAAGAAGCTTTGGATCTTCCTTTTCATAAAGTCTTCTAGTAGGCCCTTCCCTCTTGTATGTATCCAAGAAGTTATGCATTATTGAAGGGTTATATTATTAAATAAATGTGAAAAGAAGAAAATAATTTATATATGGTAGGGTATAGCTGAGATATTAGAAGAAATATACAAATGCTTTTCCCCCAGACAAAAAGAGGCACAATCATTGATACTTCTCTTGCAGTACTTTTTAATAGTAATGTACATTTATATTACTTCAAAGGTAATACTAAGGTATGGTAGAAAGATTTTATTTATGCATATGAGTATTATATGAAGTATACTTATGCGTCACAAAGTCACAAGATAAATCGCTTAATGCCCGTTCCCACTATATACGTGCCACAGCACGACATCCACCCCCTCTAAACCTGCACATCCTCCGGTATGTGCCACATTGTCTCTTTGTAAGATCAGACCTCTTGTACATCTTCCTTGCTTTCTACTTCACTGGATGATTCCAGAGCTTCATGTTCACTTTGATCTTCACCTGTGTTTTGCTCTTCTTCCTCATCAACATATTCTAGATCATTGTCTCCTCTTCTCTTAAACATTTTAATCCTTTTTCATGCAATGGGAATCTTTACTTCTGTACCATCTAGTTCAGACAAGCTGTAAGTAGCATTTTCATGCACATGCTTTACAACATACGGTCCAAACCATCTTTTTGAGAACTTGCGCATGACTGTGTGCTGGTTATCAAGGCTACTATCATACACTAAAACCCAGTCACCTTTGTCAATTGCTTTGCTCCTAAGTCGATGTCGCTTATCAAAGTAGTCCTTGTTTTTCAACCTTGCATTTTTGAGTCGTTCTTTTGCAGCTTCAATGTCTCCAGGTCTTCTCTCTAGTTGCCTTATATGCAGGAGATCTTCCCTGCTAAGCCCCTCTTGCCAAGGTAGTACATTCCATGTGGGAATTGTATCTTAAATCGGCATCACTGGCTTTTGACCATACATTAGCTCCGCAGGCATGTAGCCAGTTACTGAGCTATGTGTTGTACGATCAGCCCATAAAGCATATGGTAACAATTTTGGTCACTCACCAACTCTTCCTTCACAAGCCTTGGCCAAAGCTTTGATGATAGGAGGATGACCTCTTTCAGTCTTTCCATTGCCTTCAGGGTTGTAAGCTATAGTAAGAGAAAGCTTGATTCCTAATCTAGAAAAGAAATCCCTTGCTTCTTCGGCATCCAGTTCACCTCTATCTACAGTGATTTTTCTCACACAACCATAATGGCAAATCACCTCATCAAGAAGGAATTTGCACACAGCTTCTGTGGTTTTAGCTCTTAATGCTCTTCCTTCAATCTGATTAGTTAGGTCTTCTCGTGCAAGAACCAAGTATCTCATCTGCCAGAGTCCTAAAGGCTTTGGCATTGAGGTTATCAGGACTCCAGAGGGTGTATGGCTGTCACAGAGACAATATGCTTTGGACATGTTGTCAAGGTATGGTATGGCTGATTGTAAGCCAATTTCTATTCCCTTGGATGTGAATGCAAAGCTGAGTGCAGAGAAGGGTGATGTTGTTGAGGATGTCAAGGTGTACAGGAAGATTGTGGGTAGTCTAATCTACTTGACTATCACGAGGCCAGACTTGAGCTACACAATAGGCTTGGAGAGTCAGTTCATGGAGCTTCCGAGGAAGCCACATTTGGATGGAGTACGATGCACACTTCGGTATGTGCAAGGGACTCTTGACTACGCATTGTTCTATGAAGCAGATGTGCCATTAGCATTGTATGGGTATACAGATGCAGATTGGGCAGGTAGCATTGTTGATAGGAGATCTACGAGTGGCTTCATGTTATCTTTTGGGAGTGTTGTTGTTATTTGGAGCAGCAAAAAGCAGCGTACGGTTGCTTTATCGAGCACAGAGGCCGAGTACAGAGGTCGAGCAGTTACGACATGCGAGGTAGCTTGGCTACGCACATTACTTGAGGACTTGGGAGTGCAGGTGGACCAACAGATTGTCATCCATTGTGACAACCTCAGCAACATGCAATTGGCTAGGAACCCAGTGTTCCATGCCAGGACCAAGCACATAGAGGTCCATTACCACTACGTTCGAGAGCGAGTGTTGGCGGGCGACATCGACTTGGTCTACGTCAGCATAGAGGAGCAGATAGCGGATATCTTTACCAAGGTCCTCGAAGTTGAGAAGCTTCGACGTTTCCGGACTATGCTTGGACTCTGCAACATGCAGAGCTCGAGGCGGAGTGTTGAGATGTCGAGCTCTACATCTTGAGCTGGCATCCACTACGGGTCTTGGCCGCTTACGGCATTTACTCACTGGCGCGTTAGGTGACCGACACGGAGGATCTTCGCCAGTGATTCTACAGCTGGACTACACTTATAGTGCCAGCCTAGTACGCTTCTAGCGAGTTCACACTTAGTGACCGCATGTACATATGTGCTACTTTTCAGTTTTAGCACTTAGCCATTTTGTACTCTCTTTTCTGTGAGAAGAAGAAGAATCTTTCCATCTCTGTGTGCTTTTTGCTTGTCTTGTGTAGCTCTCTTGCATCCTCTTTCTTTACATTGTCCCTGACATAGTGGTAATGCACCTCAATGTGCTTTGTGGGAGCATGAAAAATTGGGTTCCTCGCAACTACCAATGCGTTCTGTCTGTCAGTGTAGATAGTGTTAGCAGTGTCCTGTCCAACACCAAAATCAGCCATAAGGCGTATGAGCCATAGACACTCAACCGTAGCTGTGAAGAATGCCCTGTACTCAGCCTAACAACTCAAAGTGGCCACAGTAGGTTGCTTCTTGCTCAACCATGATATACATAAACTGCCAAGCATGAAACAAAAACCACTTGTGGACACTCGTGTGTCAAACAAACTAGCCCAATCTGAGTCTAAAAAAGCATGTAAGTCTGGTGGAAATGATCCCCCCATGGGATAAAACAAGCTAAGATGTAAAGTGCCACTAAGGTAGCAGAAAATCCTCTTGACAGCTTGCCAATGCTTAGACGCTGGGCTATGCATAAATCTGCTGACCTGTGAGACTGCAAACTGAATATCTAGCCTCGTGTTGCATACATAAATGAGGTAGCCAACAGCAATTTGGTAAAGAGTGACATTAGCAGGATCACCAGCATCATGTAGACTCAACTTCAAACCTGTTTCCATGGGAGTGGCAATAGGTTTGCAATCCTCAAGTCCAAACTTACATAGCAATGTCTCTATGTAACTTTTCTCACACAAGGCAATACCACCATCACACTGCTTAAACTGTATACCCAAGTAATGATGCAGCAGCCCCAAATCTTTCATCTTGAAAGTAGCATTCAAATCAGCCTTAAATTCAGCAATATGTCTCTCATTTGGTTCAGTGATCAACAAATCATCAACATAAAGAACCACAATGAGAAGTACATCACCCTCACGCTTTACATACAATGTGCTTTCTGTTGTACTGTTACGAAAGCCTTGTTTGATCGAATGAGTGTCAGCTTTCTCATACCAAGCACGAGGCGATTTCTTCAACCCATACAAAGACTTGTTACATTTGCACACTTTCTCCTCTTGTCCTTTTATGACAAAACCGCGAGGCTGCGTAACATAAACTTCCTCAAATATGTCACCATTCAAGAAGGCAGTAACAATGTCTGATTGATGTACATCCCAACCAAAATGAGTTGCCAATGCACATAGAAAACGCACAGTTTTGACAGCCTTATCATCCAAATTTCTGCGCTGCACTTGTGGCACCAAAGCATATACCAAACAGCCAAAAACACGCATGTGCTCAATAGAAGGTTTTCTATCATGCCATGCTTCATATGGAGTAATAGACTGCAAAGCTTTTGTAGGACACCTCTTAAGTACATAAGTGGCACACATAATGGCCTCAAGCCAAAAACAATGCGGCAAAGCTTGACTTTTGACCATACATCGTTCCATTTCCGTCAGTGACCTGTTTTTCCTCTCAGCAACACCATTTTGCTGAGGTGTATAAGGCACTGTACATTGGTGTTTTATCCCATGACTAGCCAGAAATGCATTAAATTCATGAGACATATACTCCCCCCCTCGATCGGAACGAAGGGTGCCCATAGTACATTTCGAGACATTTTCATCCATAGCCAGAAATTGTTTGAAGCACATAAAAACTTCGGACTTCACTTTAAGCGGAAATACCCATGCATGCTGGAATTGGAGCTGATCTCTTGAGACAACTAATTCGAGTGTTGAAGGATTTCAGCTACTAGTGTGGAAAGATTTCAGACAGAAGACTAGACAGAAATCAGAGACTAGACTGAAAAGTGGATATTGAAATAAGTATCAGACTTGTAGACTGGAATAAAGTTTAGATTCAGATTCACATTCAAAAGACTGCTGAGAAGTAAGGATCACTGAAATATATACCATGATTGTTGAGATGTCGAGCTCTACATCTTGAGCTGGCATCCACTACGGGTCTTGGCCGCTTACGACATTTACTCACCGGTGCGTTAGGTGACCGACACGGAGGATCTTTGCCAGTGATTCTATAGTTGGACTACACTTATAGTGCCAGCCTAGTACGCTTCTAGCGAGTTCACACTTAGTGACCGCATGTACATATGTGCTACTTTTCAGTTTTAGCACTAAGTCATTTTGTACTCTCTTTTCTCTGTGAAGAAGAAGAAACTTTTCATCTCTGTGTGGTGTATGCTTGTCTTGTGTAGCTCTCTTGCATCCTCTTTCTTTACATGGTATCAGAGCCTGGTGCAGGCAAGAGATTCTAAGAGAGCAAGAGCATCATAATCCCTTCGTTCGCAATCCACGACCAGAGTTTCTGAATAGGTCTCCAAAGTGCCGTATACTGAGATTTACTGTACAAGTACAGTGGTTGTATGTACGCTTGATTGTGGACACTCGTTGAGTGTGGAAAGCATTACAGGTACCACGATACCAGGTTCAGTAGATTTGCAGGTTTCTGCAGATTGCAGCTATTTTGTCTTAGTGCTTCAAGATGTCTGACGGTTTCAGTGAGATTGTCACTGCGAAGCTTGAGAAAAATAACTACCCTGCATGGAAGTTCATAATAACAAATTTCCTAAAAGGAAAAGGTTATTGGGACTATGTAGAAGGAGACAATGAAAAGGAACCAGAGATTCCTGAGGCAAATGCTACAGCAGAACAAAGGAAAGCTTTGAGGGACTGGCAACAAGGCCAGAGCAAAGTGATATATTGGCTTTCTATGAGCATCACAGATGGCATGATGGGCTATCTACAGGATGCTGAAACTCCCGCCATTGCATGGAAAAACTTAGGCAGAGTGTTCGAGGTGAACACCAAGGCCAGGAAGCTTCAACTAAAGTTGGAGCTAAATCAGGTTAAGAGGAACAACCTCTCCATCAATGATTATGCTTTGAAGATCAAGAGTATCATTGAGGCTCTTGGATCTATTAAAGTCTCAGTGGAAGATGATGACATTGTCCGTGCATGCTTGGATGGTCTAGGAGATGAGTATGTACATTTCAGGTCTTCCATGAATACAAGAGACGACATCCCCGTGTTCCAAGATTTGATTTCTATGGTTATTCTTGAGGAGAAGAACCTTGACACATCTTCTTCTCATGGCAGAAATAATTCTGGACAGGCCTTCTATTCTAACTCCAACAGAGGTAGAGGTAGAGGTCGTGGTCGAGGCCCAAGGGGTTGCAAGGGCCAATTTCAAGAAGGTCAATCAAATCAAAACAATACAGGTGGCTGGGGAAACTAGTCTCAAGGCAGGGGGAGTCAAAGAGGTCGTGGTGCAGGATCAAGAGTGGGAAATCAAAATACTTAGCAGATGTACTTCATGTCCCAAACATTACAAAGAATTATGTTTCTGTTGGAAAAATGGTTGAGCAGGGTTTGCAGGTTCGCTTCAATCCGAATGGTTGTTATGTAGAAGATTTCCAGAATGGCTGTAAGCTGATCACAGAGGGAAATTGTGTGGGCAGAATGTTTACGCTAAATGTAGACATGCCTGAGGTAAAAGCTGCATTATTTGCACAGGGCATAGGTGTTGTGGCTAATGTTGACATTTGGCACAAACGGATTGGCCATGTCAATGAGCAGAGATTGCACAGCATGCAATCAAAACAGATTGTAAAAGGTTTGCCCAAATTCAAGGTGGATAGTATGCATAAAGTGTGTGCAGCATGCCAGTTTGGAAAACACTCAAAGGGCTCATTTCCACATGAGCGCAACGTATGTAAAAAGCCACTTGAGGTGGTGCACAAAGATGTTTGGCATCCAACCGATACTGCAAGTATACATGGTTGCAGGTATTATGTCTCTTTCATTGATGACCATACAAGGAAAGTATGGGTCTACTTCATGCGTAACAAAAGTGAAGTGTTTGGTCACTTTCAGGACTTCAAAGTCATGATTGAGAAGGAGACAAATATGCAAATCAATACATTGAGGTCAGATGGAGGGGGAGAGTACTTCTTAAACGATTTTTTAGATTTTCTACGAATGCATGGTATACGCAGGCAGTTTACATGCAGATATACTCCACAGCAGAATGGGGTCACAGAAAGGAAAAACAGGCACATTGCAGAGGTTGCACGTGCATTGATGAATGAGAAGAACATGCCTCATCATTTCTGGGCTGAAGCTGTAAATAGAGTTGTGTACATTATGAACAGGACACCTACAGCTGCGGTGCATGATGTAACACCTGAGGAAAAGTTTACAGGTACAAAGCCTGATTTGGCACACTTGAAAGTGTTTGGCTGCATAGCTTACGTGCATATACCAGATGCGTTGCATAGGAAATTGGATCCTAAAGCAGAGAAATGTATTCTTGTTGGATATTCCCTTGAACAAAAGGGGTACAGGTGCTACAATCCTACTACACGAGAATTACGAGTGAGCAGAGATGTAGTCTTTGATGAGATGAGCAGTTGGTACAGTAATGCACATGGCACTATTGGGGCTGATGTAAAAGATGATGTGGTTGTACAAAATGTGAGGCCACAGTCACATGTTTTCAATGGACCACAAGAGTCATCTTCTCCTGGCTCTGTTGAGAAGCCATGGAATGGTAGACTACGTACGTAGGTTACTCCACCAGCAGGTACAGGGAATGTATCACGGAAAGGAAAGGAAAAGGTAGATGAACCTCCCTTTATGGCTGAAGCATCATCAGGTTTTTCATATGTAGACATGGATTCAGATGGTTCTGAACAAAGTCTTGATGCGGAATTTGTAATTCCGGCTATCAGGACACCTGGTGTAAGGAAAGTACAAGAAGATGCTAGAGGGCAAAGGAGTGACCCAGGACCGCGCATATCTAACAAAGTCAGAAATCCAATTCAAAAATTGACTTATGATGGGTATCGAGCGCATCACCAAGCCTACATGGCTAAGGTGATACAGGATGTGGAGCCCACATGTTTTGAAGATGCGGTTGGAAATGTGCATTGGGATGATGCAATGAATGAAGAGATGGCTGCATGGAAAGCAAACGACACATGGGAGTTGGTGCCATTGCCAAGTGCCAAGAAAGATATTGGCTATAAATGGGTGTATAAAACCAAGCATAAGGCTGATGGTAACATTGAGCATCACAAGGCAAGGCTGGTCGCAAAAGGCTATGCACAGACGTATGGCATAGACTATGAGGAGACCTTTGCTCCAGTGGCAAAGATTACGACTGTGAGAGTTGTCATAGCAGTGGCTGCATCTAGAGGATGGATTATGCATCAAATGGATGTAAAGAATGCCTTCTTGAATGGTGAGTTGCAAGAGGAAGTGTGTATGGATCAGCCACATGGTTATGTTGATCCAGGTTACCCAGATTATGTATGCAGGCTTCTCAAAGCTTTGTATGGTTTGAAGGAGGGTTCTAGAGCATGGTATGACAGGATTGCCAAGTATCTTGTCAGTATTGGTTTTAGGAGAGCTCATGCTGATCATTCACTCTATGTACATGAGAGTGATGTGGGGATTCTAGTCATTACCATATATGTAGATGACCTTATTATTGTGGGTGACAATGCTATGGAGATTGACCATGTGAAGGGTCTTCTCAAACAAGAGTTTGAAATGAAAGATTTGGGCGAGTTGCACTACTTTCTTGGCATTGAGGCGATTAGGACTCCAGAGGGTGTATGGCTGTCATAGAGACAGTATGCTTTGGACATGTTGTCAAAGTATGGTATGGCTGATTGTAAGCCAATTTCTATTCCCTTGGATGTGAATGCAAAGCTGAGTGCAGAGAAGGGTGATGTTGTTGAGGATGTCAAGATGTACAGGAAGATTGTGGGCAGTCTAATCTACTTGACTATCACGAGGCCAGACTTGAGCTACACAGTAGGCTTGGAGAGTCAGTTCTTGCAGCTTCCGAGGAAGCCACATTTGGATGGAGTACGACGCACACTTCGTTATGTGGAAGGGACTCTTGACTACGCATTGTTCTATGCAGCAGATGTGCCATTAGCATTGTATGGGTATACAGATGCAGATTGAGCAGGTAGCATTGTTGATAGAAGATCTACGAGTGGCTTCATGTTCTCTTTTGGGAGTGCTGCTATTACTTGAAGCAGCACAAAGCAGTCTACGGTTGCTTTATCGAGCACAGAGGCCGAGTACAGAGGTCGAGCAGTTGCGACATGCGAGGTAGCTTGGCTATGCACATTACTTGAGGACTTGGGAGTGCAGGTGGACCAGAAGATTGTCATCCATTGTGACAACCTCAGCAGCATGCAGTTGGCTAGGAACCCAGTGTTCCATGCCAGGACCAAGCACATAGAGGTCCATTACCACTACGTTCGAGAGCGAGTGTTGGCGGGCGACATCGACTTGGTCTACGTCAACATAGAGGAGCAGATAGCGGATATCTTTACCAAGGCCCTCGGATTTGAGAAGCTTCGACGTTTCCGGACTATTATTGGACTTTGCGACATGCAAAGCTCGAGAGGGAGTGTTGAGATGTCGAGCTCTACATCTTGAGCTGGCATCCACTACGGGTCTTGGCCGCTTACGGCATTTACTCACTGGCGCGTTAGGTGACCGACACATAGGATCTCTGCCAGTGATTCTACAGTTGGACTACACTTATAGTGCCAGCCTAGTACGCTTCTAGCGAGTTCACACTTAGTGACCGCATGTACATATGTGCTACTTTTCAGTTTTAGCACTAAGTCATTTTGTACTCTCTTTTGTGTGTGAAGAAGAAGAAGCTTTCCATCTCTGTGTGGTGTGTGCTTGTCTTGTGTAGCTCTCTTGCATCCTCTTTCTTTACAATGATTGATATTACAGCGAATATGATTATAGAGAAAAAGGATAGCCAATAATATTGCCACTGATGCTCAAGTGCAATTATAGCCCAAAGCGCTAATACAAGTGATTACAATTGCCAACCCCATATCAATGTAATGGGCCCTATTTATATACTTCGGGTTTACTGTAGTAATTACTCTAGTAATTACTAAGTGATTCGCTGCCCATCTTCTAAGAACACGTTCCCACATGGTGACTATCCAACCGTCTACATCCTTCCCTTCTTTCTTGAATTTTGGCAAGATTCCAAAATTTCTAAAAAATTCTCTTGTCTGATTCTGATGTGAGACTAAAAAATCCATTGTCTGGTTCGGATGTATTGTCAGAGTCTGACATTGAGAAGATGGTGAAGGATGCAGAGATCTAGAAAGATCACAGATTGCGAGAGGTAGCTGAAAAGGCCAAGGTGGAGCTGTCATCTCTCCTTGCCTGCTGAGAAGAAAAGTCGCCCCTGAATTCTGAGATAGAACTACTCAGTATCCTTCCATTGGACCGTCTTCCTTTTGCCTTTGCTCTTTGACCGGGTTGGTGCCTGAGAAGTTCCAGCATCAGCATTCTCCTTCTGAATCAGTCGGTAAATGGCCTCCTGCTCAAGCTGATCCCGCCGGTCTGTGGTCATCTCTACCTCATAAGGTGTGAGAGAATGATAGGTTTTGGTGTCAGGATCATAGAGTGTACGCCTGCCCTTGCTCAGTCTGGTTCTGGCCAGTTTATGACAATGCAAAGCAGTATGGATCCATCCTTCTAAAAGAGGCTGATTTGTTTTGACGCGAGCTTCGAAAAGAATCTCAGCCATCTCCCTGTACTGCGGTGCCAGACTCGGCTTTGCTGCAATGTCTTTCTCAGGCAGTTTGGAAGATTTGATCGTGAGTTGTAGTAACTGATTAGTAATCCTAGTCAATCCTTTGACCTAAATCTTCCACTAGCCCATACACACCTGAATCTTGTGTAGCTCTTCCTTCATTGCCTGGATGTCATTGATTTGAAGAGAATCATTGAGCAATGTCTGCCAAGTCTTCCATTCCACAGTTGATCGCTCATACCAATCCCGAAGCTCATCAGTTATTTTGAAATATGTGAGTTGATCAACTAGTTCTTGATGTTGAGGATACAGCGCTGGAAAGAATCTTGGCAACTCAGTTTCTCTTGTTGAAACATCATACAAGAGAACTGGAGAATCAGGCACAAATTCCAGGAAATTTAGGACTGCCTGGTTTTCTTGTTGCATCATCTTCCTAGTAATTCTTACTAGCTAGAATAGAGTTCAGAGAGCATTTTCCTGTGCTCCCACTGACATTCACGTTTGAGGTCCTCTGCTAGTGTCTGTCTAGTCCTCGAGGATGGCTTTCACTCTCTGGTCCAAAACACCTATGGCAGTTTTCAGTTGTACCAGAACATCCTTAAGTTGGACCCTAACGTCCTTCATGCAGCGGTAAGTTGGTTTGTTACCCAGCAGAAGTTCCAGTTCTAGAGCTAAAGACTGACAATCTGCAGTAGACTATCTTTGCCAGTGCGGGTTTACCACTTTCTCATCAGCACTACATGACTTAACTAAGAAGAACGTTTAGTATGTATGGACTGCTAAGGAGAAAAATGCTTTTGATAAACTCAAAGAAAAGTTGTTTGAGGATTGATCAAATGAGCACCCAACTGGTCGGACACGTAGTTGAACACCACATTGTACTCTATTAGTTTTCCGAGCTAGTGTAGTGATACTCGGTGTTAATCCTAATTCCAGAGTAGTAGTCAATTCCTTAAGTTGTAATACTGCCATGATATTTGTATAGGTCCCTAGGTGCACTAGACCTCCTCCTAAAGTTTCATTGCATTTCGAGTCCGTTCGAGTGCCTTAATGGCGTGATGACCTAGAGCTATCAGAAAGGACATAGACAAATTTTTTTTATCATTGAGTGTTGGTTTGCTTGTTGAGTTAGTGTGTTTGTTTGTTATGGTTCACTTCTTGAGATTGACAATCTCAAAGAGTCTCCGAGCCCCATCCGAGTCACTTCCCTGCATATTGATATTATGTTGGTGCCAGATCGCTATGCTACAAACGTCCGTTGCGACGACCCGCTAACATTGGCGTCGTTGTCGAGGATATGATCCTTGGATGGTGAGTGACCTAGTGCATATTTAGAGCGTTCTTTTTTAAAGATTTGTCGCTCCATTCCATTTACACTTTAGCAGTGAAGTAGCTAGACACGGGGTTTAGTGCTTGGTAGAGTCTAGAAGTCGAGGAGTTGCTAGATCTATTCTTGAAAAGTAAAGAGGGTTGTGAGTGAGATAGCCAAAAGCATTTCATTCTTCGATTTTCTCTATGCTTTCAAAGTGTTGTTCCATTTTTTGTTTTGTCTTTATTTTGTATTGTTTTATTTGTTTTTGTTTCATGTTTTATTTAGCTCTTAGGAGTAGGGTAAGTAGAAACTATCACCATCAAATTTGGGCTAAAAGATTGAGGTAAAAAAGAGTGACCATATTTTGGCGGAATTGACCTGTTAACCCTCACGGCTCACGGACACCCCATCACCTACGATGGACGCGTATTATGTATGATTTAGAGTCAGGTACCGGGCTTGTCGGACCAATAGGGAAAGGTAGAGTGATCGTCGATGAGAGGCGCACTTTAACTTGGACATTCAAGGGGTTAGTTGGCTAAGCATGGGCGCCCAAGTGTGAATGGGGTGAGCTCCTATAAAAGCCAACTAAACCTAATTTTTACTCATTCTCTCATTTGTGCAATTGAAGAGTGCTCTTGCTCCATCTCCATCTTCTTCTTCTTCTTCACCTCCTTGTGTGTGTGTGTGTGTGTGAGAGAGAGAGGGAGAATGTGTGTGCGATCGAGCATTACGAAGGCACGACGGCGGCGAAGCGGTTGAGCGCGGCACGACTGCAGCTTCTTCTTCATCGCGGCGAGGAATCCACCACGAAGGCGAGCGTAGAGCGGTGAGTGACACACCCTTTGTTTTCTTGAGCTTGCTAGTTTAGGCTTGTTGTGTGCTTGGAGCCGTCTGTGGCTCGCACACGGTGTATTGGCAAGTCCCTTGCTTCGACAGTGCGACAAGGAGCGCACATTTTTGGCGCCGTTGCCGGGGATATGCCCTACACTAAGCTCGGTTAGCACTTTACGCTTCCTTGTGGTGCAATTTCTATCATAGGAAAGGCAGGGAAGGAGTGTGTGGAAGGTTTCTGTTTTTTTGCGTTTTTTGTAATTGCTGTCAAGTTTCAGTTTCTGCTATTGTCTGCGTTTTTTCAATTTCTGCAATTTCTGCATTTTCAAGTTCGGCGTTTTCAATTTCTGCAATTTTCTGCATTTCTGTCAATTTGCTGCAATTTCTGCGTTTTTTCTGCATTTTCTGCAATTTCTGCGTTTTTCTGCATTTTTTTCAATTTCTGTATTTTCTGCATCAACAAAAAGAAGAAAAAAAATTTGGAAAAAAAAAAGTTTTTTGAGAAAAAAAAAATTTTTTGGAAAAAAAAAATTTTAAAAAAAAAAATTTCGGAAATAAAAAAACGCGAGTGAGCGGGCGGCGAAATTTTTCGAAAATAAAAAACGTGACTCTTAAAACGGACGGGTTGGTTTGTATAAAAGATAGATCGGGATCGGGATCATTTTCCCAAGCCCAAGCCCAAGCCCAAGCCCAGGCCCAGGCCTCAGGCCTCAGTCCTCTGATATATACTAGACTCACTCTTATATATATATACCCTACTCCCTCAAGAGAGAATGAGAGCATGTGGGACAAGTCCTCCACTCTCCTCCTTTCTCTTCCCACTTGCACCCTTAGACTTTCTAGTTTGAGCCTAGTTCCCTACTGGAAATTGACAGTTTTAGGGATTCCGAGGGCATAGAGTGACCAAACGGAGTGCTGTAAAGCACGGCACGACCCTCTGACCGATACGCTCGTTTCGAGCTATCACACGGCCCATTCCACGACACGCTCTGAAAAATCTAGCAAAAAAACAAACAAAAAACACGTTAAAAACTAGTCACAAGGCCTCCTAGAGCAGCTTTTTGACACCTTAGGGTATCAAAAGCACATGCACTTACGCTCTGGGCGGGTGCTAGAACACGAGCATATTGAGGGTGCCTCTGTTCATACGGACACCCATTACCCATCCACGATAAGCTCTAGACCCTCAGCGGGGACACAAGGTAGCACCACCCAAGACCCTAAAATAGCCGCTAGTGATTCCTCCTCCGACTCAGAAATCATGGAAGCATACCCTACCCAAAACACTGAGAGAGAAGGCCATGCACCTCCCGAAGCTCCACAGCCTAGTACTAGTATGTTTAGCCGTTTCATGGAAACATTAGGTAGAGCTACTCGCTCGGAACCTTATGCAGATGAAGCACGCGAAGGGGGTGGGGAAGTGGAATCTCCTTTCACATCGCACGTGGACCCCACACCCCCAAAGAGTGTCCATGTGGATATCCTACCAACTTCTTACCAAGAAGGCCCTGTTGAGCTGCCTCCTTCAGAAGTTCCCTCTAGAGTACCGTTGGTGGCAAGTAAAACCACGGGGAGCAACATTGCTTCTACCTCACAAGAAACCGTTAACACGTCGACTCTAGAAGGATTGTTCATTAATGATCATTGGACATACGACCTCCACACTGAAGTGTTGACGGATCTACACTCTGGCCACGCCTACCATGTAGGATGGATAGAGATTGTACAGTCCACCTCTAGTGCCACGAGCATCGAAGATCAACAGAAAATGATATGTAATGTTATCCATGGCATTATTCAATCAGAAAGGCAAAACCGAGGGGTAGATATACTCTCAACTGGCCCCATGAGATTTCTGGATACGAGCAAGGCTCAACAGCCTACTCTATCTCAAATGGAGACTCCTCTAATGAGCCCCATGGACCCATCTTACGTCATTTCACCTGGGGTCTCTATGCAATCTGAGCCTCCGAGCGAAAACTTTAGCTTCCCTAACTTGGCTCAACCCTCTATCAAGGAAAACACAGTGCTCACTCCAGGGATAAGCCTGACAGAGAATGTACCGATGACATCTACGGTTAGCGCAGTGCCACTACCTAGTGTCGTAGTACCTAATATGGGGCCTCGACCATATGTGCCTCTAGCCCCTTATGCACACATGGCCCCCACACCTCCAATTGTACCACTTGCTTATGCTCCTCGAGTGCCGCTCCCTAGCTCTTATCCGAGTGGACCTATGCCCGGTTATGTTCCATATCCTGCATCATCCACACATATGCCAAGACCGGCACCCGTCCCTCTCCCACATATGATTCCAAGAGTACCTCCACCGGCCCTGCCTCCTCACATAGGTGACTTGGCAGCGTTTGCTCAAACCATAGGTCGATCTATTGCGGAAAATATGCATCATGCATCTGATAGAGAGCCTAGAAGTAAGGCAGTACAAATTGCCAAACTCACGCAAAAATTCAATGGGGACGAAGATGCTAGAAAACACATTGAAGTGTTTGAACAAGTATGTGATTCCTTAGGGGAACGCAACGAACTACATAAGTGCAATGCCTTAAGCTTGACATTAAGTGGGAAGGCTGGAGATTGGTATAGGACCCTAAGGGTGGATGAGAAAACAATCTACCCTACCCTTCGAAGGTTGTTTCTAAAGGAGTACATACGAGAAGGTGTGCTTTGGGGTGTAGCATCTCAGCTACAGAAGGCCGAACGTAAGGAAGGAGAGTCAGTAAGGGACTTCATTAGTCGTCTAAAGCACTTAAACTCTCGTTGCCTTGTAAATGAGCGCTTCAACAATAACCAACTGCTTGATCGATTCATTCGAGGGTTGAGGAATGAAGGAATCTATAATGGACTAGTGATTAGAGGTATCACAACCTGGGAAGATGTCACTGCCAATGCAATCCAATTAGAGGACAACTTGATGATAGCAGGCATGAGGGTGTCTACTGACACGAGATCCACTAGCTCACAAGCCATTGAGTATGAACCCATGACTACAAAGCCCATTGCCAATGAGCCAAAGGTATTTGAGACCTTCTTGACAGACCTCACCAAGGCAATCCAAGAGTCTCTTAAGGATAATCGACCCCCTCAAAATAGTCACATGTATCCAAGAAGGGAGCAACAATGGTGTTCCATTTGCTTAGGTCCACATAGCACTAGTGAGTGCCCTACGTTTAGAGTAAAATTTAATGGAACTTGCAACGCATGTGGTAGGTATGGTCACCAAGCTAAGGATTGTTTAATGATCAAACGTATGATGGCAAATAGACCACCTGTAGCCTGGACGGATGCGCCTCGAGCTCCAGTATTGATGCCTACTCCACCTGTTGAGCAACTACCGCAACACATGGTCCCTAGACCTCAAAATGTTGTACAAGCTACACCGCTACCACCTCCTGTGCTAGGACCGCAGCCCCCGCATCCAAGAGTCGCCCCTATGAACCAAGTGGGTTGCGAGCCATCAAATGCTTATCCAGATGGCTGTGAGGAGGAAATAGACACTAGTATTGCCTACAGACTTGATACATTGGAAGAGTGTCCTATATACTACATGGAAGATTGTTGGGGACAAGTCAAGCCGGTTTATCAAGCTGCTGCTCTCGCATCCAGAGGTCAAAATATCAACACCCAGGCTAGGAGGCCACCTCTTCAATGCTACGAGTGTGGTGGACCACATCGAGTAGCGGAGTGCCCTATTAGGCTGCAAAAGAATGCTGCACAGATGCAAGTGAATCAAGGGAGCACGTCTGCAATGCCAATACTCACATGTAATCGTTGCGGCATAGATCACTTGATTGCCCAATGCCCCTATAACCCAAATGCGCCTAAAATCACACCCCTAAATTTGGTCGAAATTGCTAGTGTGACATCGCCAATACCACCCGTCGTACCTGCTTATGCGATTACACGGTCCATGCTTCAAGGGCCAGGACATATCCTCGAAGAGAGAGATACCGCGTCAGTTATCCAAGCAAAGAAAAAGAAGACACGAAGGAAGAAGTCGCAGAATACGGAAAATTCAAAGCCAAGTTCCAAAACAAACATAGGAACAGGAGATGACCCCGTGTATATGAATGACCTCGAGGATGATTCAGATTCAGTCGAGACAATGGAGACTAGAACCAATACCACAAAGGGAAAGACCGACAAAGAAAAACGTAACATGGAACCAAATGAAAACCGAATGAGAGAAAACCATAAAGAGCCTCTGAAAACACCACAAGTGTTTCCAAATCCAATCCAAGACCCCCAAGATAAACCGCAGGGGCAAAAAGGGAAGAATCGTAAAAAGAAGATTGGGACATACCCAAACCCAGTAGACGAGATTGAGCAGGTGAAACATCTAAGAGGTTTAGTGGAGGAGACTCAAAGGAAACTAGAACCAGAACCCATGCAGGTCAAAATTCATGACACAGTGTTTCCCACGCAAGTTCATCCACCCCACATGAACCATAGACCGTTAGCCATATCTAGTATCATCCAAGAAGGGAGTGAGGACAGGACATCAGAAAGTGAGCATACACCCTTCTTGTTGGAAAGGATGTTTAACGAAGGAATACCTGATCCCATTGAGGAATATGAGATTCCATCCTCACCAGTTCCTAGTGAAGGACCTACACCCTGCAAAACGCCAATGAATGTTGCCAAACTAGTGGACTTCATGTCTTCTGAGGTCCGAACCACGATCATAGCAAAGCTGTATGGAGATCCTGAGTTATTCCTTGCACTTCGAGCATTCCTTAACGGAGAGCTACGAACGGGATTACCGCAGTTTGCGCAACCAAATAGGCCTGACTCGATTATGATTGATGAGGAAAATCATGTGCAATCACTTGACTTAGATGGACACGAGTCTGTGATCGAGGTACCCATTAATGAATTAGGGCAGTATTTTGAAGGCGACGAGTCTAATGCGACCCTACCCATCACTACCAAGGGATTAACTATAAAGGGAATTCTTGATGGTGGTGCGGGAGTTAGCATCGTTACAAAAGATTGTTGGGAATCCATGGGAAAACCCCGCCTCAGTGTTACTAACATTGTGGTAAAGATGGCAAATGGTACCATAGCCAAACCTATGGGGATGCTCAAGGATCTTAAGATCAAAGTTCTAGGACACAAGGTACGACATACGTTCATTGTAATGGATTTCTCTAAACACCTCATGTCATATGAAATGATTTTAGGACGACCATTCATGAGGGAAGCACAAATGGTTCACGATTGGTCTAAAAATCATGTCTATTTGCAATTCCAAGACTCTGTCCTTAGAGTGGATTTGGTGACTGGTAAGGTACACCCCTTAGGGAGTAAAACCATTATTGATCATCGCTCTGACACCACAGTTCACTCGGCCCCACTACAATATTGTTACACTTGTAAGAAGGATACAGACATTGGCAAAGATTCTCCTTACATGGATGTGTTACCGGGTATGACGGAATCAGACAATGTGGATTGGGTCCACCTAGCATCAACCATAGACACTTGGGGAAATAGGGGGACGACCTGGGTAACACCTGAGGGGGATGAAATGCATATACCCTTAAATATGCTACAAGCAATGCATATCGCTTCCGACAAGACTCATCCTAATGTAACGAAAAAAACATACAAGTGGGTCCCTAAAGCTTCTTTAGTGACCATAGCTAGTGCTAAAAAACAGAAGCCTTGTAGGAAACGTACCACTCGCTCCAAGAAAAGTAAGAAAATGTTGCGATGGATCCCTAAACGACTATTGGAAGCCCAAGGCTACTATCAAGGAAATGATCAAATCTGGTTGCCAAAACGTAGATTGTGCTCTTACCTATCACCTGACCCAAGTGAGCCCAATCCCGTAGCTCCAAAATGAATCAATGAGCGTGGAAAGAAAAAGATCACAGAATGCTACACACCCGCTCCCGAGCTAGTTTGGGTACCAAAGAAAGAACGATTTGTTCCACCTAGCTCAGGAAGGGGGGAGTCCCATGAAGATTCTAGCTCCTCATGTAATACATCCATAGAGGTAAAAGCTTCTACACAGCCTCCATCTATAGTAGTGGACCTCCATGAAGCTACAAAAGAATCCACACCTCCCAGTGTTCAAGAATCACCTGATGAACCACTTCAAGTTCGATCCTGGGAGAGTACCTTACCACCGTTGCAACTTGATAAGGCACCTAGGGTAATAGAAAACTACTGGCAAAAATCCTCACCTCTTACCAACTGGAATAATTGGTTTCAAAGGGTGACAAGCTCATTTCAAATGGTATGATCTACCCAAGGAAGGGGGGAGTGTTTGCTGACAGTCATCATTCATTTGTTTCCCTCTCAACCTTTTTCCCTGACCTCTCAATCACCAATCTTAGGGAATGTACATATAAAGCTTTATACTCAAAAAAAAAAGAAAAAAAAGAGCAAGAGCAATTAGCAAACGAGTATTCACAATAAAAGTCAAAACATTGACTCAGACCTACACATGTCACATCTGGTACAGTGAAACAGAAACCTATGCCATAAAACACCTTCGATCCTCATCACTTGAGTGATGGAGGGTAGGTAAGATTAGTACGATAGGAGTGTTTCTGTTTTAGAGTTGAGTGATTAGAAAAGTTCTCTTTTCCCACTGATGTGCCTCCTGGAGGTATTCCTTTTGTTTCCTAGTGTGTACAGGAACGTGTTGCTATTGATAGGATTTGGACCTTCATGGAACCTTCAAATCAAGCGCGACCATCAACACAAACAGGTGTTTCTTGTCCATTAGCATTGCCCTTATCTTTTTTGCATCCATGTTTGTCTGCTTTGATTGTGATTGGTAGCATAATATTCAGCGCATTGGCTTAGTATCAAACATTTAATTCAATGTAATGTTTTGTCATAATCACTTGTCTAGGTTTAAAAATCAAGCAGTCTGACTAAGCTAGTTTGACCAAGGTAGGTGTTAGAAATCTTCTCTTAATACCATGGGGAATGCCTTCCTAATAAGCAATGGTTACTTAGGTTCTTAATCCGATTTAGGCAGCATTGTATGAAATGTACTAGGGATTTCTAGTGGGCTTAACCTTATTGACCTTTAGCTTAAGTATTATAAAGGGAGTTTACTAATGTGATGAGCCTGGGGAATGTAACAGTGTTATATGACCTCCCAAAGTTACAAAATTAAAATGCTGAAAATGAACAAGCAAAAAATCAAAGTGCCACAATGTAAAATTTTAAGCTGGAAGAGAAATCTCAGCTTGATTTGGTACTTCACTCACATGTATTGCCTATGGTACTAGAGCCCTAGAGGTTCCCAATGTGGGCGCTTTTCCTTGAAAAGAAAAAAACCCAAGGCATACAAAATAAGCACACACATCATAATTTAATCACTGTGAAAAGACCTTGGGGGGTCAAAGAAAAAGTAATCAGTCAGGCGATGATTTCATGATAAATTCCTTTTATGGTAGCTTAACTACAAGGTTTTCTAGATATAGCCTCTAGTCAGCCCTCGAACATGAATACTTGGCTCTCGCGATTAAACAACTTAATTGACCACAGAAAATTAAGAAGCTTACCCATGGTATTAATACTTGATCTCTAGTGCCTTTCGACCGTCAAATTAGCGACCCCAGACTTGTTTAATTTTCTACCTTTACATCTGTTTATGCATTTGATTACATTGCAATTTAATGTTCATTGCTATCAACTTGTTTGAAATTCTTTGACCAATCAATGTGTCTACCTAAAACTGCATATGCTTTTTAAGAGAATGCAATTACTGTGCCAATGTTGTTTGATTTTGCAGTGACTGAAGAAGGCTAAGGACATTCATCTCAAATGCTCTTCCACCTCGACGAACCAGCTTCAACTCAATAGCTTCCGAGGACGGAATCTACATCAGGAAGGGGGGCATGTTAACCCTCACGGCACACGGACACCCATCACCTACGATGGATGCGTATTATGTATTTGGTAGAGTCAGGTACCGGGCTTGTCGGACCAATAGGGAAAGGTAGAGTGATCGTCGATGAGAGGCGCACTTTAACTTGGACATTCAAGGGATTAGTTGGTTAAGCATGGGCGCCCAAGTGTGAATGGGGTGAGCTCCTAGTGCTTTTCGACCGTCAAATTAGTGACCCTAGACTTGTTTAATTTTTTACCTTTACATCTGTTTATGCATTTGATTACATTGCAATTTAATGTTCATTGCTAACAAATTGTTTGAAATTCTTTGACCAATCAATTTTTCTACCTAAAACTGCATATGCTTTTTAAGAGAATGCCATTACTATGCCAATGTTGTTTGATTTTGCAGTGACTGCAGAAGGCTAAGGACATTCATCTCAAATGCTCTTCCACCTCGACGAACCAGCTTCAACTCAATAGCTTCCGAGGACGGAATCTACATCAGGAAGGGGGGCATGTTAACCCTCACGGCTCACGGACACCCCATCACCTACGATGGACGCGTATTATGTATGATTTAGAGTCAGGTACCGGGCTTGTCGGACCAATAGGGAAAGGTAGAGTGATCGTCGATGAGAGGCTCACTTTAACTTGGACATTCAAGGGGTTAGTTGGCTAAGCATGGGCGCCCAAGTGTGAATGGGGTGAGCTCCTATAAAAGCCAACTAAACCTAATTTTTACTCATTCTCTCATTTGTGCAATTGAAGAGTGCTCTTGCTCCATCTCCATCTTCTTCTTCTTCTTCACCTCCTTGTGTGTGTGTGTGTGAGAGAGAGAGAGAGGGAGAGTGTGTGTGCGATCGAGCATTACGAAGGCACGACGGCGGCGAAGCAGTTGAGCGCGGCACGACTGCAGCTTCTTCTTCATCGCGGCGAGGAATCCACCACGAAGGCGAGCGTAGAGCGGTGAGTGACACACCCTTTGTTTTCTTGAGCTTGCTAGTTTAGGCTTGTTGTGTGCTTGGAGCCGTCTGTGGCTCGCACACGGTGTATTGGCAAGTCCCTTGCTTCGACAGTGCGGCAAGGAGCGCACATGACCATAAATCTGAAATTCTAAAATTTTGATGGTACAGAGCTCAAAAGTCATCCAAATTCAACAATTTGTGGATCAAGGGCATCGAGAGACTCTCTAGAGGCAATATGGAAAGTGTGATCAGATTATGTGAAGGAACATGGATTGTGATCCATGTACCCCAGAGACCATTTTTGGTGAAAAGTGACCACTTACAATGTACATCATTGGGAAACTGCTTTGATCATGTTTTCTTGAAAGAAAAACTCAAAAATCATATCAAAATTGGCTGTTAGGGCAAAAACAACAAAACAAACATTACAGGCACAAAACTTTAGATTTTTCAAATTTTTGGGATCCAAATTCAGAAAGGGGTGAAATTTGGCTTCTACAAGGAATAGAGAACATGTAAAACAAAATTCATGAAAAAATGCTGCCAAACATGGATCGCAATACATGTACCTTTTGACATTTTGGGCTGATATTTGACAAGTACATCCCTGATAACAAGTGGAACAACTTTGCCAAAAGAGACCATGTCAAAAAATTGAAAAAAATTGGTCAAAATAGCCAAATACAGAAACTAGTCAAAAATCGCAAGGCAGACAAAAAAACTCACTTTTGACTAGGGGAAAGTTGTCTAGATTAAAATAGAAGTGGTGGAATAGACTATTGACACTGTAGGTAATCATCGACCCAAATTTGGTGCTCAAATCAAATGGAACATGGATCGCGATTCATGTACCTCATGAAAAAAATTGAAAAACTTTTGGCTGAGATTTGAGCACTAGGTAGCTGAGACATAAACAAACAATTTTTCCAAAAGAACCAAATGCAAAAAAGTTGTGAAAAGTGGTCAAAAGAGCAGAAAATAGAATATTGTCAAAACTGTCACAGCAGACTCTAGAAGTCAATTTTGGTTGGGCAAAACTGATTCAAATTCAAAACGATTTGTGGAGCAAGCTACAAACATCATAAGATATCAGCACACCAAAGATCAAGTCCAAAAGTGGTGGAACATGGATCACGATCCATGTACCCCTAAGAAATTTTTGGACATAAACGTTTCTATCCTGTAGTAGAGACCATTGTGGACAAAAGTTCCCAAAGAGTTTTTGTAAAAAAAGTTCAAAAAGTGGATGAAAAGAGCCAAAAACAATTCAAGGTGAAAACTCTAAAACGGACCTGTGAATTGACTTTTGCTTGACCTTAAGTGACCCAAATCACATAAAAACCATATATCTAGCATCAGGAGACCAAGGACAAGCCAAGTGTCAAGTTTTAGTACCTTCTGACACAAAGGTACATGGATCGCGATCCATGTTCCTTTGTCACAAACTGATACCAAATTTGCATCATAGCTAGAGGACATCACCAGTAGTCTAGTGTTTTTTTCAAAACTGAATTTGGATATAGAAAACCAAACCAAAAACCTTGAAGTGCCAAAGCTGACCTAACTTTCAATCCAGAGGTCCATTTTTAAAAAAAAATGATACCATAGGACCTCCTAATCATGGTGAATCTGATGGTACCAAGAGAAGTAAGATTGGGCTCCAAAGATAGATCTCCATCCATGTACCCATAGTGACAGCCTAACCTAGAACTTTCCAGATCAGTAGTGCATACACAAGGAAACATATCCCCAAGACTAGTTGTGAGAAAATTTGGGCCAAAAGGGAGAAAAACAAGTGATAGACAGAAAACCGTTGTGCAAACGTAGTATTGGGTATTTAACCTATCAAAACAAGTCTAAATCCAAAAAGATTTGAGATTTATCTTGTGGACATAGTCAGCAACAAACTCCTCAGAGATCAAGTCCATATGTGGTTGAACATGGATCACTATCCATGTACCTCAACCTCAGAATTTGATGAAAATTGGTACAGAGCATGCATATGACCTTGTCTACACACCGTCAAAATTTGGAGAAAAAAAATTGACAGAGGAACATGGATCGCGATCCATGTACCTCAGCATAGTGGGGGTATCTGACTTGAAGATCTTGTAGACATACTTGAGTACATCTCAAATCTCAACTTCGAGCTAAAATACCTTTTGGAGACCAAGAAACAAGATAAAGTTCCTGTGTTCTCTGTTTTGAGTGTTGTTTCAGGTGCAGTTCACCAAAATTGCTCTAACGTTTTATAGACAACTCCAAATTGAGTCAGATATAGCCAGGAAGAAAGCTTGCGGGCAATAGGACACAGCTAGACCAGTTTCCAAAGACCATTTTTGATTTTAGAGCTGAATTTTTCTAGGTTTCTTAAATCCAAAATTTTAGGATACCCCAAGACCAGTTTCCAGAGACCAAAAGAGTCACAAATTCTTGACTTCTGAGAGACCTGATTAGGAGCAAAAAGGGATAAGTTGCACTAAGCCAAAGTGGGCTTATAAGAGACTATCTTGAGAATCTTGATTGAGCCTTAATCATGACAAATCATCCCACCACCAGGGTTCTCTACTCCACTCAGAGACATGAAAAATGCTACAATGCCTTCAATAGTGGGATTGGGAGAATACATATAGGAGAGGCATCCTCTGATCAACAAACCGAATGTGAGATTCATTAGAACGAATGAAGCCATGAGAGTGCTTATTGATTATGCTCATGAGAGTATATATAGATTCAAAAATGTGGATCCATATATCTGCTACAAGTGTGTAGAACCCTAAGCTAGAGAGTTGACCACCCATAAGAACCTCTATGCATTTACATATACAGATGCCAACAGAGTGCAAGTTTTGATGGTAGATAAGTATCAATGTGAGTATATTCTTTTCAATCCCATTGACTTAGAACGATTCACATACAAGGGTACTTCAATATCTACTCACTTCCAGCCAAAAACGATGCCAAAGTACACATCAAAGAGGATTCCACCAGGATTCTCTCCAACACAAGACGAGAGCACGAGAGACGTCTTTCTAAGAGACCACAAATTGGCTAGATTAGTGACTAAACCACAACGTTTAAGACCATAACAAGTGTATCAATGTATTAAAACAAAATACAATGGGTTAGGGGATCCATATGCTCATGTCTCACTCTTCAAAAAAGTTTTGAGAGCTGAACAGGTTGTAGATTTCCATACTCAGTATGAGGGATTTGGATTGACAATGGAAGGAGCAGCCTTGACTTGGTTCCAAGGACTAAATAGGGATGATTTTCTCAGCATAGCACAACTCTTGCAAGAATTTACCAAGGAGTTCTCAAAAAGGGGGATCAAACACAACACAGTTTTCCAAATCTACGCTTTCAAACTGAAAAAGGATGACTTAATTTGGAGTTGTCTATCAAAAGTACATAGACAAATGTCATGTGAGAGAGCTACCGCAAGATGAGAGATTATCAGTTCTCTTCATAGAGGGATTGAGGAATGAAACTCTCAAAAAAGACCTACATCTAAAAGTATGCACAACATTTGAGCAAGTCACTAGAGAAGCTCTATATCTAGTTGACAATTGTAAGGCCTACGGAGAGGTGGCTGAAGATACAGACAATGCGACTACTGGTGCCTCATCTCCAAAGAGCAAATCAGCTACAAAGAGAGATGTTCAAACTCCTTGGGAACCAATCATTGATCAAGTGGTTGAGGGGGTAATTAGAAGAATAAACAAAGGCTACAAACAAAACCTGAATGTACGACAACCTCAATTGAGGAGATGTAATACTTGTGGAGGGGATCATCCCACTCCATGGTGTAGCACTCCTAACCAAAGATGCAACAAATGCTAGGGTAGCAATCACATCTTTTGAATGATGGTAGAGTAGTAGTCAACTACACTCAGCCAACACATGTGCCGCAACCCGTGAAAAACCAATATTCCATGGATGCGAATACGCTCATGTTCATAGCCAATCAACAGTATTTTTCAAAGAATATTCTTACCAGACAAGAACAACCATTGGCTTGATCACCAGTTATGAAACAACAAGGTCCATGCTATGAGTGTGGAGGTGATCATTGGGTAGCACAAAGTTGTCCAAACAAGGGTCCACAAATAGTATTATTTTGTATTTTGTGAATGTTGTGAAAGAGACCATCTACGCCAACATTGTGTTAAGAATCCAGACTACAAAGGGAAAACAACAATGAATGTTGTAGGCGTGATGCCTTCTTCAAGCAGATCCAAGGTAGAGCCCGCTATTCCTTTAAAGGTATATGACTTGAGCTCAAGCTCAAGAAGCTGCCAAAAATGCAAATATTGAGGAGGGACCCAAATTACTACCTCAAATAGAAATTGAGAACAAATTCATGGAAATCCAAATGAGACAAAATGAAAGCAAAAAGGCTACAAGAGAAAGCTACTTTGGAAACTGAACTGAATCAAACAAAAGAGCAGCTTAAACAAGAGTAAGAAAGTAACAAAAATGCCAAGGGACCTAGAGAGTCAAAGACTAACTCAGGAGGTTCAGTCTTGGTCGAAAAAGTCTTTGAACCTTTAGATGCAATTTTGAAGGCCTATGAAGCTAAGCTAAAACCCAAAAAAATCCAAGAGGATAGATGGCTGATATATCCTCATCCAAGGTATGAAAAAGAGAGGTTGCAAATGTGCAAGGAGCTCATCCGGATGGCCTAAGCTCTTTTGAAACCACATGTTCTAGATGCTCCAAAAATGGAGGTGCTAATCCGCTGAAAATTCCAAGAATTGGAAATTCATGGTATTGTAAACAGAGACTAGGAAGAGCCAAGAGTTGAGGCACCTTTAGATACAAGGGAAGTAGCCAATACCGCAGATGGGGTGGACTCACAAATAGCGATTGTTGTTCCGGAGGTAGAAGAATCGTGGACACAATCCTTATGGGAATCAATTAGAAACCAAAAATATGTTACTGCTACTTTAAAATCAACACCTATCCCTAAGATAAACATGTATCATGAATTTTTCCGAGGGAATATACGATCTTTATATGGGGATGTTGGGTCTGTAGCATTTGAAGAGAGCAAACCACACTCTCTACAAACTTTGTCATCTTTCATAGGAGAACTCGAAACAAAATCGGAGGTTCAAATGGTACCTTCTTGGTGGAAAGACACACCAAAAATGATGGATACCAAGAGCTTGCATGAATTGATGTCTTCTCCAATGCACACTTTATCTCTCAAAGTTACTAAAAATTAGATTGCATATATGGGGCCAGATAGGCAAACACCCAAAAAATATGGTGTTCAAAATCCCTTAACATGACCAACTTGCAAATGAAAACATGGATGAAACTTTGCATAAGAAACCACAAGCAAAACCAGTACCAGTAAATAAGGTGGGTGACTACTGTGAAGGAGAAGAAGGAAACACCACCTTACCACTTGAGTACAAAGGAGTAAAGACGGTTGCTATATTAGATAGTGGGGCAAGAATTGCCATTGCAACCAAAGAAATATGGAAAAAATGGGGAAAGCCTACTCTTACAAAAACTTGATTGAAACTGCAATTAGTGAATGGATACATGGAGAAGCCGATTGGAATATTAGAACAAATCAATGTATCCTCCTGTGGCATAGAGTATGAGCATACCTTTGCCATAATGAATTTTGACAAGAGTAGCAACTTTGATATCATATTGGGCATACCATTCATGTGTCAGCTCAAAATGGTACAAGGCTGGGGCTATGACTATATCTACTTGAGACACAAAGAGGTCAAAAACAAAAATCAGTGTCAAAGATCATAGTTATAGAGATGTAGAGCAAACCCCGGGGGAAGAGCTACACTCCACAACTAAAGAGAAAAATGAGGTACCTGCTTGGTTGCAAAGCAAAGCACATATTTGGAGGTGTGGAGCATCAAAATACGGGAGTCTTAGAGAAAAAAAATTCATCCTAGAGTGTTCACTAGAAGATGAAGCTTATACTAAGGAACCATTCCCAGAGGATTTGTTTAAACCCTTTGGATGGGATCAAATACTGATGACTCTTGATGTCTGTGTAAATGAGTTGACCAACACCAAATTTTGCAATGAAGATGGCTATGATATAACTCCCTTATCTACGATAAAGGTGTTGAAGGAAGCTTATGAAGTTTGTGAAAGCAGAAATGGTGAGACAGATGGCTACTACTTGGAGCATGAGGCAAAAGTGAAAACCATGAGAATATGTCATCATTGACATCTTGAAGAACCACAAATGCAATTTCAAAGAAGTCGACTCGAAAAAAATGCAAATGAAAGCAGATGAAGGAAAAAAGTCTCCAAGTTCAACATCAAATGTTCAAAAAATGCAAGATCAAAAGAAGAATAGGGACAAGGAAGAAGATCAATTGTCTCCTACAATGATCAAATTCAGCATATGCGGAGAAATAGGACTCAAAATCACATGTTCAACTATGATGATAGATCCAAAAGAGACAAAGAATCTAATGACTTATGGAACATGGTTAATGATGGGAAAGCCGCCAATCAAAGAGCTAATAGAAATAGTGTATACAAGTTCAAAAATTCCAATTCCTAACTTTGAAATGGCAGAAGCCGTACTCAAGTCGAGTATTGGGGATTACAAGGATACTTTCCACATAATTGAATCCCATCACATCAAGGAGAGTCTAGTCCTGATAGAAAGCTGGAGAAACATCTTCTTTCAACAACAATCAAAAGCTTCAGTAATGACAATAATAAGACTCCATGAAGCTTCTCAAATCCATGTAAACAAGAAATCACCAACCATCACACAAAAAGGTAAATCAAAGGTAAACACTGAAGTATATCCACCTTGCAAAACGACTTTACCCTCAACGAGCCTCCATAAAAATTCTCCATTAAAGCATCCAAAAGAAGCCAAAGAAAATCAACCACGTGCTAGTATCCAAGGAGCACATGCAAGTCAAAGTGCCAATTTGGATACATGAAGCACAAGTTCAGCCTCAACAACAAAAAGTGACAGGGTGGGTAGCATAAAATGACTTAATCACTGCTCAGGGCTACTTCCAAGGAAACATTAAAGTTTTGGTCAAAAGGCGGAAAGTAACAGCCTGGATCTACTCACCTCAAGCAGCTTGCTCTATAAAGAGAAAATGGAGCCATCAATGGAAGACAAACAACTCAAGAAGGAGAAATGACAACAACAAAAGGCAGAAGAAAAGGCCTTCCAAGAAAGCAACACAACAAGTATGGGTACCTAAGTCAGACTTCAAGCGAGCTACCCAACCCAGACAGATATAGCAATGGATGATTCGAGTGAAGCTACTCAAAGCACAAGGATTTTATGAAAGTAACACTCAAATATGGTTACCAAAAGTTGTAGCTCAATCTCACAACCAAGAGAAAACATGCAGCACAAGATTCCATCCAAAGGCAAGCAAGAACAACCAAGATCCAACAAAAGACAATCACAACTAAGGGTCATGCAACCTCTAGATGGATACCAAATTGTTTTCAACTACAAAATCAAGGCTTCTACTGTCATAATAATCAATATCTAATTCTCCTAAATGATTTTCTCATATTAAACTGATCATTTAATGTGGGGAAGTGCCAAGGGAGAAAAAGCTAGAATATTGGTTAAGTTAGCAGACCGGCCACAGTAGGGATCCAAAGGAGGGAAAATAGGGATCCAAAGGGGGGGCCATCTGCAAAAGAGCCATGTGAAACAACGGGCTAAAAAGACCCTAAGGTTCAGCCCATTAAGACTTCCAAAATGCTAAGGTTCCAAAATTCAAAGGTTGTGTCCAAAGGTCAACCTTAGGGAAAATTGGATGCTTAGTGTGTGCCCAAAAAGTCTTTCTACATCTCTACATGGGAGGGGGCGAGCCCCAAAGCTAGGGGATGAGAGAGAAAGCCACACACACACACACAGGCTCCCTTTACACAAAGGGAATGAGGGACACATGTCAGCTCCCTAGGCCAGATGCCCACAAGGTATGCCCAATTCCTATTGGAAGACCCTTGAAGTGGACCAATGAGAATTAGGCTAGAGTAAATCTAGTTTAATTAATTTAAAAACATTTAATAAAAGAAACCAATAAGAATTAAGTGTCCTAGAAGACTATTGGGCAGTCTCCCAAGGGGTCCAATGAGCATTCAGGAGCCCCATGGCTTGCCTGATTCCTATTGGCCAGGAGGCAAAGGGGTCCAATGAGAGTTTAGTTTAATTATTTAATTATCTAAAGCTCTCACAAAAGGGGAAAGGGGGACACATGTCAGAAGGCTATCACTTATGCTGCTTAATCCCTATTGGCTTGACCTGGGGAGGTCCAATGAGGCAAAAGCCAGACTAACTTAGCAGCTAGGGCTCGCCCAAGAGAGAGAGGGGGCTGATTTTTGCTGGGCATTGACATCAACACTCTCACACTTGACCATGTGTGAAGGGAAAATACTCTATCTCCTCCCAAGCTTTAATGGAGAGCTCATCACCTACTCCAAGCTTGTGAGATAGAAGCCTACATCAACACTCTCTTGGCATGTGGATGCAAATCCAACCAAGAGCCAAGCTTCAATGCATACTCATCTTCTCTACCAAGCTAATTACTAAGCTAAGCTATGCTAATATGAGTGATTATGTGAGGAGATGTACTTCTTTCTCGTAAGATACTTCTTTTTCCTCTCAATCTACTCTCATACCCTGCTAGCTCTCACCATCTTCGAAGGTGTGTGAGGTCTTGGGTCTGAGAACGGGGATAATTCAAGTTGTGTTTGATTAAGTGTTTTGCTTGGTGTATGAAGCTTCCATCTTCATTGCACTAGCTCGTCTTGAAGGAACACAAAGAATTGTATTGTACAATGTCTCTCTTGATGGGAGAAACCATAATACAAAGCCTTTTGGAGGGGGGACCGGCTCCATGCAAATCCGGTCCTCAACTGTTGTCAATAGCTTAATTGCTCTCTCTTTTGAAAGTATTGTCGATGCTATCTAACTAGGTGTTATGCTTTTTGTTGCTCTCTCCACCCAAGCACTCTTGTAATTCTCATTAGGAATCAACTCTAATGAAATGCTCACTATGTTCATGCTAATTTCCGCTACACATAAGATTTTAGGCCATTAAATGTTACATTGGTATCAGAGCTCAAGGTTTCTCTTTTCTTGCTCAAGAAGGGAGGTCCTCAAGCTAGCTACAAATGGTTGGTATTATTAATTGCCTGTGAGTAAGTAGAATAGGGATTTTTCAGCCTTGCAGTGCGCCTGCCTTTGTGCAGTTAACGGGGCATCACCGTCGAGAGCTATGGTCTTAATAGTGGAGTCCTACGGGGCTTGCCTACGGCTTAACCACTATTGAGCTATTAGAAGCTTGACAGGAGCCGGTGCTATTTTGGTGTCGAAAGACCCTCTCTTCTATTCCTTGCAATTAATGGTATTCGAGCCGCGGGTAAAGTAGCTTGAGTGCTTTTTCTAAAGGGGTAAAGAGGAGTAGCAACTAGGGCTTGAAGTGCCAAAGTACACCTAAAAAGTTTACACCTAAAAGTTGTTAGAATGGCTGACAATATTAAAGAGAGTGAAATTAATGTTGATAACTTTGATTTTGCTCATGAGCAAGCTACTAATGATGCTTCAATGCTTGTTAATTATCTTGTTTCTAGGCTTCAACAAGCCATGGGCAATCCATCTCTCCAAAGTGAAGTGCAACGGCAGCTCCGTGCTCACGGGATTCTCCAAGCTCATCACCATGACGAGAGAACACCTAGGAAGCCTCCTTGTGAGACTACCAAAAGAGGTCTCTCTCCGATTCGGGAAGAAGAAGAGAATCCATATGAAGGGCTCAAGAACTTACTTCTTGATGATGCATCTCCTTCCCAAAGGAGAACTCAAGAGCCTCCACCGAAGGAACGAGAAAGAAGCGAGTCTCCCGCCACCTCGGCGGAGATGGCTCCACGAAGACGGCGGGCTAAACGCTCTCCATCACCACCAAAGTGGAGAAGACCATCACACTCTTCTCCACGCCATAATTCAAAGAGGGATGATAAAAAGCAAGAGAAGAAAAAGGCGAGAAAGAGGACACCCTCTTCTCCATCTTCTTTATCCTCTTCCTCTTATGAAAGCTATGGTGAAGACGACAAAGATCAAGACAAGAAAAAGGCGAGAAAGAGGTCACCCTCTTCTCCACCTTCTTCAAATTCTTCATCTTCTGAAGAAAGTGATGGTGCAACTTTTGAACCATCAAAAAGAAGAGGCCATAGGAAATCCTATGCCGCATGGAAGAGGTCGTCCAAGCTGAAGAAATTCAAAGAGGGAGGGAAGAGCATCTCTTTCCTTACCTATGATGGCACCTTCGGTGCTACAGACAAAGTTTTGGCCTTTATCCAGCAATTCGATGCGGCGTTTGGAGATGAGGGCTTCACGGAGTCCTCTAAGCTACGCCATGTAGCTATGCACTTTCAAAAGTCCGCCAGACAATGGTGGTCTAGCCTACGAGCCAACGGTGAAGCTCCACGAACATGGAAGGCTTTAAGAGCTTCCATTATGAAGCAGTTTTTGGCCACCGATGCCAAAGACAAAGTACTCACCGAATGGCGAAGCTTAAAGCTCTCTCCCAATGAATCCATCCACAAATATGTAGACAAGTTTTGGGACCTACAACTCAAAGCCACTGTCTTCAAAAAGTTGGATTTTGGAGAGCAAAAGCAACAATTTTGTGCGGGCTTAACCGAAGAAATGGCGGAGTATGTCAACTCCCAAAGGCCACGTACCATATCGGCGGTAATACACCATACTATGGTGGCCTCGCGAATCAATTTCCAAACGGGGGGTAAAAGAAATAATAAGCCCCCGGAAAACAAAGGTTCCAATGAGCCTAAGGGGAAGGACAATGTCCAAAAGTCTCCTAAGGGCAATTCCAACAAAGCTAAAGAGAAGGGAGTTTACAAAGGAAAGAATAAACTCTCTCCTGAAGAGCTTGAGCGTTATCGTAAAGATAACCGGTGTTTCAAGTGCGGCGAACAAGGGCATGCGTACCGCGCTTGTCCCCAAAAGAACAACCGCCAAGATCCTCCTAGAGCTTCTTTGGTTGAAATCCAACAGGAGGAGATTCACCAAACTCACCACAAAGGATCTCCTCTATGCCATGCTTGGGGAAAGGTAAGAGAACATGATGCTTTTATTCTCTTTGACCCTGGTTCTACTCACAATTTCATATCTATGGAGTTAGCCACCAAGCTAGGCATACAATCCTACGAGATGGGAGATATCCTACCCGCAGACAGTGCCTTCAAGGGGCAAGAAGCTTCAGTCACTCCCTTAATCGGGAAATTGAGGCTTCATGTCCAAGGCTATGTGGACAAAGAGGATTTATTTATCTCTCCTCTCAAGCATGAGGATGTAATCCTAGGGGCACCATGGTTTGACCGTCTGGCTGCCCATGTTAAATTTCCTGAAAGGAGAATCTCCTTTAAGTTCAGGCAAAAGGACATGTATATAGATGCTAGGGAGATGGGTAACACCATCCCCATTGTACATACACCATCTTTCAACAAGTCAATAAAGAGCTCTATTTCCGTGTACATGATTTTTGTTAAAGATTCTCAAAATGAACCTAATGCTTTAGCAAAAGAAAATAAAAGCAACCAAAAGGAATTAGAGTTATCCAATTTTCTCAAGGGGTTTCAAGATGTCTTTATTGACGACATCCCTTCTGAGCTACCTCCTAAACGAGGTAATGACAACCATGCAATTGAACTTCTTCCAGGAAGTTCACCGCCTAACAAACCTCCTTATAGAGTTTCTCAAGCTCAACAAGAGGAGATTATGCGGCAAGTGCATGAGTTAATTGAGAAGGGCATGGTTAGGCCTAGCTCATCTCCATTTTGCTCACCTGTGCTATTAGTGCAAAAGAAAGACGGCACATATCGTATGTGTGTCGACTATAGAGCACTAAATAGGATCACTATCAAGAATAGGTTTCCCGTTCCACGGGTAGAAGACCTATTTGATAAGCTACAAGGATCGACCTACTTCAGTAGGATTGACCTAAAAAGTGGCTATCATCAAATAAGGATTGTGCGCTCCTTGCCGCACTGTCGAAGCAAGGGACTTGCCAATACACCGTATGCGAGCCACAAACGGCTCCAAGCACACAACAAGCCTAAACTAGCAAGCTCAAGAAAACAAAGGGTGTGTCACTCACCGCTCTACGCTCGCCTTCGTGGTGGATTCCTCGCCGCGATGAAGAAGAAGCTGCAGTCGTGCCGCGCTCAACCGCTTCGCCGCCGTCATGCCTTCGTAATGCTCGATCGCACACACACTCTCCCTCTCTCTCTCTCTCTCACACACACACACAAGGAGGTGAAGAAGAAGAAGATGGAGATGGAGCAAGAGCACTCTTCAATTGCACAAATGAGAGAATGAGTAAAAATTAGGTTTAGTTGGCTTTTATAGGAGCTCACCCCATTCACACTTGGGCGCCCATGCTTAACCACCTAATCCCTTGAATGTCCAAGTTAAAGTGCGCCTCTCATCGGCGATCACTCTACCTTTCCCTATTGGACCGACAAGCCCGGTACCTGACTCTACCAAATACATAATACGCGTCCATCGTAGGTGATGGGTGTCCATGAGCCGTGAGGGTTAACATGCCCCCCTTCCTGATGTAGATTCCGTCCTCGGAAGCTATTGAGTTGAAGCTGGTTCGTCGAGGTGGAAGAGCATTTGAGATGAATGTCCTTAGCCTTCTTCAGTCACTGCAAAATCAAACAACATTGGCACAGTAATTGCATTCTCTTAAAAAGCATATGCAGTTTTAGATAGAAAAATTGATTGGTAAAAGAATTTCAAACAATTTGTTAGCAATGAACATTAAATTGCAATGTAATCAAATGCATAAACAGATGTAAAGGCAAAAAATTAAACAAGTCTGGGGTCACTAATTTGACGGTCGAAAAGCACTAGAGATCGAATATTAATACCATGGGTAAGCTTCTTAATTTTCAGTGGTCAATTAAGTTGTTTAATCGCGAGAGCAAAGTATTCATGTTCGAGGGCTGACTAGAGGCTATACCTAGAAAACTTTGTAGTTAAGCTACCATAAAAGGAATTTCTCATGAAATCATCGCCTGACTGATTACTTTTTCTTTGACCCCCCAAGGTCTTTTCACATTGATTCAATTATGATGTGTGTGCTTATTTTGTATGCCTTGGGTTTTTTGCTTTTCAAGGAAAAGCGCCCACACTGGGAACCTCTAGGGCTCTAGTACCATAGGCAATACATGTGAGTGAAGTACCAAATCAAGCTGAGATTTCTCTTCCAGCTTAAAATTTTACATTGTGGCACTTTGATTTTTTGTTTGTTCATTTTCATCATTTTAATTTTGTAACTTTGGGGGGTCATATAACACTGTTACCCTCCCCAGGCTCATCACATTAGTAAACTCCCTTTATAATACTTAAGCTAAAGGTCGATAGGGTTAAGCCCACTAGAAAGCCCTAGTACATTTCATACAATGCTGCCTAAATCGGATTAAGAACCTAAGTAACCATTGTTTATTAGGAAGGCATTCCCCATGGTATTAAGAGAAGATTTCTAATACCTAGCTTGGTCAAACTAGCTTAGTCGGACTGCTTGATTTTTACACCTAAACAAGTGATTATGACAAAAGATTGCATTGAATTAAATGTTTGATACTAAGCCAATGCGCTGAATATTATGCTACCAATCACAATCAAAGCAGACAAACATGGATGCAAAAAGATAAGGGCAATGCTAATGGACAAGAAACACCTGTTTGTGTTGATGGTCGCGCTTGATTTGAAGTGTGAACGAGAGAAAGGTTCCATGAAGGTCCAAATCCTATCAATAGCAACACGCTCCTGTACACACTAGGAAACAAAAGGAATACCTCCAGAGGCACATCAGTGGGAAAAATTAAAACTCCTAAACAACAAACTCAAAAGACAATCTAGACCCCTAACCTACCTATCTGTCACCCCTTTTAGAATCAAGGAAAGAGGATATTATATAAACCGGGTGGCCACCCTAAGGCTAGGCCTCTATCCTCATCATCTAGATAAATAAAATCGTTGTCCGTGAGGCCATAGTCTTCCTCGGTCTCTATTAGTTCCTCTTCATCATCCTCTTGTGCAAGCATGCTAATCAAGAACCTCGTGATGCGTGGATACTCATCTTGTGCAAAAGAATAAGCATGTGCCATTGGAGACACATTCGCCACTGGGTAGGGATCACTAGTTAGCCATAGACGTATCAGCCATTCTAACTCCTCAAAATTTCTCTCACATGCAAGGCTCTCTATCAAATCCCATTCGCAAGAAAGTATAGGGTAGCATACGTAGAACACTTGTTGAAAAGACAAGGGGTACCTTTCATCAAAAATAGAAGTGCATGCCTCTGGTGAAGTAGCCATTTCTGACAAGACAGATAGATTTGGTTAGGCCTTTAAAACATAAGAGTTGTTTTTGTGTGTTGCTTGACTTGACACGGTGAATTTGGACTTATATGTAAGATCTGATAGGGTGCTCTCTCATTGCTAGGCGCTCTTGCTCTTTACTATTTTTGTTTTTTTGTGAGTATAAGGCTATATATATACATTCCCTAAGATCGGAGATTGAGAGGTCAGGGAAAAAGGTTGAGAGGGAAACAAATGAATGATGAATGTCCACAAACACTCCCCCCTTCCTTGGGTAGATCATACCGTTTGAAATGAGCTTGTCACCCTTTGAAACCAATTGTTCCAGTTGGTAATAGGTGAGGATTTTTGCCAGTAGTTTTCTATTACCCTAGGTGCCTCGTCAAGTTGTAAGGGTGGTAAGGTACTCTCCCAGGATTTTATTTGCAACGTTGTTGTAGGTGGTGAACTTACCCCGGAAGGTGCAAACTCTTTCGTGCTTGGATGGATATGTACAGTGGTAGGTGGAGGTTGTGTCGAAGCTTCTATTTGCATATAGGAACTACATGAAGAGCAAGAAGCTTCATTTGATTTCCCTGTTCCTGAGCTAGGTGGAACAAATCGTTCTTTCTTTGGTACCCAAACTAGCTCTAGAACGGGTGTGTAGCATTCCATGATTTTTTCCTTTCCGCGATTTTCAATTTGTTTTGGAGCCACAGGATTGGGTTTACATGGGCCAGGTGACAGGTAAGAGTACACTTTACGTTTTGGCACCCAGATTTGATCATTTCCTTGATAGTAGCCTTGGGCTTCCAATAGTCGTTTAGGGATCCATCGCAACATTTTCTTACTTTTCTTGGAGCGAGTGGTACGGTTCTTACTAGGTTTCCGTTTTTTTGCATCAACCATGCTCACTACAGAGGTTTTAGGGACCCACTTGTATGTTTTCTCTGTTATATTAGGATGGTTCTTGTGTGTCTCAAGCTTTCTTTCAACTACATTAGTTGAAGCTCTAGAGAGTTGGGCTATGGGGACGTATGGTTCAACCTCCTGGACATGCAATGTCTTGGGTTTTATTTCCTTGGGCAATATCTCAGGGACTATGGCTTGAGTGGTAGGGCTAAGAGTTGGTTTTTGCGTTGTAACACCCCCAGTCCCCCAATCAATAGTGCATTTGGTGGCTATCATCCACGTGCGGCCTAGGTTTATATTACCCTCCATAGTTCCAGTAGGCATGACCAAAAAGTCTTGAGCTACCACCCCATTGTCATAACTGACAGAAGTGTGCCAGATTCCAAAAACCGCAGTTTTTTTCTTGTTGACACCCTTGACTTGGATAATACTCTCAGATAGAGGTGGCTTCCCTAACTGACACCACACCCCATAGGATAGCAGATTGTATTTAGCACCCGTGTCCAATAAGGCGTTATATAGCACTTTTCCATAGGCACTATTTAACTCAATGGGGTATCGTAGAGGTGTGTCAGAGTCCAACCCATCCTCTTCGTGTGCTTCATTTGCATCAGGTTCCGAGCGAGTAGCTCTACCTAATGTTTCCATGAAACGGCTAAACATACTAGTACTAGGCTGTGGAGCTTCGGGAGGTGCATGGCCTTCTCTCTCAGTGTTTTGGTTAGGGTATGCTTCCATGATTTCTGAGTCGGAGGAGGAATCACTAGCGGCTATTTTAGGGTCTTGGGTGGTGCTACCTTGTGTCCCCGCTAAGGGTCTAGAGCTTATCGTGGATGGGTAATGGGTGTCCGTATGAACAGAGGCACTCTCAATATGCTCGTGTTCTAGCACCCGCCCAGAGCGTAAGTGCATGTGCTTTTGATACCCTAAGGTGTCAAAAAAGCTGCTCTAGGAGGCCTTGTGACTAGTTTTTAGCGTGTTTTTTGTTTGTTTTTTTGCTAGATTTTTTAGAGCGTGTCGTGGAATGGGCCGTGTGATAGCTCAAAACGAGCGTATCGGTCAGAGGGTCGTGCCGTGCTTTACAGCCCTCCGTTTGGTCACTCTATGCCCTCGGAATCCCTAAAACTGTCAATTTCCAGTAGGGAACTAGGCCCAAACTAGAAAGTCTAAGGGTGCAAGTGGGAAGAGAAAGGAGGAGAGTGGAGGACTTGTCCCACATGCTCTCATTCTCTCTTGAGGGAGTAGGGTATATATATAAGAGTGAGTCTAGTATATATCATAGGACTGAGGCTTGGGCCTGGGCCTGGGCCTGGGCTTGGGCTTGGGCTTGGGAAAATGATCCCGATCCCGATCTACCTTTTATACAAACCAACCCGTCCGTTTTAAGAGTCACGTTTTTTATTTTCGAAAAATATCGCCGCCCACTCGCTCGCGTTTTTAATTTCCGAATTTTTTTCTTTTTTTTTCAATTAATTTTAGTTTTTTTTTCCTCAAGAAAATACAGAAATTGAAATAAATGCAGAAAAAACGCAGAAAATGCAGAAAATGCAGAAAAAACGCAGAAATGCAGAAAATGCAGAAAAAACGCAGAAATTGCAGAAAATTGCTGAAATTGCAGAAAATTACAGAAATTGCAGGAAAAAACGCAGAAATTGCAGAAAAAACGCAGAAATTGCAGAAAAACGCAGAAATTGCAAAAAATGCAGAAATTGAAAACGCCGAACTTGAAATTGCAGAAATTGAAAAACGCAGACAATAGCAGAAATTGAAACTTGACAGCAAATGCAGAAAACGCAAAAAACAGAAATCTCCACACACTCCTTCCCTGCCTTTCCTATGATAGAAATTGCACCACAAGGAAGCGTAAAGTGCTAACCGAGCTTAGTGTAGGGCATATCCCCGGCAGCGGCGCCAAAAATGTGCGCTCCTTGCCGCACTGTCGAAGCAAGGGACTTGCCAATACACCGTATGCGAGCCACAAACGGCTCCAAGCACACAACAAGCCTAAACTAGCAAGCTCAAGAAAACAAAGGGTGTGTCACTCACCGCTCTACGCTCGCCTTCGTGGTGGATTCCTCGCCGCGATGAAGAAGAAGCTGCAGTCGTGCCGCGCTCAACCGCTTCGCCGCCGTCGTGCCTTCGTAATGCTCGATCGCACACACACTCTCCCTCTCTCTCTCTCTCTCTCACACACACACACAAGGAGGTGAAGAAGAAGAAGATGGAGATGGAGCAAGAGCACTCTTCAATTGCACAAATGAGAGAATGAGTAAAAATTAGGTTTAGTTGGCTTTTATAGGAGCTCACCCCATTCACACTTGGGCGCCCATGCTTAACCAACTAATCCCTTGAATGTCCAAGTTAAAGTGCGCCTCTCATCGGCGATCACTCTACCTTTCCCTATTGGACCGACAAGCCCGGTACCTGACTCTACCAAATACAAAATACGCGTCCATCGTAGGTGATGGGTGTCCGTGAGCCGTGAGGGTTAACAAGGATAGTTGATCAAGACATTGTAAAGACCGCATTTCGTACTACATTTGGTCTTTACGAATACATTGTCATGCCTTTTGGCTTGACTAATGCACCAGCCACATTTAACCGCTTGATGGAGAAGCTGTTCAGACCTCATCGAACCTTCACTGGAGTGTTCTTTGATGATATTATCATCTACTCTAATTCATTAGAGGAACATAAGCAACACCTCCAGGTAATATTTCAAGTTTTAAGAGAGAATAAACTTTATGTTAATCGAAAGAAAAGTGAATTTTTCTTGCAAGAGATTCAATATTTAGGTCACATTATCTCTCAAGATGGAATCCAAATGGATCCATCCATGTTAGAGGTAATAAAAGGATGGCCTAAACCCAGGAATCTTCATGAACTAAGAAGCTTTATAGGTATGTGTGCATACTATAGACGCTTCATAGAAAAGTTCTCACAAATTGCGGGACCATTACATGACCTAACAAAGAAAAATGTTAGGTATACGTGGTCTGCTAAGGAGAACAATGCTTTCGAAAAGCTTAAAGAAAAGCTTATCTCTCAACCTGTGCTTACACTACCGGATCTCTCAAAACCATTTGAGGTCCAATGTGATGCTTGTGGTGATTGCCTTGGGGCTGTTTTGCTCTAAGAAGGGCACGCCATAGGCTATGAGAGTCGAAGGCTCGACCCTATTGAGCAAGCTCTAGGCATATACGAAAAAGAACTCCTTGCAGTTCTACATGCCTTAGACTCATGGAAGCACTATTTATTGGGGACTCCTTTCATTCTGCGAACGGATCACCAAAGTCTTAAGTACTTCATGACGCAGACCAAGCTCTCCGACAAACAAATGAGGTGGGCAAATTTCCTTTCGCAATTTCATTTTCATATTGCTCACATTGCTGGCAAGCATAATCAAGTAGCCGATGCACTCTCAAGACGACCGAGAGTGAATGCGGTTTCCATAGCAACTCACAATGATCTATCTTTAATGATAGATGAGTATGCTATTGATCCCGATTTTAGAGATGTGATTTCAGCCCTTGCCTTAGGGAAGAAAGAAGAACCATTTACTTTACAAGATGGTTATCTTCTCTATGGCAATAGACTATGCGTTACTAACTCACTACGTGAGAAAGTAATGTATGAATCTCATGCTCCCCCATATGCGGGGCATAGAGGGATTCAGTCTACCCTAAAGGGAATTGAAACATATTTCTATTGGCCTACCATGAAAGTGAACATACATGAGTATGTTTCCAAATGTGTGGTATGTCAAAAGACAAAATTTGATAGAGGGAAGCAACTTGGATTGCTTCAACCCTTGCCAATCCCTAATTCACCATGGGAGAGCATATCCATGGATTTTATCTTTGGATTGCCTAAGTCTATCCATGGGAATACGGGAATATGGACGATAGTAGACAGGTTCAGTAAACAAGCTCATTTTATACCTGTCAAAAAGACTATCAAAGCCCATCAAATGGCAACCCTCTTCATTTCACAAATTTTCAAGTACCATGGCTTGCCAATGTCCATAGTGTCGGATAGAGATCCTAGAATGACCAGTAATTTCTGGAAGGGTCTCTTTGAGAATTTAGGAGCAAGGCTAAACTTCTCTTCGGCCTATCATCCACAAACTGATGGCCAAAGTGAAATAGCTAACCTAACTATTCTCGATCTACTAAAAGCCTATGTAACGGAAGTAGATCAAAGATCCCAATGGGAGAAGTACTTACCCTTAGTAGAGTATGCTTACAATAACACTGTACATACTTCTACAGGAAAAGCACCTTTCGAGGTAATTGAGGGAAGATCAAAAAGTCCCTTGCTACTCAAGGTACATGGGAAGATCTTCGCTGCAGATGAGTATAGCTGAGACCTACAAGAATCTTTCCAAAAGATTAAGGATGCTATCTCTATCTCACAGCAAAGGCAAAAGGCTGCTGCTGACAAGCACAGAAGAGCCCAAGCCTTTAAAGAAAACGATTGGGTCTTGTTAAAGTTTCCCAAGGCTCGATTAAGGCACACGACGGGCAAGAATCCTACGGGCCACCAAAAGTACTATGCTAAACTAGCAAAAAGGTACTATGGTCCCTTCCAGATTCTTAGGCCAATCAATGAGATGGCCTATCAACTTAAGTTGCCCAATCATTGGCTCATACACAATGCTTTTCATGTGAGCCTCTTAAAGCCTTACAAAGGAGAGCCACCTCAAGAACCAACTATTGAAGACCCACCGGAGATCGAGGACCACGAGGAGGTGCTGCAGCTCGAGTCCATTCTCCGACATGAAGACAAGGTATTAAGAGGCGGTAAGACTATCCGACGATATCTTATTAAGTTTAAGAATTATCCTTTTGAAGATGCTAGATGGATGCAAGGCATACAATTAAAGGATAACCTAAACCTTGTCAATGCTTACAATGCTTCCCAAGAGTAAGCAAATGTACAAAATGTTAAAAATGAACAAAAATTTTTGTCTTATAAGACTCTCTTTTTCTTTATTTGTGCACAAAAATGAAGTAGTATGCATGCTTAGATCAAGTTTGCGGAGACGACGTCTCCCGAACACCAAGTAGAGCTTGTCACTCTACTATGGAAGACTGATAGGACTAATGTGCAGACATGCTTGCGGCAGCCTCAGGCTCTCAAGCGCCAAATGGACTAGTCATCCATTATGGAATGATGTCGTAGGGTAACATAGGGATCCTCTACCCGCTAAGAAAAGGACTCATGCATATGCTTTATCTTCTCTACACCATAGTCGAGGACGACTATGATTTCAAGAGAGAGGTAATGTCATAATAATCAATATCTAATTCTCCTAAATGATTTTCTCATATTAAACTGATCATTTAATGTGGGGAAGTGCCAAGGGAGAAAAAGCTAGAATATTGGTTAAGTTAGCAGACCGGCCACAGTAGGGATCCAAAGGAGGGAAAATAGGGATCCAAAGGGGGGGCCATCTGCAAAAGAGCCATGTGAAACAACGCGCTAAAAAGACCCTAAGGTTCAGCCCATTAAGACTTCCAAAATGCTAAGGTTCCAAAATTCAAAGGTTGTGTCCAAAGGTCAACCTTAGGGAAAATTGGATGCTTAGTGTGTGCCCAAAAAGTCTTTCTACATCCCTACATGGGAGGGGGCGAGCCCCAAAGCTAGGGGATGAGAGAGAAAGCCACACACACACACACAGGCTCCCTTTACACAAAGGGAATGAGGGACACATGTCAGCTCCCTAGGCCAGATGCCCACAAGGTATGCCCAATTCCTATTGGAAGACCCTTGAAGTGGACCAATGAGAATTAGGCTAGAGTAAATCTAGTTTAATTAATTTAAAAACATTTAATAAAAGAAACCAATAAGAATTAAGTGTCCTAGAAGACTATTGGGCAGTCTCCCAAGGGGTCCAATGAGCATTCAGGAGCCCCATGGCTTGCCTGATTCCTATTGGCCAGGAGGCAAAGGGGTCCAATGAGAGTTTAGTTTAATTATTTAATTATCTAAAGCTCTCACAAAAGGGGAAAGGGGGACACATGTCAGAAGGCTATCACTTATGCTGCTTAATCCCTATTGGCTTGACCTGGGGAGGTCCAATGAGGCAAAAGCCAGACTAACTTAGCAGCTAGGGCTCGCCCAAGAGAGAGAGGGGGCTGATTTTTGCTGGGCATTGACATCAACACTCTCACACTTGACCATGTGTGAAGGGAAAATACTCTATCTCCTCCCAAGCTTTAATGGAGAGCTCATCACCTACTCCAAGCTTGTGAGATAGAAGCCTACATCAACACTCTCTTGGCATGTGGATGCAAATCCAACCAAGAGCCAAGCTTCAATGCATGCTCATCTTCTCTACCAAGCTAATTACTAAGCTAAGCTATGCTAATATGAGTGATTATGTGAGGAGATGTGCTTCTTTCTCGTAAGATACTTCTTTTTCCTCTCAATCTACTCTCATACCCTGCTAGCTCTCACCATCTTCGAAGGTGTGTGAGGTCTTGGGTCTGAGAACGGGGATAATTCAAGTTGTGTTTGATTAAGTGTTTTGCTTGGTGTATGAAGCTTCCATCTTCATTGCACTAGCTCGTCTTGAAGGAACACAAAGAATTGTATTGTACAATGTCTCTCTTGATGGAAGAAACCATAATACAAAGCCTTTTGGAGGGGGGACCGGCTCCATGCAAATCCGGTCCTCAACTGTTGTCAATAGCTTAATTGCTCTCTCTTTTGAAAGTATTGTCGATGCTATCTAACTAGGTGTTATGCTTTTTGTTGCTCTCTCCACCCAAGCACTCTTGTAATTCTCATTAGGAATCAACTCTAATGAAATGCTCACTATGTTCATGCTAATTTCCGCTACACATAAGATTTTAGGCCATTAAATGTTACATCTACAACAAAAATCATTAGATTTTCATACAATCAATCAAGACAAAGCAGAAGAGAAAATTCCAAAGACGGTCACACAAGGACCAAGAACAAGATGGGTTCCAAAATTGCTCGTGGAAACTCGATCACAAAGAACCCACATATCTCGACAACCACTTCTGATGAGAGATAAAGAAAAAAGTACATCAGTCCCTACAAGAGCTGAAGGGTTCACAAAACAGTGTGAATATACAAAAAGCAAGTCAAGAGGAGCCAAAATATACCAACCTACTCGTGGACAAAATGGTGGCATCCAATGACCAAAACAATGGAAGAGACCTAAATTTCTAGAACTTATGGAATTGGGTTTTTGGCCTTGAGCAGGTAAGTCCAAGTTGCCATTAAATATACATGGCATAAAAGTCAAAGTCCGGTAGCTAAGCCACTAAATGAGCGAGTCGTTAGTCCCAAAACTTCATGTAATATTATATGTGGTCTAAGCGTCTTAGCTATACTAGCTAGTGCTCAAGTTGAAAGAGTTGAGCATAATTACGTTGTGTCGCTCATGCTAGTATAGGTGAGCATAAGAGTCAAACTCATTGTAGTATAGTGGTAAGTGAAGGAGGAAGTCTAAAAGACACTCACGCACTCAACACAGTGAGGAATGAGTGGAGAAGATTCTACATCAAAATCCCTTCTCGGAAACGTGGAAGCTATTGAGACGTTGGTATAGTTAAAGTGTGTCCAGCATAGAAGATGTCATGGCAGGTATCTGCAGGCTAGCAGAAGTAGGACAAAGGGCTGGAGCAACTAGAAAGATCATGGGCTGCTAGGTAGCAGCGGGTATGTATGGCAGATATGGTTTAGAGGCCAAGAAAGGGTCCAAAAGGGCTAATTTGGGGAGCAGGTGCAAGAGACTCAAGGTGTAGTATTTGGGTCCAAGAATGTAGAGCTTGAATGGATGAAGGAGCAGGTCCAGATGGCTAATCAAATAGAGCTATGGAGCCGAAGATATTGAAGTTTGAAAGTGCAGTGTGTTGTAGATTCTTGCCGGATAGGGTAGTTGGGGGCAAGTGGCCCAAGTGGATGTCAGTGTACATGTGTGTAGTGCTCGATTTATGGAGCATATCCATCGTTTTAGATTGCAGATCGGAGCCACGGATTGAAGTTTATGGCCAGCTGAAGTTTTGTCGGGGGCTATGTTGGTGCCCACCTGACCACATGGGGAGTCATGCCATCTGGTGTTTTTTGGACTGCAATAGAGTTTGTGTAAAGGTGCTATGCGATGTATAGAGCTAAGAGGAGTTGACTGCACATTAAACAGAGCCCGGAGCAAAAAGTTACAGGAGTTGGAAAGATCGGGTGCATTTGTTCAGGATTGATTGCAGATGACTTTCTCGGTTTTTGCGGCCTTGATTCAGGGTCTCTGGGAATTTTTAAGTGCAGAAAGGTCAGTTGGAATCAGAGTCGGCATAATGGGCTTGCGGCTGGGTTTTCGGCTTGGTAATCGGATCGTCAGGTGACAGTTGGCAGGCTAGGGATAGCAGGAGAAAAGTTGGGGTTTTATAATTTATTTATTTTCTACATTTTTGTTGAAGGCATGGAGGGCATTTGACAGGCAGCTGCCACGTGGATGGGGAATAACCCCATATGCAGTGGTTTAAGGTGCATGTTGAGGGTATAAGAGTCACAATGGGGCACCCTTTTGATCATGTATGAGGAGAGTGTGAGCTCTCAGGCTATGGCGTGCCCAAGGGGGCGCTGCTTATGGTGGCACACCGCCCTGCAGATGGCAGCACGGTAGATTTTGAAAGGAGCAGGTTGGCAGCAGCTGTGGACGGTTGTGCTAGTTGCCAGTGACAATGGTGACGGCAGGTGATGTGGCAGTCGTGTGGGGCTCGATCCCGCACCTGTTGGGGCCAACACATTTTTGAAGAGTAAGTCACCCCCCCCCCCCCCCCCCCCAAAAGTGATGTCGCTATTGCTTGCCTAGGGGAGGGGTCCCACAACAGTGAGAGACAGAGTTCAAAGGTTTAAAGGGGCAAGACAAAGGGAGGGTCCCGCGGCAGCAAGGAGAAATATAAAGAGTGGGCTCAAAGGGCCAATTCAAATTGGCAACCATGGTGAAACCAGTGAGAGAGAGAGAGAGAGAGAGAGAGAGAGAGAGAGAGAGAGAGAGAGAGAGAGAGAGAGAGAGAGAGAGAGAGAGAGAGAGAGAGAGAGAGAGAGAGTTCAAAAGGGGCCAAGCTGGGTGGCCGAGCTGGGTGACAAAAGACAAGAAGTTTGCACCATGCAGAAGTTGCCAGAAGTGGACAATGCCACATTAGGGCCAAAAACGACTCAAAAAGGGTTGTTTGTTAATCTAAGGATTAAGGAATAGTCCAATAGTTACTTGACACGTATACAAAAGTATGGCACTCTTGTCTCCTCTATTGTGGATTTTGGTGGTCCTATTTTGACGGAGAACCGCTAAATGTCTTGATCATAAGGCTGAAACTGCTATATTTGGGTGCTTTCGGCGAGAGAGCTCATTAAATTTGCGGCTCAAAGTAATGAAGTCTCATCTTTTATTCTATTTTATATTTCACAAAAGCGTTGTCAAAAGATACGAAATCTATGTCAGAAGGCTCTCAAAACAAGGGCATTAATGACAAATCACCTACTTTTTTCAAACGTATACCTTTCTCGCTCTCTCTCTATTTTGTGAGAGGTTTAAGTCTTTCCGTCTATATTTTCTTTCTTCTTCTCTAATCTCTGAGTTTCCATGGCTTCTTTTGCATGTTTCCCTTCACATAAATTAACTTCTTGTGACTTTCATAACGTTAGAGAGGATGGTCTTTGGAAGCCCATATCTTTTCGTGTGAATGACTGGGTAACAATGCTTCCTTCATGCAAAGGTGTGCACAGAGTGAAGAGAACTAAATGCGATAAAGTAAAAAACCATTGGAAAGGTCGTGTTCTTGCTTTCAAAGTGACCGACAATGGTTGGCTAGCTAAGGTTCAACATGTGTACATGGCCAAGGATATGGTGTTAGACTGGGAAGAACATCCCACACTACATTCTTACTGTAAGTACAAAAAAAAATTATATTTGATACAATGAATTTTTCATTATCCCATTGTTTTTCTCATTTTTTGATTCCATTCCAGATATATTTTCTTCAACAGCTGTGGAATGGCAGCCTGTGGAGAGTCTAAGTGGGATGCTCAAAGCAATGCATAAAGGGATTGTAGATGCTATGTATGCGGACAAGCCACCTTCCTTTTACAAAACAATGGATTTGTTTGTCTATTTTTCAGAATACAAAGTTCCATCACGAGAAGGTGCATATGGAGAACTACATCAGCTACCCGTTCCCACCATAAGTTCACTTGATTGGGAAGCTCTTGATGCATGTACTATATGAAGCTTCAAATCCAAGATCAAAGAAGACATCCTTAAAGCTATGTCTCCGGGAAGGATATCAAGAAGGATTAAAGTTCAATGGTTCTTGCCTATACATGTCTTTGTGGCATGTTTCAAAACAATGGACTTGTAGAGGACAAAGACGATGTGGCTTAATAGAAGAATTTATATGACTGAACTGGATAATGTACTTGGATACGGATGGAGCACCAAAGAAACTTTCTATATTGGTGATAATATTAGTTGTAGAGTAAGCCCAAATTCTATGTCTATCTCATATCAACTATGTCGTCAATCATTAGTTCTGGGCTACGACTATAGGAGATGGAGAAGCAAATTAGGTAGTTGGGTTCCTCTCGAATCTGAGGAAAATTGTCCAGAGTTTGAACTAAAGGTCACATTCCATCCACACACGGAGTATAGAAGCCTGATAGTAACAACAAATTGGAGACTAAATGATGTTAGATAATCTCTTGAGTTTCTTGATGAAACATCTCCCAAGTATAGATTCAAAGTGGATGAAATTGTGGTGAGCACAAGGATGGAGAATTCAACTTCTTGCATCACATGCCTTCCCCCAAGAAGAGTTGTATTTGAGCCACTTGCAAGGACTTGAAAAAACAAGTTCAATATTGTAATCATTGTGCAAATATATTTATCTTTTCTCTACCATATTGTGAACATTATTTATGTTGTTTTAAACTTACATAACATCATGATACACATTTAAGAATCAATAGTTGGTATTAAGTATTTGAAGTACAAAATTATGAATCACCAAAGGGTATATATATGTTCATATGGACAAAATGAACAAAAGTGTACATAGCTTTTGTGGAGTAATCAATCATGAAACTCCACTTTTCTTTTTTCTTGAGAGGATTCTGCATCCTCAGAGACCCTTTTTCTTTTCTGTTCATAAGGGGGTGAAAGTTCAGGAGTGGGTGGTGGTGGTGACTTGGGCTCCTCAAGGCTTGGCACAGGTGACTTGGCAGGGGTTGGTGCTTTGGGCTCTGTTACGGAATTAGCCGCACATGCGGTCCTGCAGAGGTCTGGACACTGCGGATCAGGAGTGATGCGGTAGGCGGTGGCCATGGTGGCAGTTCTTCACAGGATATCATGGGACAGGAGTGTGTGCACCATTCCCAATTTGCGTTGGAGCAGCGATTGTATATGGAGGGGCATACCTGTCTTTTGATGTAACTCAACCAATCTCTATGATATTCATGGCATCTACTGTTGTAACCTTGTGTCTGGATCACACATGAATGAAGCAAGCGGTGTTATGTGCCTGTGTACTATGTATTGTCTTCTATCGTCATTCTATGTGTTGATGTTCATATAATGTAGTCGCGGGTAATCATTCCCGTAATGCATATTGCTCCTGTGCGGGCAATAGCCATTACATCTGGCGACCACGATGCGTGATGGACAACCTGCGATGAATATGCATGCGCACTAGGTCGCAGGGTCCGCCTGACCCTCTGGTTCCAATTGTAGGAAGACGTCGGAGGAGGGGAGGTTCGGATGAATTTGTTTTTTCTTCACCGCAAATTGAGGAATCTGTATCTCCATCACCAAGCCTGGTGAGTGGTAGGCGGTTGCAGCGAGCGAGGCATACTCCACGCAGTTAGTCATGTCCTCCTGTCGTACGTTCACCCTCACCCACATAGGTTGCTCCACCAGCGTCTCCGGTAAGTAGTCCGGGGGTGTCTCCGCCACTGTCTGCACCTCCTAGTGCTCGTCAGCTTTTTCCGGGAGGAGGTACAGTTGGGCAAGGGGTGATGGCTCATCCTCAGATTAAGTATAGTCGGTTTCAAGGTCTTTCGAGCGAAGACCCTGATGCACATTTGCGCCAATTAAATAAATCTTATGGATTGAATCATCCTGGGGTGGTGATTCCTCTCCATCAACAGTTAGTATTTGAATCTACACTTTCGGGGAAAGCTGCGAAATGGTTGTCTGAATACCCTGATGATCATTTTTAGACATATGTTGACGGATCCACAACGTTTCTACGAAGGTTTCGAACGGAAAAAACAGTCCCTCAACATTTGAAAAAGCTTCGAACGCTGCGGCTGAAATCATTGCCAGTGGAGGATTACGCTGCAAAATTTCGGATGCTTTTGCAGAGGGTACCTCAGGCACAACGGCCGGGAGCCGAAGAACTTAATGATTATTTTTTGCGGGGGCTCAACAAGGATATCCGAACGGCTATGGCAACAGTGGATAAGGTAACTACTCCACTGGATAATGTAATTGCTAGGGCTGTAGTAGCAGGAGAAGCTTTAGAGGATACGGAATCTCCAAAGAAATCAAAGAGAAAAGACAGGAAGAAATCTCATCAAAAGTTGCAAGACAATGGCAGTGATAGTTCGGAGTCAAAATCCGCAGTATCAGATTCCTCATACTCAGGCAACAACGATTCGGGGAAAGAATCGGAAGATACACCTCGGAAAAAATCCCAATGTCACGGGAAAAGTGTTTCATCTGGGTTGTCAGAATCGGTTGTGGTGGCTAAGAGTCTCAAGGAGCTATGGTGTACCCAGTGTCGGAATCCAGGCCATGCTGCTCAGGAGTGCACAATGAATCAGAAGTGGTGTGCGATTTGCACGACCAATACCTATAATACAGTGGAATGTTATTTCAATGGCCGGGGTCGTCGGAGTCGAGGGGACTCTTCTACCTGGCAACAACCAAAGATAGGGCAAGGACAAGAGCCTGCTGTGGCGATGGCTCATGCTCATACATTAGAGACACCTTTGCAAGGTCAAGGAGGAGGACGGGGTCAAGGGGGAGGACAAGGTCGCGGAAGAGGTGGCCAAGATCCTAATCGACCCAAGACATGCCTTTTCTGTTAGGGGGATGGACACTGGCGATCCAACTGTGCTGAAGCTATGGAATATGATCGAAAGAACCAGGAACGCGCTGCAGGGAAACAGCCTAGTGTGGCTATGGTTCAAATTGAAGGATTGGAGGAGTCTGATCCAGTGGTTTCATTAATCACACGATCGGGTAAAAATGTGGTTCCAACGCCTGATGTAAAGATTCCGGAGTGGACGGCTCAGGAAGAAGTGTGAAAAAAGACTGTGTCCTAGTTGCCACAATCCGCACCACCAGTGAAGTTATCAGGACCATAGACTGTGGGCCTAGAAATATAGGAAGGAAAAGCTGGAAATAAGGATAAGGATGATATTAGAGAAGACGCGGATTGGAATTCGGTTTGGAAAGAGGTCCTCATGTCACCAATACAAGTACCTCTGGGTTCATTGTTGAAATTGGTCCCGAATTTTCATAATGCATTGCTGCGACAAGCGTCCACGGAGCTGAGGGAAGTCGCCATCGGGAAAGTTGAAAGCGAGGAGGATGATTCAGCCCCGTTGCCGACAAATAGGATCACGGATACCCGCATTCCGGAGCTTTCAGTTAGATACCATGGAACATACATTGACAAGGTACTACTGGATGGAGGAGCGGGAGTAAACATTATTACTCAAGCAACTTGTGAGCGTTTTGGCCTCAGTGATTGGGAGCCTGCCCCCTTTGTAGTCCGCATAGCAGATCAAAGAAGAGTGCAACCACTGGGTTTACTTCGGGTCATTGTCTTGGATGTGGCGGGCTTATCCTTTGTTGTTTCCTTAGTAGTCTTGAATATTGAAGATCATAATCAGGATTATCACATTATCTTGGGGAGACCCTAGTTACGACAAGCAAGGGTAAAGCATAATTGGGAAGCAAATATGCTTACAGTAAAGAAGGATAAAAGGAAAGTGCGGGTGATGTTGGGAACATGCAGACAACTAGTTCAGGCAGCATGGCCGGTGATAGCAGAAACAATAAATATGGTGGAAGGATTAGAAGAGGATGAAGAGGAGCAATTTTTGAAAGCCAATCCGGATTTAGTCTCTTTATATCTTGCGAATATTTCTCTGGTTCCGAAAGGGAACTCCTTGGGGGTTTCAGGAACTCCAGCAGGAATAGGGGAGCAACAACAAGTGCTTCCAAGTCCTGAATCATTGGAGGACGTGATTCAGCAAGAACGTGCGTTTGAGGCACAGATGGAAAAAACTACAAGGGTTAAAGAAGATGAATTAGAGGTGGTCTTTCTTGGGGAGCAAGAGGAGTCGCAGCCCATATACATTAATAAGCTGCTTGAGGCAAGTTTTAGAGATTATTTGATCAAGTTACTGACAGAATTTAAGGATGTTTTCGCATGGGAATATGAGGATATGCAGGGATTGGACCCTAAGTTTTATCAACATATGATCAATCTGAAACCGGATGTAGTGCTAGTGAAGCAGCACTCATACAGGATGGATCCGAATGTGGCAAAGCAAGTTAAGATGGAAATTGATCGTCTTTTGGAAGTGGGTTTTATTACCCCTATTGATAATCCGGAGTGGATTTCTCCAATTGTTGTTGTACCAAAGAAAAACAAAAAAATCCGAATTTGTGTGGATTACCGGAAATTGAATGCGGCTACTGTTCTAGATCCTTTTCCTCTTCCATTCTTGGATTCCATTTTGGATGATGTAGCAGGACATGAGATGTATACTTTTTTGGATGGGTTTAGTGGATATAACCAAATCCGAATGGCATTGAGGGATCAGCCAAAAATAGCTTTTATTACTAGATGGGGTGTGTTTGCATGCACAGTGATGTGGTTCGGATTGCGGAATGCGCCTTCAACTTTTCAAAGGGAGATGTTCCAAATTTTTGGTCCTGATTTGACAGATTTTATGAGAATTTTTCTGGATGACCTCAGTGTTTTTGGAGCGATTGGAGCATTTGAGGCAATTACGGTTATGCTTTCTGAAGTGTAGAGAGGTAAAATTCAGTTTGAATCCTTTAAAGTGTGCATTTGCTGTTCGCAGTGGCAGGCTATTGGGGCATATAATTTCTGAAGATGGTATTTCCGTGGATCCGAATAAAATTGCCGCAATTATGGAAGAGCCTCCACCGCGGAACCAGAAGCAGTGTCAGATTTTCCTGGGTCAAGCACGTTGGCATGGGAGGCATTTGCGGCTTGTTGCACATTTGGCAATCCCGATTACTCAGGCAGTGCATGCTATAGATTTTGCATGGACACAAGAATGGGACTTGGCTTTTCGGAGATTAAAACTTCAACTATCCAAAGCTCCGATTATGCTTGCTCCGAATTGGGGTCAGGATTTTCATGTGTTTGTGGATTCTTCGGATCGTTCTATTGGCAGTGTGCTGATGCAGGAACAGAGTCAAGGATGGTTCCGACCTGTCTATTATGCTAGTAGACGATTATCATCCGCCGCAGAAAGAAATTATTCAGTAACCGAAAGGGAATGTTTAGGGATGATTTATTCAGTGAAGAAATTCTGGCACTATCTGTTGGGCTGATGTTTTTCTTCCATGTGGACCATTCGGCTCTTTTATACCTGGTAAGGCAACAGAATTTGATAGGCAGATTGGCTAGATGGGTGCTTTTGCTACAGGAATTTGACTTTGAGGTCATACATCGGCCAGGGGCTCAGCATGCGGTGGTTGACTACCTATCCAGGTTAGATTCCGGTGAGCCGCCGACGGGGGTAGCTGATGAATTTCCAGATGCGTCTCTATTTCTAACAGGAGTAGTTGCAGAGGATATAGCAGTTCCGCAATAGGCAAGGTTCATCCCTAGCATCCCATGGACATGGTATAAGGAGACGTTTCATTTTCTCGATAGCAGCGAAATGCCTTCCTTCTTGTCCAACCATCAGAGGAAATGTATGGCTATCAGAAGCAGGAATTTTGAGATTATTATGGGAAAGCTCTATTATCGTACGGTGGTATATATATTACTCAGATGTGTGCTACCATAGGAGCAGGAAGCAGCATTGGAAGAAGTCCATATCGGTATTGCGGGAGGTCACTTTGCAGCATTAATCACATCTCGAAAAGTTCTCCAATCAGGATTATGGTGGCCCGTATTGTTTCAGGATGCGAGGAATTATGTGCAACAGTGTGATGTGTGTCAGCGATTGGGGCAACCTACCAAAAGGTCGAGAATGCCTTTTCAGCCGGTTTTACCCTTGGAGCCTTTTCAAAAGTGGGGTTTGGATTTTGTTGGACCTTTTAAACCAGTTGTGACTCACACAGGTAATAAGTACATTTTGACAGCCACGGATTACGCCACCAAATGGGTGGAGGCATGGCCTTTGAGAGATAATACCGCAGTTTCTGTGGTTGGATGCTTATATAAGGATATCTTTTCTAGATATGGCTACCCTATTGAGCTGGTTAGTGGTAGGGATAGTCATTTTTTGAATAAGGTGATGGAGAGAATGCTACGGTTTTATTTTGTGTTGCACAGGAAATCTTCTCCATATTATCCTCAAGCGAATGGGCAAGCAGAATCAACTAATAAGCAATTGATTCGGATTTTAACAAAGTTAGTGAATATGCATCGAACAGATTGGGATGTGAAACTTCCTTCCGCATTATGGGCCTATCGGAAAGCTTATAAAGTGGAAACAGGATTGACTCCTTTTAAGTTGGCATTTGGCATGGAGGCAATCACTCAACTTAGAGCTATACCACCTACACAAACATCCAGAAATACTGCAACACCTATAACAAGAGGGTTGAGCCGAGCCTGCGGATGCTGATTTTGGATCGGCTTCTTCCGGAGGATTCTATGATTTATCGTTTGGATGTTTTGCAGGAACTGGACGAAGAGCGGTTAAACAACTTTGCGGTGCTGCAGGATTTGCAGTCTAGGCGAAAATAATGGCTGGATCGCCCGAAAGCACGGCAATTTTTTCGGGGACAGCTGGTCTTGGTCTTTAATTCCCGTCTCGAGAAGATGCCGGGGAAGCTTAAATTACGGTGGTCAGGACCATTCTAGATTTTTCAAGCATGCGGGCCCATCTCCTTTTATTTGGCGGATTTGCGGGGGGAGGTTATTTTTGTGCCGGTCAATGGTTTCAGACTGCGCTCTTATGTTTCACCTACCCCGATTCAGTGCCCCTTTGCTGTAGTACAAGAGCCGGAAGCTGCCCTAATCATGATTGGGGATTCTTTTGCATGCAATCTTGGAAAGCGGGAAAGGAGCTATGATGGTTGCGACACCGTGGATCGCCCTGTTTTGGGAACTTATTGTGAGAGGGTTACTACATGGAGACGATTCTTATTGTGCCTCTCCTATTTTGTGTATCGCGCGTCCTTAGTGCTCTATTCTATGTTCCTTCTTCTCATCGTCGCCATGACGGCTTATCTCTTGCAATGTATCCCCTTCACTCCCGTACAGCAGCTCGCTCTTCGACGAGTGGACTCCTGGCTGCAAGACTTGCGGCTACGCGTGTTTGCCAACTTGGATTGGCAAGGGATACCTATTCACCCGCAGGCAGTAGGTTTGATTGATCAACTAGCTGTTGGAGATATTGTGGTGCTGAATAATCAACAGATTCAGTTGACAGCAGAAAGGATCTCCAGGTGTTGCTGTTTGCCCAACGATGGCGTGGTGCGCGCGTCTCATGTGATCCCTGCTGCAGATGTCGAGCAGGAGTTTGGCTTGAAAGTAAAAGGTGAATATAAACTTTCAGGCTTGTCAGATGTGGCAACCAGGGATGCGTATCGATGGTTTCTTGAGGCGATTTGGCTACAAGCCAAAACATACACCATCTCGACCAGAGCCAGAAATGTTTTGCATTCGGCCAACTTTGGGCCAGTGGCTTGGGCAGCTGTTGTCAGAGAAAGACTTCTGGCGGAATGCCAAAGAGTGATGGCACAGTTGGGGAGAAATACCCCAACCAATACAAAAGTTGGCCAACTACTCACATTGATTTTTTCCTTAAGGGAAGTTTTTCCTCTCGCCCTACGTCCTCTATGCCACTTTGAAGATGATAGATTGGTGGTCCAAGGGACTGTGGCTCCTCTGTCGCAAACACAAATTTTGGCAGTTCTTGCTGGGGGGGAACCACAGCAGCAGAATGTTGGCACTGGGGATTTTCCGAGTCCTTGGAAGGCAGTGGTATCCTCTGGAGTCCCAGAGATGGCCACTGCAGGTGCAGGATCAGCAAACCGCAAGCGCGGCAGAAAGGAACAACAATTTTCTACACCACCTTCGGCGAATTCATCTCTTCTACCGGAGGATTCTGCGGTGGCACGCTGGCGCCGCCGAATGCAGGAGAGAGTGGCAAGTGCTACTCCACTGAGGACGGGCTCTCCGGCTGCGGATGTTCCTTTGCAACCGGAAACTTCTGGAACTACCAATGTGGCTGCCTCAATGGAAGGTACTCTTCTTGCAGCGCTACCCTGGGAGGCTACGGCAGCAACCCCGGCTGACCAAGTACAGGCGTGCGGTACTTTTTTTAGCAGACTTGCAGAGTCTATTCGTGCGGCCTAGCCAGCCCCTGCGATAGAGGGAAGAGTAAATGAGATGGAAGCGTAGGTAGCGGCCTCGTAGACTCGCATTGCCGAGTTGTCCAATCCGAATGAAGAGCTGACTGCAACAACCCGTCAGTAGGATGCTGAAATTCAAAGGCTACGAGGGTCTAATGCCGAGTTTGTGGCTTCTATTCAACAGGAACCACTTCAGTTGAGAACGCAGCAGAGCCTTGACTCCTACTTAGCCTCGCACCCTGGTGATGTAATGATCAATATAAATGATTTGGATGCGTTGGCAGTGCAGATGCAAGAGGATCTCCGTGTTTTTTTGGACAATCAACTACAAAGCTGGAGCACATGCTTATCGGGGCTGAGGTGAGAGCACAACCACCCACTCAGCAGGTTGTGGTGCAGCAACCTGAGTCATCCAACACTGACAGAGGTAAGAGTGTTGTTCCCGAGGGTTTTGATGTTGTTGATTGGGCGCAAGATACAGAGGATTGTGCTGAAGCCTAGGCTCATGTATCTCATTTGCAGAAAATGATTTGTCGATTTTGTAAGGAGTGGCGTAGGGTCTGTTTTTGGGTGGAGACCTTGGCTCATTATTTCTCTCTCCCACCTTGCCCTCCATTTTGGTCTTCTCTTAATAGATACCTTTCTCGCTATTATCCTTTACATACACCTCTTGCTCCTTTTCCACAGGCGCCGCAATCCATCTCTTTGCCAACGCAGTTTATTCCTTGGGCTCCTTGGCCGGAACATATTGAGATAGACCCACATCTGTTGGATGAGGTCTATCGGGCGCATATTGCAAATTTTAGAGGCTTTGGCTACATTGATATTTCCTCTTCGCCGGAACAGGTCAAAGAGCAACAACCGGAACCTTCCAATTGGAGGGGCTGAGTGTGGTTTCGCGCAATCCACCGTGCGTGCTAGGTGTTACGGCATTAGCCGCACATGCGGTCTTGCGGTCCTACGGAGGTCTAGACACTACAGATCAGGAGTCATGCGGTATGCGGTGGCCATGGCGGTAGTTCTTCACAGGATATCATGGGACAAGAGTGTGTTCACCGTTCGCGATCTACGCTGGAGCAGCGGTTGTATATGGAGGGGCATACCTATCTTTTGATGTAACTCAACCAATCTCTATGATATTCATGGCATCTACTGTTGTAACCTTGTGCCTGGATCACACATGAATGAAGCAAGCGGTGTTCTGTGCTTGTGTAATGTGTACTGTCTTCTATCATCATTCTATGTGTTGATGTTCATATAATGTAGTCGCGGGTAATCATTCCTGTAATGCCTATTGCTCCTGTGTGGGCAATAGCCATTACAGGCTCCGTAGGGCTTGGCACGGGTGACTTGGCAAGGGTTGGTGCTTTGGGCTCCTAAGGAGTGGCTGGCTTGGGTGACTTGGCAACCTTCTTTGGCAACATGAATGGTAGCTTGAAAGGTGATCTAGGTGCCTCCCCCTTACTGTTCTTAAGTGTACGACACTTTTGAACCTTGAATTTCAATGGTGAGTGGAATGGATGGCCCTTTGTATCTGCTCTTTTTTTTGCAGGGCTCTTCTTCTTGGTGGGACTCTTCCCCTTGGAAGGGATCTTCTTCTTGGTGGGACTCTTCCCCTTGGCAGGACTCTTCTTGGCATGGCTCTTCCTTGTAGGACTCTTCATTAGGAAAATTTTGAACTCATTTTTGGGCCTTTTAAGAGTGTCACATCATCAAAGTTGTACAAAAGAAAGCAACCCGATAGACCCCTCTAAATATTGCTTAGAACTCCATGATATGACCTATCATTGGAAAGTTCTTGAAAAATGGATTCTAAAGAGCCAAGGTCCGAAAAGTTTGGATGAATTCTATGAAAGTTATGCTATTTTTTTTCAATCAGCCAGGTTTTGTTACCGTTACGGTAATCTAAAATCACCTTTTTCTAGATCTACATGAAGGCAATATCCGATACATGCATGCTATATATCAATAGATAGCATTTGAAGAGTAGATTCTAAATATCCAACCTCCGACAAGTTTGGATCTTATTTGCAAAAAATTTATTGATCCCCACTTTTTGAAAGCTATGCCACATCAACAATTCTTACAAGGCCCATTTTTTAGTCCAAACATTTCCTAATGCTTGTGATCCTTTTTCTTTGTATGGATCTTCTTTGCAGAACTTTTCTTCTTCTGATCCATTTTATTTGCATCCAAACCTTTGGTGGCTCTACCTTTCTTTGGTGGCAAAGGAGATTTTGGATCATTTGGATTTATTGATCTTTCCAAAACCATAGAAACAGCCTTCTCTCTCACCCACGTGACCCAAGACTCTGGATAGTCATGCAACTGAAAAAAATAGAAAAACGAATTAAAGGACATGAGTACATACATACACAGTTAAGACATCAATATAAATACATGATCCACACACTTACAGTGAGTGTATATGGAAAAGAGTATATCCCTCTCCATCATATCTAGTGTCTGCTTAATATGAGGGAGGACTACTGTATTGCAACCATTTCTGAAGCTTCTGAGGTGGCCAAATATTTTATTGACACAGAAGAAGAGTCAAAAGAGGAGTTTTTGGCACTTGATCTTGAGACATCCAATAAATATTTTTTGCCTGCTACTGATGCACTTTCTCTATGCATGAGAAGAGTGGAAGAGGAGAAACCTTCCCTCAAAGATGAGGATTTTGAGAAGAGACTTGTTGAGCTTGGCATCCAATCTTTTGGCAAATACTTTAAGCTGAAAAAAATTGGAAAGGAAGTTGACATAAGAGAGATGACCGGATCATGCAATCTCCTTCAAGAAAAAGTCATTGCCGAAGATGAGTTGCAAAAGGTGATCTCCCTTCTGAAATCTTTTTTTTTTCAAGTTTGTGTTAATTACTCATTCTGTCTTGTTTTGCAGATTGAACTCCTTGACAAAGACAATTTTCTTGGGAGATCTAAAGGCTCGAGAGGGAAAGCAATAGAGGGCTCTTCACGAAAGGATGCCTCCTCTCTCATGCACTACATTCCTACATTGGATAGTGCCACCTTTTGTGCTTTTCACATGCAGTATTCTGAAGATCTTGAGTTGCCTATGTTTTCCCTAAAGATATTGTCACGGTTTTTAGGGTACAATCCCCTTCAAACCAATGCAAACAAGATCATGCTACTTGAGAGAGCAGCAGCACTTTGAATATTTAGATATGCTGCAAGATTCAATGCCTCAAGAGCAGGATACTTTCTTTGCTACTCTAACTATGCAGCAGCAGATAAGGAGACAAAGGTCAACCTTCTTGGGGGCTATAAAAGAAGAATTTTTTTGAGATATAGGGGTGACACGTTGTGAAGGATTTGGGGGTGGCCTCTATAACACCTCCATACTCACAAGATATATGAGGAAAAGTAAAGTAGCTCTCACAAGAGGATAGGATCCGATCTCCACTCACAAACACACTCACCCTTGCATGCAAAAAACCCGCCTACACTCGACTAGCTTCCCTCTATACTGTCATAGCCCTAGCTATGATCAATTGCAGTCAAGGAAGAAAAAAAGGCACTAAATTTTGGGAAAACAAACCAATGAAAACCAAGGAAAATCTCTGCACTTTTGTTCATAAACACCATACCCTCACACCATCTCAACAGCCCTTGCATATGCAAGAAGGGGCTCCAAAATCGCTCCCAACCATGCACACAAACCCATCAAAAACCATGCCAATCATGAGTTATACAAAAACTCATGATGCTCAGCCAAAAAACTCAGAAAAAACCATGGAAAACATGGGGAAACAACCTCCCATTCACAACAATAACAAGGGGCTTTCACTGCCAAACCTGAGTAGCAGGCACACGCGTACAAGAAAGCTTCGCTTCACACAGCTTCCATCACCAAAAAGAGAGAAGAGGGGTGAAAGTGCAGAGGTCACCACCCATGTTCATAGCCTTCTTTATGAGAGACACACTCTCCAATCAAGGATCTAGGCCCTCGCACACACACACTTGCACCTCCACTACACAACCCCCACGCACCACCGCAGACTGTAACAAGAGAGGCTGTCTTCTTCATAGCTGAAAACTCCCACTCACTCACGAACCCAAGCTGATAAAAGTTCAGTTTTTGCTCATATTTTTAAATCACTAACTCACACTTTGAAGTCTCGACACTTCTATGTACAAAACCAGCAAAACTATGTACCCCGCACAACTGGCACGGATGCATAGAGACAACTGGCACACACCACCTTTGTACACTTTGTACAAGCATGCTTTATTTACATCCAAGAGGTCTGAGAGAACCAAAAAACATCTCGCAAAGACTTTGGGGTGGTCCGCACCATTTCGCCAAAACACGTCACATTTGCCTCCCAACAAGCATGGAACACTTTCAAGTGTTTCATGTGCATACTTTCACATCATTGTAAACATTCTCCTATTTTTCATGCCATAAAAGACCCAAAATATAAGATGAGAGCTAAAAATAACATAGATTCTCTTACCATCCAGCTCCATGTTGCATCCAATAAACATATGCATAACATAGTAGGAGCTTCTCCCACCGAAGCAAAATCCCATATGCTATTGACACGAGACATTTGTCTTTTCCCTCTATCATACACATAATTTTGCATTGAATCCAAGCCAAAAATTTCATGCTTCAACTCATACAAATCACTGATTTCAAATATATCCATCAAAGCTTCTACATTCTCAACCATAATTTGTCTAGTCAAGACATTCAAAGTTTCCTTGCATGCGAAACCACAAAAGAGCACTTTCTCTTGCCTATCACAATTAAGACCATAAGGCATGCCATCATCCAGCTTGGCAAGCATATCAAAGCCATTAGCACAAAGCATATGACCATCCATATCATCAAGATTTCCAAAGCAAAGACCCTCTTTCATTAGCCTCAAAAATTCCTCTAATATTCTCTCGTGGTTGATATTAGAGCTTCCAACAACAAGTAGCTCACCAAGCAAGTCACTGACATATATACCATCATCAAGGACCACATCATCATGCAAAAATTTAGGCTGAAAATCAATATTCAAAACATCCAAGTCATTATGTTTAAGCTTGACATGGGACTCCATAGAACCTTGTGCAACAGAACCGTCCACATGATCGACAACCATATGCATATCATCAAACATGCCATAAGTGGAAACAAATTCTTGGATATCAGCCACCTCATCCTCGCCAATGGGTTCTTTGGTGACATTAAAAGAATCCATATTGAACTCATTAACATCCAAGTGATAATCCAAATCACCAAAAGCATTTACATCATCATTGACAGCCATAGGCAACTCATCAAGCAAGCCAGGAGTAGAGGCATAGTCTTCATCATCAACCACAAGAGTAGCATGATATTCTTGTAGACCATGAAACTCAACCACATCAGCATCCTCATACTCAAGAGAAGAGTCTATACAACCCACATCACATACATCATCCATTGTAGATGCTCCCACAACTTCGCATACCAAAGCATTTTCATCAAATAAGCCATATGTAGACACATAATCTCCATCCACATCAACATCACTCTTAAACATGGGATTCAAACCATTTTTCAAAGAAAAAAAATCAGCATCTCCAACATCAAGAGAAGAATCCATAGAATTGTTTATGTCTACATCATACGCATTCACCACATGTATGTCATTTTCTTCCACATGATCACATGCTGCTACATTTGCATGCTTTGTTTCCTCCTCATCAATAGAAAGTGGCTTCTCAAGTTCATGACCATTTTCAACAACCTTATACAGTAAATCAACCAAGTGCAGATCCTCTATCTTCGGTGGCGCATCCAAACCTACCATAAGCCTTATCTTCCTCTCTTTGTTGTAGGCAACCTGTAGTGCTTCTTTCATGCTTTTTGGATTCTTCAATTCCACATGTGAACGCAAGGTAGGTTTCAACTTGCTTATCAACATTTTCAACCTCTCAAATTGCATGTGTGTACCATGTAACTCTTTCACTGACATCACATTAGCATACTTCACACACTTTTCCCATTGCATCCATACATCATTGAACCTCTTCCAAAATCAAGAAACAAACTCATCTTCACGCATAGCTAAGCTCTTCACCCTTGACCAAGCTTCATTTGGAGTTGGCATCACTACATATCTTTGAAGAAATAATGCTTCCAAGAGTGACCAACAACTCTTATTTGCATCATTCAAGTTCTTATACCACACATAAGCATCACCCTCAAGCAAGAGAGGAAACATATGCAACCATTCTGCTTCACAATCATTCCCTGTCAATAAACATTGCAATTGTACCTGTCTCAAGAACCTTCTCGGGTCCTTATCATCTTCACCTGTAAAACTTGGAGAACTCATGAAAACTACTTCCAAATAGAAGGTTGAGGTTGACTCCAGGGAAAGTCTCAACCAGAGAGCCAAAATAGATCCTCAGTGGGGGCACCAAAACATGTGAAGGATTTTGGGGTGGCCTCTATAACACCTCGATACTCAAAAGATATATGAGGAAAAGTAAAGTAGCTCTCACAAGAGGATAGGATCCGATCTCCACTCACAAACACACTCACCCTTGGATGCAAAAAACCCGCCTACAGTCGACTAGCTTCCCTCTATACTGTCATAGCCCTAGCTATGATCAATTGCAGTCAAGGAAGAAAAAAAGGCACTAAATTTTGGGAAAACGAACCAATGAAAACCAAGGAAAATCTCTGCACTTTTGTTCATAAACACCATACCCTCACACCATCTCAACAGCCCTTGCATATGCAAGAAGGGGCTCCAAAATCGCTCCCAACTATGCACACAAACCCATCAAAAAACATGGAAAACATGGGGAAACAACCTCCCATTCACAACAATAACAAGGGGCTTTCACTGCCAAACCTGAGTAGCAGGCACACGCGTACAAGAAAGCTTCGCTTCACGCAGCTTCCATCACCAAAAAGAGAGAAGAGGGGTGAAAGTGCAGAGGTCACCACCAATTTTCATGGCCTTCTTGATGAGAGACACACTCTCCAATCAAGGCTCCAGGCCCTCGCACACACAAACGGGCACCTCCACTACACAACCCCCACGCACCACCGCAGACTGCAGCAAGAGAGGCTTTCTTCTTCACAGCTGAAAACTCCCACTCACTCACGAACCCAAGCTGATGAAAGTTCAGTTTTTGCTCATATTTTTAAATCACTAACTCACACTTTGAAGTCTCGACACTTCTATGTACAAAAACAACAAAACTATGTACCCCGCACAATTGGCACGCATGCATAGAGACAGCTGGCACACACCACCTTTGTACACTTTGTACAAGAATGCTTTATTTACATCCAAGAGGTCTGAGAGAACCAAAAAACATCTCGCAAAGGCTTTGGGGTGGTCCGCACCATTTTGCCAAAACACGTCACAACGTCTAGAGATATATAAAAAATCAAAAACTGATGTAAATTTGACAATTTTTTGCACCAAAATATCGTTTTTGAATTTGGATCTCTTTAAAAAGATTCGGTACAAAGTTTCAAAGTGAAGCATTAATCTCCATCTGTGGTTGAGCAGCATGGTTGTTTAATCTCATCCATTGTAATTGCCTCCTATAGAACCAATTGAATAATTCCTTTAGTGTATTGCTCCTTCTTTGTCCCCCTCCCTTTCTCGTACATTTGAAAAAAGAAGTCCTCGCTTGATAGTGAGATTTTTCCATTCACTGAGTATTCCACTTTGCAAGGGGTCCTTGTTTTGCAAAATATGGTCCATGCAGGTACAAAATATGCTAAAAATAAAAAGAAAGTTAGTTGAACTCAATAGGATGCAAAGTAAAATACTATTCAAACTTTAGAAAGTAATTGAATACTCACCAAGTAATATGTGATGTCTTTTTCTCCCCAAGCATCTATAATAGCAGTTATTAAAAGCTTTATTGTTTTTTTAAAGTCATTTGCATAAGTAGCAGAGCTAACTTGTTGTCTCAAAACTTTCAAAAAATTGTCGAGCTTCTTCCACACTTCCATGCGTTTGTTGGCTACATCTGGTCTACTTTTGACATTGGTTATTATAACACAAAGATCCTTGAAGCAGTTCCACATAGCATCAACTTGTTTGTTATCATGGTTACTCAAAAATATTTTGGCTTTTGCTCCACCCATTGAAACATCTTGCAAAACATCACCGGTTCCTTTTGGAAGAGTGGGATCGTTTTTTAGATGCACTTCACCACCATGAAAACCCATTTGAGAGAAAAAAGCCTCGCATTTTTCTATGAACTCGTCTGCAAGTTTAATTGGCTTAATAGAATATGCATAGTCAAGATGGAGTCGAAGCAATTTGTCCAAGATTCTAATCTCTGCATGCATATATGTACATTTTTGAAATCTATTGTTAGAATTGGATCCCAAATCATAGAAGATGATGGGTAGTCTATGACGTTCACACTATTTCTCGATGGTGGTTTTCCAACCTCGTGTTCTGCAAGCCATCCTTTTGTTCCAGTGCTTGCCATGCAATATAGACATGGATACTTGGTATTGGCACCTCCACATACACCAAACATGCACTTTAATGCTTTTAGGTCAGCACTCAAGTGCCATTCTACAAAAAAGTCACCCATGCCATCTACACAGAGTTTTTCACCTGCATTTTGGTCATGTAACAGAAGGGATATCGGTCTGCAAAAACAGCCATTTCAATGTATCGATTTTCTATTGGTATTTGAGCTGCTCCGATCCACCAAAGCTCCATTTCTGATTGAGTTTTGTGATATGGGGAATTAAGCTTACCCTGGCTATAGTCCAATGCTCTATTCATAAGGGATATGGATACTCTTTTCATTTTTTGACATTTTTGAATTTGAGCTTCATCCAATTTCAGAACAAATATAATTTTTCCTTCACAATCTACTTCTTGCATATTATAGAATCTCACCATAGCAGATTGAGCATTTTTTATACTCATCCAAATGTTATTAAAAACATTATACTCAAAAGAAGATTATTTTTTCTGTTTTTCATATGGCATTGTTCCTTCTATATGATAGTACTCTCCAAAATGTTCGAGTATTTCTTCGTTTAATAGAGTCCTAACTTTCCCAACATTGTGAGGCCTAGGCAACCCAAAAGATTTAATCTTGTAGTACTTTAAAACCTGAAACCAGGTTTTAGAGATGGCCCTCTAACCCCTTCTACTCACCCCCACTGTGTCACAAACTTCTTGCATTTAAGAAGGTTGGACCAGTAAACCCATATCTTTCAGTAAATTTTGAAATACAAATTTCTTATGAGTTTGATTTTCAAGAAGTTTCAAAAGTTTAAGAATATCACTTTTGTTCATTACCTCATTCAAAAATCTCACCCTTTCTTGAACATTGGACATATCAAATCCTAAAAGACTAGTCACATGTTCTCTAGTAATCTTTAATATTTTTTTCTTTGTCCAGAACCTTTTGTTAAGTTTACTACATCTCTCATTCGTTTTACTCGTGCTCTTAAACCTATTGGAGTTTCTTTTGAAGTCCAAAGCTGGTGATTTTCTTGTTTTAGAGATGCTATTTGGTTTTCAAGTTCTAAAATTCTTGTTGCATTTGAAGACAAAACAGTTTTGAGATATTGAATGTAATGTGTATGATCAATGTGTAAATGAGATAACCTAGAACTATATCCTAGTAATCCATCAATCCCATCACCAAAAAATCTCATCAAATCATGAGGTGTATGAAAAGATGGATACCTTCCAGTGCTAGGATCCGGTGGATACAAGCTCCCATCTGTCCATATATCGATGTGTTTCTTTCCCTCGTTGCGAAGTTTTTGTGCTTCATTTGCAGTTGTAACTGGTCTTTGATAGACACTCCGGGTAGTAGCATATTCCTGGCTTAGCTTAATGTTCAAGTGAAACTTGCGGTTATCACTAATGGAAGATGTATTAGTCATTGTAAGTAATGAAGGAGCAGAAAGTATAATGGAAATAACGTAGCAGCAGAACAAGGTGCATCAGAAAAGAAGAGATAAAGCTCACGAAAGGTGAGGAAAAAAAGAGAGATTCAAAAGTGGAAACAACTATTTGCCGCCAAGTGAAGTAAATGAAAACAAATTTCGAGGTGAGCCACAAAGGAATGTGAAGAAAACGATATCTTTTTGAATATTTAGAGATATGTACCTAGATACGCTTTAGATTTCATAGATATGCTTTAAATGACCAAAACGAACAAATTTGGAGCCGTTTTGACCACAAACGGCTTTGCTAATTAGTAATTTAACCAATTCCTTACACAGCCCTTTTTGAGTCGTTTTTTGCCCTAATGAAGTGCTAGCGATGCAAGGAAAATGCTAAAAGGAGCTTAAAAAAAACTGCACGAGCTAAGAGAGCTCTCATTCTTTCTTTGTTTGGCGGACAAAGCGACGAAGCTGCGGTTTCCAAAGATAGAATCTACATTTTTCGGAAATCTTGACCTTTTGTAAAAGAGCTTCTCTGAGCCGAGAACTTGTAAAAGAATTTATGATTATTTTTCTGGGAACAAATGTATATAAAAGAGCTAGTTATAAGTCTAGGAGCTTTTGGCCGGACAAGCCATTTGTAAAGACCTAAACTATAAACATCAATTTTTTAAGTTTGAACATTATCTTTTTTATGAGAAACTGAGAAGACAACGTACGTTTGAGAGCTTCTTCTTGCTCCAACTTGTAATCTTCGTTATTGTGGCTACGGTAATCCGAATTCAATTTTCGTTTATTGCATTGTGTTCCTCTTACTTTGCTCTTCCATTCAAGATTCAGTGTAGGTTTTCAACTACGAGTTTGAGACCTTAAATCGCTGTTTTGAATGCTTATATGCGTATTTTATGTTGTTTTGACCCTAGGAGTGGCTTTAGGGACCCTAAAACGACCCTTTAGGATCACCTGTTCCTTATTTTGTAGACTTTGGGACGAACGATCGCGATCTTTGTACCTCTCCAGAATACTGTGACAGTGATAGGATATGTTCCTGATAGTTCCCTGTAGCTTCCCTTCAAGTTTTGTGCAATTTCAACATGATTTGCATGGTAAATGGGCGTGATGATTGTAGAGCTGTGTAGAAGGACATAGGCAGATTGCCTGGCTTTTGTGCGTATGATTTGCTTGCTGAGTCAATAGTCCCATCTCATCGAGTTCACTTCATTAGGATCAACACCCTAGTGAGTTTCCATGCCTCATCCTGGTCGCTTCCCCTGTATTGATATTTTATGTTGATTCGTGAGAGCTATGTTATGGATGTCCATCACGGCGACCCGCAAACATTGGCACCGCTGCCGAGGATTGCACCTTAGGTGATGAGTGACCGAGTGCGCAGTTAGCTTCCTTAAAAGAAGATCAATCCACAAATCATTTTACACCTCAGTTAGGCTGCTAGACAGAGGTTTAGAGCTTAGTGGAGTCTAGAGTCAGTGGACCGGCTAGAAGCTCTCTTAGGAGATTTAGAGAGCTGTGAGTGAGAGTGTTCAAAGCTTTTTTGCTCTTCAATTTCTCTAATTCGATTGAGTACTGAAATCTCACCCGAAATCCGTCTTGTTTTTTTTGTTTGATTCATTTCTTTATGCTCTTTCATTTCTGTACTTAGGAGTAGGATAAGTAAATCATATTCCAGTCAGATTTGGGACAAAAGTTAGAGTCGAGAAGCCAGAAAACCATAACTTTGACAAAAAAGGCCATAAGACTCTGAAATTTAGAAAATATGACCAAACAGGGTTGATATTGATTCAAATCATGAAGTGGTAGTACCAAACACTGGGAAATACTTGTCAGAGAGAGCCTGTAAAATTTCATCAAATTTGGCCCAGGTACTATGATTGCGATCAGTGTACCTTTGTGTCAGAATTGTACAAGATTTGACATGTGCCTTCCTGATAAGATTCTAAACAAGTTTGTATGAGAAACCACACCCAAAAACATCAAAAATCAAGGAAATCAGGCCACTTGGGTAAAACTAGCCTCACAGACCCAGAAAGTGCAAAACCTTGGCTTTTGGTGATCCAAATGCAAAAAGACTTGGGGGATAGCTTTAAAACATCAGTGCCTACAAGCATGCCAAATTTGGTCTAATTTGGGCTCAGAAGTACGATCGCAATCGGTGTACCTAAGTGCCAGATTTTGAGCAGATTTCATCTGTGGGATCCTCAGGTGTATACAAACATAAAATTCTAAAGGACCTAGAGCCAGAACCCTCAAAATACCTATCAAACCATGTGAATACAGATCCAAATCAAAAACTGCTAAAATGGCATAGAAATTGACTTTCAGTAGACCAAAACACATCAAAATTGGGAAGAAACCATATAGAGGGATAACCTGTACACAGGACAACCCCAGATAGTTTTCAAATCCCAAAACAAACACCAAAATCAAGTCAAATTGGCAGATTCAAGAAAACAGACACTTCCAACCAAGAATTGGTAAAAGCTTGACTTTTAGGAGTCTGAATACAAAAGTATCAGGTGGGTAGCCTTAAAATAGCCTAGTGAACAAGCTGGTGAAATTTGTTCTAATTTGGGCTCAGAAGTACGATCACGATCGGTGTACCTCTGTGCCAGATTTGACTCATTTTTTACCTGTTCATAAACCTAGACTATTTAAGATATCAGGAGTTGTCAAAACCCAAATTGGACATACTGTCAATAATCTACAGGCAAAATTGTTGAATTCATTGTGAAATTGTTGAATCTGCTGACAATTGGAATGATACAGTGATCTCATAGCCATCAAGTGTCTTCATTTGCAGAGACGGATCAAGTAACAATCCATGCAATCGGGAGGTTTGGAAGATAACTCCATTTCCAGGTAAGAGGTTTGGATTCATTCGGTAAATTCCACTTTCTTCATGTTTTTGAGATTGAGAAAACAAATCAACAACCAACACCGAAATTTAGGGATCAAGCAAGTGTTTTATCAACGGAGGAGAGTGTAAACCAAAGTGTAGTACGACTGTTAGAATCGATCCCTAAAGAAAGTATTTCCGATACTTCTTTAGAGAGATCTTACGAGTATTTCACGGAACACTTGGGACATTTAAACCTAAACGGAAGAGAAAACATGGCAGCAGGACCATCAGACCCTTTGGCCACAATGAAGCTATTGTTCATCAAGTATCACTATGACAACAAGCAAGGTGCCAAGATCTACAAAGATGGTATGGACCGCTACTGTGTGAAAATAGAAGATAGACCAAGTGAGTTCAAGGACTTGGTGCCTGTGAGCGATAGCGGAGATAGGTACCTAGATGACGAAGGTAGCATGTACTTGGTAGTCCTGAATCCTAACATTGTGGACAAGTGGGGATTGATGGGCTCAAAAGCCAAAGTAGATGAGGAACCTGCGGAGAAAGCACCAACAATGAGCTTCCCTAATACGAGGTTAAGGTGAGAAAACAAAACTTTGAGAATCAACAAAGACAACGTCTACGTGGGGTTATACAAGTATAATAATGGAGAGGAAGATCTCTATTATAGATGCGAGGAAACCTATGTTGATGAGTTGACGGAGCGGAAAAGACTTTATGTCTTCACCTACACAGAGGGATCAAAAACGAAAATCTCCGCATACGACAAATATGGAAGACGATATGCAGCAATCGATAAAAAGGAGTTGGAAGGATATACATACTTTGGGGGACCACTCCACCATTATTATGTCACTCCAAGCCCACTGAGACCAACATCTACAACTGTCATGCCAGACCCGATGGAAACAGGTGAAGAGAGGACTCATGTAGTGGATTCTTTCAGTCGACCTCATTATTCTATGCCAAGCCCCATGGGAACATTACATTCCAGAGAATCAATGGCAACGCATCGAGGTAGTGCGGTTCCTATCTCTACACATACCCCAGTAGGTCTGACATTTGCAGCAGCATCATCACGTTTGCCTCCTAGTACTAGATTCTTGGTAGGGGAGCCAACGAGAGCAACCCACGACATCCATGATGAATGCGAATGACTAAGTCGAGACCCGGGAGCATTGAGATTGGTCACAGACCATAAACGGATGAGGCCATCCCACGTAGCAAAGTGCATGCCAAAGAAGTATAGCGGATCAGGGGATCCATATGCCCATGTATCGCTCTTCAAGCAAGTCTTAAGAGCAGAGCAGATCACTGATTTCCATACTCAATATGAGGGATTCGGGCTGACCTTGGAAGGGATGGCCTTAACATGGTTTCAACCTTTGAACCCTGAAACTTTTCCGACTATTGAACATGTGTTGCGGGAGTTCACTGAGGAATTCTCAAAACAGGGTATAAAGCATAATACTGTATCACAGATATATGCTTTTAAACAAAAGGAGAACGAAAAGTGAAGGAAGCATCCTTGAGATTCAAGCAATACATTGAGAGGTGCCCAAGGAGAGAATTACCGCAAGACGAGAGATTGTCTGTGCTCTTCATTGAAGGACTTAATAATGAAACCTTGAAAAAGGACCTTCGCTTGAAAGCCTGTAGTACATTTGAACAGGTTACAAGGGAAGCGTTATATCTTGTTGATAACTGCAAAGCATATGGGGAAGTGTCAGAAGATACTGATTCAATAACAGTGGCTCTTCATCTATTAAGAGTGAACCCTCTACCAAGAAAGATGCTCAGGCTCCTTTGATGCCGACAGTTGACCAAATGATAGAGGAAGTAACGAAGAGAATGCAGCAACATATGAGATCAAATCCGGGGATGAGAGCGCCTCAGATGAGGAAATGTGACATATGTGGGGGGGATCACCCGACGCCGTGGTGCACACAACAGCCAAAAGTAGCAGTTGCTAATGGACGAGTACTGAAATGGTGCGCCATAGAGAAAAAATGGACAAACCATGGCACAAATGAGTGTTTTTACAACAAAAACTATGTGAGAGAAAGGTCGTATGGACCCCCAGCAAGACCACCCCAGCCACCTCCTCCAAGATATCAAGTTGGGCCGAATGTGAATATGGTAGCAGGAGCAAACATACCTCAACCTGTGTTGGGTCAACAACCTCCATTACCATAGGAAAATAGGGCCATGATTAGGTATGCACAACTTTACAAAGCATCACCAGGAACAAATAGTATGCCACAAATTTCTTATTACGAGGAACCGAATGAGCCTTACATAATTGAACCTGAACCACACATGTACACAGACAAAGCCTATCAAACATGGAGAAATAATGAGGGTATGGCACCACCAATGTATGTAGCATAACCTTCGAGGGATCAATATTTGGTGGACGAAAGAACGCTAATGTTCATTGCAAACCAGAACTACAAACCAAGAGGATACCCTAACAGGGCGGGATAACCTATGGGACAACCTCCTCAAAATCAACCACCAATTGGACCGTGCTATAGCTCTGGAAGTACAGATCATTGGGAGCGTAATTGTCCTTTCAAAGGAAAAAGAGTGAAATTTTTTGGGTTTTGTGACGGATGTGGTGTGAATCACATACTACCACATTGCCCAAAGAATCCGGACAACAAGGGAAAAGCAACTATAAACATTGTGGGGTTGTTACCAAGTACAAGCAGTAGATCAAAAACCAAACCCATGATCCAAATCAATGCGGTAACCAGAGCCCAAGCCAAGGACTTAGAGAAAAACAAGCCATTGGAAGAAAAGGTCGAGTTGCCAATACCCACAGAAAACGAGAGTTTATCTGTGAGAACCCATCGGAAATCCTGGAAAGCGAAACGAGACAGAATGAAAACAAGAAGTATAAAACCCCAAACTGCCATGCAACATGAATTACATGAAACTAAAGAGCAACTGAAACAAGAGAGAGATAGTAAAACTATTGAGGACAACAATAAGCCGAGGAAAGCATCCTCAGGGGGATCAGTCTTGGTTCAGTCTTGGTCGAGAAAGTGCTAGAGCCTTAGATACTCTATTACAAGTGTATGAAGCGAGGCTAAAAACAAACCAAACCTTAGAGCAGAGATAGTTGATTGATCCTCAACCAGAAGTGGAAACGAAGCGTTTGGAAATGTGTAAACATCTCATTGAAACAGCCCAGGCATTGATGGAACCTAATGAGATTAGAACCCCATAACAAGAAGTGCTGATTCGCAAAGAGCGAGAAACACTGAAGATCGATGAATCAAAACAAGTGAACGGCCGCGGGCATGAAACGATAGTGTCATTGGATCACCGAGTGGTGCCGAACACCACTGATGATGCTAAGTCAATGTTGGACGGATACGCCGCGACAGACGTCAGCACAGCGAGAACTCACCTAACAAGATTTGTCAGCTAAGGACAAATCTCGACCCGCAGGCGCGTGGAAGCAAGTATAAGGTGTCAACCTACACTCGACCGACTCCTAACTAATTCCTACAGAGGTCTCTACCAATTTTCTAAGTCACAACCTTCAAGAGTGCATAAGAGGAAACTTCCTACAACGCTTTCTAGAGCCGAACACCCATCAAACAATCTCGAAACACCACAGAACTTGAAGGAGACCCTACTAACATCAATAGGTCACTCTCCCTAAGGTCTATGAACCAAAATCCCAACTCAAAACACCCGGTGCAAAATCATGTAGGATGTCTAGCCGAAATTTGCAGGTCTTTGTTTTCGAAATCTAAAGCGCCTAATGTGTAGCTCTACTCAATGTGAACGCGTGGATATGCTGCAATGCAAAATCGGACAACGTATGCTCACCAAATCACCAGACGAAGCTTGTAGAAGGAGCTCGCAAAACCAGACCGTACGCGTGCAATGTAGGTATTGGCGTGTAGCTCTCGTCGGGAGAAACATGCTACACTTCTCCGCACTCGATTCCGACTACCGGTCCATACGTAGCATCAAGATGAAGCTCACACTATCTCTCGTACACAGTACGCTCACTCACAGACTTCAAAACTTATTTTCTTTTAAATGAAAAAAGGTTCTTCATTAAGGTCAAAAAGTGGTATAAATACCTTACAATTCTCAAACCCTAAAGTTTCAAATCAACCATCTGCTCAATCTAACTATCAAAACTGGGATACAATCTGGAAACTTCTGTAAGCCCCAATATTTACAAGGTGAAATGTCGAGTTTTCTCAATAAATGAATAATTAGAAAAAAATGATAATCTGCCGAGAAGTCGGTTTCCGTAGGGTGGGTCCAGCTTCTAACACTTCCCCCCTCCTTGCTCATGTCGTCCCCGACATAGCCGTTAAGTTGCTTCTTCATCTTATGGTATCGCGCATCTTGAGCAGCGATTCATATCTTGCATGTAGATTCATCATTGTTGGGCCAAAAATATCAATGTTTATGGTGAAGAAGCCGGTGTAGAACGCTTCTTCAAAGACCTGGAGGTGATAGGATGGTAGGAACATTATCCTTTGATACAACGCATGTATCACCTCCTTGGAAGGATGACTAGGCAGATCATAGGCACATCTGTAAGTATCTTGGAAGAAGAAGATACTGTCTGTCACCTGGCCTTGCTTGAATGTCTCAAATACTGCTAAAAGAGTTTTGCATATTTTCTTCATCATGATGCACGTAAGGTCAGGTGAGCCAGTGAAGAATTTGATGGCGCCCGTTAGGGTTTTCACCATGTATTGGACACTTATTCTCTCACTTGCCTTCAAGCCTGGCAGCTTAGGATAATTAAGCCAAGTGGGTTGGGTCCTTTGTAATATCTCCTGGGTCTTCCATGTCGTGATCCTTGGTAGAGGAAAAAAGCTGAGGTTGTCTCTGATGTTTTTGGGTGCCTCTACCAAATGGATTAGGTACTGTGGGAACTTCGTCAGCCACGCCTTCCTCCATTTTGGCTGAAAGTCAACTATTAACCTGGCCCCTTCTGGCTGGGAGATATCTGCGTTGTAGAGTGGCACTTTTGGCTCTTTTCTAATCCTCTTATTGATGGTGGCGGCTTCATACTTTAGCAAAGGATATGGGAGAGAGGGCTGAAGCCATTCGCGCCTGAGGTTGCTGGCGTCAATCTTCTGGGGATGGTCACGGATTTGAAAACCCTCTGCTCCCATTCCAAGGCTTCCTTAGTCGTCTCTCTGATCTCCACCTCTATTGCTTTACGTAGCTTTTCTTCCTCTTCCTTTGTCAGATCTTGTGGCTCTTGAGAGGATCCTACTAGGATTTCCTCTTGCATAGGTGCGTCCACAGGATCTGCCACATTTTCTAAATCTATGCCCTCAGTGGCCGCTGGCCCTGTGCCTTCTTGCTCCCCGGCTTGCTGTCCTCTCAGCTCTTCAATCTGCTTTAGGAGTTTCTATTTTTTTGTTTCAGCTTCTTCTCCCATGTTCACGAGGAGGTCGTTCAGCTCGGCGTTTATCTTATCCGCCTCCTCGAGCTTTCTTTTGATACTTTCTAATTCCTCACTCTTGGGTTTAACCTCTTCCCTCTCCTGGCTTTGTTCTTTCTTGGACTCTTCCTGGCCTTCGTGGTTGTCTTCCTTCTCTTTATCTTCTTGTGGAGGGTTGCAAGGAGGTGGTGTGGGCGGTGGGCTGGGGACTCAGGGCTGGCTGGTGGCGAGGAAGGCTTTTTCTTTAAATCTCGGTCTGCCTTTGTCTTTCTTTCTCTCTCTTGGATTTCCTGCTCATCTAGCAGTTTCTGTCGTACTAGCTCCACTTCCTCTTCTGTACAAGGTACATGCGGGATATTCTCTGCTGTGGCATCAAGAATCTAAAAATTTTAATGTAATCTTCGAATCTGTCCCTTTGCACCCTTCGGGATGATCACGACATTGCGTCTAGAGATGGCTTCCAGTGTTCACTCAAATCGCCTTTAAGGGCCCTTTCTGCTTTGAAGCTCTCCATTAGCCGCTCTAGTCTTGCCGCTTTTTGTGAATTTGTCTCTTTTTCCGGCACTTGGACAAATTCTTTCTTCCCTTCTTTTGCTATGGCTGCTCCTCTTGAACAGGATCTAGCCATCTTTTCAATCTTGTGGCAACCCTTGGTGCTTTTTGTGGCTCGTCTTCTTTGACTTCTTTGAGCCTCAGCCAGTCGTTTTGTGATGGAGGGTCAGGCCATCTTCCTTATGAGTGCAATGCCGCATAAATCACCTTAGTGATTAGTTCTCCTGGCACAATATATGTGGGCTTCTTGTTACCCATCTTCACTAGGTTGTCATGTATATATGCTGCATAATTGATTAGCCTTGGAGTGCTCTTCATCACTGCCCAAGTGAATGTCGTGGAAATTTCTCCTGGCAGCCTTCTGTACTTTTGTGGTCGCTTCGTACACATATGGAAGTATTGGTTGTACAACTGACTCATGATTGTCACTTTTGGGTTGGCAATATCTTCAAAAGTGTAGTTACCTTTCTTCTCAGTGTACACCTTGACATCATCTCTTCTTTTAGTTACACTATCCCCCTTGTTGGAGAGGTCTAGTGCATCTACTACAACTTTCTCGGTGATGACTATTTCTGTTTCTGGCCTGCCTTGCAGATCGGTTACTCTGGCCACTCCATCTTCTTTTATTGTTGTCACAAATTCCCAGAATCTCTTTATGTCAACCCCCGCCAGCACTGCTTCAAAATAGTTGTGGAGATCAATCTTCTCCAAGTACCTGGCCATCTTGCTTCTTACGAACTCATTGAGTTCCCGCGGTAGCATTGGTAGCTCGATCACATTCCCTTCAGTGTCTTTGAACACTCCTTGGTAGATCTTTAGGTCGTTGGACTCTAGCAGATCTTCTTGGATTCATGTGCTGGTGGGATTTAGTGTTCCTTCTGGTATGACGAAGGGCTCCACTTCTTCTAGGTAATCCTTAATGGTCGTTATTTTCTTCGTTGCTGGTGACTTCGCGGCTGCCATAGATCCTGTTACACTCAGTAGTCCGAAGTTAGCGTTTTTTCCATATTACTTGTGAAACTGAGTTTTATCTATCCAAATGACTTGAAAATTGAAAATAAAAGTTAAAAGGAACTTGTGAAACTGTGCATGTGCTCACAGTGCATTTTTGGCCAAAATTTTCCCTCTAGACATCCTACGCGTAGGATGTCTTTTTCATCAGAATTGGGTGATACTTGACATGCTGGTAGTCCTTGGCCTATGGAACATGGCTATGTGCTTGGATATGGATTTGGGTATCAAAAAGTGGATTTTTTGGGCTGATTCAGGCTTTAGGTCACAAATTGGGTAGAAAGTCCATAACAGGTAGCAAGTGATGTCCAAATGGGTTGAAAATTGATATATGGGCTCATTGCACCATGGTATTGGCTCCCATGATGTCACTCTTTGCACAGAAGGTCTAAATTATGCTGGAGACATCCTACGCGTAGGATGTCTATTTCATCAAAATGCCATGGGATTTGTTCTGTGGGTATTCCTTGGCCTATGGAACATGGCTATGCTCTTTGATTTTGATTTGGACAAGAATTGATGCTTGTAAGAGTGTGTGTAGTGTTTTTGGGCTCAAAAAAGTGTATCTTGAAGGTGTTGGGGGTCAAAAATGATTAGAATGGCTTCGAAATTGGTATATGAGCTCTTGAAGATGATGTGATTGGATCTGGAATGGACAAACATCCTCTGTAGTCCAAAAATGTCAAATAGACATCCTACGTGTAGGATGTCTACTTCACCAAATTTTGCAGGTGAGTACATACATGGATTGGTTATGTGCTTGTGAATGTGTTGTGCAAGTTTCATGTGATTTGGACAAGATTTGGTAGGTCTACGGCCCATTATTGCCTCTATGCCCTAACTTTGTGTTTTTCATGCATATGAGGTCAATTTTGGTCCAAATGTGATGAAACTTGGTGGCTAGCATGTAAAGGTCATTCAAAAAATGTGTGTGATGAAAAGTGTTGGAATTTGTGCCCAGAAATGTCCTTGAGATATCCTACGCGTTGTCTCCTACGCGGAGGATGTCTCCTTATGATTTTTTCATGGATTTTGTAACTAGTGCCTACCCTTGGTCCCCCTGAGTCCCTTCTAAGCCTAATTTCAACAAAAAAGTCAAATGGATAGAAAGTAACTCCCTGTGTGGACTTCAGAGCCTTCGAGCCATTTTCTGACTTTTGAAGTGCTTTTTGGCGATGAAATTTCTTGATGTTGGTCTCCATAGCTTCCCGATCCCTTGGGGATCCTTGCCGTATGGTTTTTGTCGACTTTGGCTTCACTGGAGCTTCATTTGGCAATTTGTCACTCTAGAAGCACCCGTGGTTGCGTATACATATCTTCCATGATTTGTGGTGGTCTACCACCATAGGACTTGGTTTTTGATGGTATAGGAAAGCCGCTCGTGAAGTCTGGTGGCAAACGGTCATGCGGTTTGACCGCGAGATCTATTTGACACTTTGTGTGTCTGATGCCGTTTCTGAAGTTTAGTGCCGCTTCGGGTCACTTTTTGGTCATGTGGGCCACATAGACTTGTCGAGCATGTCGAAATGCTCCTACCCATGAATTTTGGTAGCATTTGGGCGCCTTTTCGCCGATTTTCCATTTGGTGGCCTCTTGCGGGATTCTAGGAATTAGAGTTTTTCTCGATGGTTTTCACTGCCTTTGGACATCCAAGACTAGTCTCCTATGCTAGGGTAAGTTGTCGATGAAGTCTCGTTGCTTTTGGGTTAGCCGTTAGGTGGCCGCTTCTACTTGTAGGTCTTTACCGCCCGCTTTGTGTGTGAACCCTATGCTAGTTTTCACGACAAAACGACAAACATGCGCGAAAAGATCAAGGTGGTGAGCCTACCTCTCATGTCTGAAGCCCGGCGGGTAGTCGTACTCGTCGTAGAAGCTGCTGGAAGGTCCGTTCGCTCTAGGTGGCAGAAGCTCTCTCCAAAAGGTCAATAGTGAAAATGAGCTAAAAATGAAGTGAAAATTTCTTATAATGGGGGTCCCTGAACCACTTTTCATGAAATTTGACATGTGGTCCCATTTCTTGATTTGGACTCCATTTGCTCTGTTTACCAGAACTTTGGCACTTCGGTCAAAACCCAGCTAAAACACGCTTTCCGCTCCAGTCTCATAATTGCACCCCCTATGTACCATAGGTTGTCCTATAGTCACTGATCATCCCCATATTTTTTGTTTTTCATTACGATCGGTTTTCACCTGTTTTTTGTATTTTTGAAGTTTTTCTACCGAAAATTAGCAAAATTAAAAGAAAAATAGAAAATCCAACCCAAAAAATCCCCAAAATCCATAATAAATCACAAATATCACCGCAAAACATTATATACACTCATATGCAATTTGTATAGCCGGATTCCTCCGTTTTACCAATATTTTTCCCGAAAAATGGCTATTTCTACTTATATACACACACCTAGGGGCTTGATTTGGCGTTTGGCCCCATATGTACTTGGGTTAGTCCAGAAAATTTCACAATCAAACAACAACCCTTAAAATAGTCGAAAATCATGCCCTTTTTTGCTCTTTTTGCTATTGGTTCCACATTTGAGAATGCCTCCTCCCCTCCTAGCCGGAGTCCTCCCGGACGACAAGGTATCGCCTCGGAGTATGTGACGTGCATAGGTTGAAAAATTTGTGTTAATGCTTGGCCGATTAATGTGGCCCTAATTTATGCATACTCGGTCAATGCATGGAAAAATTAATGATGTGCAAGAGAAGGGAATAAGCAAGATGCTTATTGGCATTCGCCTTTGAGGTTTCCTGTTTTCTTTGCAAGTAACAACTGTAACTCTACTGCTCTCTGTTTAATTGTCTTTTTTACAAAAGGCAATCGCTTTGCCGGTACTATTGATATAGCCGTATTTGTTTCTATGGAGAGGAGTGGCTTTGCCGGAATGGCCGTGGACCGTATTTCTTTTGCTTTCCATTCTTTTGCCGGTTTTTGTAGGTGTTTTGCTACTTTCTTGGTTGCCACTATTTTGTTGCGGATTGGCATCCACATAAGTCGGTTGTCCTTTTTCAAATGCAGCTATCTGCCTTTCTTTGTTGCTTGTACTGAAGGGAGTTCCTTTTGCTTTTGTTTCGGTATCCAAATGCGAGTAACATTTGGGTTATTGCTGAGCATTTTCTTTGGGATCCATATCTGTTTTATGCCCTTGGTTTTTGGTTGAAATATCTGCTTCGGTTGAATTCTTTCGTTGCATTGTTGTTTGTCTGCCATGTCATTTCTATCCTCCCATATCCATACTTGTTTCCCTTGTTTTGGTAACCTAGATCTTGGCACTGCGGTCGGTGACTTCGTATGTATGTAGTTAGCATGGTTGGCTTTTACCTGTTTGTTGGCCTTGGGTATCATGTTGTTCTTTCGTGGCACTCTTGCTTTTGGCTCTTTTTCCCGTGATTGCAGTTTTGGCAGTTGATTATTCCGGTATTGCTGAGCAAAGGCTATTACCTATTGTTCTTGTGCATGCTGAATTTTGACTGCATTCGCATTCCAATCTATTTGCACATTGTACTCTTTTTGCCAAGGTTGTCTCAACATCATTGGGTGTTGTGTGCTTTCATCCTCGACTACATAAAATTTGTGTGGGTAAATATATTGATGTACTTGTACATGCAATATAATCCAGCCCAATGTTTTCAACGAGTGTGATGTACTAGTTTCCAGCACTTCAGGAGTAGGATGAAGTTGACCTATGGATTTGAGCTATTGGTATAATCCGTAAGAGATCAAATTTGCTTGATCTCTAGAATCAATCAATGCCGTCAATTCAATTTGATTGCTACCCAGTTTGATTGCAATTATTGGCTCCTCTGTGTTTTCATCCAACTTCGTTAGTCGAATGGCATTGATTTGTAATGGTGCTCCACTTTGTTGTTGCTATCGCGCAGAAGTCTTCGTTTTGCAATGCGTTCTTTTGCTTCTGCTTGAGCTTCCTCTCGTACTCTCTGTTTTTCCGTCATTCGTTGTTTTCCTTGATGAATTTGTTGAAGCATATCCTGTGTGGGTGGTAAATGATATTTCTTCAATCGACATCCACTAATCCAGTTCGACATTTCTTCACCTGCTAATGTAGCAAGCTTGACAGCTCCGCTTTGTGATAGATCACTAATCACAAAGGGTTCCATCCCTGGCTTTTCAAGTTTCTTGGCATGTTGCTGCAAAGTATTGAGGCGGTCCGGGGCAGGCAACAAGAAGAGCGGCCTCTAAACACCCTTCGAGGCTCCCGTGCTGCTCAATTGGGGCTGGGGCAAGCACAATTAGAGACAACAACAACCCACAGCCAGAAACCAAACAAGAAAAGGGGCACCACCTAGTTGTAAATGCGAACTAGGACGCACGTGACATCTCCTTGTACTCAAACGCACAAAGAGAGGGGAACGCAAGATAGCCACACACACCAAACACAAACATTCACCATGCCAGAGAGAGGTAAAGAGCACAAATCAACTTGAGCAACTCAGTCTTAGCATTAAAGACTAGATGCACACAAAGCTTGATGAGAAATAGAGAGACAACACAAAACTTGACCTTGTTGCCAATACACAAATTGTCTTAGGGTCACGGGAGCCCTCTCACCGAGCACCCTCTTACAATTGACCTTTTAGGCAAACAATTCAACAAGCCCTCAAACCACCAAGCATGAAATGGCACAACAAACTTCAAGGACAATATACCTTCAACCACCTGATGAGCCAACTTATCAAGTCAATTTGGAGAGAAGAGCCATAGTTGCAGCATACAATTGCACCCAAAACTATAAATCTTATTTATGCACAAGAGTAGGCTACAAGTGTGGTGAAGAGTATGGCATACACTCCACTCCTCCAGATGGCATAACTAACTTCAAGCTTCTCCATGCACCTATGTGTAATGATGGAATAGAGCACTCACGATGCACACACTCTACACAACTAGGCTTGAAGAGTGGTGTGTTATGTGTTGAGAATGGTGTGGTGTAGTGTGATCATGTGATTTTTTACAAGGGAGAGAAGGGCTCTATTTATAGGTTTTAGAAGTCCCGATTAGGATTAGGCCTAATCAAGTTTATTTGAAGGAATAAAAGATTATGCATATTTTTATTTTTATTAATGAGGGTGGGTCCCTCTTGTCCTTTGAGTCACATGGATGTGGGCTCAAGGGCAGAGAATTATTGAGGATGAAAGGAGAGAGGATTGAGTGAATAATTTGGGAGTGCCTACTCTAGTGGAGGGTGTATTTTACAATAAGGTTAGTGGTTAGTAGTTAGTAATTATCACTACAAAATATTTACAAAATCATTCACCAAATGGTGAGATATATGATGAGAAAAGTTAGAGAAGGGATAAGCTTGTAAAGCAAGGTTGAAGCTTGGAGAAGTTGACATTCACCTCTTTACAGCACCGGTAGAAGAAGCGGTCAGCATGGCGAAGTAACGTGTGTCGATGAAGCTACGTTATCTTCAAACCTTGGAAAATTCATGATAAATCCTTCATTTGCAGAGGTTAACCTTGGATTTTTACTGATTTTTTGAAGTTCTTTACAAAGCTGAAGAGAGTATGGTAATATGGACATATATGTAGAGAGAAAGAGGGGGACACCTAGGGTGTAGAAATGGAGGATGAAGGCTATGGAGGTGTGAGAGAAGTGGCAATGGTGAAGAGGGTGAATTAGGACATGGGAGTTGCAAGTTTGGGAGTGGGAAGGAGAGGGAGGAGTGTGTATAAAAGAGGAAAATAATAAAGTGGAAAAGGGAGGAGTGTGGCTGCATAGCATGGGCAAACTGGGGTCCACCAATAAAATCATAGCTCATAGCTCGTAGCTCAAAAAAATATGAAAACATTTGAGGTGAGACTTCAGCTCACGAGCTACAACTTTTGTTTGTATCACCTTTCCAAATTCGGGGAGCATGTGATCTTTTAAAATTCAGCAAAACCGACTGTTTTTTCCACTGCACAAGGTCCTTGTGAGGTCCTTCTTTGGATGATTCTTTTGAATACCTCCAAGAGTGAGCTCCCCATGGTGCATGCATGCATGCCACATACCCTTGACCTTATTTGGTAGGTCTATAATGGAAGATATTGTTGAGATCATGATATAAGTGAATAGTACAACTAAGAAAATCATATATTTAGGGGTCTAAAAAAATATGTACATGTCAAATATAAATAATATAGGTGGAAAAAATATAAAGGGGTCAAAATAAATCTCTCTCATTATAAGTCTACCATAAAAAGATGAGTATTTTTGGTGTTCTTATTTATGAGAGTAAAAGAGAATAGATGTAGGAAGGAAAAATCTCAATAGTGAAAAAATATACTCATAAATAAAACTAGTTTTTTTGGATTTTTGTTGGGATGGAGTTACACCAAAAATAAGAGAAGCTTGCATGAAATTATTTTTATACGGAATAAAGAGTATGCAAAATGGTAAGAAAAAATATGTTAATGGTGAGTCAATGTACATAGCATAAATAACACACCATAGGTAGAAATATTTAAATAAATACCAAAATAATTATGAAAATTCCTTTTATTTAGGCCCTATATACAATAAAATATTTACACACAAATGGGCCATAATATACTTATATTTTTTATTTTTTTGGCTCAACTAGCCTAGTGACTAGCTAATTAAGGGTTTTTAAGAAGATATGGGAAAAGTCCCTAACTCACACACGCCTATGTACAGTGAAATGGTAGGGATAACCAAAATGTTTGAGTGATTTGATAGGGTGAGGTAGCTTACTATGGCAATTATGGAAAGCAGAAAAACGGCTATCAGTATAAACAAGTACATAATCACCTATTTTGAACTCTTTAGTGCTCACATACTTGTAAAGAAACTCTTTTTGTCTTCTCTTTTTAGCATAGATTGAAGCTACATCTCTCAAGAGGAATTCATCTAGCTTTTTAAGATCATCGATTCTTGAAGAGAGCTCAAGCCCTGTCCATTCTAAGCATTTTGCTACTCATAGAGTTGGAATTAAAAACTCTATGGGTAGTATAGCATTTAGGCCAAACACCATGTTGTACGGTGTTGTTCCTATCGATGTTTTGTAAGCTACTCTATATGCCCATAGTGTTGAGTGTAGCTGCTGATCCCAATCTGTTGTTGATTCTGACACTATTTTAGTGAGAACCGTGCATAGTGTTTTATTTGTGGCCTCAGCTTGTCCATTGGCCTGTGGATGGTATGGAGCATATTTCCTATGTATGACCATGAATTCCTCTAGCAAATATTCAATGACTTCATTAAGAAAATGTGTCCCACGATCACTGACAATGTCTATTGGTTAACCGTATCGTACAAAAACATTCTCATACAAAAATTGTGCAGTGGTCCGTGCATCTGCTTTTTGTGTTGCCTTGGCTTCCACCCATTTTGTGAGATAGTCCGTAGCCACAATGATATATTGGGTATGGGTACGATATATAGGGGGTGAGATAGGTCCCACAAAATCAATGCCCCATTTTGCAAATACTCTTGCTCCCATCATTGGCCGTAGTAGCATCTCATATCTCTTTATCGGCGCCTTGGTGCGCTGACATGCGTCACAACGCTTTACAAACTCTTCAGCATCCATATGCAATGTAGGCCACCATATTCCTGTGGTTAAAACAATTTTTTCCGTCTTATCACCCGAAAAATGGCCTCCACTTATTCCGCTATGTGCATGTTCTAGAATCAGTAGGTATTCGATTTCACTTGCACAGATTCTAAGTTGATTGTCCTTTCCTCGCTTATAGAGTTGATTCCCAATCAACTGAAAGTCGCGAGCTTCCAGCTCGATAGCCCTTTTTCGTGCTCTTGTGATGTTCTAAGGAAACGTCCTGGTGGTTACGAAATCGATGATATATTGACTCCATGCAGGTGTAATGTTTACCTGAAACAATGTCGCGTGATCCACTGGTCGTTTAGCACTACATATAGTACAATTGGTGACATAAGAATGGGTGTCCGCATACATAGTTGGCCAATAAACCCCTAACTATTTGAGTCTCTGGTGTGTTTTCACTGTTGAACAATGAAATGCACAATCCTGGACATGGGCTTCTTCAAGGTAGCACTCGAATTCTTCCGGATTTATACATAATCGTAGGATTTGGTCCGATCCTAGATGATACAGATGTCCTGCTATCAACTGGAAGTTTTTTGTGTGTCGAATTGTTTGTTGTTTGGATCTGTATTCCGTATTATCAAACCTACTTCCAAAGGAAAGAATGCTAAAAATTTCCTGTGACCATTTGGGTATCATTTCAATATTGAAAAGATAAGCATCTGGTATGTCATCATCTACTCCTTCAGGAGATTCCCCGTTGTGTATCCTTGAAAGATGGTCCGCTCATAGATGGGTTTTACCCTTTTTGACCACCACTATGAAATCAAATTCTAGCAATATAATAAACCAGCGTACAATTCTCCCTGTATTGCATGGTTTATTTACCAGATACAAAAGAGCTTGATGATCTGTAAAGAGCACAAATTTGTTTGCGAGCAAATAATGCCGAAATTTCTTCACAGCATAAATCATTCCTAACCCTTCTCGTTCGGTGGTTGTGTAGTTCTTTTCTACACTGTTTAACTGGTGTCGTCTTGCATAACAAACTGGAAAATCCATTGTTCCGTCTCCAGGTTGAGCCAGAATACTCCCGATTGCATATGCAGAAGCATCAATGTGAACATGGAATATCTTTTCCCAATCTGGTGCTTTAAGTACAGGTGCTGATATAAGGTTTTCCTTCAGCTTTTGGAATGAAGTTTCACACTCCTCGGTCCAATCGAAATTGACTAGAAAACGATACAGAGGTTGTGCGATGACCGTATACATGTACATGAATCTTTGATAATATCTGCAGTGTCCCATAAAGGATTGCACTTGTTTAGCATTAGTAGGCCTGGGTAGGTCTACTATGACTTTGACTTTGTCTTGGTCAGTGGTTATTCCATTTCTTGAGACAATGTGTCCTAAGATGCATCCTTGCTTAACCATAAAGATACACTTTTCCGGGTTAAGAAAGATTCGATATGTCCTGCATTTTTCAAATACCTTTTGCAAATGGTCAATATGTTCCTCTCGTAGAAGAGAGTGTACACAAAGATCAGCCATGTATATCTCTAAGAATATTCTCAGGTATTCTTTGAACGCGTGCGTCATTAACCTTTGGAAGGTAGCTGGGGCATTAGTTAAGCCAAATGGCATAACTCGATACTCATAAATTCCCCATTCTGTGGCAAACGTTGTTTTGTGTTGATCCTCCCTTGCAATTGCCAGTTGGTTGTATCCTGAAAACCCGTCTAGAAAGGAATAAGCCCGTTTTCTGGCCACCCGCTCAAGTACATGTTCTGTGATGGGCAAGGGATAATTATCCCTTATGGTGGCTGCATTTACCTTTTTGAGGTTTCAGTTTTCCGTTTTTTTTTGGGAACTACCACAATGGGTGACACCCAATCTGTATGTTCAATTTCATAAATGAATTCATCTTCCAGTAGCTTATCAATCTCTTCTTTGATTCATTTAGAAAATGTATCATTGTATGTATAAGGACGTTGTTTGCTAGGTTTTGCATCCGATTTCAAAGGAATTGTATATTGGCATATCGATGGATCAACTCCTTTGAGGTCTTTATAGGACCATGCAAACATATCTTTATATTTCTTGAGAAGTTGTGTTAGCCGTTCTTCTTCTTCAGGCTCTAAATTGTTTGCTATATAGACCGGATGAGGCTTTTCACCTGCCCCGCGAGGTCTATCCTTTTTGAATTTTCTGGCCCATCGTAAGATTCTTGGTTGGTTCTTCCCCTGACTATTGGCGTCATGATGATTTTTCTGTCCTAGATGGTAAATTTCTGATAGTGTGTTGGTACATTCATGTTTCCTTTCTCTGACTCCCCTTTATCATCACTATCTTCTTCAATAGTCCATATCTCACGTAAAGACCGTTTTAGTTCTTGGTATTTCTGTTTACGCTCCAGTTTGGTCCACTCTTGGTCTTTTGTTGTTTCTTTTTTTTATTTTTGTGATTTTGTTTTTGTTTTAGCTTTCATACCTGTTTTATTTCCTCTCGCGTTCTTTCCCTTCGATCTTTTGAGAATCTTCCTGATATTTGATCTTTTACACAATCCTCTACTTTTACAAGCATCAAATAGTGATTTTTACCTTTTATCCCCTGGGCCTCAAGTTCTCTCTCACTTTGTTTCCTGCTCGTTTTCTCCTATAGTGTTCTTGGAGTCTAGGGTGCTGATTAGCAAAATCATAAAACTTGATATTCTCAATTTCCCTTCCACGCTCACTTGAGGTGTCTGAACACTCATTATCTGCATCATCATTTACTTCCAGATGTTCAGAGGAGTTATAAAACTCTTCTTGTTCTGGTGGTTCTATCGTCTCATCTTCGCCGAGTATAATGCTTACCATGTAGTAGGGTAGCACATCATAGCCATCCTTATCGCAAAATTTTGTTGTTGGACTATCTGTAATGGTACACACATCCAATGTTGCTAGTATGTGTTCCCATTCTAGAGGTTCCAAGGCATCTTCAGGAAAAGGTTCCGGAATATACTCTTTGTCCTCAATCGCTCTTTCTAAGACACATTCCTCCCTTCTTAAGCTTCCACAATGTGAAGCTCCGCACATCCATAGCTCTTTTTGTTGCCCTAACCATGCTGGGAGTTGCGATCCTGCTAATGTAGTTGAATCAAGCTCTTTCACAGGTGTTTGGTTTACATCTTTTTAACTATGGTCTTTCAGGTGTATTTTAGTTGTTGTCTCACCATGTCTGAGGTATGTGTGGTCGTAACCCCAATCTTGGACCATGTTTAATTGTCACATGAATGGTCTGTCAATTGCAATTTCATGAACCCGTCTGCCAATTGCAATTTCATTCTGGTAGCTCTTAAAGCTGGTTTTCCCCATTTTTTTCCAAATTTCCTTGGTGGCGATAGCAACTCCCTCTCCACTGTCAAGAATAACTTTAGAAACTACTCGCAATTCTACTGGTAGCGTGGTGTTTCCATATTCTCCCTCGTAATACTCTCCAACCTTTTTTAATGGTATTGGCCTACTGTTTAGTTGAAGGCCTATCCAGCTCTCTGATCCCTTCCTGTAGCCTCAAGGTGGGGTCTTTCACTCCAAATTTTTCTAGGCATTTACCTATTGTGGTCCACATGTTTGGTCGTAACCTTAGGAGTTCGGCTAATGTGATTGTGCATGCCACCGGGGTGGACAATAACTTAATCAATCCTTGTGAATCCATCACTTTGTTAGAAGAAAGTCTTTGAGATAGGATTGCTCTCACTTCAGACTTGGCTTCATACTCTCCTAGGTAAGAGGGTAAAGTTTTTAGCGAGTCTGGTTGGCTGTGCCCCGAACTAATTGATCCCTGGTCTCCCCCTTGTGAACGTATCTCAAAGTTCATTTGTGACCTTGCCTCAAATTCTTCAATAGGAGGTAAGATCACATTCTTCTCTTTTCTCGTGCTATTCATGTGGTTACTCATCCTGTTAGCCTCGTTGGCCTCACGTATTTGCTTCCACAGATCATCTAGAACGTTACAGTCCTTACCCATTTCTGTCAATGTTTTAAGCTAGAACCCGTCACTTGTTTCATCTGTTGTATTTGGCACTATGATAGGTTCTCCTCTGGACTCATAGGCATTAGTGAGTTTTTCCTTTATTTCTACGTGCTCCTCTAAAGTTGGTTGTATAGGGGTTGGAGCTGGTGCTTCATGCCAATTTGCAGGTTTACCCAACGGGTCTTCCATCAATGATTGAGCTGTTTCAATCATCTTTTTACACATTTCCAATCTTTGTTTTTCTATTTTTGCATATGGATAAGTCATCCACCTTTGCTTCTGGTTTTGGTTCTTTTTGAATCTGGCTTCATAAGCTTTTAGAAGCGCATCCAACTGCTCATTTACCTTGTCTGCCAGTACAGATCCTCCTGATCCTGCACTTTTGGGCTCTGCTATTTTTTTGGGTGCTATGGTTGCCGTGGTGTGTGAACTTAAGCTAGCTAGATCCTCTAACCTCTCTAATCTATCCTTTGTATGTTTTAACTCCTCGGATGGAGCAGTTTGCTCTCGTTCTTTCCTGGCTTTCATACGCGCCTTTCTAGCTTTCCAAGTGCTCCTCTGATTTTTCGTTTCTGAACTTTGGGTATCAGTTTTTGGCTCTTTCATTATGGGTTCGTTCGTCATTCTTTGAGCTTGGCCCCATGTCACCGCCTGAATAGGTATGATTGTTTCATTTTCTGACCCTCCACTGGAAGGTACTATTTCTAGCATGTTCAAGGTGGTTTTTGCTCCTTTGCTTGGGTTTTTAGGGCAATCCGGAATCAGATGAGTAACTCCACACTCGGTGCAATATGCGTTGACTCTAATGATTTCATCATGAGGATAGTCTCTTAGCCAATGGTCTCCACCACACTTGTAGCAGGGTCCCTTGGGTTATTGAGGCGCTCCTTGAGCTCCCCTTTGTTGGTATGCATGTCTCTGTCCACCCATGCCTCCGTTGGCTATGAACAATAGTGTTCATTCATCTAAGCTATATCTTTCTTCTCCTGCTGCCTGTGCAGCTGTTGATGGTCCTGTACTTCCTATCATACTCCATGGTTCTGGTGTCGAGGGTTCTTCCGGTGGATAATAGGCAGAGTTTGCTGCATATTCGTTGGGATCTTCATAATATGCATGCATAGGCACCAAATCATTTTCCTCTGATTTGGTTACGGTTGGTGTGTATCTTATACCGACTGGTTATAATCCTGGTAGGGGTGGTTGTTGCCCCAATACCGGTTGTGGTCTTTCTACTCCTATAGGTCCTGGTAGATTTTCAGCTTGGTACCTAGGCATGGGTGGAACTTGAGGAGAAGCTACCTGAGCTTGGGGAGAGTAGGGTCTCTCTCTCACATATCCTTTGTTATAATAACATTCCTATGTCCCATGGTTTGTCCATTTTTGTTCAATAGCACACCACTTGGGCTGTTTAGTCTGGGGTTTGGCGTAGAAGTTAATCTTTTTTAGCACTTGATCTACAAGCAGCTCTTGGTTTAAAGCTATTTCTCCTTTTGGTGCTGACTTAGAAGACTTGCTTCCACTTTGTTGTGAAGATGAATCGTCATCAAGGTCCTTGAACTCCTCCTCTTTGTAGACCGCACAATTGTCCACAAGGTAAAGAGCCTCCTTGGTCAACTCATTCAATGTCATGGTCCTCTTCATATGTAAGTATTTCTGGAGATCCGCATTCCTTAGTCCTTGGATGAATATAAGCATAAGTCTGACTGAGTCGGCAGTTCTTCCACATGGCAGAACTTAACATATCTTTTTAGTCTTAGGGCTGCCTTTCGTACAGATTCCCTATCTTTCTGTTTGAATTTATGGATTTGTGAGACGGTATTATGAGCTATCCCCCTTTGTGAGAATTCCTCGATAAACTCGTCAAACACTTCCTCCATAGACTCAAAGTCTCTATGCTCTACAGCGTCAAACCAAGTAGCAGTGTCATCCTCTAGGGTTAGTCCGAACCTTGCAAATTGGGTAGGGAAGTCTAACACCTCTTCAGCTCTAATTACATGCACAAAGGCTGCTACATGATCCCTTGGGTCTCTGTTTCCTATGTATTTCTTGTTTACCCATTTTTTCACTTAAGAAGTTATAATTCTATGATGGTCTACAAACCTCATCATTGGATCTCCACGTCCTAATTGATATAGCTCCTCAGGTCTTCTGTAGTAGGCTGGTTCCTCTCCCAATGGTGCTCCTAAGCCATAATTTCTAACAGTTCTCGCCAAAGATGGTTCATCTCTTCGAACTCATTCTATGGGTGGTCTTTCAGGCTTTGTTGACCCTTGAGTCTTTGGCTTACTTTCTCCTTGATACCTTGAATAGAGTGGTGATTCTTGCAAATCCCTTAGCCCTCGCGCGGCTTGATAACCATCTTGATTTCGGTCTTGTTCTAATGTTGCACTCTGTCGAAGCCATGCCTGCAATGATGGCCGAGTTGCTGGTTGGTTTTGATGTTAAACGTATGTGGTCAGGTAGAATGTGAGGTGGCATAATAATCTTCTGAAAAGGGGTTCGTTGACTTGCTAGGGGTGTAGGTGGCTCTTGGCACGTCGTCTGGGGCGCATGTTGATGCTCTTGGAACTGTTGCCTTTTCTACCTCCTCTGGGAGAATACGTTGGTATTCTCGCCCGTATCTATCAACAAAAACTATATCCTTCCCCATAGCAGTTTCATAAGAGAATAAGTAAAGAACCTTGTCTTTGCTTAATTCATTTAAGTATGGTTCTTTGCTGCAAAAGTAAGCGACTATACCCTCACTCTCATGCTTGTAGATTCACACGTTCTCATTATAAGTTGGAACCCTGGTTGTTTTCTTATCATACATAAAAATATCTCCGGGCCGATCAATGTTTGGTGGCGGTTCTTGAGCTTCTGAAACCATTTTCCCTTTCCCCACGTTATATCCATATCTGTTGTAATCTTCAGGGTTACTGACTATCAGATAGTGGTTCCCCTTTTCCTCTCGAAATCTATCTCCATCATCATAGACTCGAATTATCTCCAATCTTTGATCCGGCCTCTCTTCGATACAAATGCACTTGCGTCCTCGATAGTCAGAATAGACTAGGGCTCTCCTCGAGTTTGTTCCCTCTAAGAAGATAACAGTGAGCTTGGAATCATTCAAAGGATTTAAGGAGGTGCTTCCTCCTGGCATTGGTCCGTCATAGGTGAAACCTTCTGGATGTTGACTACCCATCATGAAGAAAGATTTGTCTAATGAAGTATTAGTATCACTACTTTCCTCAATAATCGGTGCTAGTGGATCTAGCCTTGCCTGAGTTACACTCTCCTCAGTGGACACTAAGCTACCTTGGTCACGTGCCACCTTCTGGTCTCTAAAAATGTATCTTCCTGATCTTAAATTCATCAAACTTATCAATGCAATTTACCACAAATACAACCACTCACCTGGCAAAGGATCAGTCTCCGCACAACTTCTTGCTTTGCTGCTGCTGAATATACCTGTACACAAGCGTTTAATTTCGGAAATCGAATCAAAGCATTTATCTGCTAGAGGTTATCTTACTAATGATTGGTATAACTGGAGAGTTAATCTCAAACACTACTGTATTTTATACACTGCTGATGTTCTGGATAAGGTCCGTCAAATGGACAAACAAGGTCCAAATTCACTTCTAAAAGAAGTTATGGAACCCTTAAGCCAAATGGAATCTCACTGTCTAAGCCCAGTCAAATTTTCCCTTCAGTAGGCCCCAGTAGACATCCTACGCGTAGGATGTCTCCTGCTTTGTTTTGCCTGGATTTTTGCACTATGGATTCCCCTTGATGTGCTGAGTCCACAACTGTTTTTACTTTTTGATTTGGACACCTATAAGCTGGTCAATGGATCGGAAATCTGTTCCGTCATCCTATTTGCTGATCTTGATCAATCTAATCAACTCCAATCTGGACAAAAATTGACTAAGGGGCTTGCCTCAGGCTATACAACACCTTGCTATGCCCACTGTCAGTATCTGGCTTTAATTTCTTGCCTTAGACATCCTACACGTAGGATGTCTTTTTGCCCAGAATGGCTTCAAATTCAAAACACAGGCTCCCCTTGAGTTGCTGATCACTTTGATATGCTCAAAATTAGGTTTGGAGTGTAAAATCACACAGAAGACATCCTACGCGTAGGATGTCTTTTTGGCCTGTTTGACCCACAACTTCCCCTTGATGTCAGCAACCCAGTGGTATGCTTAGATTTTGGTTTGGATTTCAAAAGTCCCCAATTTTAGTTGTTCTTGCCTTTTTCTGTCCAAAGTGCTAAAGTCCGCTTTGAACCCAAATTTTCTCACCTAAATGAGGTGAAACCCCTCTCAGTCACTCAATATATCATGCAAATCATGGTCATGCAGCCATCATATGGTTTTGATCTTACAAAAATTCTTTGGCACAATTTGGGTAGGATGTCTGGCAATTTCAGTCTATCTGGCCTTATCCTCTCAAGATATGGTCAAATTTCCACTTTCCATTTGAAAATAGGGTAAACCCCACCTTTTGAACACACTGGTCAACTCAAAATCCCAAAATTCCCACCAGATTATCCTGTAGACATCCTACGCGTAGGATGTCTCCTGGCTTGAAATTAGAAATTTTCCTGACAAAAATGTTGTTGATGCTCTGCAGCTCTATCAGAAACACTCACAGTAAATTTTGGCCTTCACTTAGGCTTTCACACACACTTTTGTATCTTTTTGCGTCTTTTACAAACTTGTGATGAATTTACCAAGCGAGTATACATGCATGAAGTGCTCTAGATCCTGAATCATGATGTCCTACTTACTCTACTCCTACTTATCATGTGAAATGGTGATAATGGTGTTTTGGTTGCTTTCTAGCTCTCCGGACTCTCAAGCTCTCCTCTCACTACTTCTACCACTCCAACTCCTACTCAAGAACTCAACTAATACCTAAAACTATCTTAGTCTACCTAAATCTACCTAAGTCGAAGGATCTAGGCCAGACACTCACTTCCTAGACTCCCTCTAAGACCTAGAGAGTCCTCCACCCTCTGATCCTATCTAAATGTAAAACGAGACTCTTGGCAAGCCAAAAATCCCTATCCTTAAGGACTAGTCTCGGTCACCTACCTAAGGTTTTCGTCCCCAGGAGCGGCGCCAATGTTGGACAGATACGTCGCGAGACGGACGTTAGCACAACGAGAAATCACCTAACAAGATTTGTCAGCTAAGGACAAAGCTCAACCCACAGGCGCTTGGAAGAGAGTATAAGGTGTCAACCTACACTCGACTGACTCCTAACTAATTCCTATAGAGGTCTCTACCCAATGTCTAAGTCACAGCCTTTAAGAGTGCATAAGAGGAAACTTCCTACAACGCTTTCTAGAGCCGAACACCCATCAAACAATCTTAAAACACCACAGAACTTGAAGGAGACCCTACTAACACCAATAGGTCACTCTCCCTAAGGTCTATGAAGCAAAATCCGAACCAAAATCCCAACCCAAAACACCCAGTGCAAAATCACGTAGGATTTCTAGCCGAAATTTGTAGGTCTTCGTTTTCGAAATCTAAAGTGCCTAATGTGTAGCTCTACTCAATGTGAACGCGTGGATATGCTGCAATACAAAATCGGACAACGTATGCTCACCAAATCACCAGACGAAGCTCATAGAAGGAGCTCGCAAAACCGGACCGTACGCGCGCAATGTAGGTATCGGTGCGTAGCTCTCATCGGGGGCAACACTCTACACTTCTCGGCACTCAATTCCAACTACCGGTGCACACGTGGTGTCAAGATGAAGCTCATACTCTCTCTCGTACACAGTACGCTCACTCACAGACTTCAAAAATTCTTTCTTTTTAAATGACAAAAGGTTATTCATTAAGGTCAAAAAGTGGATAAATACCTTACAATTCTCAAACCCTAAAGTTCCAAATCAACCATCTACTCAATCTAACTATCAAAACTGGGATACAATCTAAAACTTTTGTAAGCCCCAATATTTACAAGGTGAAATGTCGAGTTTTCTCAATAAATGAATAATTACAAAAAAATGATAATCTGCCGGGAAGTCAGTTTCCGTAGGGTGGGTCCAGCTTCTAACAGTCAATGACTATAATGCCAATTCCAGAAGTGGAAGAACCATGGCCACAACATTTATGGGAAACCATTAGAAATAGAAATAACGGAAGCGCGATGTTACAGTCTGCACTGATTCCTGAGGTTAACATGGACAATGAACTTTATCTAGGAGATATACAATCTCTGTATGGAGACGCAAGAATGGAGGTATCGATGGAAAGAAAAGCCCAATCCCTGAAAACCCTGCCTTCATTTATCGGTGAACACGAGGCACGATCAGAGATAAGATTAGTTCCATCCCAGATGAGAGCTATTTCACAAATGATTGACTCAAAAAGTCTTCAAGAGATGTTGTCGACACCTATAACATGCACAATCACACTGTCAGAACTCTTGAGAGTCAGATCACACTTATGGGAAGACATGGAAAAACATTTGGAGAACAAAGGAATAAAGATTCCTCTTCAGACAAAGCCTATTGTAGAAGAAAACAAACGGGAAGGTCCACCCAAAGCCCAACCTGCGCCCATAAACAAGGTTGGAGATTATTGTGAAGGCCAGGAAGGTAATACAACCTTAACTGTCAAATATCAGGATATAAAAATGATAGCTATTCTAGACAGTGGAGCGGGAGTTGCGATTGCTACAAAGAAAATCTGGGAGAAATGGGGCCGTCTAGCTCTCAGAAAGACGAGAATGAAACTGCAACTCGCAGATGGGTATGTAGAGAGACCATTGGGAATCCAAGACCAAATAGTTGTAACTTCGTGTGGAACTAACTATGAGTACAGCTTTGCTGTGGTAGATAACGAACAACTTTGATATTATTTTGGGACAACCTTTTATGCGTCAACTCAAAATGATACAAGGTTGGGGGTACGACCAAATTTACCTAAGGCATGAGGAGCTAATAACAAAATCAACATGAAAGATCACAGCTATAGAGACGTTGCAAAAACACCAGTGCAAGAATTTGATTCAACCACAGTGAACAGAAAGGAAATACCTGCGTGGTTACAAACAAAAGCACGTGTTTGGATGTGTGGAGCATCTGAATGTGGAGACTTAATCAAAGAGGAATGTGTGTTGGAAAGGTCAGTAGAAGACGAGGCTTATCTTCCAGAACCTTTCCTTGAACATTTACTTGAGCCATTTGGGTGGACTCAAATATTGAAGACCTTGGATGTATGTGTTAATGAATGCACGCCTACAAAATTCTATGACGATGAAGGATACAACCTAGTAACGTTGCAAATGGCTAGCGTCATCCTTGAGTCAGGATCAGATAGCGAGGAACAGGAAGAACCACTATGTGAGACTGAGTGTAAAATAATAGTTGATGAGATATCTGTAGTGGACGATAGGAATCGAACAGAGGAGGAATTCACAAACTCACTAAGCGGTGACCTTCCATCACTAGGTGATGAAATCCAAATAATAGATGTTGATGATGAAAGATCATGTGGATCAGAGATGAATAGGAAGTATATGTCGAGACCGGACAGGTTTTACGAGTTCCCTAACCAAAAACCTAGTCGACAAGAGTAGTATAGATCAAAGAGAACAAGGAAATCAAGAGCGAATAAGCATAAACCCATGCCTCTTGTCAATGAAAAAACACGATATTTAAGGCTGGTAAAAGCTGATGATTGTGTCAAAGACAGGGTCACTGGCCAGTTTATCAAAACTAAACCATGGAAAAACAACAAGAACAAGCGTGAAAAGCAAACAACTGAGACACGTAAGGAGGGGGAAACAGGTGCTAGAATGACCAAAACAGAGAGGAAAACGGAGTACAACAAGCTCAAACAGACCCCAAAGACATATGGACAACTGAAATGGAAACCGATGAGGACACGAATTCTGACAAGATGGATGTGCCGTCCCATTATAAGAAGTATACCATACAAGATAGAAAAATCATAGTGCAACAATCGATGAGGGAATTGAAGGAACCTGGTACATCATATGACGGTCCTGAAAAAGCCGAACGAATAGATCGCGGAGCCAGGAGAAGATCCAAAACCTGCATATATTGCCACGGCTCTTACTCAAGAAGAGGAACAACTTTTGATAGATACTCTAAAACAGTATAGAGATGTGTTTGCATGATCATACAAAGATCTTAAGGAGGTGGATCCAAGTATCTGTCAACACACAATACCCCTTAAGAATGGCGCCAAAGCGAGCAGACAACGTCCTTATACTTACAATGAGACGTTTGCAAGGAAGATCAAGGAGGAGATAGATAAGCTAAAAGAGGTAGAGTTTATTTACGAAATTGAGCACACTGGCTGGGTTTCACCGATTGTGGTGGTCCCAAAGAAAAATGGAAAGTTGAGAGTGTGCGTCAATCTCAAGAAAGTAAACGCTGCTACAATTCGGGACAACTATCCACTCCCCATTATTGCTCATGTAATAGAAAGAGTGGCTCGAAAAGAAGCTTACAGTTTCTTAGATGGCTTTTCAGGCTACAACCAACTCGCAATAAAGCCAGAGGATCAGCACAAGACGACTTTTGCAACTGAATGGGGCATTTTTGCATTCAGGGTAATGGATTTTGGCTTAACGAATGCACCAGCCACATTGCAGAGGCTGATGGGTCATGATTTTAAAGAATATCTAAGACAATTCTTAGAAATTTACATGGATGACTTGTGCGTTCACTCTCTCGTAAGATTGGAGCACATAGAGCACTTGACCAAAGTGTTCAACAAGTGCAGACTGTATCGGATTTTCCTGAATCCGGAGAAATGTGTCTTCATGGTAAGACAAGGAAAAATATTGGACATATAGTGTCCAAAAATGGTATTTTGACGAACATAGAGAAGATCAGCATAATTTTTGATCTACCACGACCAGTAAAGGTAAAGGAGGTACGAGCATTTATGGGACATTGTGGATATTATCGCAGATTTATCTACTCATACGCTATAATTGCAAACCACTTTACGTGTTGATAACCAAATTTGAGTGGACAGATGAGTGCGAGAACGCTTTTCAAACTCTGAAGCAAAGATTGATATCCACTCCAATTTTGAAGGCTCCAGATTGGGAAAAGATATTCCACGTCCACGTAGATGCATCAGCCTATGCTATAGGATGCATACTTGCACAACCTGGAGAAAACAACATAGACTTTCCAATCAATTACTCTAGTAGACAACTAAACAATGCAGAGAAGAATTACACGACAACTGAAAGGGAGGGCTTGGGTATGATCTATGATGTGAAAAAGTTTAGAGATTACCTACTTTCCAATAAATTTGTATTCTTCGTTGATCACCAAGCACTGCTGTACTTGGTAAAAAAACCTTGCAGTACGGGGCGGATTGTACGATGGTTCATCATACTGCTTGAGTTTGACTTCACGGTTGTAGTCAAAAAAGGAACTACACACCAAAGAGCGGATCATTTATCTAGAATGATGCATGGAGAAAACCTTGTAGGAGTTGATGATGATTTGCCAGATGCATATCTCTTCAACATAGAAATGGTTCCAAGATGGAGCGAGGACGTAATTCCTTTGTTGACTATTGGGTCATTGAATTTGACAAGACAACCATCTACCATTGCGGCATCGAGGTCATTGGTAATGCTAGCTAGAAGGCTTTACAAACAGGGATCGAATCAAATCCTTAGGCTGTGTGTTGATTCAAGTGAACAGGACTTGTATCTCAACCAGGCTCATGTACAAACAACGGGGATTCACAATGGGCATGCACAGACGTATCAAAGATTAATGAGAATGGGTGTATATTGGCCGAAAATGAAACAAAGTGTTCATATGCATATCAAATCATGTGTTATCTGCACTTTTCAAAAGCCGATAGAACACCCGACTCTATTCAAATTATCTGTAGCACCCAGATGGAGTAACTACATTGTAGAATACCTCACCACCGGGATACTGCCTGAAAGGATGAGTAGATCACGTATCAAAATGATCGCGAAAGAGGCAGAAAACTATGTATTGATTGAGGACATCTTTACAAGAGAGGAAAAGACAATCAATTGAGAATGTGCGCGACGGGAGAGGAATACATTCCTATCTTAGAGCAAGCACATGGCGGACAAGCTGGGGGACACTTCTCAGCTGACAAAACGGCCAAAACAATTCTTCTTGCTGGCATATGGTGGCCCACACTATTCATGGACGTTGAAGAGTTTGTGAAACGATGTGACGATTGCTAGAGGACAAAGATTCCTAAAGCACGAGATGACATGCCCTTGAGGCCAATGATGGGGGAAAGAGCGTTTGCAAAATGGGGAATAGATTTTGTAGGACCAATTGCGCCTCCTGGATATAAAACGCATGCTCAATACATTATTGTAGCAACAGATTACCTAACAAAGTGGGTTGAAGCAAAAGAAACAACCAAAAATGATGCGAAAACGACAGCACAGTTTTTGTATGAGAACATATTCACCAGGTATGTCTTACCAATAGAGATAGTTAGCGATAGAGGGACTCATTTCGTCAATTAAGTGATTGAATTCCTATTGGATGAATTCATGGTAATTCACAGGAAGTCAGGTCCCTATCATCCACAAGCTAACAGCCAAGCAAAAAGTACAAAAAAGATTTTGGTGACAATTCTCACAAAAAATGTTAGTGAATCGGGAGCCTACTGGGATCAAAGGCTGCATTCAGCTTTATGGGCATATAGAGTAGCGTACAAAACATCAATCGGAACGACTCCGTTGAACATGGTTTATGGAATTCAAGCAATTTTTCAACTTGAATTTTTTATCCCCACACTTCGAGTAGCTAAAGAATTAGAATGGACGGGCCATGAATTATCCAATCAAATAGATAACCTAGAAAAATTGGATGAAACTAGATTGAGAGCGGTTGCATCAATCTACGTGCAAAAACGAAACATGAAATCATTCTTTGACCAACATGTTATCAGCAAGGAATTAGCTACGGGGGATTACGTCTTAATGTATACCCTAAAACAACATTCCTGGAAACTCAAAAAGCGAGGCAATGGACCCTATGTGATTCATGACATATCATCTAGCGGTGCCATTAAGCTTGTGACATTAGAGGGAGAGGAGATGCCTAATTGGATTAGTGGCTGCAGCTTAAAGAAGTACAACCTACCACTAACCTCAGAGATGCTTGCCAAAATCCACGTTGCGAAGGAGCGCAAGAACAAAACAATTGAGACAAAAGCTCAAGCATAGGAGGAGACCAAAATCAGGATTTAAAAGCGGAAATAGAAATTACAGAAACAAACACTCCCTCAACCAGTAGATACGACTCAAATTCCTCTTTCTATAATTCACACTGACTAGCAATGGGAAATAGGAATCGATGTTCACATCAATGTCAGACTTTCGAATGGCAGATATCAACAAGCATTGATAGACACAGGGGCAAGAGTCAATGTGGTCAACTTCTCCACTTACAAGATGATTACCGACAAACCCCTAGTGCAATCCACACGAGATTTACAAGCTGCAAATGGGGCAAAAATGCCAACATTGGGGATAGTAAACTTACCAATCAATATTGATGGAAATAGTTGTCCTCATCAATCTTTTGTAATGAAAGACGGAGAAATCAGAGAATCACTATGTTTGGGAGTTCCATGGATGAGAACGTACAATACAGTTACTAAATGGTCAGAACATGCGCTGATGTACAAACACAACTCCCACACGTATATGACTCGATTCGCCAAAACAGATCACTCGTGGCCGATTATCCCCATCGACAAAAAGTAATCAGCTCATCAGCCAGGAACACATAAAAAAACGGTTGTTTGGAAAGTATGGATAAAGAAAACCGGCGTGCAGAACAAACCAAGACAGATATGGTTGCCCAAGGCACAACTCAAGATGATAGCAACACCATATCAAAGACCTTCAGGAGCTAATCCCGAGTGGAAATGACAACCAAAGATGGAGACAACCAACAATTCGGCAACCAAGATCGAAGGGAGACAAAAAATTCAACATGGGAAGCCTAAACTAACAAAAGGGCAATGGAAACCTAAGAAAATTCAGGAACCTACATTGAAATCTACAACTATCAAAACCATTGAATACAAATGGGTTCCAAAAATAGTTTCCATCAAAAAGCCAACAATCAAGGAGAGAGTAATTGACCTACAAGCTCTTTTGTTCCATAAACAGCTAGCCTCGCCATCGAAAGCCACTGAAAATTACATTCAGTCCTCGCATATTGCACAACACTTTGTTTTGCAATGCATGGTCTCAAACATGAGGATAGGACCACATTACACGGCCGTGCATAGACATAGACTTCACAACCCATGCACATGCACACAACCTTCGTCCGGGACGACTCAGTTTAGGAAGGGGGGAGTAACTGCTGAATCTAGTAGCAGTCAGGACCATTGAGGGTTCCAATGTGTATATATGTACATAATGCGTGTGTTTGTTGTTTTTTTCATTTTTTAGAGTTCAAGTTCGAACAAATTTGATCAAAATCTGGTATTTTTTAGCGTTTTTATCATCCAACCAGCATAATAATGAGCTGTAATGACAAAATCCAGAGCATTGGGATGCTTCTAGTGAAAATATATGCTTAGGGGTGAGTATAATAATTTTTGGCTAATTTTTGCCAGTTAATAAGTATTTTGAATTTATTATGTTTGATTTTTGTTAATAATCTTCCAAAAATTAAAAAATATCGCCCACAGTGTCGGAATCAAGTTCTGGAAGCAAACACCGAAGTATCATGATAACGTTATCAAGCATGGAAGATATGAAGCTAATCTGAAGATGTCAAATTTCAGCCTTAATGATCATGACCACATTTCGCCAGAATCGCAACAAATGGTCATATGACGCCAGAATGAACAGATGGTATGCAGATTATCTCGAGATCAAAGGTAAGGAAAATCAGCCCTATGTCACGAAAACCTCGGGGAGATATAGGTCAGGTAGGCCAAAATTCTAGCTCATTGGACATTTTCACATTTTGAGAGAGAAGAAGAGAGCTTCTTGACATAAAGCGAGCTGCCACATTTCTACCCTGTACGGACGGTCCGAGCTAGCATTTCATACCAGATTTCACATGTATGTTCCTTATCAAGTAAAGATCAAGTCTATTACGCATGCAAGCGCGAATCATTGCACAAACGGGCGAATGGATCAAATCAAAGTCAGATTGAGTCAAATAGGTCAAGGGCCCTTAGAGGCATCAAAACAAAAAAAAATTCAAGCACAGAACACATCAATGTGCTCTCCACATTGTCAGGAACAAAGCCATGTGGTCAAATCTCAGTTTAGTGGTGGTACAACGATCGCGATCGGTGTACCCCACTGACCAAACTTGGCACAGAAATTGCAAGAGGCATCCTCTCAGCTTTGCCAACAAACTGCAGGTGTCAGAATTCATTTTGAGATCCAGGGTACAATCGCGATCGGTGCCCCCAAATACAGGTTTTGTAAATTTTGGCTTGGCCCAGGCTTAGAACTGAGTGAGGGATACACTCTCTTGAATTTTCATGGAAAATGCACAAATTTTTCTCATAGAATGGGCCAAATTTGTCAAGCACATCCGAATCGGGAAAATATGACCTACAACTACCAAAATTTGACTGAAAGCTATGACGGGCGGTTTGAAAGGCATACCTGTCCGACTAAGAGTCAACACGGCAGTAGAAAACCCCGAATGGATCTCAGAGCCCCCTACAACAACAGGGAGACCATTTCAGTCTTGAGTGATCACACAAGGGAAGAATTTGGCCGAACTAATTTCAAAGACCAAAAGGCGACTTAGAGATGCCCAATTATCACATTGGTATCCAAAGAATGCTTGAAAAATGCACAAGTCTGGAAAATCTCCCAAGACAGGGTAAAAAGTGTCGGATCAAGTCAGAATCACATAGCGGAGTAGACTGATGATAGCAACACATCATGGAAGCAGTAAAAACTCAAAAACTAACATCACCTAACTCCAGGCTCCAACCAGATATCATCAAGAAAACCAAATATGGTTAGACTTAGTAAAATAAGGTCAAAAATTGAAAAATTGCTCTAATTTGTTCATTTTAAGTCCAAACTTGAAAATAAATCATCAGTGGGTTAGGTAGGCATAGGGGACCAAGGCCATCCAGTTTTCATCCAAAAAAGCCCAGGTACTACGATCGCGATCGATGTACCTCAGCATCAAATTTTGACCAAAATTTAACAGATCTCTTGTACACATCCTGTGCAAGTCACACATCAAGTTTGAAGCCAATTGGACATAAAAAACCCATGAAAAATCAGAGTCTAGTCCAAAACTTCTTTGTAACCCAAAATTGGAACTTATAAACTCAAAAGTGCTTCAAATAAAACACAGAGTGGACCAAAATGACCCTCTAGCTTATCAGCAAACCACTCATGTGATCAGATCTCATTTTGGCCTTTGTACTACGATCCCGATCGATGTACCTCAGGCCAGATTTGGCTCAGATTTCAATCAGTCATAGCTCTAGTCTTCCTAGTCCCACTGGTGAAATATGGACAAGAATGGATGAGATTTGTTCAAGTTATGATCAATTTTAACTTTTGAAATGCATTTAACTAAAAGTCTAAATGCTACTAGTTGCAAAAGGAAAATCCTGACAGCTTGTGATTCTTATGACACAGAATGCCTCGCCAAAAGCAAGCAAGGCAGTGGACAGCAGCACCATATGAAGTGGATGAGCTCTCTACAAATGAAAAAGCTCACATCTCGGATGAAATACTAGATCAGATCTCGGCTCACATTTTCATTGCAAATGGTGATGAAAATGTTTAGGGATGCTGATGGTGACATGGTAAAGGCGGCTATCATGCCACGAGAAATATGGAATCTCCACCGAAGGCCAAAGTTCACAGAAGCCATGCGGGCTGTGCATTTGGAGCAGTTTTTCAAATTGGATCCATGGGGAACAGACTACATGAGGGCCCACGAGCTCATGAGCTCGATACAGTATGATGGGCAAGCAATGCTCACTGACAAGGATGGATCAAAGGTAAAAGTAAAGATCACAAAAGAAATCATCAACGAAGCTTTACATTTCCTTCTAGGAAAACAAGACTTGCTGGCAAAGACCAAGTCACTGGATAACGAGAAGACATTTATCAAAGAAAAGGAAACAAGTACAAATACAGTGACATGATATACAGTGAGCTGGAATTACCGATGAGATTGATCTCTCAGGATTTCAGAGTACAAAAGCCTCCTCGTTACACCGAGCCAATCCTGCATATCGCAATGGTCATGGCTCTAGCAACAGCTAAAAATAGAACCATCCGCTGCGCTATGGTTCTTACATCTTGGAGAACCTGGTCGAAGAAAATTTGAAAGGCTCGGCAAAGAACAAAAGCTACATGAGTGCAGGGCCAATGCTAACAAGAATAGCATACCAAGCTTTGGGAATGATTGAATATCTGGCGGCGGCCAGTTCTCACGGCCCTAATTCAGAAAACAAAGCTGGTTGCTCATTCAATTAGGACGACCACTAGCACAACATCATTGCGCTCAGACAAGGCATCCAACAAGAGCTCAAGCGATGAAGAAAAGAAGGAGATTGAAGACGAGGGAAACTCTCAAGGGTCAAAAGACAAAGGACCGTCTAAGTTTGAAGAAAGCGAGGAGGAAGACACCAGCACACCACTTGAAAAGAAAGAGGGAAAGAAGTACAGTGCCAGAGTCTGCTGACCTTCAAAAAGAATTTTGAGATGCCCAACAAAGAGTTGAGGAAAGAAGGACCAAGTTGCGGGCTGACAAAAAAGCGAGAGCTGCTGCAACACAACAAACAGAGAAACAAAGGTTTGAGAAGGAAAGACAAGAAATAATAGAAAATGCAGCTCACATATGGGCTGAGAAGCAAAGGTTAGAAGCGGAACAAAAGGTTGTAGAAGTGGAGATTTCTTCGTAGTCCACTGAAGGAAAAAAGAAGAAAGATGCGGCTGATGATACAAACCAAGTAGAGCAATTAAAGAAAACTCAAAGAGAGAGGAATGTGGAAGCACGAAGGGTGGTGGATTTGACTCGCCAAAGGATCATAGAGATTTTAAAGAAAAGAAAAGCGGAAGATTCTGCTTCACAGCCAAGGGAAGACGCATTGAAGAAGAGGTGTGTACAAGAAGCGGAGAAATAACCACCTCCTCCATCGCCTAAATCACCACCTCCTACCTCGCCAAAATCTCCTCCTCCTCCTCCTCCTCCTTCTCCATCAACCCAAAAACCACCACCTCCTCCTCCTTCATCCTCACAAAAAAAGTTTATGCCTACAGAAGCAGTAGGATACCAAGAAGCCTGTCAGGCTATTGTTGATTTTGACTATAGGAAAACCTTACAGGAATTAGAAAGACAATTCCAATGCCAGCATGTGGTACTGAGAGAAAAGGAAAAGCAGATACAGAAGGCTCAACAAAAGCAAGCATCTGAGCAAGAGGAGTTAGAGAGCTTGCGGGCACAACTGGAGCTCACAACGCAAGAAAGAGACACTGAGCGACAGTAGGCTCAGTCTCTGATCAAAGATCTAGTGGATGTCAGAACGAAGTTGACCACCAAGGAAAAAGAATGCCAAGAATTGACAGCAAAGGTATAGAAAGCAGCGGAGCAGCTTTCTTTTACGAAAGCGCAAGGTTTTAGCGAATTAATAGTTCATACATCAATGTGAAAAGTACTCTGACAACCTTGATGGCAAACCAGGAACCTGCTGGAGCATTGGTCTCCACATCGGACAATGCCACAACAGTGAACACCCTAGTGGCACTGAAAGGGGAGCTAGAGCAAGAAAGACTTTAGAAGCAGCTGCTCTTATCGGGAATGATGGCCCAGACGGCCGCCAACGAGCAAAGGGTAAAAGAGCTGGAGCGTCAACTCTCACAAGCAAGGGCCGGGTTAGAGACTCAGAAACAGATCAGCGAGACACTGTTGAAAGAAAAAGAAGACCTGATTTCTCAACAACAAATCAGAACAGATGCAGCCCAAGTGCAACCGCAAGTGCTTTCAAGAGAAGAAATGCCTGACTTGCCTGAAACATCACACCACGGAGAACAAGAGCAAGGATCAGTATAGGCAGATCTGGATATTAAAGATGAGCTAACTCAGACCATCAAGGACATTCCAGAGGGACCAGCAAAAGATTACATGATATATGAAAAGAAGATAATGGAGTCAGCGGCCCTAGCGTTCTTACAACCTAAAGAGCAGGTGGAGGGGTTTGGCCATGAGTACCTACCATTTCCCTTGATATGCCACAAAGCAATCCTATGGAAGGAGAAGATGCGGCCGACCCTACCACGAAACAAAGACAAGGGTTAGGAAGGTGTAGCAGTGACGGCGACTGAAGAAGCACAGGTACTCGTCGACGAGCACCCAAAGTGGAGGCAGAAGTGGTTGGACAAGCGGTTACAGGATCTAACCAACTACCACAACGCTCCTCAGCACATTCAGATAGATCCTACTTTCTGCCCAGTCCCTAGAAGAAGCACATGGAAGGACTTTTCCACATGGAAAGGCTCAAGGCAGCAAAAGTTGAACTACCCAGTCCTGACGGCACAGCATCCTCCTACAGTAGCCTATGTAGTCAACACCCTGAATTCGACAATCACCTTATTGCGGGATGTCCCCGATGTTTCCTGTCAGATGCTGGTAAAGATAGCCTGGATGATCGTCACCTGCATCCAGGTGTTCAAAGAAACTGAAGGCGACGATCATCCGTGGAATCTGTGAGTCTTGGAAGGGCATAAAAGGATCTGCTGGAATCTCCAAGATTCTCCACCACGACGTATTCTGATGGCAATGTACTCAAGGCTAATGTACCTACCTTCACATTACTTTGCAGACGTTTGAAGAGGCCTTCGTCACAGGTTTCTTCGAAATCAACTCAAGGATCTTCCATCCTATGGCGAAGGACCTCAAGGCACAGTATGTAGCATACCAGCACACTTTAAGTGAAAATCCTTTCAGACAGCATCAAGAAGCCCTGGAAGCTGTCCTTCGAGCACGGAGTTTCTCAGCAACACTTGCTTCCTTGGAGCCCCATCAACGACCAATGCTCTAAACATACACGAGGGCGTGCAAGGATAAGGAAGGGGGGAGTGTTTGGCGGACGAAGCGATGAAGCTGCAGTTTCCAAAGATAGAATCTACATTTTTTGGAAATCTTGACCTTTTGTAAAAGAGCTTCTCTGAGCCGAGAACTTGTAAAAGAATTTATGATTATTTTTCTGGGAGCAAATAAGACCATATTAGTGAATTTGGGAATTTCTCAATTCCCACTTTCAAAATGAGCTTAAAATTTGACCACATGCCCAAATCTTAGCCAAAGTTTTGAGAGCATGACTCGGAAGACCTTTTCAAGTACTACCTTGTGGAAGAAGTCTTTCGTTTTCAAAAATAATTTGAAATGTTTCCATGTGGCCAAATCTTTAAGACATTGGTGATTCCCAAATTGTCTCCCAAGGCCCAAACTCTCTAATATGGTGTTAAATGTATATAAGAGAGCGAATTAGAAGTTTAGGAGCTTTTGGCCGGACAAGCCATTTGTAAAGACCTAAACTATAAAGGTCAATTTTGTAAGTTTGAAAATTACCTTTTTTATGAGAAACTGAGAAGACGGCGTACGTTTGAGAGCTTCTTCTTGCTCCAGCTTGTAATCTTCGCTATTGTGGCTACGGTAATCCGAATTCAATTTTGTTTATTGCATTGTGTTCCTCTTACTTTGCTCTTCCATTCAAATGTAATCATTCAAGATTTGGTGTAGGTTTTCAAATACGAGTTTGAGACCTTAAATCGCTGTTTTGAATGCTTATATGTGTATTTTATGTTGTTTTGACCCTAGGAGAGGCTTTAGGGACCCTAAAACGACCCTTTAGGATCACCTATTCACTAATTTTGCAGACTTTGGGATGAACGATCGCGGTCTTTGTACCTATCCAGAATGCTGTGACATTGATAGGATATGTTCCTGATAGTCCCCTATAGCTTCCCTTCAAATTTCGTGCGATTCCGACATGATTTGTTTGGTAAACGGGCGTGATGATTGTAGAGCTGTGTAGAAGGACATAGGCAGATTGATTGGATTTTGTGCGTATGATTTGCTTTTAGAGTCAGTAGTTGCATCTCATCGAGTTCACTTCATTAGGATCGACACCCTAGTGAGTTTCCATGCCTCATTCTAGTCGCTTCCCCTGTATTGATATTTTATGTTGATGCATGAGAGCTATGCTATGCACGTCCGTTGTGGCGACCTGCAAACATTCTTTTTTTGGGTCTCTTAGACACCCCTATAAAAGGATGTAAACATTAATTTTTTGGGGCTTTTTTTTGCCAATGTTGCTTCTGGCTCTTCGAGCCTTTTGTCATTAGACTTTTGAGCCATTGTTTTTTTTCCGAGGGTTGTGTCATTATGGTGTTGATTGTACATGGTTGTATATGCAAGAAGACGATTCATTGTTGTCTCCTTGGTTTCATTCCCCCTTCTCTTCTCTGCTTGTGTGCGTGTGTTTGGGAAAGAAAGAGGAACCATTCACCTGCAGGATGGTTATCTTGTCCACGGAAATACGCTATGTGTTACCCATTCCCTTTGTGAGAAAGTTATGTATGAATCCCATGCTTCTCCCTATGCTGGGCATAGAGGCATTCAACCTACTCTCCGAGAAGTAGAGATGTATTTCTATCGGCCTACCATGAAAGTGGACATAGAAGAGTATGTTTCAAAATGTGTAGTATGCCAAAAGTCCAAATATGATAGAGGAAAGCAACCTGGATTACTCTAGCCATTGCCTATCCCAAATTCACCATGGGAGAGTATACCTATGGATTTCATCTTTGGATTACCCAAGTCTATCCATGGGAATATGGGAATATGGACAATAATCGACAGGTTTAGCAAGCAGGCACACTTTTTTATTGTCAGAAAGACTATTAAGGAACACCAAATGGAAACTCTCTTCATATCACAAATTTTCAAACACCATGGATTACCAACATCCATCATCTCTTTGAAAATGTAGGAACAAGATTGAATTTCTCTTTGGCCTATCACCCACAAACGGATGGCCAAAGTGAGATAACCAATCTTACAATACTCGATCTACTAAATATTTATGTTACAGAAGTAGATCAACGCTCACAATGGGAAAAGTACTTACCTCTTGTAGAGTATGCCTACAATAGTACTATACATACTTCTACTGGAAAAGCACCTTTTGAGATCATAGAGGGAAGACCTAAAAGTCCCTTTCTACTTAAAGTACATGGGAAGATCTTCGCTATATAGCCATAACCTACAAGAATCTTTTCAAAAGAGTAAGGGGGCCATATCCATCTCTCAACAAAGGCAAAAAGATGTTGCTGACAAGCACACAAAGGGCCTTACCATTCAAAGAAAATGATTGGGTCTTACTTAAGGTTCCTAAGGCTCGATTAAGGCAAACGACGGGCAAAAATCCTATGGGCCATCAAAAGTATTATGCTAAGCTAGCAAAAATATACTATGGTCCTTTCCAAATCTTGAAGCCTATTAACAATGAGACTGTTTATCAACTCAAGTTGCCCAACCATTGGCTCATACACAATGATTTTTATGTGAGTCTACTAAAGCTCTACAAAGGAGAGCCACCAAGTGAATCAATTATTGAAGACCCTCTCGAAGTTGAAGACCAAGAAGAGGTGCCACAACCCAAAGCTATCCTTTGGCAGCATGAAGACAAGGTACTATGACATGGTAAGATTATCCGACGATATCTTATTAAGTTCCAAAATTATCCTTTTAAAGATGCTAGATGGATGCAAGGAATACAACTTAAGGATAGTATGAACATTGTCAATGCTTACAATGCTATATTAGAGTAAGCAAATGTACAAATTTCTTTTAAATGACCCATGTTTTTGTCTTACAAGACTAGTTCTCTTTTTAATTGTGCACAAATTTAAATAGTATGCATGCTTAGAATCATGTTTGTGATGACGAAGTCTCTCAAACACCAAGTAGAATTTGTCACTCTACTTTGGGAGAATTAAATGGACTAAAGAGAAAACATGCTTGCGGCAGCTATGTCTCCCAAGCACCAAATGGATTGGTAATCCATCTTCGAAAGATGTTGTAGGGTAAAAAAGGGATCATCTACCCACTAAGTAAGATTGACTAAGGCTTTATCTCTTCTACCTCATAGTCGAGGACGACTATGATTTCAAGAGAGAGGTAATGCCATAAAATCTAATATCTAATCAGACCAAATGATTTTCTCATATTAAAATTATTATTTAATGTGGGAGAATAAATGGGAACAATGGTTAGGATATAAACATGTGCTTATAGATCTATCTCAACACGGGGCCAATGGTAATGGTGCCCAAATGAGAGATGGTCTATCAAAGAGCAAGGCTAACCAATGGAGCATAAAGACCTTAGGGTTAGCTTCATTGAAGACCTCCAATAATTATTGTAAAAGTCCTTTGACCTTAGGTAAGCTAGGATTGAGCTTGAGGTGAGAACCCGGCCCAAGCTTAAGGTGCTTGATGTGCTTGACATGCTTGATGACTAAGGTGCTTGAGGTGCTTGATGACTGAGATGCTTGAGGTGCTTGAGGTGCTTGAGGTGCTTGATGACTAAGATGCTTGAGATGCTTGTCATGCTTGAGATGCTAGGATTGTACTTGAGGTAGGAACCCAACCAAGCTTGAGGGGCTTAAGTGCCAAGCTTGTGTTGGCAATCGGGTCCATAGTTGAGTGGCTTGACATGTGCAAAAGTCAACACTAATACCTACAAGGAGGGGGTGAGCCCTACAAGAGAGGGGATGAGAGAGAACACCCACACACTAACTCAAGGCAATCTTGGTACAAAGAAAGCAAAAGGGACACTTGTCAAGTTCCTCCTCATGTTTCTCTCATGGTGTGTTTGAAGCCTATTGGTTGGCCACCCAAGGGGTCCAATGATAATTTAGAAGATTTAATTGATTGCTCTTACATTTATCAAGTCCTCTCTCTCAAAGGGAAAGGGGGACACTTGTCCCAAGGCTACCCTTGTTACTTGATTTACCTCCTGCTTGTGATTGGCTTGGCATGGAGGGGTCCAATGAGCTTCAAGCATGAGCTACAAGGGGGGGTCGACCAAGGAAGCTAGGGGGATGCTTGGGGGTATACTGTCCCACACACACACACACACACACACACACACACACACACACACACACACACACACACACATACACACACACTTGTTTTGTGAAGTGAAAAGTGCAAGAGCTCTCTCTCCTTCTCCGAGTGTTACCATGCACCGAGCGATTTTTTTCCGAGCAAGGACAAACCCAAGCAAGTGTTTGTACATGATATAGTAAATTTTATTGTCAAAAAATATTTATCATTTGTTATATATTCATGCACCACAACAAAAAGGGTTATCAATGGATGGACTACCTCTTAAAATCCAAAAGATCAAAGTTTACTGCTAAGAAAATAAACACAATATTTGAAAATATTATCTTCTCTCTTAGGCTCGCGTGGGCTTCACATGTTTGAGCATAAAGTAAGATTGATAGACTAATAAGATCTCTAGCCCTGTACTCGATGCTTAAGTCATCGTAAGTTTCTTTCGATAAGGTCATTTGTAGTGATCCTGTGTCTGGTACCTTGAATCTTGATTTTCATTTATACTCGAGAGCATGTGCATCCTTTCTTATCCTAGACTCATCAATTTGGTAGCAATTTATTGCACCTCATTAGTTCATTTATACACCAATCGTCTTTTCCATGTAGTCTTGCCAGTAAGTCCCAACAATTTTTGGGGGAAAAAAAGTACGGCATGAATCCCAAGAGATGCATGTTGCAAAGACAAAGGATGGGATTGACAAAAGTAATAGCTTGGATTCATCTACTATAGCACGTTGGCACGAGCAATAGCGTGGGGTCAATGACACACAGTCATTGACGACAGCGTGGCCAGGTAGGTTTTGGGGAGGCTTGGTTAATTTTTTTTTTTAATGTGTTGCACTATGTCGTGCAGCATATGAAGCCTCCTACGTGGTTAGCTCAGTTGACTTGAAGATGCATGTGTGGAGCAATGAGAGTTTGAGTCTAGCTTGCTAAGTTTTTGGCTGGACAACTTGCAAAGGGCTAATGCTACACCTGTTGGAATCTTGGAAAGATTGCAATAAATATAATAATGAACCTATCAGTATGTTGAACCGAATAGTAGGCCAGTTGAGGGTAAGGGAAAAAGGAGAAATTCCGCCCCAATATAGAGAAAAATAGTGTAAAGCCCCAAAAAATAAGCTTAATTTTCTTAAATTGTCTCCTCGCAAATTCAAGGAAAGGAATATGTATGTTTGGAAAAATGGTTTTTCTTGAAAAGTGGTCCCTACAAACGTTCTTGGTGAACACTGCCTCGCAAAATGTATTTTTTTGTCCAAAAAAGAACGATGGAGATTGTCTTAGATCTCTCCCTCTCTCTCTCTCTCTCTCTCTCTCTCTCTCTCTCTCTCTCTCTTCTCTCTCTCTCTCTCTCTCTCTCTCTCTCTCTCTCTCTCTCTCTCTCTCTCTCTCTCTCGTTAAAAAAAAGAAAAAAGTAGTCCATCACTCTAATTCAAGACAAACGTCACTGTTGGAATTAGGGTTGCAAAGAAACGCACACAGCTTGGAGAAGACGAAGGAAGCTCAAGGCACACAATAGAGAGAGTGTTACTTAGTATGCAATGGAAAGATAGATAGCCCTGGAGTGATGGGTGTATATCCAATGCTCGGGGGGAAAAAACCTCCTAAAGAGGGGAAAAAATGCCCCAGCGGTCCTAGTGTGTTCACACACATCAGTACCACATGTATATGGTAACAAATCCCCCATGGAGTGATGCGGTGAACGAGAGTTGGCACATGAGTAAAGGGAAGTGCCATGCCATGAGGACATGACCAGTCCACAAAGGGGAGTAAGCCCAAATCTTTGTGGAAAGCTACAAGCTTCTCATGAGACAATGCCTTTGTGAAAAGATCTGCACGGTTGTCCTGTGTTGGCACATAAGCCAAGCTGATCTCTCATGTTGAGAGCCTCTCCCTGACATAGTGGTAATGCACCTCAATGTGCTTTGTGCAAGCATGAAAAACTGGGTTCCTTGCAAAAACTGACAATGCACTCTGACTGTCAGTGTAGATAGTGTTGGCAGTGTCCTGTCCAACACCAATCAGCCATAAGGCGTCTGAGCCCTACACACTCAACCGTAGCTGTGAAGACTGCCTTGTACTCAGCCTCATAGCTCGAAGTGGCCACAGTAGGTTGCTTCTTACTCAACCATGATATACATGAACTGCTAAGCATGAAACAAAAACCACTTGTTTTGACACTCGCGTGTCAAAACAACCAGCCCAATCTAAGTCCAAAAAAACATGTTAGTCTGACGGCAATGATCCCCCTTGGGATAAAACAAACCAATATTTAAAGTGCCACTAAGGTAGTGGAAAATCCTCTTGACAGCTTGTCAATGCTTAGACCCTGGGCTATGCATAAATCTGCTGACCTGTGAGACTGCAAACTGAATATCTGGCCTCATGTTGCATACATAAATGAGGCAGCCAATAGTAGTTTGGTAAAGAGTCACATCAACAGGGTCGCCAACATCATGTAGATTGAACTTCAAACCTAATTCCATGGGAGTGGCAATAGGTTTGCAATCCTCAAGTCCAAACTTACAAAGAAATGTCTCTATGTAACTTTTCCGACACAAGGCAATACCACCATCACACTGCTTAAATTGTATACCCAAGTAATGATGCAACAGCCTCAAATCTTTCATCTTGAAAGTAGCATTCAAATCAGCCTTAAATTCAGAAATATGTCTCTCAGTTGGTCTAGTGATCAGCAAATCATCGACATAAAGAACCACAATGAGAAGTACATCACCCTCACGCTTTACATACAATGTGCTTTCTGTTGGACTGTTACGAAAGCCTCGTTTGACCAAATGAGTGTCAGCTTTCTCATACCAAGCATGAGGAGATTGCTTCAACCCATACAAAGCCTTCTTAAATCTGTACACTTTGTCCTCTTGTCCTTCTATGACAAAACCGCGAGGCTGCGTTACATAAACTTCCTCAAATATGTCACCATTCAAGAAAGAAGTAACAATGTCTGATTGATGTACATCCCAACCAAAATGATCTGCCAATGCACATAGAAAATGCACAGTAGTCATACGGAAAGTGGGAGCAAAAGTCTCTTCATAATCTATGCCTTTTTGTTGTGCCTAACCCTTTGCAACAAGTCGAGCCTTATGGCGATCGATCTCACCATCAGGCTTGCGTTTCAACTTGTAAACCCACTTCGTACCAATCACCTTTTTGCCAGGAGGAAAATCACATAAAGTCCATGTGTTATTTTCTATAAGTGCATTGTATTCTGATTGCATGGCAGCCATCCAATTTTTTGAATTCTGTGCTTCATCAAAAGACAGAGGCTCCTCAACATCATGTAAGCTAGACACAGCCAAATCATAACAATCTAATGCATAAGATGCATGGCGAGAGCCTGAACGAGTACGACTAGACAAAGGTGCATCCAATTTACTGTCACGCAAAGTGTGCACCAACCATTTTGGCATACCTCTAGCGTGCTCATTTTCAGCCCTTTCCTCATCAAGTACATCATGTACATCCGCATCAGTAATAGGCTGATCTGTAACATTTTCAAAAACCCCTATAGGCTATACATTTGCCTCATTGGAACGTACATTCGTATTTCCACCACTGAAAAGAGGCACAAAGTGTCATAAATGTCATGTGAGCTTACATTACTATCTCTAGTACATGACAGCAAGGGCTGTACAGAATATTCCACAAACACTACATCCCGTGAAACCAGAATACGCTTTGTTTGTGGATGATATAACCTGTAACCTTTGCTTTTAGCACTATAACCAACAAAAATACATTTGACAGTCTTATCATCCAATTTTCTGCGTTGTGTTTGTGGCACCAAAGCATATGCCAAACAACCAAAAACACGTATGTGCTCAATAGAAGGCTTTCTATCATGCCATGCTTCATATGGAGTAATAGACTGCAAAGCTTTTGTAGGACACCTGCTAAGTACATAAGTGGCACACATGATGGCCTCAAGCCAAAAGAAATGCGTCAAAGCTTGACTTTTTCCCATACATCGTGCCATTTCCGTCAGTGACCTGTTTTTCCTCTCAGCAACACCATTTTGTTGAGGTGTATAAGGCAGTGTACATTGGTGTTTTATCCCACGACTAGCCAGAAATGCATTAAATTCATGAGACATATACTCCCCCCCTCGATCGGAACGTAGGGTGTCCATAGTACATTTCGATACATTTTCAGCCATAGCCAAAAATTGCGGACTTCGCTTTAAGCGGAAATACCCATGCATTCCTGGATTAATCATCAATGAAAGTCACGAAGTAAAGGTAATTGCCCAAGGACGGAGTTTTCATGGGCCCACAAACATCAGTATGCACAAGCTACAACCTGCATGTGGCCCGAACTGAACCATCCTTTGGAAACTTAGAACGCTGCATCTTACCCAAAATATAGCCTTCACAAACATGTTTGACAGGTGCTTCAAGAGGCGGCAAAGAAGCAACCATATCAGATTTCTGCAAACGCAGCAAACTGGCAAAATTCAGATGACCAAAACGTGCATGCCAAAGTTTTGCATCTGAAATAGCGCTTGAATCTGCAACAAAATTTGCAAAATTTTGTCCACACTTGTCATACAAAGTGAGCTTATACAGCCCACGGCACAAACGGCCAGATGCAACCATTTCATCACCAAAACTGATATCATGAACTGTATATCTGTCATCCACAAATTTGACTACAAGTCCAAGTCTAGCAAGTGCGGATACATACAAGAGATTCTTCTTGATCCCAGGTACATAAAGTGCATCAACAAGTGTGAAGGAACTGCCATTTGCAGCAATAAGCACAATCTTTTCAACTCCCTAAACTGGATAAGAGGCATTGTTGGCACAAGTGACAGAATTCCCATGAGGGACAGACTCAAGAGAGGTGAACAATTCACAATGTGAGGTAATGTGCTTTGTAGCACCACTGTCAAAATACCACACATGTGAATCTATGGCAACTAACAAGCATGCATCATGGACAACAGGATTGTAAGTGCACTTTGCACTAAAAGCCCATTCTACATCAACATCAGCAACACAGTCTCCTTTCACAGAAGACTCAACAATGGCTGCATTTGTAGTGGAACCAGCCTCTTTCTTCTTAGCCTCTTTGGCCTTCAACTTAGGACACGACTTGATCAAGTGATCATTATCTTTACAATAATGGCAACACATCTTCTTTTTTCCCTTATCACCAAAATTTCCAAAAAAAATGCTCCCAGCAAAAGCATTAGGAATAGAAGTTTTGCCACTCGCAATAGAACCATAAGAAGTGGCGGCATTGCTGTTACCACCCTTTCTTTGAGAAGAAATAAAAGCCTGTTCAACTGCACGCTGCCTAGTCCTGTTTTTTTTGGAAAGTGACTCTTGCAACAGCAATGTGCATAATGCATCAAACTTGACAACTTCTGGATTTCCTTCGGTCATCAGTCTCCAAGTACTAGCAAAAGTCTGGTAGGAATCTGGTAAGGCATCAAGAACAGTCTGCACAAGGGAACTGTCTGAAATGACTTCACCTGCAGAAATAAGTTGCTCATTGATATACTTGACACTAGCAAGGAGAGTGTCCATATCATCTTCCTCATGCATAATCTTCCACTCCAGCTCTTTACGCAGCAAAGCAATTTTAGCCTCATTGCGACTTGCATAAAGACCAGCGAATATATCCCAAGCCTGTTTTGCAGATTTTGTTGAATGGATGTGAGGAACAATGGTGCGCTTCATAGACAATGCAATCAATGCATGAGCCTGCGCATCCTTAACATCCCAACGAGCTTGTTCTGCCGTAGGCAAAACAACTCTAACAGCAGCAATCCTTGCAACAAGCCCTGCAACATCCTCAACATCGCCTACATCCTCAGAACCAGGACGTACATCAATGCCCTGCACAATATTCCAAACACCCTTTGACACAAGAACGTGTTGCATCATATAAGCCCACATAGGGTAATTGTCCCCATCCAACCTGCCCTCAGCATCAAACATCTTGAACAATCTGTGTTGTTGTTGTCAGCCATGGTAAATGCTGCACCTGATGTGAAAACTGCCCAAAAATAGGAGAAACGCAACAGGAACAACATGTGCTATATAGCAGAAACCGTAGAATACTATAAGGCACCCGTTATGCAAAAAACGGCACTGACAAAACTTTTGCACAAAATGACAAAATAGCTTGTGCAGTACTGCCTGTACTGGAAACGGAGGCCGAAATGAACCCAAATCAAAAATCTGAGCAGACTAAGCTCTACAAGCTAACCCAAAATATATGTCGGCTTGCGAACGCTCTCCAAAGCTCACTGAAATCAAAGAAACTGAGCAGGCATGTGTTGGAGCAGCTGGGGACTGAGCCCGGGAGAAGGCAACCTACTCTGATACCAATTGTTGGAATTAGAGTTGCAGAGAAATGCACATAGCTTGGAGAAGATGAAGGAAGATCAAGGCACACAATAGAGAGTGTGATACTTAGTATGCAATGGAAAGATAGATAGCCCTAGAGTGATGGGCGTATATCCATGGGCGTATATCCAATGCTCGGGGGAAAAAAACCTCCTAAAGAGGGAAAAAATTCCCCGCCTGTCCTAGTGTGTTCACACACATCACTACCACATGTATATGGTAACAGTCACAGAATAAGATGTTCATGTCTTGATGGGTATTAAGTATTAATAGACTAGATACCAATCTTTGCTTACACAAAAGGCAAAAAGTAGTTCAACCTTGATAAATGGTGGTCCTCCAATCAAGAAACCCATAGCATACACACATGCTATCTTACATCTTCCTCTCAAATCACCGACCATGGTCGATGTTGCGGCGGCTTTGATAGAATCATGTTACGTGATGATTACATGCATTACATATTTGTTAAACCGGAAAAAAAATTTGTCAGCAAACAATCAATTTAGAAGTCAGCAGCAGCTTGTCAGTTCCAAAGGGCCATATACTGAAACCTCACCATTGCTCGCACAAAGACACCTCACAAAGTACCCGATCAACGCAATTATGACGAGGGCTAGCATACCTCAGAGATACGTTTCAGTAACAAGCCAACTACAAGCACAATGTTTGATAAAATACTGCGCAAAAGTATCCAAAAGCTACAAAACTAAACTCTGTATCCTCTGTTGTTACGTCGACCGACCACGAGCTCTCTCAAACTTGCGACCCTTGGACCGAACATAAGGCTTTGTGTGACTATGTGGCACACCTCGAGCTCTCCCAAAGTGCTTCACAGCTTCACGAGCGTTCTTTGGACCTCTCAGAAGTACAGTATTTGAGCCAGTTGGGACCTTCAAAGCAAGTTGGTCAAATGTGAAACATTCTCCACCACCTTTCAAGATCCGGGTTGGGGCAGTCTCTGTAAAGCGTAGCGTGGCAGCTTTCAATGCTGGAACTCCATACACCCTAACATCGTTCATCACAGTTTCCACAATTACACCTCTTCCTCCTTCCCCTTCATGTAACATATGAGACGAGATAAAGATAGAGGCGGCCTATTATAAGTTCTGCTCATAAACAATCGATTCAAAAACACAACATTAAACGGGCTACCTGTCCTTCAAACGAGAAACCTATAGATCTTGACAATAAGCTTCAAATAGACATTGTCACTCTTAGGAGCAGTGCACTTTGTCTTCTTATTGCGTCCCCCAGCAGGCAAGTCGATACCCATGGCTTCTTACTGCTACTGCTACCGTTGTCGAGGACCAGGTGCTCCGCCTGCCGCAACCCCTCTCAAAATCCTTCCTCCAACGGTATTCTCTCTCTCTCTCTCTCTCTCTCTCTCTCTCTCTCTCTCTCTCTCTCTCTCTCTCTCTCTCTCTCTCTCTCTCTCTCTCTCTCTCTCTCTCTCTCTCTCTCTCTCTCTCTCTCTCTCTCTCTCTCTCTCTCTCTCTCTCTCTCTCTCTCTCTCTCTCGTAAAAAAAAAAAACTCTCTGAAAGAGCGCGCCTCTCTCTCTCTCAGTTTTAAAAAAAAAACTATGTGAAAGAGCGCGCACTGGCGCCTCTTTCAAAAAGTTTTTTTTTTTTTAACTGAGAGAGAGAGAGAGAGAGAGAGAGAGAGAGAGAGAGAGAGAGAGAGAGAGAGAGAGAGAGAGAGAGAGAGAGAGAGAGAGAGAGAGAGGCCCACATGCTGTGAGAGAGAAGCGCTCTTGACAATGCAACGGGATCGGGTAGCAGTGACACCTGAGAAGGAGGTTATTCCTCAGTACACTATGGAAAAAATTGTGGTAGTCAATCCCTACAATCCAGACATCCTTCCGGACCTTGAGGCGTATGTGTTGAGCAGATTAACATGCAGACTTACAGTTTGGATGCAAACCTATGCCTATTGTGGCTTTATCAGTTTGAACTGTCTCAAATGAATATCCAAATTGTGACAAGAAGGCATTGATGGTGCTTCCTGCACTAGAATTCAATCTTTGCATGTTTATGATACTTGAAAAACTTCAAATGGAGGATCCCTTCCTGACAGCCATATTCATCTTGCTCATTTTTTGGAGACAGCCAGATTCAGGGAGTTTTAATGGGATGATGCTGCTAGAAATCGCCATAATTTGGAGGGTGTTCCAGGGTTCGCGCAAGCAATACAAGGATTTTCTTTGCATGTTCTCTCTCTTTCTTACTAGAGGCCATAAACATGGAAGCCTCAGATTGGAGCATCAGATTGCTAGTAATGGTTGTTTTGTATAAAAGCTTTTTGGTGGAGGACAACTTGTTGTCCTCCCTCCCAATGAGGATAACTATCCAGAGGTGAAGAAGAGCATTGTTCATTTTTGGAGCATCAGATTGCTAGTAATGGTTGGTCTGTATAAAAGCTTTTTAGTGGAGGAGAACTTGTTGTCCTCCCTCCCAATGAGGATAACTATCCAGAGTTGAAGAAGAGCATTGTGGAGAGCATTCCATTAGAACATGTATCCAAGATCTTTTCCATCCTGACTTAAGGCATTTTTTAAGACCTCAAAAGCAAGGTTGCACTGTGGTTTCTTCTAGAAGCATCACTTGGAGAAATGCTATTCTTGTCATTGGGTTGCATTGCGCTGCTAATTATATTGCCCTGCTCAATGTTTCCAGCCTCATTTCAAAACAATTGAAGGTAGTTTGTTGGCACTGCTTGCTTGCAGGGAGTGATATAGGCGTGGTGCCTATGAAATGTTGTGCACAACTTTTAGGCTTTTTGAAGCTATTATAAGATGTTTCTTTTCAATGTCCCTTTGAAGCCATGCTTTTAATAAAAATAGCAGTTTTGCAAGATAAAAGATAATTAATTTGTCGACAATAGCAACAGCGCGGAGAGCCTCAAGCAGAGACGACAAGGTATGCTGCTACAACTCCCCACCCACCCAGACAAACAGTGCCGTCGTTGCATGGGGAGAATTTGTCCTAAGAAAAGTGTTCATAACTTTATCCACCTTGCATACTCTTTTATCAAAGCACTCCTTATAATCCCCCACCATTACCACCTCCCTTGACAACTTTGTCACCACCATCTTTGGCAACACCACTAACTTTCCCACCCCTCAATGGTAGACTTCATATGATGGTTTGGCCCATTCTTTAACATATACCATGATGTTGAGTTCTCAAAAGAATGACCTCACTTCAGTAATAGAATTATTTTCAAGTTCCCACAATTTTCTCTAGAGTAACTTAAAAATGCATAATATGGTATCGTACATCAACCCATAATACCTTGAGGTAAAGTGAGAGAGAGGAGAAGAAGAAGAAGTGAAGAGCTCCCAAACTCTCCTTATTCATGATATTTGTTTCAGTGGCAATAACCTTACCTTTTTAGTGTAAATCTCGTGGTTGAACCCTTTGATTGGGGGGCTAAAATTGGGGAATAGTTTTTCATCACCCTTTTTATGGAAGCAATGGAACTATGACATATTGCAATGATGGTATACACACACCAATGTGTCATATGTGATGCTTAATGTATAATAAAAACCCAAATTGTTAACAAGATCTATGAGGTCCTGCGTGTAAGGAGGTAGGAATATGAGATTTATATCCAGCAAGGATCAATGGCCGTAGCAAATTGCAATGAGCTTCCAATATTTTGAGGACAACGATTTCCAAGGAGAGGAATATCAACATGCCATTGTAATGGTTCCAAGTGTTCTAACCCATCAAAGGAAACACTCTACCCAAACCTTATTCAAAGGGTTTTGTCGGTCAAAACTTTGTGGTTGATTTACTATTAAAATTTGTGGTTGATTTACCATTAAAAATAGGTACAATCTTGAATTAATTTTTTGTTGTTGTGCTTAAAGTCACCAAAGAAATCATGTTTGGTTTTTGTTTTGTATATGTGTCTTGCCCTATCTCGCTCGTTTTAGGGATTGCTCGGAAAATCTTGCTTGAGCTTTGAGATTCCTCTCCTTCTCCAAGCAAGTAGAGAGGTTGAGAGCCTACACCAAAACTCTTGGCTATGGAATGCAAATCCAACCAAAAGCCATGCTTCAATGCTTAAGCTTGCCATCTTCTCCATTCTTATTGGTATGCTATTATGTATGCTAGCAAGAAGAGTGATGATAAGTGAGGAACTAGTTCTTTCTCCTATGAAATGTTTCTTCTTCCTCTTCCCTACCCTCATTCCCTTGTTTGAGGTCTTGGGACTGAGGCTTGGGATAGTTAATGCTTTCCACAAAGTTTATTTTATGCTCGTGATGCATGAATCTTTCCATATTCATTGCATCACGTAGGTCACAAGAAACACAAAGATTGTATTGTAACAAGTCTCTCTTGATGGGAGAAACTATAATAAAAATGCCTATTGGAGGGGGGACCGGGCTCCACATAAATCCGGTCCTCAACTGTTGTCATGTTCTCTAAACTCTCTCTCTGGCAAAAGTATTGTTCATGCCAAGATAACTAAATGCTATGTTTATGTTATTACCATCAATTATGTTCACCCGCTATGCTCACAAAGTAATTTCACAAAAGTACTCTCTCTAATTTCCACTACTCTCAAGTTAATAGCCAATTCCATTACACTTTGCCACAAAACACCATCGATTTGATGGGGGGACACTTTCACACACCTGCCGAAACCGCGGACACAAGCACAACAGCAGCAGAACAAAGGGGGGAAAAGGAAAAAAGACACTAGAAAGCGGGCAATGATTTCTTCATTGTGTTCAAGATAGCCAAGTACAAATGACCTTGTCGGTACGACCTCGATGGGCACAAAAATTTGGATCTCGGGAGCCCTCATTGGTGCCGTCACGATGATGGAGCTTTCCTTCCTCCTACGTGTGTCATAGAGTCACGCACAATTGAGCTCTTGTCCCTCGAGATTTTGTTGTATGAAAGAAAAGAAACCCTTGCTTGGGCTCACCCCTTCCTCCGAAAAACCAGCCGAAGAAGCAGATCTAAAACCTTTCACCTTCACTCCTCGCTCCTCGCTATAAAAAAAACCCTCCTCCCTTCTTTTTCTTTTTTTCTTCCATATGCCCTTTGCTTCCATCTTTTTTTTCTCCAAGGGGGCAACGAAGATGCCATTGTTGCTCTCCTTCTTCTCCCTTTTTTTTTCAAACTTCCTGAAAAGAGACCCTCTTGGAGTATTAGCACTCTTTGGGTGCACACGGCACCTCTCGCAATTGGCGAGCAAGCTAGAATCCACAGTGCAGCAGGCACCTGGAAGTCACACACCTCCCGTCAATTGCACAGGGAAAAAACTTTCTTTTTTTTCGTTCGCTTGCGCATGCACCTGGAATTCTCTCTCTCTCTCTCTCTCTCTCTCTCTCTCTCTCCACGTGACCACTCCCCACTTTTTCACATAAGATACTACCTTTCCCAATCGTGCTTCGTGTGACACGTGTCCTCCATCACCCCCTTTCTACTTGCGTGCCAGTTGGCAAAGCATACCTTTTCTTGTTTGCCTCAAAACGAATCTACTGAGATTCTTGCTAAAGAAATGAAAAAAACTCGTTTTTGGGACATATATTAGCACCCTTTTGGGTCTCCATCCCCCAACTTATTTTTCCCTTTCTCTCTTAGCTTTAAAAATCACCTCTAGTCTTTTTTTCTCAAAGTTCATCCACCATTTCCTTTTGGATTCATAAAATTAAGGACTGGAATATATCATTCCCATGCGGTTGGTGCTCACATGTACGTGGACTTGTTGAACTCTTATTCGACCGGTCCACATTGGAGCCCCACTCTACTATCATCGAACCCCAAGAAATCTGCTACATCTTGACTACTTCATGGCGTTGAACGGCACTTTCAAAAAATGGCTTTTTTGTTGTGATTGCCCACCAACTTGAACTGAGCGTATCTCGGTGCCCATGACTCTGATGAGCGAGCCACAAATTTTAGATGATCTCCCACATCACATGCAATTTTTTTAAGAACCCTGGCAAGCTCAAAAGAAATCCTATCGGTGCACCTACCAACGTGGCCCAGTGAGCACACAACTGCCCCCCTTAAAGACTTTGTCGGCCCATAACTTGCCCGTCCGAGCTCCAAATGGCGATCCAAAAAGATCGGCATACTCCATAACTTGGGATCTCGAATCCTACCCACTGACCTAGCCCTAGCCATTTGTCCCCATCTACCCTACTTGTCGAGGATCTGCAAAACCTTCCAGCTTTGAACCTTTATTTCTTTCACACAGGGGCTCCATTTGACAAGCCATTTGGACGGGCTCCTAGAGCTTTTTGAACACCACATTCTCGGGCATTAGAGCGTCCCTTCATACACTTGGGCCTATTTTTCCAATTAGCGATTCTCGAGACTTCTTGGCCTAAAATACCACACTATGCATACATGTCCACCAACCTTTGCCGGCCTAGGCCTCGTATATTTCCTTAAACACTCGATCCCACACCTAGAGGCACCCTTTGTGCTGCTTGGCTCCACTTTTAGATTGGACCAACTTTGCTTGCACCATCATGTGTTGACAAATGCTTGGCTCTACTCCCTTAGTGTCTTTGTATGGCCATCCAAACACATCTCTATATTCCTTAAGTGTAGCTATCAATAGCTACTCTTCCTCCTCCATGAGGTCAGTGCAATGTATGCCAGGATTAGCCCCTCACTTGGTTCAGCTAAATCTATGTGTTTGGCCTTTTCAAGTCCATCATAGGATGTTCCAAGTCCTTTAATTTCTCTCATCAATTGTTGAATCACAATCTTTTGATCCTATATCATGTATCTTTTGCAGTGGGAGGTGTGCCAAATTTTTTGTGTCTGAGGCCTCTCCATTTTGATATTCCTATTTGTGCTTAGTTTTATTCATCCTAGATGACATTTCAATTGTGTCCTTGGTTCTCATCTTGATTCCTTTCTTAGAATTGGTATTCATTGAAACAAATTTCGTGTACCCTCGTGTCACTTTGTCTATGGCACAATCAATCGCTCTTACGAACGTCAAATACTGCATTCTATTTTTCAAAAGAGGCATATGTTTCCTTGTGTGTGCTCTTTTGTTTCCTTTCTCATTTTGCACGATACCTTTCTTTGTGTCCTAGATTTTTAGTTAGGGAAATTATAGAAGGTTGCCTCTTTATTTTCTACTTTCATCTCTTTTTTAGAGCTACTTGATAGCTCATCTTTGGCATCTATCTCAAGAACATCATCTCATGAATCTTGGAAATCCTCATTGTTTTTGTCGCTCAAATCCTGAATGGAAACCTCATAAACAATACTTTTGCATTTAACTATTTTCAGCGTATTCAGGTCCTCTATCTTTGATTTTGTTTCCAAGATAACACTCACCATATGAAAGGGTGCCAGATCAAAGCCCTCTTTATCACCACAGAATCTTGTTGGGTTGTTTTCTTCACACATACATTTAGAGTAGCTAGTATCTAATTCCATCCAAAAGGTTCAAAGAAAATTGCTAGAAATGGCTCTGGAATATAATTTTTGTCCTCCACTAGTCTCTCTAGGATGTAGTCTTCTCTAGTCAGGCTCTCATATTTGGATGCTCCACATATCCAAAAATGTGCTTTGGCTTGTTGTCCTGATGGTATTTTTCTTTTTTACCATTGTTGAGTCAAATTCCTCTATGAGAGTTTGACTTAACATTTTGTAGTTATGGTCCTTTACGCTAATCCTCATTGTAACCTCCTTGTGCCCCAAGGAAGAATCCCAAACCGTGAGCGAGATTTTTTGAGTGAGCCCTAAATCTAGCAAACAAGGTAGGGTACATTATCAAAAAGGCCAAACTAGTTAAGGTTTAGGCTTGGAAGAATGTTCCCATGGTGTAATAGTTGAAACTATTTAGAGTTTTGGCATCTCAGTGAACTTCCCAATGTGATCCCTTTACTTACTTTGGCTTTTAAGTATTGATTTTACTTATTTGTCAAAGTTTGGGTAGGGCAATTTACTGAGGTTGCTGTATAAGCAACCCCTTACCTCCATTGTATGCACATTTAGTTATTCAATGCCAAGGTTGATTAGTTCAAGAGACTCTCTCTCTCTCTCTCTCTCTCTCTCTCTCTCTCTCTCTCTCTCTCTCTCTCTCTCTCTCTCTCTCTACGCTTCTGCATTATCGACTTTGACATGGTGAGATTCTTGGTGTAGCGCGTGCTTGAAGAGCCTTGGCGTGAAGGAGTAGTATCGTGAAGAGTAGAGAACTTCATTGTCAATGTTTCTCTCCCCAGTTCCCTCTATTGATGCCCATAGTTGCTGCTTGCATTTTCAAATGTTGTTGTGTTGAGAAGCTGGTCACACCCCTCCTGCTTGTGTTTTGAAATGTATTTGTGCAGCGGCACCAAATCCACCCTTCCTACTTGCACTTTGAAATGCTCATGTCCACAGGCAGGCACCCTTGGCGACGCCTCCAAGCTATGTTGTCCAGAGTGTTCTAAAACGTTGCCTTGATTGGTGGCCCCCTCCTTACCTCCATCTTCTCTACTATGTTTTGAAATGCACTATTAACAGTGGTCCCCCTTTTTTTCTAGCATCGATCCCATGTTTTAAAACATTGTGGGTTGTGGGATGTGGAGGGCACTGTTGGAGATCTAGAGAGGGAGAAGGTAGCAATTGATTTGGTGGCTTGTGAGAGGTGGATTGTGGAGCGGTTTGGGAGATGACAAGGCGAGCAACTTTGTAGTTGAAGAGAGGGATAGCAGAGGGTGCAGAGCAGCTTGGGAGGAGTAGACGAGTGGAGTAGCTTGGATATCTTGTGGCTTGGTGCTAGTGCGTCCATCCTTGGAGTGCAAGAATCTTTAATGGAGTTCTAGATCTTGCAGCTTCATCATGGCCCCCTTGCTCGAGCACCAACAACAAATTGAACAAAAATAAATACACTCATTGGAATTTGATTATGTGACTGTGGCTCTTATGGAAAGGCTTATGGGATGTCATCCCACGAGGGATTCCCACAATAGGTACATCCACCTTCAAGATGCAAAATATCTCAACTATGTGCCGATTGGGATGTGGCTAATGCAAAGACAATGTCAGCCATTGTATAATCTCTTACATAGGACCTTTCTCCAACCATTCAGACTTTGAAGAGTGCAACCAAAATGTGGCTCAAGCTCGTAGGAATGTTTGATCGGGACTCTAGGATGTGAGAAGTCACCCTTCTTGGATAGTTATTTGACATCCACTTTCCACAAGGAAGTTCCATGCAATCATTTCTTATGAAGGCTAAAGTTATTCATGATCAACTATCATCTATGAGGAGTGCACTGATGAGTACCCAAATTAGCTACTTTGGTTCTCACAAAGTTGCCTAAAGAGTATGAAACAGTGGCTAGAACACTTTGACTACAAGTCACAAAGCAAAAGATGGAATTTGATGATCTCGGCCCTTTTCTCATTGAGGAGGATGACGTGCTGGTAACTCAAGGCAAAACTCAGATTTTTGAGACTGAGGAAGCACATGATGAAGCACTTGCTGCTTTGGATTCCATAAAGAGGACGAAGTACCATTGTTACAGATGTCGACGGCGTGGTAATTTGGACAAGGATTGCAAAATCAAAAGGAAAAGATAGAGATTCTACAAAGGACAAAGATAAAAGCAATCAAGAGGAGGAAAGCAGTGATAATGACAGAAGGAAGGACAACGAAGAGGCTACTGGTGTGGTGGTGACTACACTGGCATGGACTCTCGCCTTCTAATCACTTGGAGATTAGTGTCACCATTAGCTTCAGTTAGAGAGAGACTTGTGAGTGGTACAGAGAGGCAAGGGGTGCTCCCTATAATTAATTTGGACCCTTGTGTTGGAGTTGAAGTTATTGATGTTTGGACCCGTAGGTTGGAGTTCAATGCATATGCATTTGGGAGGGAACCAATCAGATTTCTAAAACATTATGGATGGGCATGTCAATTCATTGTTGTTGGTCAGATGATGGACAAGAGGTGTCCCACAGTTCATTATCTTAGAGTTTTATATTTTGTGCGTGATGTGCTCACAGTTCATTATGGGGTTTATTGGATGTAGTGTGGTCTCGTGGAGATTCACCGTTTAGTAACCCCCTATATAATGTGCATTCGCGGGGTATTAAAAAACCCCTCTTTCAACATGTCTGAACAAATAAAATGACCCCTTATTTTAGGATTTTTCTTCCCAAAATTGAATATAAAAACCCCTTATTTTGATGTATCTCTGTTAAATTGCTTACATTTTTGAATTTTAAAACCCCTCATATCAAACTCATGTTACATAGTGCACCACCTGAGAGTGTGGTCTATAGTTTAAATTTTCTACAAAGGCAACCAATGCTCACGATGGCATTATTTTCAGGTACAAAGTTAAGGGTAAAAAAATCGAGGTGTATCTTGTAAAGAGGGTGTTACAGTTTTGGCATGTTAAGTGAACTGCCCAATGTGATTTCATTATTTAGTTTGTCTTTTTGTACTTATTTGTCAAATTCTGGGTAGGGAAATTTATTGAGGTTGCTATAGGAAACCACTTGCCTCTATTTTATACAAATTTAATTACTCATTGCCAAGTTGATTGGTTCAAGTCTCTCTCTCTCTCTCTCTCTCTCTCTCTCTCTCTCTCTCTCTCTCTCTCTCTCTCTTGCTCACTCCCCTTGGTCTCTACGCTTCTCCATCATCAACTTCGACAAACCACTATAAACACATCACATAAATAATGGTATAGCAGATGATGGATATACCTCACCTTAGGGACCTCGTTAACCATGGCTATTGCTACACCGACATTAAGGATTATTGGGCATAGTGGTACGATGACATGGCTATAATATGAGCCAATTCCATTATTTCTATAAAAGTGGATTGTTGAAATATTGGGAATCCCCCAACTTGCCACCCACATACAAACAATGATTATCTAGTGGACTGAACAGAGAGCCTTATGTTGAAAAAGTAAGGTTACTACCACTTGAATAGATTTAATTACTTGAAACTTTATTTCATCAAAATTGTTTTTAAAGAGCTATAGTCTTTTTACCAACAGTTGAACTGATTTTCCTTGATTGTGGTCCTTATAAATACATCATAAAAGAAATTTTGTATGCAATATTGGCCAGACAAAGTGTGACAATGCCAAAATTTAAATGTGATTATTGCGACTTTAAATTCTAAACCTTTAGACAACCAAAATTTAGATGTTGTTATTTCTATTCATTATCCTAACTTTTTGATTTGTCAAAAAATAAGTGCTTTGGGAGCATTGAACATAAGTTTAGAGTGATGAGGAATCCCTCTATTCGCATCAATTTCAATGTGAATGGCTAGAGAGAGAGAGAGAGAGAGAGAGAGAGAGAGAGAGAGAGAATGGGGGAGATCCACAATATTGCCATTCCTCACCATCCTAGATTGCAATGTCAAATTTTTGCTTAAACCTAAAAGCCACCTAGTTGACACCTTGGATTTTGTCATAAATCTTGGTTGTCTCATAAGAATGCCAATAAAATGGTCTATTGAGAGTAGTGCTCAAAATTTTCAGCTTTGACTATAGTTGAAGGTTTTTGCACCGAATTGCTCTAAATTTTTTAGTTATTTTCAGTCTTTTTTGTTTAAAGCACTGGTTTGGAAGAGCGGAGCACTTAATTCACGAAACATGAATCTCTCTCTAGCCATACGCTTTGGCATGGATGGCTAGAGAGAAGAAGAGATTACCAGAGCATATGTGAATTAAAAAATTTGTCTCTAGCCATCTTTGCAAGCAAGGATCCTCGCCACCAGTGTGGATGGTAAGAGGAGTGCCAGGAAAAAGAAAATTGTATGTAGTTATCCTCGCCAGCACGCTTCTAGAGAGCTAAGAATTTGCTTTGCATTTAGGTAGGTTTTAGGTTTCATGGATGATTAGAGAGAGGAAAAAGAGGGAGAGATTCTTAATGGAAAAAAACTTAGAAGAGTGCCAGAGGAAAAAACCCAAGAATTTGCGTTGCATTTTGGTGAGTTTTTGGTTGCGTAAATGGTTAGAGAGAGAAAAAGAAGGGGGAAATTTTCACACCATAGAAGAGTGTTGGAGAAAAAAATCTAGTTGTAGCCATCCACGCCTACCTGAATGGCTAGAGAGAGAGAGAGAGTGAGAATTTGTGTTGCAATTCCAGGTTGCATGGATGGTTAGAGAGAGGAAAAGGTTCACACCATAGAAGAGCTCCAGAAAGAAAAAAATATGTGGATGGCTAGAGGGCAAAAGAGAGTGAGAATTTGTGTTGCATTTAAATGATTTTCAAGTTGCAAGAGAGCTTTAAGCAGCACAGGATGTTGACTCTGCAAGGTGGTGAAATATCAAGCCCTTGAAGTCTCCCAATAATACAATGCGAACAACGAGAGGATTCTATAGAAAACATAGGAGGCCACAAATTGGCTAAACACCAAATTAGATGTCAGTGAACAATTGAAGAAAGGTCAATGGTGGAAAGTACATGTATTACACTAGAAAGAGGGCATATTACTCATCTCTTCCTCCCATTTTGCCATTCTTGAATGCGTTATGGACTTCCCAAATACTCTATAGAGTTTGGATAGCTCGTTACCACGTCAAATCTTTGTCTCCTCCTGTGGATTTCTTTGTAGAGTTCCACCTCTCTGGATGCCTTCATGCTTCATCTATCAATATCATGTTTGTGATCCTGCCCTCCACAACCTTGGACGTGAAACTTTCTCTTCTCCCTAATCATGGTATCTCGTCACCCTCCTCATAGCTCGGGTCGAAAGTATGGGGATGGTTGGAGGGGTTCCCCTAGTAGAGAGAGAGAGAGAGAGAGAGAGAGAGAGAGAGAGAGAGAGAGAGAGAGAGAGAGAGAGAGATAGTGTAGAACTCTCTTCAACTCTGAACAGCAATTATGAGATAGAGGGACCTATATATGAAAATGGCCTTCATTTCATCATCAAAATTGAGACCTTTTGAAGTAACCTATGAAAACACGTTGTTGAAATCTTTCAAATGAGACTAACATTATTATCTTCTTACATGCTCATGCGCATCAATTTCTTCATCAAGAAAACATTGTTCGAGGTCATTGTTGCCATCCCAAGCCTGACATAGAACACCCCACAAATCTTTGGCATTGGTCTTATCCCTTATGGTAAAGTAAATGGATTCACCAAGGTGTAGGCAAATGGTCACCATAGCATGCTCATTCATGTCATCCCACTCATTATTAGTGTATGTATTCTCTCTTCTTGCATGCAAGGGTGCTATCAAGCTTTTGTTGATCAAAAAATCTTGCATACGCTGCTTTCAAATGACAAAGTTCGAGACATCAAACTTTTTGATGCAGTACTCTTCTCTTTTGGAAGCACTAATCATAGCCATGATCAAGAGAATGTAGCAAAAAATTTTATGGCGAATTGCCTAGGATAATTTTGGCAGAGTTTCCCCTAGAATAGGAGCAAAAAGCTCAAACCAAAATGTAGTACAAACACTATGTAAGAATAGCTAGAAGTGCCAAGAACGCATAAAACGGACTCGTGGGGGAAATTCAACAGAGTCTCCTTTGTATGAGGAGTCAAAACTCAACTCAAAAAATGCATAAGCTACTCAAAAGAATCATTAGGCATCAACTGCACAAACCCACTAATGTGTGACCGCCAGCTTTGCATCAAAAGCACAAAAAATCATCCAGATACATGTCGTATGGCGAGGGTACTATAATGGGGAACTCTAGCTACCTGTATCACCAAAGGTATCTCAACATTTATGAAACACTATTGACCCTCCAAAGGATAATGCAGACACAAAAGGACTAGCCACGGTCTTAGAAAGGGCTCTTTCCGTCCGAGTCTCAAAAATGGCAAAGAAAACTACCAAAATGTCTAGAAAATTGCTCCACACGAAGTACAATGGGTAATGTTCGCGACTCAACGTACATGAGTGACTGCGTTCAAATAGGTGCCAAGAACTATTGTATGCAGTAAAAGTGATCCCTACGGGGATATCTGCTCTCAAAAGATCTCAATAGCACATGGTGTGCTAAAGTAAACATGCATCTACCAGTGCATCTGTTCGCAGAGAAACTGTTGTCGAAGTGACTACCAAAATTGCCTGAAAGGTGTTGTTTGTAAGTGTCTAGAGACCTGGAGAAACTACATGTGCACGGGCTCAAAAGCCCTCTGTAACCTACATGTCAGTGTCAATATGAGCCAATTTCCATCATCGAGTAGAAATGTGCTAGTCAAATAGCTGCCAAAGGTGCTCGAGTCGAAACGATGTCGTAGAGCACAATCGCCCTTGATGCTGATGCCGATGTCATTCCTCTGTGGTACAGGCACCTAACATGTGCATCTGGCAAGCACGAACGTCCACGAGAAATAACTCATTTGTGGCAATGCTCAATGTCGGGGTCAGATGTCAAAAATCCTCCACAATGAGAGGTGATGTAAAGGCAATGCTGAATCGCAAGAATCGGTCTCAAAATCGATGTGCCGGTAAAGAGCGGCAAGTCACCGATGTTGAGCCAGCTCTCACCAATGTCAAAGATGTGGTGTCAGTGTTGGAGCTGCATCTCTCTCTCTCTCTCTCTCTCTCTCTCTCTCTCTCTCTCTCTCTCTCTCTCTCTCTCTCTCTCTCTCTCTCTCTCTCTCTCTCTCTCTCTCTCTCTCAATGCCTCAATGTAAGCATCCAAATTTGAGATGAATGCCATGGGATATGTTGCAAAAACCTGCTCTCTCTCTCCCTCATCCACTTGCTCGCTCACTCTCATAGCTCTCTATCTCTCAAGATCAGGGTGTGTGAGAGCAAGGTCAGAGAGTCGGGGGGGATTTGTTGATGGATTTGGTGGGATCAAGGTCTTGCAGGCAAAAGAGTAATCAAATTTTTTTATTTTTTCAATTCAAAGTTATGCTCTTTCTGGTGGGGATCTGATGAGTGACAATGTTGGGTGTGTGTGTGTGTGTGTGTGTGTGTGTGTGTGTGTGTGTGTGTGTGTGTGTGTGTGTGTGTGTGTGTGTGTGTGTGTGTGTGTGTGTGTGTGTGGATGTTGAGGAGCGTCGAGGAGAGGGTGTGTGGGGGTGTGTTAGGCCCTACAACATCTGATCTCGCGACCACTACCTCTCAACTAGCACTACAATTTTTCACGGCATTCCTGTCAACCTGCTCGCTTCTTCACAATTTGAAAGCTTTTCCTTTAAAAATACCTTGTGACTGCTCTCAATTGTTTGAGACTCCCATCTCTCTTTCTCCCAAAACCTCGTTGTCTGTTCGTTCTTCTTTGCTACCCAGTTCTACTCCTAGTTAAGCCTGGTTCACCTTGCTCCACTGAGATTTGCTTGCTTTTGATTTTTACTGATGCTTGACCCTTTTGCAAAGGGTTGAATTCACCTAAAAGAATCTCCTGCTCTACTACAAAGCTTGCCAAATCTCTCCAAGATTCCCAGCTCTGGGTCGAACCACATGCGAGTAGGGAGCGGGAATGTACCGGTGCTTCTCGGGCTCTGATACCACTTGATGGGTCCTAAGATGGAGTGCAAGGCAAGGGATGGAGAGAATGGAAAGGGGATGCAGGAGGTAGACACTATTTTGGTGGAGCTAGTGAGTCTAAACTCTCATTCCTCATTATAACCAAAGAATGAAGTAAGTTGGACACAACCCGGCCACGAGGCCTAAAATCCAACAAATAACCCTTGCATCACATGTGTCCTGGTCAAAGATTTATCCACAAGCACTTTCATGCCTTCATTCATGGAATCCTTGCCATCATCAAATCCCCAATCAGCTCCATTCTCATTGCATATCTAATCAAAAAGACCTGTATCCATCGCATCATCCTTGCAAGCCATAGGGACCTCCAGCTACTCCTCTCTCTGGTCAGCATCCAACACATCACAAGCATTAGCAAAATGCCTAGACCCTGTGGTTTTTGCTTTATCATCACCCTCTTGTCAACTTTGTAGGCCAGCTTGGCTATCCATAAGTGCAATCTTGAACTTTATTGCATAGCTTCGAGCCATGTGCACTGCAATAGTACTTGCCATTGCAACTCCCATCACCATGGTCACCAGCATAGCATTGCATGCCTTCTTTGACAACATATCCCCCTCTATTTGCTTTGGCACTTCAACCTGCTATTCTTTCACATTCCCGACCATCATGTTATCAGATACACAATAAGGTAGTTTTACCCCTACCAGCACAAAATTATCAGACTTGGTCTTCTCGCTAGAGGATGTGGACTTCCACTCTATCCTCCTCCCTCGTTTCCCAAAATCTCCAGCTTGTATCTTCATCATTGTTAGAATCAAACGCTGACTTCATATTCGCATCCTCATCCGCGTGATGTTCCACAAAATCTTGACCATCTTCTTGGCTCTTCACACTTTCTTCGTCCCCTTCCAAGCTCTTGGTATCTGCCACTTGATTGCACTCTACTACCTTTTCATGCATAACCTCTATGAGAATAGGCTTCTTTACCTCTTCATGCTACTCTTGAGACTTGACATCACCTAGATCTTTTGCACACTAGTTCTCTTCGACAAGTGGCTTATCCTCGTTGACATTGTCCGTGCATGCTTGGATGGTCTAGGAGATGAGTATGTACATTTTACGTCTTCCATGAATACAAGAGACGACATCCTCGTGTTCCAAGATTTGATTTCTATGCTTATTCTTGAGGAGAAGAACCTTGACACATCTTCTTCTCATGGCAGAAATAATTCTGAACAGGCCTTCTATTCTAAATCCAACAGAGGTAGAGGTAGAGGTCGTGGTCGAGGCCCAAGGGGTTGCAAGGGCCAATTTCTGGAAGGTCAATCAAATCAAAACAATACAAGTGGCAGGGGAAACCAGTCTCAAGGCAAGGGGAGTAAAAGAGGTCGTGGTGCAGGATCAAGCAGGCAGCAACATACTCCAGATAGCAGAGAATGTTGGACTTGTGGTGAAAGAGGTCACATGTCACGTGACTGTCCAAAGGGAAAAGCAAGTGGAAAGAGAGAACATGGCAACTATGCATCTACTAGCAGAGATGCAGATGACAGCAAAAACAAGCGCATGTTTGTTATGCAGCATGTAATGAATACAATGACTGCAGAGAATTCCACCCAAGATGATGTTTGGTATGTGGATTCAGGTGCCTCTAATCACATGACGTCTCGTGGAGAGTGGTTTAGAGATATGCGCAAACCAGATGTGTCAGGCTATGTGAAGACAGGAGATGACACAGCTCACCCCATTGCTCATGTAGGGGACATACCTCTAAATACGAAGAGTGGGAAATCAAAGTACTTAGCAGATGTACTTCATGTCCCAAACATTACAAAGAATCTTGTTTCTGTTGGACAAATGGTTGAGCAGGGTTTGCAGGTTCACTTCAATCCAAATGGCTGTTATGTAGAAGATTTCCAGAATGGCTGTAAGCTGATCACAGAGGGCAAATGTGTGGGCAGAATGTTTACGCTGAATGTAGACATGCCTGAGGTAAAAGCTGCATTATTTGCACAAGGCACAGGTGTTGTGGCTGATGTTGACATTTGGCACAAACGCATTGGCCATGTCAATGAGCAGAGATTGCGCAGCATGCAATCAAAACAGATTGTAAAAGGTTTGCCCAAATTCAAGGTGGATGGTATGCATAAAGTGTGTGCAGCATGCCAGTTTGGAAAACAGTCAAAGGGCTCATTTCCACATGAGCACAATGTATGTAAAAAGCCACTTGAGGTGGTGCACACAGATGTTTGGGGTCCAACCGATATTGCAAGTATACATGGTTGCAGGTATTATGTCTCTTTCATTGATGACCATACAAGGAAAGTATGGGTCTACTTCATGCGTAACAAAAGTGAAGTGTTTGGTCACTTTCAAGACTTCAAAGTCATGATTGAGAAGGAGACAGATATGCAAATCAAGACATTGAGGTCAGATGGAGGGGAAGATTACTTCTCCAATGATTTTTCAGATTTTCTGCGAATGCATGGTATACGCAGGCAGTTTACATGCAGATATACTCCACAACAGAATGGGGTCGCAGAAAGGAAAAACAGGCACATTGCAGAGGTTACATGTGCATTGATGAATGAGAAGAACATGCCTCATCATTTCTGGGCTGAAGCCGTAAATACAGCTGTGTACATTATGAACAGGACACCTACAGCTGCGGTGCATGATGTAACACCTGAGGAAAAGTTTATAGGTACGAAGCCTGATTTGGCACACTTGAAAGTGTTTGGCTGCATAGCTTATGTGCATGTACGAGATGAGTTGCGTAGGAAATTGGATCCTAAAGCAAAGAAATGTATTCTTGTGGGATATTCCCTTGAACAAAAGGGGTACAGGTGCTACAATCCTACTACACGAGAATTACGAGTGAGCAGAGATGTAGTCTTTGATGAGATGAGCAGCTGGTAAAGTAATGCACATGGCACTATTGGGGCTGATGTAAAAGATGATGTGGTTGTACAAAATGTGAGGCCACAGTCACAGGTTTTGAGTGGACCACAAGAGTCCTCTTCTCGTGGCTCTGTTGAAAAACCATGGAATGGTAGACTACGTACGCAGGTTACTCCACCAACAGGTACAGGGAATGTATCACAAAAAGGAAAGGAAAAGGTTGATGAACCTCCCTTTATGGTTGATGCATCATCAGGTTTTTCACATGTAGACATGGATTCAGATGGTTCTGAACAAAGTCTTGATGAGGAATTTGGAATTACGGCTGTCAGGACACCTGGTGTAAGGAAAGTACAAGAAGATGCTAGAGGGCAAAGGAGTGACCCAGGACTGCGCAGATCTAATAGAGTCAGAAATCCAGTTCAGAAATTGACTTATGATGGGTATCTAGCCCATCACCAAGCCTACATGGCTAAGGTAATAAAGGATGTGGAGCCCACATGTTTTGAGGATGCAATTGGAAATGTGCATTGGGATGATGCAATGAATGAAGAGATGGCTGCATTGGAAGCAAACGACACATGGGAGTTGGTGCCATTGCCAAGTGGCAAGAAAGCTATTGGTTGTAAATGGGTGTATAAAACCAAGCATAAGGCTGATGGTAACATTGAGCGTCACAAGGCAAGGCTGGTCGCAAAGGGTTATGCACAGACGTATGGCATAGACTATGAGAAGACCTTTGCTCCAGTGGCAAAGATGACGACTGTGAGAGCTGTCATAGCAGTGGTTGCATCTAGAGGATGGATTATGCATCAAATGGATGTAAAGAATGCCTTCTTGAATGGTGAGTTGCAAGAGGAAGTGTATATGGATCAGTCACCTGGTTATGTCAATCCAGGTTACCCAAATTATGTATGCAGACTTCTCAAAGCTCTGTATGGTTTGAAGCAGGGCTCTAGAGCATGGTATGACAGGATTGCCAAGTATCTTGTCAGTATTGGTTTTAGGAGAGCTCATGCTGATCATTCACTCTATGTACGTGAGAGTGATGTGGGGATTGTGGTCGTTACCATATATGTAGATGACCTTATTATTGTTGGTGACAATGCTATGGAGATTGACCATGTGAAGGGTCTTCTCAAACAGGAGTTTGAAATGAAAGATTTAGGCGAGTTGCGCTACTTTCTTGGCATTGAGGTGATCAAGACTCCAGAGGGTGTATGGCTATCACAGAGACAGTATGATTTGGACATGTTGTCAAAGTATGGTATGGCTGATTGTAAGCCAATTTCTATTCCCTTGGATGTGAATGCAAAGCTGAGTGCAAAGAAGGGTGATGTTGTTGAGGATGTCAACATGTACAGGAAGATTGTGGGTAGTCTAATCTACTTGACTATCACGAGGCCAGACTTGAGCTACACAGTAGGCTTGGAGAGTCAGTTCATGCAGCTTCCGAGGAAGCCACATTTGGATGGAGTACGACGCACACTTAGGTATGTGCAAGGTACTCTTGACTACGCATTGTTCTATGCAGCAGATGCACCATTAGCATTGTATGGGTATACAGATGCAGATTGGGCAGGTAGCATTGTTGATAGGAGATCTACGAGTGGCTTCATGTTCTCTTTTGGGAGTGCTGCTGTTACTTGGAGCAGCAAAAAGCAGCCTACGGTTGCTTTATCGAGCACAGAGGCCGAGTACAGAGGTGCAGCAGTTGCGGCGTGCGAGGTAGATTGGCTACGCACATTACTTGAGGACTTGGGAGTGCAGGTGGACCAGCAGATTTTCATCCATTGTGACAACCTCAGCAGCATGCAGTTGGCTAGGAACCCAGTGTTCCATGCCAGGACCAAACACATAGAGGTCCATTACCACTACGTTCGAGAGCGAGTGTTGGCGGGCGACATCGACTTGGTCTACGTCAGCACAAAGGAGCAGATAGCGGATATCTTTACCAAGGCCCTCGGAGCTGAGAAGCTTCGACGTTTCCGGACTATGCTTGGACTCTGCAACATGCAGATCTCGAGGGGGAGTGTTGAGATGTCGAGCTCTACACCTTGAGCTGGCATCCACTACGGGTCTTGGCCGCTTATGGCAATTACTCACTGGCGCGTTAGGTGACCGACACGAAGGATCTCTGCCAGTGATTCTACAGCTGGACTATACTTATAGTGCCAGCCTAGTACGCTTCTAGTGAGTTCACACTTAGTGACCGCATGTACATATGTGCTACTTTTCAGCTTTAGCACTTAGTCATTTTGTACTCTCTTTTCTGTGAAGAAAAAGAAGAAGCTTTCCATCTCTGTGTGCTTTGTGCTTGTCTTGTGTAGCTCTCTTGCATCCTCATTCTTTACACTGTACCCTAAGAACTAGGCTAGGCAAGGACTATGGCCAAGGGCCGGGCTAGGCAGTGTGGACAGGGGATCCATCTAGGGCAAGGGGCTAGGAGGCCACCTATAAAGGGAGGTTGGGAGGAGGATCCAGTAGAGCCTAGTTGCCTAGTTTCTTACAGCTTCCCCCAATGTCTTGATGACCCTCACAATCGTGGGAATTTGGCTCTCCCAAGCTCAATGGCCCTATCAGTTAGTGTACCTTTGGTACGGGTGGACTCTAAAGTCTGCTGTGATGCTTTCTCATCTGAATGTCACACATAGTCTGAAAAAATTAGTGATCTCCCTTTGTGAGTGTCTCCTACTGTCTGATCTCCTCAAGAGCCTCTCCATATGTCTACACGGCTCCAATAAAAATATCCCAAGGCATCTTTGATCTTGATATCTCATAACTTTGGCCAGTGGTCCAAAACCCTCTCTAAATAGGTAGTGGAAAAGGCCTCGTATCTCATAATAGACTGAGCAATGAAAGATGTGATGTAACTTTTTCTCTGGCTCTATATGGAATAGCTAACAAATCCTGGCCTCTGCTAGTACTCCTTTAAATCTACTAATCTCAATCTCTAACTAATGTGACAATGTGCACATCTATCCAATAGCACACCGTAATCCATGGGATATATGAGTGTCCATGTAGGCGGGTCTGATCACAAAACCATCCTCTGTAATCTCAAGGAGATGCTCTCTGTAGAAATTCATCTTAATGCCAAGCACACCCATATGCTCTATCCATGTCCTCCTAGTGTCTAACTGAATCAAGTCTTGTTTGATGAGTTGAGTGACATTGGTCCATGTGAGAGACAAGGAGGGTGCATCCAATGAATACTAGAAAGCATTAGGGAAAATTTGGACTCTCAAAGGGGCCCTATAAGAACTTTGACTTTCTCTCCCTTGTCCAAAACGGGCGCACGATCAAAATTTTACAAATGAAATCAAGACTTGTCAGACCTTTTGTAATTGGAATGTACTCATTGAGCATTGATATATAGCATGCCATTAGATTTCTTATATTCTAGAAGATTCCATTTTTTTATCTGATAACTTTGTCTTATAAATGGAATCTCTCCCCATATTTCAACTTTAGTAGGGAGGCCATAAATTTTACAAATCAACTCCAAATTTTTCGGAGTTTGTGGATTTGGAACCTAGTTTCTAAGGTCTTTCCAATGACATGTTGGTCAAAGGGATTTTGACAAAGCATTCATGGACTTCATCGGGTTGCCCACTTTAGAGAAGAGAGACAAAGTCAAACATCCTTATAGGGCCCCTTTGAGAGTCCAAATTTTCCCTAATGGGGGTAGTCTATCCATATCAAAACCATGCATCTTGAACCAAGCTGTCATGTATGCATACCAACAAGAGGTGTCTCCCTATGAGACAAGCTGTCAGAAGACTCCAAAGCTAGATGGGCATATCTATATGTGGGGAGATCCCAGATACTGTGCATGAAAGAGACAGATTTGGTGAGTGCCTCAATGACCAGCGGTGGAGGAGCGATCTTTGCACAAATAATCTTATGTGGTACAGAGGGCTTGGCCCTAATCATTTAAGAAATCATATAGACTAGAGGCCTCTACATGCACTTCCATCCATCCGTACTGCCAGCTTGACTATGGAGGTCCACTGATGGTCCCCAAATCTACATCTCATAAAGCATAGTTGATGTGACCAAAGTGTCAAGAAGCCATAGTTTTGTTTGAGGTTCTTGAAACTAAACCTGGTCTCCATCTTCCCTAAAGCTGCCTATGCTCTCGTTAGCCTAGTCTCTACTGTTATCCTTAGAGAAAACACTGGGCCACTAAAGACCACACCAAGGTAAGTGTATGCATCTGTATACTCCACCACCTCCTGACCATATGCAAAGGTAGGTGCAGATTTCCCGACCCACTGTGTTGTGGTGTTGAACACCATAACCTTGGTCTTGCCAAGCTTCATCAATAAGCCGCTATCACTAACAAATGTGTGCAATGTATCCAAATGTTGCTTCATTCCCTTTGGTGAATTTGAGATCAACACAATATCATTTGTGTATACTAGCAATGAGAACCAGGTCCCTGCTAATTGTGCTCATATGTCACCTCTCCTCTCAATGTATTCTGAAACGTCATCCACATATATACCAAATAAAATAGGGGATAGTGGAAAATTCTGTTTCACCCCAATAGTGGAGTGAAAGAGCTCAGACACACCCTTGAGAGTGCACACCTGACCCACAATTGTCCTCTATAGATCCATGATCCCCCAAATCAGCTATGTGGGTGCACCCATGTCCTGTAACCTACACATCAATTGAGCTCTAGGGGCTGTGTCAAATGCTTTGTGGAATTCTATATAAGTACAGTAAATCCTCCTACCATTTGATCTGCCCTCCTTTAATAGCTTTGAGTGTCAATATGTGATAAGTGTGGAAAAACCTCTCTTAAAACCTGCATGTCTTGATGCTCGTGTGCCTGCCCTCTTTGCCCATCTACTCAATTACTACTCAAGAATAGAAGCATATAACTTGGCTAGTGTGTGCCCAATCATAATGGTATGATAGTTCCTAGACATCATTAGATCTCCTGCCTTGAAAGTAGGCACAATAGTTGGCATACTCCAAGTATCAGGAAAACTATTGTGGGAGAAAATCACACTCCTATAAAATGCATGCAACACTACCTAGATCAACAAAATGTCAATCAAGGACAAAAATGACACGATAGGTGCAAGAAGGCAATCTCTTTGGCTTGTCAAGTTGAGACCGTCCCACACATACAACACTATGGAAGGCCAACTAAACCAAAATTAGGAATCTCACTACTCTCTACTACACCACCTAACCCACATACACACAAACAGAAGGAGACTCACTAAATCATTCCAAAATCATATGAAACTTAAGGAACATCGTCCTCTCACTAGGACACACTCTACACTCAAAACCCTCACTTTAGACTATTAGGAAATAGGACACAACTAAGTAGATAATTGAGTGGTTTACTTAATGGAGAGAGATAATTTCACACATGAGAGATTATAGAGTAGAGAGAGAGAGAGAGAGCACACATGATATATGTGGTTCACCCAATGTGGGCTATGTCCACAGTAAAGCAGCCACTCAATGGCTTTAGCACTTCAAAACAAGAAGTAGATTACAAAGGGATTATTCCCTTTTGGAGCTCCCACCTTGCTTCACTCTCACCACCTCACATCAACTTCACAATCCACCACAATTCTTCATAGTCCATTTTTGTGTGTAGAAGAGGCCTCCTTTTATAGTCCAAAAGGGCTTCCCTCTCTCATGAGAGGCAGCCGTGTGTACCCGCCCTTGTGTAGACAAGTCCAAATTGGACTCTCCAATACACCCAGGTGTGGCCGCCCTTGAGAAGGCAAGTCCGCCTTTGAATTCGGCCACAGGCCACCGGCCATTGACTCTCGACCACCGAACACCGGCCATTGACTACCGGCCATCATTCAACCGACCAAATGACTGGTCAATTTCCGACCACTTTTTGGCTGCCATCATCTGGCCATAATACTCCGGCTGTGAAATTTTTTGGTTTTCGGTGAGTGATTTTTCTTCACGCACGATGACTTCTCCTCATAATAGGGGCCTTACAAATGTGTGTTTTTAATACAAAAAATTACAAGAGGTAAATCAGGCTCCATACTTAACAATCTTCCACTTGGAGACTAACCTCCACTTGACCACCTTCGTAAACATGTCTGCATGATTTTCACTTGTATGCACCTTTCCTAGCTTTAGTTGTCCCTCTTCCAAAAGAGAGCGTATCAAGTGATATCACAGCTTAATGTGCTTTGTCCTTGAATGAAAGACTAAGTTCTTTGCAAGATGGATAGTGCTTTAGCACTACTCTTCTAAGAATTTGTGAAGCCACAAATTTCTTTGCTTGCCTCTATCATTGCTCTACATACTCTGCTTTTGTGGTAGAAAGTGAGACCACTTTCTGCAGCTTTGAAGCCCAGCTTATTGTTGTGACTCCAATCATGAAGACATAGCCAGTAGTTCTCCTTCGAGTATCTTTGTCACTTGCCATATCTGCATCAGATATCAATTTCTCCAAAATACAAAGCATTTTTTGTTGTCCCTTCCAGATACCTAAGTATCCACTTCACAGCTTTCCAGTGCTCTTTACTTGGGTTGTCCAAACTACTTACAACTCCCAATGTATGTGCAATATTTGGCCTTGTCTAGACCATAGCATACATAAGAGAACCTACCACTTTAGCATATGGAGCTTTAGACATATAGGCTATCTCTTCTTGTGTATTTGGACACAAATCCTTGGTTAGTTTTAAAGTGACCAGCCAAAGGCGTAGAAACTATTTTTGCATTTTGCATTGCAAACCTTTCTAGTGCCTTCTTGATGTAACCTTCTGAGATACCTTTATTGTCTTCTTCATCCTGTCCCTTGATATCTTCATACCAAGTATCTTCTTTATAGCACCTAAATATCTCATTGGAAAAGATTTAAACAGCTCCTCTTTTAGGTCTTTGATATCATGCATGTTAGCACTTGCAATCAACATGTCATCAACATACAACATCTGGATGATGAACTTCTCTCACCTTGCTTCACTCTCACCACCTCACATCAACTTCACAATGCACCACAATGCTTCACAATCCATTTTTGTGTGTAGAAGAGGCCTCCTTTTATAATCCAAAAGGGCTTCCCCCTCTCATGAGAGGCAGTCGTGTGTAGCCGCCCTTGTGTAGACAAGTCCAAATTGGACTCTCCAATCCTCCCATGTGTGGTTGCCCTCCTTGATAAGACAAGTTCAACTTTGAAATCGGCCACCGACCATTGACTTTTGATCACCGGCCCATCGGCCATTGACTACCGGCCACCGGCCAACCAGCTAGACGATCGACCGTTTTTCGATCACTTTCCGGCCATAATATTTTGACCGCGTGAAAATTTTGGTTTTTTTATAGTGATTTTTCTTCATGCACAATGGCTTCTCCTCATAGCAAGGGCCTTACAAATGTGTGTTTTTAATACAAAAATTTACAAGGGGTAAATCAAGCTCCATACTTAACACAAACCCACCTGTAGAAAGCGCGTATGAATACAAAGCAAAATTTTGAAAATGATCAAAACTAAAATCTATGAGTACCTTATGTCACACGATTCTAAGGACTACTTGCAAGCAAAAAACAGACATTGTTTGATGCACTTACGATCACAAATAGCTCGTAGATGCGTTAGCACGTGAGATCTGTTTTGTGTGGAATGCTTGGCGTTGTTGCGTAGCTCTCTTTGAGTCTATCACAATGGTGCATTCATATCTCCAATGCGATGAGTGAGCAGGGAGTGGCATCAGGATGAAGCTCACGCTCTCTCTCTTTCTCTTTTACACATAGTCAACCGTAGCTCAAAACTTTGATTAAGGTTTTTCTCTTTACAAAATGACCTAGGTACCTTATATACTAAGTCTACCATAGGTTAAACCAAAATGAGAGTTCAATGGGTCAAATGGCTTTGTATTTACTATTTGGAAGTGCCATTGCACCCCGGATTCTGCAACTAGACTAGCTACTAATTACAAATGATGTTTTTAACCATAATCCGCATCATTTCATAACTCTCAAAAAAGAAGACTTTGGTACAAAAATTGAGTTATGTAGTACTATTGACCCGTGAGTCAACACTCCCCCCCCCCCCCCCTCCAAATTCATGTCATCCCTAACATGACCCGATTGTCAATGTTGGTGTGGTCTTTGTTGTTGTTTTTTCTTTTTTTTGCTTGACTACTTTTACATTGTCTTTTGGATGCCTCTGTAAAGTCCTTGTTAGAATATCTTTGACGTCCACTGCTTGTCAGCCTGACTATAACTTCAGGAATGAATTAAGGCTTTGAGTCTTCAATTGTCTAACCGTCTATTTGCTCTTCTTCATTGGGGACTTCTTTGTTCCTGCATCCAAGTGATCAAAGTCGCATTTTCCATTGTTAGATTTTTTGTGTTGTGTAAATCATTATACTGCTTCTACTTGATACATGACTTAATTAAAGCATGAGAAACCCCAGTTAATTCCCCAAGTTAGTAACTTTATTCAAAAGGGACTTATCCAACATCATTTGTGATAGATGACCATGTATGAGCTATCATTGTACATTTGTCCCCAAAGCTCATATACATGATGCACAGGGTATGTAGATGGCTATCATGGTTTGAAAAAATTGCATCTCTGGCTAGGGGTAAGACTTTTTTCCCTTTTTTTTTAAAGCCCTTAGCTTGTATTCTCTGTTCATAACCTATTGACAAAGTTTGGCTTGATTGGGACTTGTATTTGGCTTTGCAAGCTAACTTTTTGGATTTCAATCTCGAAAATGATTGATGGGCATCTCTGGCACCTTTTGGTTGCCAATCACATGTAGGAGCAATGATGATGACAAAAATTTGGTTTGACCCCTGGTTGCTCCTACAGACATTTATCATGATAGATGACTAAAATGTCATTCTTGCCCCTTTTGTTCTTGTCAGTATTGTTAGTCCCTTTTGTTTGTTAAGATTCATTAACGGTCACATACAAGATAGAAGATTTACAATATAAAGATCTACTTCCTATACACGGCCTTGTAGTTGCATGAAGTGTTTGATAGGCAACTTAACACTTGATGGGTATGTTCTTCTAGTCGCATCACCAACTTTATTTTTTCTTGTAGGCCACCCCGTAGTTTGATGACCGTTCGCAGTCATTGTTGTTGAAGACTGATCAACACTCTTTTCTTACTTTTGACATTATAGCCCTCTGCACATGGCTTTTGAGACATACCTCATGAAGTTTCATCATTTTCCTATACCTTCTCTTTGTAATGCTCAAGCATCTCTTGAGTCTTTCCTTTGTCTGGATTACAAATTTTTTCCTCTTTTTTATAAAAAAAGGAAAATCTCAAAAAATAACTAAATAAAACCAAAAATCAACTCAATAAAAAGTAAATTCATTTGAATAGAATTCTAAACACTATGTACATTGTACTCATGTCCCTAGGGACTCATATATGGATTTTGTCCTTGTACTCCTCTTGTAACACTATTATGAGGGCATATACTCTGAATTTTGTCAAAAAATCATCATCACAATCAAACACAAAAATTCAATACAACTCATAAAACATTGCCCTCTAATATTCATAATATTAGGTTCGCATTTAGAATGCCTCCCCCCCTCCTATTTGGAGTCCTCCTTGATGAGAGGGTTTTGTCAAGGGTATGTGTTGTGGCTGGGCAATTAAGAATTGTGCCAATGTAGGCCTTGTAATGTAGCCCTATTATACATATGCAATCAATACATGGAAAACCTTTATGATGTGCAAGATGTTGGGTATAAGCAATTTTTTTATTGGCATTTGCTCGCGAGGCTTCCTATTTCAAGCAATGCTATGCTCTTTGAAGCTTTTATACGCTCTAGAGCACTGCCTTGGCGGCGATGTGACAACTTTGGTGGCACATTGTGGTGTTAGTGGCAGTGTCATCATCGCTACTATACTATGTTGATGTTGGATCTTGTTGCTTCCCCCTTTTTTGAAGGCAAATGGGCGCCACCCTCCAAAAATAGGAGGCTGTACCTGTGTGTGGTTAAAAAAAATGGCCATGCGCTAAAAAAGGGAGAGTTCACAAGTGACAGGTAGAGAGCTTGGCGGGTGATAGCATGAAAAGGTGGTCAATTTTTAGGACATATCTAGGTGGTTTTGAGGTGCTTCTAAGGCTTATTTGTTTCCTTATCTATATTTATTGGAGATGTGAAAAATCTCAAAGAAATGCAAAAGGGTACATCAAGAAGGTAGCATGTTTGAACCTCTCTTGTCCATGATGCAATAGATTCTCACTCATGGGCTGGCTCCTCACATTGTTGCATGCAATGCTACAGAGCAAGAAGTTTTCCGCACGCTACTTCAGTTTCCTGCACCTGACGTAGATAGATTTAAAAAGAAGTGTGTGCGCTTGCTACCTCTCTATGACAACAATCTTCACCTTGTATGTTACACCATGTGCTCTCTCTCTCTCTCTCTCTCTCTCTCTCTCTCTCTCTCTCTCTCTCTCTCTCTCTCTCTCTCTACGTCACTTCTACTTATTTTGTTGAGCAGTGTGTTTGTTTGTATAGGGGAATGAGGACTCCTCTGCGAATGTGCACCAAGACAAAGAAGGCAGCAGCTAATGTGGGTTCAACTAGTGCCTAGGGACACAACATTGGACAAAAATTCTGAAACTCTTGGTGACAAAGCATTGGTAGGTATCAACTCTCTCTCTTCAATTACAGGTAGAAATGTTCATTTCAACTACTATTTACACTGTCAAAAATTTTTTGTAGCATTAACTTCATGGAACGTTCAATACCCCAAGCAAAAATGATTTTTCTATACACGAGAGGAGTTGCATGAGGAGCATGTCTTAAGCTTGGAAGGAAATCTCTACTAGCACTTCAGTGAGGCCGATGTCATAGATGAGGATTGGTTGTCAATATTCAAGGAGAGGCGGGAGAAGCGGTTCTAAACTCTTTCTGCATATGATGCAGCCCAAGTATGTAGAAGAGTGCAGGTTACTATTTCACAAAGTTTACTAAGTTGTGCTAGCCAACAAAGAGATCACACACAAGTTTGTAGCTTTGTTTGTGTATGAGCGATGCCCAGCTACTCGACAGGATCCTCCAGGACAAAAGGTTGCATGGGCCATATTTGGTGAGCAAGTATTGGACCATTGCAAGAAGCTTCCAGGTGGCATTGACAAGAAAGTAAAGAACTAGCTAGAGAGCAATGAGGAGCCATCACTTCAGCCCTGTCGTGTTGACAGTGTTGGGGTAAGAGGTACAGGTGGGAAAAAGATTCTCTTTTTTGGTAGCACTTCTCTAATTAGTGCCCTCTCGATAAGCCAGCAAGTAAAGGCATAGGTGGAGCAGATTGTGGATGCAAAACGGGATGCATTGAAGGTTGTGAACACAACATTGGATACAGTGAGAGTAGAGCTACAAGAGAAGAACGAAGATATGTGGAAGATACAGGGAGAATCTGTAGCCGCGTTAGTGCTTCAGGGGCAATTGCTGGAGCTCTAGATATTGAAAGCCAACATGGAGGGAGCCGTTGATGCTACTCGCCCTTATTTTTTGGTGATTGAAGGCAAAGTGGCTGCTCTCAGTAGTGCACTCATAGCTCTTGGGATTGATGCAAGCAGCTCCAACATAAGAGATGAGGTGGATCATCTCAAGGTATCCCTAAATCCATTCTTAGGTAAATTAACATGCAAACATGAGAATAACTATGCATTAGGGAGATAGGCCCAAGGCATTGTATTGGTATATTTATAGGTGGATAGATTCACAGCAAATGAAAAAGTGAAGAGATACATGTGGTCAGGTAGGTCAACTTTGTTCTTGGTACTTTATTCTGTATGTCATGGCAATTTGTTTTCCTATATGGTAGTGCCCAAAGTACTTGACATATGATGACATGGTAGTTTTTTCTTGGCATGGTAGTTATTTCTACTATGGTGTAAGTGCTCTAGGTATTTGACATTGTAGTTTGTTTTTTGCTTTGGGTTCTTTTGTGACATGACTATTTTGTTTTGTTATGGTGGTTGTTCCCAAGGCACTTAGCATGGTTGTTTCTTATGTTATGGTGGTTTGTCTCTTTGTTATGGGAGCTAGTTATCTTATGGTGGTAGTGCCCAAGGTACTTGGCATGGTATTTTTATTTGTTATGGTATTGCGTCAATGCCCAAGATTTTTTTAAAAAATTATTTCTTTTTCTATGGTGGTTTCTTTTTTTATTGAAGTTTGTATATTATAGTAATTGTGCACAAGGTACTTGTCATGGTAAATTGTTCCACTATATAAGGAACTCTTCATTTTTGTTTTTTCTTCTATGGTGGTTTCTTTTTTATTGAAGTTTGTATATTATGGTAATTGTGCACAATGTACTTGTCATGGTAGTTTGTTCCTTCATAGAAGGTACTTTTCATTTTTTTCCTCTCTGATGGTGGTTTCTTTTTTATTAAAGTTTGTATCTTATGATAATTGTGCGCAGGATAATTTTCATGGTAGTTTGTTCCACCATAGAAGGTACTTTTTATTTATTTATTTTCTATGGTGGTTTCTTTTTCTATTGAAGTTTGTATATTATGGTTATTGTGCACAAGGTACTTGTCATGGTAGTTTTTTCCACCATAGAATGTACTTTTCAATTTATTTTTTCTTCTATAGTGGTTTCTTTTTTATTGAAGTTTGTATATAGTAATTGTGCACAAGGTACTTGTCATGGAAGTTTGTTCTCGTATGGTGGTTGGTTTTTTTTTCAAAGTTTGTATGTAATGGTGGTTATGTCCAAGGTACTTTATATGGAAGTTTGTTGTCTTATGGTGTTTTTCTTTTGTGAGTTTATATGTTATGGTGGTTGTGCCCAAGATAATTTATATGGTATTTTGTTCTCTTATGGTGTTTTTTTTTTGGATTTTGTATGTTATGGTGGTTGTGTCCAAGGTACTTGTCATGATAGTGTTTTCTACCATGGTGGTTTTATGGGTCATGGTTGTTTCTCCAAGTTATCAAGTAGTGTGTAACGTACTATTATGGTACTTTTCTTGGTCATGGTGGTTTTTTTGTCATGGTGGTAGTGGTTTGTTTACAAGCCATGATACATTTCTTTTCCTTGGTGATTTTTTTGGAAAGGTAGCTTTTTGGTACGGTGGTAATGCCCAAGGTACTTATCATGGTACTTTTTTGTCATGGTGCTTCTCAAATCTACACCCCATAGGATAAACTTTGTTTTTAATTTTTCATGCAAAAAGAAGTGATTTGGAAGCATCAGCAAGTTAGTGTTTGCAACAAATCAACTTTTGTGAGAGCTTGTTGAAGCAAGTGAAGCAAGGTAACACAATGTTATTGCTTCTGATAATTGGCCAACATGTGAGCCACTTGTAGGCTATAGTGTCTGTTCCAGGAATATGTGCCACATGTGGGCTTGCATTAGGTCTTTCCATGTGGTTTGCATGTACACTCTAGCATGCGGTCATGCATAACATGCTCTATGTTTTGCTGGTTGGGCTAGATTTGAGATGGTATGTGTTGACACCTCAAGAATTAGTTAGTTTAATGCTTTTGCATACAGGTTGGTTGCATTTTTTTTAGATATCATTTAACTTTTTAGGTTTCCTTCAACTATCTATTGATTGCGCAAGCTACAACTCTAATAATCTGCTTACAGGTTTTGCTCATATTCCTTGTGTGGCGTCAATACAAGATGAGTTGCCAAAGGAGGATAGTGGTATTCATTGCATTGACTAGAAAACTCTAGCTGGCAACAAGGAAGAGTCACATGTGGCTACTAAGGGAACTCCAACTGTGGAGGCAGAATCCTCTGTGAAGAAAGCAGATGAGTCACAACCAGGTGACAGTAGTTCAAAGGAAGATGTAGGCATTGACCTTGCAGAGGTAGTAGTGCAAGAAAGAGTGGATGCAGTGCATCGCATGGTAGCCAGCAGTGATGAGAATCTAGATTCTCCCATCTTTTGAATGACATGATGAAGGCATCAAAGAAGTGCAAGAAAAAAGACAATGGTAAGTGGTAATGGTATTGGACCTATCAACGTATAGGCAATGACTACTTGTGACTGATGTGTGGGTTTATGACATAGCTAAACCTTCCGAGAAGAGTAGATCTTCTCAAGACATGCGCTCAAAGCATCATGATCAGGAGGCCCCAACTAAGAGTGATGGTGAGTCTTGCTTTAGACTTTGTCTTGTTCATGTTGTTACCTTTACAATCTAAGAGTCTGAGGGAGTCCAAATGAGTATGTTTAGTATCCATGTCTCTACTTCAATGCCTGCTCATCAAGATATTTAGTCTATTGGTTTTTGGTTTCAGATGCACATGCCATTGCCGCGCAAGAAAGCAAAGTGCCTAGATCTCCTCTTGCCATGAAGAAGACCCCCAAGAAGAATACTCCCCTCTGCAATCCTTCTATTATTTCCAATTCCTCAAACCCTTCTACTATTTCCAACCTCCCAAAGCCTTGAGTTTGCAAGAAATTGTGACATTGTTAGTCTTCTCCAATTGTAATGACAAGAATTTGTGATTCTTGAATTTTGAATGTAAAAGTAAATTTTTTGTCGGCCTCTATTTTTTTGTCTCTATTATGTTCTGTAAGCGCGGTGTGTTTTGGTCAAATAGTGCCTCATCCTTATTTTCCAATGTTGAATGCTATCTATTACAAAGATTCCAAAGGAAAAGGGGACCCTCAAGTTTCCTGTAGAGGAAACTATAATCATCAAAGACCCTCCAAAGTATATTCCCCTAGCTATCTCCTCATTGCCTTTTGATGATTCGACTCGACCATCCCTTATACTAGATCTGAACGGTGTACTCTGTCTTTTGTGTACACCTAACAAAGACGACCCTAAATTTGTCGCGGACATTGATGCCTGCTCATTTGACAAACATAAGGAGGAATTTGGCAGGTTAACTGATCAGTTTTGTTTTGAGTCTAGAAAAGTATGTACTGTACATTCCACTTGAGTGTAAAGTAATGCATTTTGCACATACTTGTTTGTTCCAAAAGATGCACAAGATTTTATTGCACGGGCTGTGACATGGGAAAATGTATACATTTGGAGCAGTGCAGTTCCTGAAAAAGTTAAGTCAAGGATTCAAATATGTTATTATTGAGTTCACAAGTATATTAGTGGTTGGGCTGGACAACAATTATACGATGTGGGAAATTATTATTTTGAAAGTGGAAGATCAGCTTTTTTTTGCAAATTCTTTTGGTAGAAGTATAGCAGCTTGATGAGCGCAGCGTTCTTTTGATTGACAACACCTTTTATAAATGGCATTACAATCTTCTTGGTACATACATCGTAGTACCTAATATCGTGCATCACCATGCCCAATATCAAGGGATTTAAAGGATTGGCTGGTAAAGTGGCCGCATGCTACGGATTGACAGTGCGTGACTGAGTCTGTCAACACCTTAAAGCCTACAGAGGATGAAATATATGTCAATGAAGCATTCCGTAAAGGTTTCAAGAAGACATCTTATGAGTAATATAGACGTGTCCGTAGCTCAAACCCACTCTCTTCCATTGGGTTTAGGGTGAAACCACCCATTGAGGCCTATATAGGCACTTTGAAGCTTCAAACTATGAGTTTCCAAGATTGAGTCAAAAAAGATGTATATTTATTGGGCTACAAAAGTGTTTTGTCTACAAGAACATGTTGGGCTAAACTGCATGTAATGTGATATAAAAATGTTAATTTCCAAGGATTTAGTCAAAAAAGATGTATAGTGGGTTGGTCGATATTTTTTCTACAAGAACATGCTGGAATGAACTGCACGTAATGGGCTGTAAAACTGCATATGTTCCAACAAAAACCACCTATGCACTATCTTTGTAGGTGACACTATGTAACTTACATTGATATTGGCATGCTATTGTACATGTTTTTGTATACCTCTGTAGCTAGTTTGAACTTTTATGGCTCTCCTTCTAAGGTTTCCAAGGGTATCTTAATTGATCTAACCAAGTGTGATGCTAGAAGCACTTTTGGTTTACTAACAGGTATGTAATAAGCATCCTCATCACCCTCAACTAGCTCATAGTAGTACCCCTCAACCAAATAGGAATTTGTTGAAATTATGTTTACCTAGGAATCCCTCAAGGCTCTTGCTGTTTTGTATTTCTCCTTTGAGCATCTCAAAAGGTAGAAGTCAGCTCCATCTTCATTGGCATTGGTGGCAAAGTTATCACCAATGCATAGTGCGTCACTAATTGTGTCATGGTTCCCACCATACATAGGCAAATTTGATTCTTCATCATCGTTGAAATTTTCACCTTCTGCATCATCATCGTCCAAGGCATCAAGAGTGAGATACTCCCAGTTGTCTACATGTGTGTTGTTCAAGCATCGTCTCCAACGCTCGGACATACAAAATTCACAAAAACAACAGAGAAGTCTACAATGGAGTGCACATTTGTCATTCATTGAGTATCCATTGACACAGTGTAGTGATCATGAGCCTTCAACTAGCGTGAAATTCCACATCTTCTCCCCAAGCACCTCATGTGCTTGGACCTCCCAAAAGATCTGCTTCACCCTTGTATAGCTACATTCATCGTGAAATTTATGCTTGAAGAAACCAACAACATCCTTGGCACACTTCATGTGCCATGCATCAGAAACTGCTCATGTGTTAAATACCTCTTAACAAATATCCCTGCCCCATCATGCTCCCATTTTCCATGGCCCAAGACAAAGAAACTCCACAACATTTCAATGTCAGTCAAAACATAGTACCTAAACACCTTCAAAATGCTGGGTAGAAACAAATCTCTTGAAACCATTAATCAGAGGTGGAAGAAAACATATCATACCTTGACACAAAGATGAATGGTCTAGATGACTTGAATTGAGCAGGACATCCATCCAACCACACCCAATGCCACTTCACAAAGCTGAAACCTTCCTCTTGTAGCCAAGCATTGTGCAGCTGCAAGCAATGCTACACAAATAGCATGTCATGATCTTTATCATCTGAAATATAGCAATGTGTGTATTTTAACACCTTGTCTTCCTAGCCTTGAATGTATGTGATGTGCACCAAGATAGTGACTTGTGAAGAGTACCAATGCATTGACTGGATTTCATTTTGCTCCTTAAAAGACAATTTTTTTGCAAAGCCTATAACAAAGACTATTGCATCACTAGGAAACCTTTGAATGCAATCTTTAAACTGTTGAGATGCCAGGGAGCAATGAAATTGTGCCAAGTGTAGCTGGTCAGATGCTTTTGAAGGAAAGATGTAAAATCCTTGCATCCCATTTGCTTCACCAAAAGATCTTTGTGCTTCTTGCCTTCAGAATGGATTGAGGAAACATCTTCAAACAGGTTAACTAAAATTTGCACTGCATTTTCAATTTTTTTTTTTGGACGGAGCATTAACCTCTCCGACCCTCATTCAAGACATTCTCCCTTCAAGCAAGGTAGCTTATGAAATGTAGATTCACTTGGTTTTGCACATAAACCATCTCAATTAGTGTGTTCATGCTAGTGTATGTGTACGTTGCAGCTTGAACTTACTTGGATCCTCTTGTGGCAAGCATATAGCACACGTGTAGCCACACCCATTGATCTGCATTCCTCTTTTGCTTTATCTCATGTGGTTGAATGCTTCCTTGAGATATATCATCTAAATATGATCAATACAGTAGCACATGTAATGGTCCTTCAACTTACAAGCAAACCAAGGTTTCAATTCCTCAAAACATCTGAGAGAGATCTTGATGTGTGGGTATTGCATTTGGAACCTCTTGTAAAGCTCCTTGTTAGGAAATAAGACGTAGCTAAATAGATAATTGAGTAGATTACTTAATGGAGAGAGACAGATTTATATACACGAGATTATAGAGTAGAGAGAGAGAGAGAGAGAGAGAGAGAGTACACACGATATACGTGGTTCACCCAATGTGGGCTACGTCCATGGGAAAGCAGCCACTCAATGGCTTTAGTACTTCAAAACAAGAAGTAGTTTACAAAGGGATTATACCCTTAATGGAGCTCCCGCCTTGCTTCACTCTCACCACCTCACACTCACCTTGTTGCATCAACTTCACACTATGAAATGTGTGTAGAAATGGCCTCCTTTTATAGGCCAAAAGGGCTGCCCTCTCTTATGAGAGACAGCCATGTGTAGCCGCCCTTGTGTGAATAAGTCCAAATCGGACCCTCCAATCCGCCCATGTGTGGCCGCCCTTGAGAAGACAAGTCCGCTTTTGAATTCGGCCACCGGCCATTGAATTCGGCCACCAGCCACCGGCCATTGACTTCCAACCACCGGCCACCGGCCATTGACTTCCGACCACCGGCCATCGGCCATTGACTACCGGCCACCGGCCAACCGACCAGTTGTTTTCCGACCACTTTCCGGCCGCTGTCCGGCCATAATATTCTGGCGAAAAAAAAAGTCTCGGGGGCCTGCGCCCCTGAGGCCTTTAAAGTTGCCCCTGATTCTTGTCCGTGAAAATTTTGGTTTCCGGTGAGTGATTTTCCTTCACGCACGATGGCTTCTCCTCATAATGGGGGCCTTACAAATGTGCACTTTTACCAAAGAAAATTACAAGGGTAAATCAGGCTCCATACTTAACAATCTCCCACTTGGAGACTGATCTCCAAACCAAACCTGTGACTGCTTTCCATTCTGGCTTCTTATCCTTGAATGTCGATTGAAGATGAGCAAAAGCTCAACTTCTCCTTGTTGACCACCTTTGTAAACATGTCTGCAGGATTTTCACTTGTATGCACCTTTCCTAGCTTTAGTTGTCCCTCTTCCAAAAGAGTGCGTATGAAGTTATATCTCACCTCAATGTGCTTTGTCCTTGAATGAAAGGCTGAGTTCTTCGCAAGATGGATAGCGCTTTGGCTATCACTGTACAAGACACAATTGTCTTGTTTGAATCCAAGCTCTTCTAAGAATCTGTGAAGCCACAAAATTTCTTTGCTTGCCTCCGTCATTGCTACATACTATGCTTTCGTGGTAGAAAGTGAAACCACTTTCTGCAGCTTTGAAGCCCAGCTTACTGCTGTGCCTCCAACCGTGAACACATAGCCAGTAGTGCTCCTTCGAGTATCTTTGTCACCTGCCATATCTGCATCAGCATACCCTTCTAGAAAAATATCAGTTCCTCCAAAATACAAAGCATTTGTTGTTGTCCCTTTTAGATACCTAAGTATCCACTTCACAACTTGCCAATGCTCTTTACCTGGGTTGTCCATGAACCTACTCACAACTCCCACTGCATGTGCAATGTCTGGCCTTGTCCAGACCATAGCATACATTAGAGAACCTACCGCTGCAGCATATGGAACTTTAGCAATATAGCTATCTCCTCTTGTGTCTTTGGACACATATCCTTCGTTAGTTTAAAATGACCAGCCAAAGGTGTAGAAACTGGTTTTTCATTTTGCATTGCAAACCTTTCTAGTACCTTCTTGATGTAATCTTCTTGAGATAGCTTTATTGTCTTCTTTGTCCTGTCCCTTGATATTTTCATACCAAGTATCCTCTTTGCAGCACCTAAATCCTTCATTGAAAAAGATTTGGACAGATCCTCTATTAGGTCTTTGATGTCCTGCATGTTAGCACTTGCAATCAACATGTCATCAACATACAACATTAGGATGATGAATTTCCCATCTCCCCAATTCTCCATGTAGACGCAGTGATCCGAGTTGCATCTTGTGAATCCATGATCCAACATCCATCGATCAAACTTCAAGTACCATTGTCTTGATGCTTGTTTTAAACCATACAAGCTCTTCTTTAATCTGCAAACCATTTTCTCCTTACCTTTTACTTCATACCCCTTTGGTTGAAGCATGTAGATTTCCTCCTCTAAGTCACCGTGAGGGAATGCCGTATTTACATCCATTTGCTCGAGATTTAGATCATGAGCAGCCACAAGGCTTAAGACAAGCCTAATTGAGTTCATTTTTACAACAGGAGAAAATATTTCATTGAAGTCAATACCTTTCTTTTGAGAAAAACCTTTTACCACAAGCCTAGACTTGTACCTTTTCTTCCCACCTTCTTCTTCCTTTAGCTTGTACACCCATTTGTTTTGAAGTGCCCGCTTACCTTTAGGCGATGTAGTGAGTCCATCTCCACTTGCATGCTCTTCGTCCATTCTTCTTTGGATTCATGTTGCATAGCTTCTTCATATGATTCCGGCTCTCCAGAATCTGAGATCAAGAGATGGTTGAAGGAAGGAACAAACCTTTCTGGAGGTCTACTTGCTCTTGTAGATCTTCGGGGAATAGGTTGAGGCTCCTCATTTTGTTGACGTTGTTGCACATTGTCACCGTTTGCAGTCCTTGAGTCTTCACCGTCCTCAAGCTCCATGTACTCATCACCTGTTTCTTTTGTTTGTTTTCTTTCAAAGTAATCTTTGTACATATTTTGTTCGTTAAAAATTACATCCCTACTCCTTAAGATTTTACTATCTTTAGGATTCCATAGGCGATACCCAAAGTCTCCTTCTCCATAGCCTTTTAGACTTTGCATCTAACTTTGATCTTAGGCTTCTATCTATGTGCATGAAAGCCTCACACCCAAACACTTTGAGAAATGCATAATTCACCGGTTTACCTCTCCATGCCTCTTCTGGAACTCCCCCATCCAATGCTGTTGAGGGTGACAGATTGATTAAGTACACAGACGTACTTACAGTTTCCGCCCAAAGCTCAAGCGGTAGGCCTGCATGTAGCCGCATGCTTCATGCTCGTTCCATGATTGTCCTGTTCATCCTTTTCAAAATCCCATTTTGTTGAGGTGTCCTTGGGGTTGTCCTTTGCCTCCGAATGCCATTGCTAGCACAAAAGCTTTCAAAAGCTTGGCTGCAATATTCGCCTCCATTGTCGGATCTAAGGCATTTAACCTTGGTACCTGTTTCATTCTCCACAAAGCCTTTCCACCTTTGAAATATGGAAAATACATCGGATTTATTCTTCATGACATAAACCCATGTTTTTCTAGTCGCATCGTCTATGAATGTTACATAGTACAATGAGCCACCAAGTGATGGTGTACTTGCAGGACCCCAAACATCAGAATGAACCAACTCAAGTTTTTTATTTTTTCTTTCATTTCTTGATTTTTGAAATTTTACCCTCTTTTGTTTACCATAAACACAATCTTCACAGAACTCTAAGTCCACTTCTTTCAAACTTGGTAGAAGCTTCTTTGTTTGAAGGATTTGAATTCCTTTGGCACTCATATGCCCAAGTCGGTAGTGCCACACCGCACTGTCAACTTCTGTAGTTGCTGCACAAGCTGAAGGTTGCGTGCTAACAGTACACAAGTAAAGTGTACCAACTTTTTCACCCTTGGCAACCACCAAAGATCCCTTTGAGATATTCCACCGTTTGTTTCCGAATGCAATGTTGTGACCTTCATCGTCCAATTGTCCTGTAGAGATCAAATTTTTGCGAAGAGAAGGAACATGCCTAACATCTTTAAGCTTCCATTCATTTCCGTTAGCAGTTTTGACAGAAATTGTACCTTTGCCGACAATCTCACAAGCTTCATCATCTCCCAAGTATACATACCCAAAATTACCTTTGGTGTAGTCTTGGAAATGTTGCTTGTGTGGTGTCGCATGGAATGAAGCCCCGGAATCTACTATCCAGGAATTAGACACATTGTCTAATGAGAGAATTAGAGCATCTTGCTCTACTTTACCTGCCACATTGGCCTCCGATGTTGGCTTGTTGTCTTGAGACTCTGTCTCCTTCTTCTTCTTGGACCAGCAATCCTTCTTGACGTGGCCCTTCTTGCCACAGTTCCAACATTCAAGAACTGACTTTGTGTGTGACTTGCTCCGCCTTGAGCGATCACGACCCTTTTGGTTTTTGAACCTCTCCTTAAGCCTTCCTCTTGTTTCCACTGATAGTGCAACACTTGATGATTCTCCTGTGCTTCTCCTTCGCATTTCCTCGCTTAGGAGAACACCCACAACATCATCAAACTTAAGAGTATTTGTGCCAGAGATAGAATTACTTACAGCCATCACAAGGCTGTCCCAACTATCCGGTAGAGATGATAGTATAAGGAGAGCTCGCAGTTCGTCATCGAAATTGATTTTCACTGATCGAAGTTGACTTATGTTTGTGTTAAAGTCATTTAGGTGTTCTTCAACTGAACCATTCTCTGCCATCTTTAGATTGAACAAGCGCTTCATAAGAAATACCTTATTGGATGCCGATGGTTTCTCGTAGAAGTCGTCAAGTGACTTCATCAAGTCCTCCGTGGTCTTCATCTCCGAAACATTGAAGGCCACCGTTGACGCCAAGCTTAACCAGATTGTTCCTAGTGCCTTTCGATCAAGGACAATCCATGCTTCATCTGCCATTGTTGCGGGCTTCTTCGCAAGACCGCCTAGTGGAAAATAGAGGTCCTTCTCGTAGAGATAGTCTTCAATCTGCATCTTCCAATGTTGGTAGTTTTTGCCGTTGAGCTTCTCAATCTTGAGCTTCCCTTCCTCCGCCATAACTCCCACTCAATTCAAGGAATCCTTTCCTTGAGATGATTTAGCTACGAGCAAACCTTGCTCTGATACCAGTTGTTAGGAAATAAGACGTAGCTAAATAGATAATTGAGTAGATTACTTAATGGAGAGAGACAGATTTATATACACGAGATTATAGAGTAGAGAGAGAGAGAGAGTACACACGATATACGTGGTTCACCCAATGTGGGCTACGTCCACGGGAAAGCAGCCACTCAATGGCTTTAGTACTTCAAAACAAGAAGTAGTTTACAAAGGGATTATACCCTTAATGGAGCTCCCGCCTTGCTTCACTCTCACCACCTCACACTCACCTTGTTGCATCAACTTCACACTATGAAATGTGTGTAGAAATGGCCTCCTTTTATAGGCCAAAAGGGTTGCCCTCTCCTATGAGAGACAGCCATGTGTAGCCGCGCTTGTGCGAATAAGTCCAAATCGGACCCTCCAATCCGCCCATGTGTGGCCGCCCTTGAGAAGACAAGTCCGCTTTTGAATTCGGCCACCGGCCACCATCCATTGACTTCCGACCACCGGCCACCGGCCATTGACTTCCGACCACCGGCCATCGGCCATTGACTACCGGCCACCGGCCAACCGACCGGTTGTTTTCCTACCACTTTCCGGCCGCCGTTCGGCCATAATATTCGAGCGAAAAAGAATATTCCGGTGAAAAAAAAGTCTCCGAGGCCTTTAAAGTTGCCCCTGATTCTTGTCCGTGAAAATTTTGGTTTCCGGTGAGTGATTTTCCTTCACGCACGATGGCTTCTCCTCATAATGGGGGCCTTACAAATGTGCGCTTTTACCACAGAAAATTACAAGGGTAAATCAGGCTCCATACTTAACACTCCTCTGGTGCAAGAAAAAGTGAAACCCATCAAAGGCTTACAATGAAATCAATGGAGCTAGGGATAAAAACAAAGGACAAAATAAAATTTAGATGGTTCAAGTTCTAAAGATGTATGACGCTTATACCTATAGGATAACTATGTGCATATGCAATTGGTAAATACAAAGAACATATCAAATTAATGATTCACTCAAAGATCTTGGTGCTTTATGACTACCTTTCAGAGGTTCTATGGATGTTTTATCTCCAGAGTACCTAGAGAGCCCCTCTACTATCATGTTACTTTGATGACTACCTTTGAAAGGAACTCTATACTTTTTTTTACCCCCAAAGTACCTAGAGAACCCATTTAAACTGTCATGGTACTTGACTACCTTTGAAAAGTACTCTATGGCTTTTCTATCTCTAGAGTACCTAGAGAGCCCCTTACTGTCATGGTACCTCTGTGAGTACCTTTGAGAACATGTGAGACAAATGGTTGATTCAATGATCATGAAACTCCATGATTACCATTGAGAGAGTACTCTATGACTTCTATCTTGAGAGTACCTAGAGAGCCCCTTTTTTTTCAGGTACTTCCATGAGTACCTTTGAGAACATGTAAGACTAATCGTTTATTCAAAGATCACAAAACTCCATGACTACCTTTCAGAGGGTACTCTATGACTACCTTTGAGAGGGTACTCTATGACTTTTCTATCTCCAGAGTACCTAGTGAGTCCCTTTACTATCATGGTACTTCCATGAGAACCTTTGAAGGAACTCTATGATCCTTTTCTACCTACAAAGTACCTAGAGAACCCATTTAGACTCTCATGGTACTTCCATAAGTGCCTTTGCAAGGTATTCTAAGACTTTTTCTACCTACAAAGCACATAAGAAACCTTTTCACTCTCATGGTGCTTCCATTACTACCTTTGTTAGATACTTTGAAGGCTATTCTCCATCTCCAAAGTACCTATAGCTTTAGGATTGGTGCCATGAGGTTCCTGAGTACTTATCACTAAGGTACTTTTAGGTGTATTGAACTTGTTTGTTCTCATGCTATCTGCTACGTAAGAGTACACGTTGGTGGTTTTTAAGTGCATGTATATAGTACCTATGAGCTTACAATGGTGGTTTTGAAGCACCAATTTAGCATGATAGTTTGGTACCTATCTATAGTTTCTTTAGGAGATCCTCAAGTTTGAATCTACCATCAACGTTCTCTTAGCTAGAAGAGCTTTGTACCTATCTATAGTTTCTTTATAGGATATCCTCAAGTTTAAATTTACCATCAACGTTCTCTTAGCTAGAAGAGTGCTAGAACATTGATAGTGTAAGAGTACTTGTTTTTTCTCATGCTACCTTCTATCCCAAAGTAAAAAAACTTTTGATCCTGGCACCTACCTAAAGAGTAGCTTTGTCTGGTCCTTGCACCTACCTAAAGAGTAGCTTTGACTGGACATTGGGGTCTGTCAGGTAGCAATTTACTAATGTAATGTAGAACCTCCATTATTGCATGTAAGATAATAAAATGATTGTAGCACTTTAGGAGCATACTGGTGATTCATCAAGCAAATGTATCGGATGCTTTATGTAAGCTCTTCTACCCAATCATTTTTTACTCACATCTTTTTTTTTTTGTGACACTCTTGTCTCTACTTGCCAAGATAAAAAAACAAGAACCTTTAAATCTTCTGTGATGGTACGGCTTTGAGATTGTTAATGACTACATAATTGCAAAGAAAATGTGCCAATCTCAATCTATTTTAACTGCTGCAAATTGGCTACTACAAAGTTTTACCAATGCAATCCAACAAATCTTGCCATCTGGGTGATGCTAATAGACCTTGATGGATCTCCTTCACTATTCACCAACATCATGCAGACAACTCTTTTAAGCTTCAACTCCTCTTTGGAAATGTTCATAGGGATATCATTGATGAAAACATCTTGGAATCCATTTAAAAAAGTAGACAAGTCTAACTCTTCTTGATTCTTACCATTTTCATTTGATAAATCATTAGCTTCATTAGTAAATACTTTGACAACCCCTTGGTTAGACTCGGCAGGTTAATTGCTCAGCTAGTAGCCAACGGTGACTAACATAATCTATCATCTCCAATATTAATTGAAATCCACTTTGGAAGTTGAAGTTGTCCACCATCCCTTGGTATATTACAGATGTCTTTCCTTGAAAGAACAACTATGGTAAGATCAAACTCTACTTGCAACAAGGATGAAGCGATTGTATATTAGCTGGGTCATACCCCTGAAAATATCAATGCTAGAAGTAAGCAACATCTCTTCTCAACTTGGAATCTTATTCACAACCGAAGCTCAAAATAATCATCTCTCTCCAACATCCCAAAGAAAGTAGCTAAACTATATTTTCTTGGTGGGTTTGCAACAAGAAATTGTCTCCTGGGAGACTCTGTTAATCAATTCATGTCATCATGGCCATGAATTATGTGCATGATAGCGAGGCCATGACCACTTGTTACCCACAAAAAATAACATATGTGTTGCTAGCACCTTGTGCACAAAAAGTTCTTGTTGTTGTTGTAATTATATACAACGATCACAAGCAATGATACTAGCCTCAACTCTTTCTAAACAAAGTAGTTGATGTTATAGCGGAAGCGCAAACCATGATTTAGTGGAATGATTCCACAATATTGGTATGCCATGCATGCATAGCAAAACAATAATGTGATAAGCCCTCGGCTTCAATGACAGTCTCCACAATTTGAGCAGATACCATATGTGCCTTGCACAACGTGTACTGGCATGAATACATCACAATTGGTCATTGCAAACCATAACTGTGAGCTTATATCCTCTTATTTCCAAACTTGTGTGCCATTAACCTTGATTGTAAATCAATGGATAGTACTATGGCATGAAATAGAAGCCTTGCTATGCAATAAGTCTATCAAAGAAATTTGCTTTGCACAACAAATAAATATTTTTCAAATAAAATATTAAAGACAAAAATACAAGTAGAACTTGAAATTTTCTCATTTTGTCACCCCTCTGAGATAATGTCTTCACTTGAGTCTGGCTCATAGCCATGCATACTTATAAATTTACAGATGTCATTCATACCATGTATTCCCTTGTGGCTTGGTTCATACCGACCACCAGGAAAAAAACCAAGTAGACATGTTGCAAATTTTTCCCTAGTTCGTATGCTAATAGCATATTCCAAACTTTTGAAACTGACATGCAATATGTTGTGAAGTAAAGCCGTGCTTTGCATAAAATTCATTGAAAAGGTGAGATAGAACACAACCCGAGTGCTCATAGCTCACTAGTATTCCTATTGACACACAAATATCAAAACAAAAGAGAGTTGACCTTGTCGAGCTTATAGAAAATTGGCCTTGTCAAAGTGTACTTCTTATGGAATCCTAAGATTGCCCAATTTGGAAATAAATAGCTCATAAAGTGTAGCTATTAAATTTTATCATTTTCCCAATCTCTACTTGACCGGAGCAACATGCGTGTGTCAAGTTGGCATGGTAGTTTGAAAAATGTAAATTATAACTTGATTACTAATTTTTTACCTTGTCGAAGCATAAAATAATGGAAGCATAAAATTATTGAAAGGAATTGCATAAACAAAGTATACATGATTTTCTTAATGCTATTTTGTATGTACCTACTACTAATTGCCTTTCAAACCTAGCCTACTTATAGGGTTGATGATAATCAATTATGTCTGTCCACTTCTTGGAATTAGAATTATTATCAGCCTTGCTGATTGCCTTTGTTGTACAAGTCTTCAGCCATGTCTAAACCACTTTTATTGCTAGGCAACCTTGCCTTGTTTAAGGTTGAAGAGTGTCATTGAAACCCTTCTATGGGTTATTCATGTTGAAGCCTTTCTCTTTAACCAAAACATAATCACATGCCTTGCATGTATCCAAACCAAATGAAAGGGACATAACTAGGCTTTGAAAATATCAAAGACTACTTGTAGAGATAGCCATTCTATCTTCCTCAAGTTTGTATATTGTTTTTGGTATTAGAACATAAATAAATCAAACAAACCCTCACCTTGTGGATCTGTAAAATTTCTCCACAGTTCTAATGAGAGAGGCATCTGTCGTTGTCCTTGCAAGCCCATTGGATCATCCTGAGTGTCGGTAATGGGTCCATCATGACCATTTTTTATTGCATCGGTTGTCTTATAGGCCACAGACCTGGCTTGTACCCGCATGTCATTAATGCTAGGCAATCTTGCCTTTGCATCAAAATTTTAACATTAGAAGATATCTCCATAGAATCTTGTAAAATTAGTTCATATATGGATTAAGAACCCACATAAATAAAATGGCATACCTGATGATTATGGTGCTAGTTGAACGTTCATGAAAATGCCCTGCACGTCTTGTAGTTTTTCCAACTCAAGAAATAATTCTTCGAATATTTCGGATGTTTGCTATATTTGACTTGCTGTACTGCTAAGTAACCTGGCTTGCCATCTAATTTTGATGTGTACTTGTATCTGCCACCATAGAGAAATCAAAAGATGTGGCCCCCAAGATTGTATCAAAATTGGGTCGAATGAGCCTTGCTCCAAGGTTGATGAGATACCAACCATTAATGGAATACCATTGGTTGTATCCTAATTCAATTATGTAGCCAAAGCCCTGGCATGCCTTGCATGCGTTGCCTTGATTTTTCTTGCGAAGTCAGCCATGCTGAAGCATTGGAGTTCGGGTTAACGATATGATTCTTGCTTAGATTGTGATAGATCTTGAGTTAAATTCTCTAAATGCCTCCATATTCGGTGTCTGCACCCCTCAGACAGTTGAGCTACCTGCATTAGTGTCGTGCCAATTTCTTGTCGATTGCTTTTCAGTCTCGTAGCCGAGAATAGGAGGGAAGCAGAGGGTGGGGGGTGGAGAGGGTATGGCTCGTGGGAATTGTCCCTATTGTATTAGGTTCAATTAAACCCCTAAGGGAACCCATGTGTGCAAACTCTGCAAGCATCCATGGTGAGATGCAACACTGTTGTCAAGAGAGAGAGAGAGAGAGAGAGAGAGAGAGAGAGAGTTGGGCAGGGTACCGCAAGGTCCCAAAGTCCAAGAGCTTGCAATTTGGTGTTGCTCTACTTTTCCCCTTTCCTCCATGCTAGCGGGCCTGCACGTCGGCTCCTCATGCCCTCCTCCTTCCCCAATTACATGCACATGCAAAAAACATGCAAGAACTAAAAGGACCATTCCCTCTTCTCCTAAAAACCTAAAGCTTTGATACTAGTGTGAGGACTGGGGAGGATCATGCCTCTTTTCACCCAATTGTGCCCTATATAGGCCCTGCCTTGCTAATAATAGGGACCCCATGTATCGCATGTCCATCATGGCCCTTCGCTTGCCCAGCCTTACCCTAGGCATGACAATGAGCATTCCATTTATGATTGGTTAGAACCGCAAGTCCAAGGTACTTGAAGCTCTCCACCACATCAAGGGACTCTTTATTATGCACAATGTATGAGTTATCTTTGTTGAGAGTTTTTACAAGCATAACCTCTATTTTTTATCCATTCACTCCCAATGTTTCCCAACTCTGCTGCTGCAACCTACACCCCGATAGGCTATTGCAACATCTCCACCCTGATCTATTTCTCCATAATTTCTACACCTCAATGGGAAACTCCAATGCGTCCCTCTGCAACTTTAAGTTTAAATTAATGTGCAAGAGTGCAGAATAGGGAACTACACACACACACACACACACACACACATACAAAGCTAGACCTTCAGTCCATTATGTGCAAAATCACAAAGAGGGAACAGTTGAGAGGCAGAGAGAGAGAGAGAGAGAGAGAGAGAGTTTGGCAAAAGGGTAGGCAGATAGTCTTGCCTTGATACTAAATCAAGAATCTTTATATTAATTGACATATTTTTTACGTCTTTTAAAAAAACTTAATATATCTTTTGGCTTTGGAAAATTGCCCACAAAACACCAACCACAAGTGCCTCACAAGAAGTGTCAACGACACTACTTTTTGTACTAGCAACCCATGCTTCCACCATGACACATGTTCGAAGGAGAAGGAGAGGGCTAAAAGAGGAAAGTTTTGAGGCCTATAAAGGGGCACCCTTTTTTTGTTTTGGATAGCAACTGAGAAGAGAAATAGCTTTGTATACCTTCTTTCTATGAAGGAATCCATCACTGATTGCCCCCTATTGTCAATCTACCCATCCCCCTTTCTCTTGTTCATCATTTTTGTGCTTTGTGTTGGTGTTGGTGCATGTGTGTGGTTTCCATACAGTGTGTGGTGGTGCAAAGAGGGAGAGAAGTGTGTTGTGTGGTGGTCGTGTGTCTGATTGAGGTATTATGGGTATTGTACAAGCATGGATCTTACAAGGTGTGTGCATGCTCGTCTGTGTGAAACATAGACCATGTGTTGTAAAAACCGTGTTGTTTATGAAGTGATATTGAGTGTATTGGGTGGTGTGATCATCCTTGACTATAAAGAGGCATTATGTGAGTGTATATTGTTTATGAAGTGATATTGAGTGTATTTGGTGGTGTGATCATCCTTGACTATAAAGAGGCATTATGTGAGTGTCACCTAGGTGTGTATGCATTCCCCCTTTCCAACGAGACTGCATAGGACCACCTATAGAAACCCTGCTTCCTCCTTCACGTAGATAGGTAAAATTACTCATATCCCAATTTCCACACTCTCCCTGAGCCTAGATACTCATGGAACCATGAGTGACGCGGAAAAAAAATCCCTCTTTCACACCATTTTTTACCTTTTAGGGGCCAATTTTGGCCAATTTTGACCATCGATGAGAAAAATACCAAACGGATTCCAAAATACACCACATTTTATAAGCTTGATCCTTCATACCCAAAATGTATGACCACATACCAAAATTATATTTTTGACCACTTCTAAGGAGGTTCATGTATCGTTGCATATTGAGCATTTTTTATAGACAGTTACCGCACATGTCAAACTTCTAGGGAAGATGAGAGCACCCACACTTCCCACTTGCATTGTTTACATTCTAGAAAGCTCAAACACATTTTTTAGAGCCAAAATAATCCACTTGGCACCATATCTAAGGCTTCAACACCTTGTATAGGCATGTACATCCCGGGGGATTCACTCTATATACAAAATGGGACGCCACCTGCAAGCGGACAACTTTCATAAAACCCCTATATACGACTCATGTTAGGGAATATGAACCCCCTTCTATGCTTATACAACAATCCATGAAGAAAACTATCATATCCCTATCTTACATATAAAATTTAGGTCTCACATGATCTAATTCAGTAAAACTAGTCAAAGAGTGTGTAACATAGTGACTGGCAATGTACTAAGGAACCACTTCTGTTCATAACCAAATGTATACTCACTGTGTCTTAGTTTGACTTTCAAACTATGTGCCCGATCAGCCTGCATTTTGGCTACTCGTTCAATTCTGACCCATCTAAATTACTCAAGAAACATGGTTATAAAGTAGTGTTAGGTTCTCCATGTAAATTTTCATCTATGTGAACTCTTTATAGCTTTCATCCTCAACAAATGAACTATAATCACAAAACAATCAATTGATACAAAGTAGTGTTTGTTCTTGCATGTATCTTTGTAGCTATTGACTCACAAGTTTGAGGGCAAACTCTTTTGGGAAGCCATGATTTTGAAACACAAAAACGTCGTCTCATTTTCCCTTTTCTCACTCCCCCCACTCCCCCAAACATGATACCCCCCCTCCCTTGTTTTCAAGCTTGGGAGACAAATTATTGGGGGCCTGCCCCTAACTAATATGCTTATGTAACTTGTAGAAAAACCCCACTCCCTTGCACTTACGTGGTGCGGTAAGTTTTCCATGGTGAATCTCCCGAGATGTACATATACCCGACTGTCAATACATAAGGAGCACGTAAGCACGACTATTTAAAATGCATACATTGTCCACATATTTGAAACCCAATATTACATTTGGAAAGCTTACATATGTATGTATTCACATTTTATAGACACGTGTCCATCCAAATTCACATACTATGTATTGACCAAAAGATGTTTATCGACATCTTGCTTACAAAATGTTGTCTACTCACAGACACTACGTAGTGAGTCGAGTTGATCAAGGCTTGAAATCACACTTGATGGTACCAAAAGTCACAAGAAATATCATCAAAAACACAAAAACTCCAGCCACAAAATGCCTTTATCAAACCATTGCAAAAGCTTCACCAAACTCTACTTTTTTGGATTCTTTGGTGTAGCCTAGACCCTAATGGGACCCATATAGGTGTAGCCTCAACCCTAATGGCACCCATATAGGTGTAGCTTCAACCCTAATGGAATCGATATAGGTTCAGAGTCTTGCAAAAAGCCACACCTTCCTCCCTAAATTCCTCACACACATACACATCCATGGAAAATTCTATAGACTCTCCCAAGTGCAAAATTGATGAGAAGAAACCCTTATATACTCTCTAGGCACTTGCAAATGCGATGCAAACAAGTGGAGATTGCATAGAACCTCGTACAAAAACCCTACTTCCTCTTCAACACAAAGAGGTGAAAGTGCTCTTCTTTGATATCACACATATTCCTTAGCTTGAACCACCACATTCACCATTGTTGATGTGGAAAAAATAGCTTTTTCACACCCTTCTGGCCCATTTTACCCTTTTTGGACCATCTTTGAACAATTTTTGGTCAATTTTTACCCCGATCCGAGTTTTTTGGCGGGAAAACCCCCAAACGGACTTTGATTTCTTCCAAATTCTGTAGGATTAATTCTTGATACTCAACTTGCATGGCCACATACAAAAAAAGTCATTTTTTACCGCTTTTAAGTCACCACATGCATCACTACATATTTAGTGCTGCAAATAGACATTTATTGCACATATCAAAACTTTGGGGCGGGATAGGGATATCCACACTTTCCACTTACATTATTTAAATTTGAAAAGGCTTGAAATCACACCTTAGAGGAGCAAGAAAATCCCACTTAGTACCACATCCCAAGCTCTAATATCATGGCCAAGTATGTACTTGTGTGTGACTGTGCCGACATACAAACCTGACAATCTACAATGTGAAAATTGTCCACCATGCTTGAACCCAATATCACATTATTAAATCTTCAAGATACATGTATTTACATTATTTGTACACATGTCAATGCACATAGACACTACTCTGTACACAACAACAAAAGTTGTTGATCAGCATTGCCCACCCTCTCGGTTAAACATTTATGCTCAACCAAGAGACTATTTGCATATGGAACCACATCCCTTGCAAAATATTTATTCAATCTATAGCCATTTATTGTGTAGTGCAAAGGTTCACTAGAAAGTTATTCCAACCCATATGTGCCATTTGAGAAAAATTATTTTGTTGTGTATAGCCCCAACCATTTTTTTTGTCAACTTCTCAGTTAAAAGGTGAGATCCAAGTGAGAATAATATTTCATTACAAGATCTCCCTCTTTAATCTCTTTCTTAGGCATCATCTTATCCATTTTCTCAATCCTTGTCTCCACTTGTTGAATAAAATAATCATTGGCTTTCTCTCTGTTCATTTGCAACAACTCTAGAACAAGACTTTTTTCCTAAAACTTGTTTTCATGCTCACATTGCTTTCTGCACAACAACTTCAATGCATTCAGTTGCACATGTATAAGCATGAGAGCTTTGTTTCCCTACACAAGCTCATATGGTATAAACTATGTAGACACTCTAGAGATATGCAGTTCTATAAGCCCACAAACACTTTCCAAAGTCTAGGTCCCACTCTTTGGGATGTTTTCTAGCATACTTTAACAACATCTTCACCATTTGACCATTGCAATTTTCAATGAACCCATTGTATTGTGGTTAAGTAAGGAGAAGAATGCATGTGCTGAATTTTGAATTTCTCCATGAGAGCACTCACAAGTTTTATTCTATATCTTTGTCCACAATAAAAAATGATAACCATATGCACTCCAAACTTACAACACACTTTTTCATATAGAAAAGAGGCCATTCTTCTTACTATTACATCTTTTACAGCCCTCGCTTCCATCCCTTTTTTCAAATATTCCACAACAACAGTTACATACTTTTTACCATTATTGGTCCTTGGCATCGAACCTACATCATCGACTCCCCATTTTGCAAATGCATCAAAAGAAATTATTTCTTTTTGAGTCTCAGTCAAAAGTTTTCAATTTGCAAACACTTGGCATTCATGGAATGATGGTGCAGGTGAAGCAAGTATATGCTAGGAAAAAGGAAAAGTAAAGCTATGGATATCTACAAGTGCATGCCTAAGTGGTAAAGCAAGTATGAAGGTCAAGGACACATAGGTGGATCCAGATGTGCATGGTTGTTGGGTTTTTTGAGCCAAGGTAATTTGATATAGTGCCTTTCAAAGGTGGCTAATTAGAGGGTACAAAATGCAAAAAAGGAAGTGCAAAGAGTGGTCTTCGAGGTGCTTTACGATCTGATCCAAACATCCTACCAATCAAAGGCGTATAGCTCACGTTATGGTAGTTTGAAGAAAGAGGTCCTTTACAAATTCTCATCAGATTGGACAAGTGCAGTATTGTGGATAGAGGTTGGTTGAGATGATAGATCTAAAGCATTCAGTTTATGGAGCATGTTGGTCTTTTTAGGTCGATAATTGAAGTTCAAATGATCAAGATATGGATGGTTGAAGTTATGCCACGGGCCAGCACTACTCCATTTTGGTTGCCTTGATAAGTGTACCATTAGGTGCTTCTCCAAGATTTCCAGCATTTTTAGAGATAATTGAAGCTTATGGAGCTAACCAAAAGTTACATCTATCCAATCCAGGTCTCAAGTACAAAGATATGCCCGACTAAAGTTAGTAGAGATCAATGATCATATGTTTTTTTCCATTTTAGGGGCCCTTGGTTTGAGGTCAACAGAAAGCCCTAATGGCGAGCAGATGTTGGTAGTAAAAGCCCAAAATCCAAGCTTTTGATGGGTTTTTAGACGGTGTTAAAATGGTAAGTAGGCAAGAAATGGAAAGCTCCTAAAAGTGGGTCAAAAAAAATGTGTGTTTGGAAGCAAGGGAGGTGTTTTTGTTCCAACCCCAAAGGGGTGCAGTGCTCTGGAAGCCACATATAATCCCACATGTGGGATGTTGTTTAGGACCGTGGGGTATATATATTAAATGATGGTGGCATAAGGTAGATATCTCAAGGGGGGGGGAGAGAGGAGCCATGGCCTCCTCCCCTCCCCCTATCGTGGGTGTTTTTTGCATGTCATTGTGGTGTGGTTGTGCAGCGGGGGTGCAATGGAAATCAAGAACATGTATGGGTGGTGTTTTTGGCACCAACAGTGGTGTCTTGCTTGTGGTAGTTTCACACCGGGTGAGAGGAGGGGGGGCATAGTTCCCTTCCCATTTTGATGAGCATAGGGAGGGGTCCCACATGGCACCCACGGGTAGTGTCCCATGCAGTTGAAGTGGAGGTCTAAGTAGTGTCCCATGCAGTTGAAGTTGAGGTCTAAGAGGAAAGTCTACATAGGGCTAGTCTACATAGAGGAAAGTCATCATGCAAATACCTCCAAAAGTAAATTGGCTAACCTGAGGCTGGTGAGCATAGAATTGACATAACTGTAAAAAAACCCTGTAAGGGGCCCCCTTTGGATGAATTGAGGGCTTTTTGCCTGTGTATGTAGAGAAGCCTGTCTACAGAGGAGAGTGATGTGTTCTAGAAATTTGATTGAGGTGTAATCCCCTTGTTTTTTTTGCTCTCTCTCCTCTCACCTCCTTCTCTTCTTCCTCTTCCTCTTTGGGCTCTCGCTCTTTTGTTGTTTTCTGCTTATCTTCCTCATTGGACTTTGGTTCTTTTGATGTCCTTATCTTCTTCTTCTTTGTCTCCTTTTTTGGCTCCTCTTTGGCATATGTTTGTGTTTTTTTGGGGTCTTTCTAGGGGCAATGGGCTACTTTGCCTTCCTGTCTTCCTTTGGAACCTCCTTGGACTTCTCCTCCTCTTTCTTTGCTCTTTTGTGTGGATCTTCCTTGCCATCTATGGTGTTGGCCTCTTCCTTTGGCTTCTTTGGCCCTCAGGGGGGGTCACTACCATAAACAATTGCCTATCACGTGGGTTCAACATTGGGAATTACTTTATTCTATACTTTTTCACAATTTTACATACAATAGGGTGTTGAGAAAATGTTCTTGAAAAAAAAAGTATAGATTGAATAGAAAAAGGGTCCCTTGTATTGGTGATAAATTAGCAGCTAAGGGGTTTTATAAATAGTGCTTGAACGCACGTGATATAGGTTTTACACATAGTGACCCCCCAAGCTTTGGCCTTTGGGGGATTTGGTGATGTTGTGGGTGAAAAATAACCATACACCTAATTAACTTTGTCCTTACCTACCAAACATGGTTGTGGTCTTAGAAATTTGTCAAATGCTTACCCTAATTTTCTTTGTTGGGTTGCAATAGGTGTAAATCAACCACTATCTTTGCATTTTTTGTCACTCTTCATCCACATGAGAAAGCCTCCTCCTACAAAGGTGGCTACACAAACATAAGGGGAAGAATAAATACATTATATAAAAATGCCTTTACTTACAACCTAATAGCAGCATACCTTCACATTTAAGATCTATACATCATCCATGAGATTTGTGATGTGAGAAAATTACTCACTTGACTCTATCAGCCTTGAGGAAACACGATTTAGAAAAATCCAAAGCATTGGCTTAACCAAAGACAAAAGAGCTGAAACTGGAAGCACTCGATAAAGTATTGGATAATTACAATTACAACCTAGCCATTCCATGGTGTCCCTCAAAAGAGTTCAATATGAAACATTTCTTATGAGTGACACCAATTGCAATAAGACTCTAGTAAAAGTTGTGACAAGACCACTGGACATTGTCAAAGCATCAAAGATGAAAAACTAAAACTGAGCTAGGGTTACAAAAAAACATACCTCTCATGGTAAGGGCAGAGAAGGAGCTCGGAAGTCTCAAAATCAATATTGGATATTCAATTCCTCATATCAAAATCAGTTCTCAAATATTGAGAGATGATTGGGTCAACTACCTCTACTATATTGAAAATCTAACTTATAGTCATGCATCAATAATCTACAGAAAAATACAGAGAACACTTATTAATATCAACAATCTACAAAAACACACATAGATTGTTGTTGGGAAGGCAAACCTCAAGGGTGCCAGGATAATACGGTCATTGATCTTTGTTTTCTAGTCTTTGAGAATGTCAACAGACTCACATCAATCCATAAGTTTCCATACATCATATGATAACATTCCATCACCATAAACATGATGCTTGTGTGTGTGTGTATAGGTGGGTAGTTTAGTGCAAATGACCAAAGCAACACCTTGTGATGCTACTTGTCCACAATTCTTGCCAAAAAAATGCATTTAAAGATCGGGACTGGAGAGTCAAACACTTTACAAATAGAGTGATAATCACTTAGCCACTCTACTCTTCATGTGTAGAGCTTCCAAAAGTAGAATGTAATATATAGACTTAAATTTGCAACCCTTAGGAAGCTACACACACCTAAACATGGAAAAGTTAATCGGCTCCTCTGTTTTCAAAGATAAAGAGCTTATAAAAGCATGAACAGAGAGCATACACTTCCCAATGCACAAAAAGCAACCTTTATCAAGGAAATTAAATAAAGAAAATTTTCAAACTAATGCACAAGTCGATTATTATGCCAAAAGTACACATATATACTAACATAATTACTACTCAAGAGTTTTAATTAAAAAAACATTATTAGAGAATACATAAATGGGCCTAAGTGTGAACCATCGGCTCTGATACCACATGAAAGGATTGGTGTATATGGTGGAAACACTAATGAGCCATTCGTGGTGTGATTAGGAAATTAATTACAATATATTAGAGAGAGACAGAGAGATTAATGCTTATAGAAGTGTCAAACCATAAGTAAATTGATTAAAAAACTAATATTGCAATGATGGGTACAAAGTAGGCTAATGATGATAGTGACTAAGAGGATACAAAGTGTGTAGTTTGGATTCTTGTATAGAGTTGGGAGAGCGCATCTAATGACCTAATCAGTGATGTCAAATATGTAGGCTTCCAAACTAGAGAGTGTTCTCACTTGTGGTGGTGCGGATGTGTCACACACCCCAACAAAGAGCCTTCTAAGAAAATCACCCGTGCTCGAATCAAACCAGTTATTGACCTTGATTTTAAGCTCAAACTAACAAATCAAGTGGATTTATGCCCAAAACCCAAGCTATTCACATCATTTACAACAAAAATGCCCATTTGCCCTTGAAAATAAAGGACCCATGACATTCTAACCAAAAAATTTCAATTGTAACTCAAAAAATTTCACTACAAACCGGGCTATGTGAGCACTACTAGAAATTTCCTAAGATTCTAAGCCCTCTATAAAGTCTCCCAACCTCCCCCTTCTAGCGTAAAAGTGCTCACACTACTTCTTTAACTTCAGCTTGTTTTAATAATTCACATAAAATGGTTCCGGCTTAGCTCATTCTATAGACTAAATGACAATGATTTCTTTCTCAATTATTTTGGCAGTATAATGGCTTCTCTTAAACACTGTTGACCCCTTTTTCTTTCAATAACCACTTGCTTGCAAAAAATTAAGACACTCTTGGCTCATTAATTATCATGTAGCCTATAATGGCTATGGAAGAGATGAGGAATTGTTGGGCTACGGGGGGAGAACAGAGGCCATATCCAGGGAGGGGACAATTAATGAGCGAGCTTCTTTTTTTTTCATCCCACCACCACTACCTCCCATTGCCGCCCCTTAGCAACCATCACCACCCACCACCCTAGCCCACCACTGGTGGTTAGTGGTGCTAACTTACTACTACCATGTGCCACCCCTACTTCTACCACCACTGCCCATTGCCGCCCCTCCCTCCAGTGGACTAGCCAAGGACCTCCCTCTCTCTCTCTCTCTCTCTCTCTCTCTCTCTCTCTCTCTCTCTCTCTCTCTCTCTCTCTCTCTCTCTCTCTCTCTCTCTCTCTCTCTCTCTCTCTCTCTCTATACTTTTCTATAACGTTAAAAATTCTCCTCTCTTTCTCTCGATCTCTCTAAAACAACCTAAAACATTAGCGATTTTGCTAGTGCCTTTGGTTTTTTTTTTCAATCGGACCCTCTCACTGATCCCCTTCTCTCCCTCTCATGATCCCTTTAACCCGTTCCCTTTCTTGCCCTCTCTCTCTCTCTCTCTCTCTCTCTCTCTCTCTCTC